>NC_044306.2:145916772-146561687 GCF_007474595.2 Lynx canadensis
TAAATTTTAAAAGTTTTCAAATGAATTTGTTCATTTGGGAAAATACACTATGGTCTATATTTCTTATTGTTTTCCACTTCCTACATCAGGATATGATTTTACACATTTAATCTTAAATTCTAGAAGGAGCTACTTACTGCATTGTTTTAAATTAAAACTCTGTTGCATAGATGAAATAACCATATTTTCCATCTTTAAACAATATACAGAATTACTCTTAGACTTTAAAATAATGATTAGTCCATCAAATTTTGGACTACGATTTAATCTTAGAATTCTTGGGGCGCCTGGGTGGCTCAGTCGGTTAGATGCCCGACTTCTTCAGCTCAGGTCATGATCTCGTGGTTTGTGAGTTCAAGCCCCACGTCAGGCTCTGGGCTGACGGCTGGGAGCCTGGAGCCTGCTTCGGATTCTGTGTCTCCCTCTCTCTCTGCCCCTCCCCCACTTATGCTCTGTCTCTCTCTCCTTCAAAACTAAACATTAAAAAAAAAATTAAAAAAAAAATCTTAGAATTCTTAATCAAAGTCCCTATGAAAACAAATACTTTTAAAAAGAAGCCCAAATTTTGGCTTCAAGTGTGGATTTTTTTTTTAATTTTCTCATGAACATGTTTCTCAAGAAACATCGTGACGCTAGGGGCGCCTGGGTGGCACAGTCGTTTAAGCGTCCGACTTCAGCCAGGTCACGATCTCGCGGTCCGTGAGTTCGAGCCCCGCGTGGGGCTCTGGGCTGATGATGGCCCAGAGCCTGGAGCCTGCTTCCGATTCTGTGTCTCCCTCTCTCTTTGCCCCTCCCCCGTTCATGCTCTGTCTCTCTCTGTCCCAAAAATAAATAAACGTTGAAAAAAAAAAACAAAAAAAAACAAAAAAAAAAAACATCGTGAAGCTAGAAAACACCTACTATTTACATAAAAGATGGCATAAAATAAAGTTGTCGATTCCTTTAATGCAAGAAGAATCTGCAGCTGGGTGACTCGTGTCCACAGTTGTGAGCTGGCAGAGGGCACTGTCCACTTGCCCTCCAGGCCAGTCACCATGGAATCAGAGCTGAGGGTAGGGACTGAAGGATACAGCCCTCCTGGGTCTACTTCGTTCCCTGCGTGTAGTGCTTAGCACATGATATAGGCTTGCTTCTCCCCAGTTCCCATTGCATTAGTGTTTTAATACATGACGCAGTGGTGCCACGCCATACATCAAACTGTGATACAGTCAAATCAATTATCGCTCATGTGAGGAGTAGGAAAATATTCACTCGATTTGACCATATATATTTAGGCTTAACAGGAATCTGTCATTTGCTGACCCTTCCTGAGTGATGAACTGGACATCGCTCACTCCTAAGCATTGTGTAGCTGGCAAATGAGCTTTGAAGCTAAAGCATTTGGCCCAGGAAATTATTTCTTACAAAAATAGGACTTCTTTCCATATTATATATTTTGTATACATTATACATTAGCAAATAGTCTGTCAAAAATAAAACAAAAATAAAAAACTTTTCCAAGTATATTAAAAATGCACCATTGTTGACTTAACACATGATCCAACATAAATATTATTAATAAAATAGGAATATTAACATAATCAGGCACGCTGCGCATCCCTGCCCATAGCTGGATGGCAGCATTCAGACTTGTGGCAATGCTGGATCCCCTGACGTCACCCTTTCGTATTCCTTCTTTGGTTCTTTACTCTTTTGATTTCTGTACCTAGAAATATTCAGAAATCGAAACTGTTAGCACTGTAGTTAACAGTAAGAAGAACAAAGTATGCTAACAAAACAAACCAACATATGGACTCAAAAGAAACATCAGCACAGTGTTTCCAAAATGACAAAAGTCAACAGATTTAGGTTGGGCAAGAGAAAAAAAAAAAGAGGGAGAAGGGGTAGTATTCTGTGGTCAAACAATTTGGGGAGGAAATGGTGAAACACAGTTAAAGGACTCCTCAGAGGTTTTAACATGTCCTGAAAATTACAAAATTCCAGGAAAGCATGTGACCATATTTAAGCCTGGGTGTTTTATTCTCTGTCTCTCTTTCTCTTTCTCTCTCATTTGTTTCTTTCCTTTCCCTTCTTTCTCTCAATCTCTCCCTCTCTCTTTCCTTCCTTCTTTTTTCTTCCTTCCTTCCTTCTTTGCTTCCCTCCCTCCCTCCTTTCCCTTTCTTCTTTTTCCCTTCCCTTTCCTTCCCTCCCCTCCCTTCCTTTCTCCTTCCTTCTTTCCTTCCTCCTTGGTTCTTTTGTTCTTTCCTTCCTTCTAGAAAACTAGTATGTGAATACCATACTATATCATTACATTCTATCCATCACATTGATACAATGTTATCACCAAAAGCAATTAGAATAACTTCTTATTATTTACCAAGCACTAATTAGTGGCTGACAATGCCCTAAGTGCTATACATTCATTACTCATTCTATTCTCACATTCTCACATTGCCATTATCATCCTCATTTTATAGATGATGACAGTGAAGTACAAATGGGTTACATAAGGTCAAGTTCTGCCAGCTAGGATTCAGAATCTTCATTCATTCATTCGTTTGTTCAAGCTATTCTCCTAATATTTTGAATTCATTTTCTACCCATTTCGGAGATGAGGCATGTAGCCTTGAGGAAACTGCACGTTTATGCTTAGTGGAAGAATACAATTTGAAAGCTTTTGTTTAGACACAGACACAGTTCTGCCACTTGCCAACTATATGAGCTGAGGCATGTCAAATGACCTCTCTAGGTCTCATTTCCCCAATCTTTATAAAGGAAAGGATTGTAGTCAAAGATCTTTTAGGGGTATTTCAGTTTTAGTAGTGTTCAGTTCTGTGATCATAACTAATTAGGAAGGTGTTTTAATTTGATGAATACTTAGAATCAATCATGGGCAAAATAAATTTAATCTTATAAAAGTAGCACACTTTCCGACCTTCACAAGTAGAAGCACATTGCTTTCAGCAAACAAATAAAATGACATCCACTCAAATCTTCACTGAAAAATTTGTACCAGCTCCAAAATAAGAAGGATTTCATGGAGACAGTTCAAGGCAGCTGTTATTAACTAATTCACACTGTCCCCAGACCCTGGTCTTAAACCCTAAAACACAACCAACAGTCTGATACACTGTCAGTAATTTCAAAACTCAATGTATTTTTTTTTCTCAGTGATCAGCCTCCGTCAGTATAGTATTATACAACAGGGTGGGGTGTCACTGTTCTGGGAGACGGGAAAAAGTAAGCTCTTAACAACTGTCTGGAAAATCCTGTCTACAGGTCTGCCTTAAACTTTAAAATCCTAAGCCTCTAGGGTTATTAATTTACAAAGCACATGCTTTATGAAATACAAAATTTAACCTAATAATTAAATACAAATGGTTAAACATAACATTGACATCATGCCTTATGGTTTCTTTAACATGCATGATAATACTCAATGCTGAAAATGGTCCTGTCATTAATGTAGAAGATTTCTATCTGTATATTATAGAAGAAAGAACTGATACTCTAAGCTTGGCTTGTACAGCTTATAGAGACAATAAATAGCAGAGCTAATATTAGAGTCAAATCCATATGATCTGCCACTGAAACTTCTTTTTTGTAAATATCATCAGTGGGGGCGCCTGAGTGGCTCAGTTGGTTAAGCGGTCGAACTTTGGCTCAGGTCATGATCTCACAGCTTGTGAGTTCTAGACCCACAACGGGCTCTGTGCTGACAGCCCAGAGCCTGAAGCCTGCTTCAAATTCTGTGTCTCCAACTCTCTCCGCCCCTCCCCCCCTTAGAAATAAACGTTTTAAAAAATTAAAAAAATACGTATCATCTGTGCAGAGTCCATCGTATCCCTCTAAATAACACTTTGTCCATAGTCTTACCCAGTTTTTTAGCCTGCATTGTGTAAACATAATACATAGAAGCAGAGTGCAGAAACCACCGGCTTACCATCTGCAGAAGTAGTATATGGAACCGGCAACGATGACGAGAAACAAGAAAACGAGAATCACAGTCAAAGCGACATATTCTTTGCTCAAGGGCTGTTGGACGGTTAAAAAGAAGTGCTCGCAGCGGACCCCAGTGTAACCCACTTCACACCTACAGGAACATGGGAGAGAAAGATCGGTTATTTAAAAAAGAAATTATCATTAAGAATTCGTTTTGTAAGGAGTCGTCTCACACTGTGATACAGGAAACCGACGAGGGTTGCTGACAGCTGTAAAGGGAAATTCCAAGACTGGCCTCAGAGCGGGGCCCACATTGATATCAGAGCTCCACACAGCTCTCAGCTTAACTGTGGTGCTAAGTGACAGGCTGGCCCAGCTGCCAGGGTGGCTGACAACCCACAAGGGGGTTTGGAAAGTTTTCGTAGGGTGGAGGTGCATTTTGTCTTAATCAGTTCAATCAATCCTTAAAACAGGGGCTGATGTAGAAGTCCAGTGGAAAGACTAAAAGCAGAACCACCTTCATGGTCTATGAGAAGGAGGCATCAAAGCCTACCCGACTCTGTACCCTGGAAATATCGGTACAATTTGAGAGCTACTGTTTCTTCCAGAAATTAAAAAAAAAAAACATACTTAATAACGTTACTAATAGCACATATAACTGCATGCTAATAGTATGTATAAACTACAGCCCCTGGAAACACATCAACTTCAAACAATTTAAAAAAAAAAGAGTATATGTCTAAAAAACACTTTTTTTTTTTTGCGTATTACCTGCAATAATTTTCACTCATGTCCACCAGGTAGATGCACTGTCCATGCAAACAGAAGCCATTCATGTCAGAGCCACACTTTGTTATTGACACTTGAGCCACACGTGGATTGTCTTCTGTCTGAACTGTGAAGGAAATGGAAAGTTGGGTATATTCCGCTGCCTCCTTCGAAGCATGAATCACCCTTTCATACAGTCATGGCTGAGCTACTGTAGCAAAGCAGGGCAGGTACTAATCAGTCGAGGAGACTTTTCAGGACTAAGTCCCTCTAGTTATCACAGTTCCTAGGCCAATAAACAAACATTTGACCCCTAAGGAGAAGGACCAACAGACTAAACAAACAAAATAAGACCTAGGCATTTAATTCACAAAGGATAATCTTGAAGGGTAGAAAAGGAAAATTTACGACACACAAAAATCATTACCCTCCAAAGTTATTCACTTAACCCAAATGTGTCTGATGTTTTTCAAATCTCAAAATAATTCTGCAGTTCATTACTCCAAAAGCAACTGCAAACTGAAACCATTAATTAGTTCAAGAGAGCAAAGTTTTATAGTGGGTTTTCTTTATTTTATTTATTAACTAACTCACACTGTTCCCATACCCTGGCCCTAATCCTAAAACACAGCCAACAGGCTGATATACTATCAGTAGTTTCAAAACTCATTGTATTTTTTTTTCTCAGTAATCAGCCTCTGTCAATACAGTATTGTACGACAGGGTGGGGTGTGAGTGTTTTGGGGGACTGCAAAAAAGTCAAAGATCTTTTAGGAAGGCATGTTTTGGTGTATATTTCCAAATTTTTAAGGGTACCATCAAAGAAATCAACCAAAGCCTCCCCAACATCTGTAACCATGAGAACTGAACTAGACAAATTTTGACTTCCAAATGCCCGGGGCTGGGCAAACACAACAGTGAAAATAGAAGCCTTTTTAGAAGTAGTGTTGCAACCTGTATGTAAAATTCATTTTAGGATTTTTAGTTACTGAAATGTGAAGGATGCTTATGAAATAACCAAACAATAGCATCTTGATTGTAATACTCCTGCTGAAAGAAATAAACAAGCAAACAATAACAAAAAAAGGGAGGGAGGCAGACCAAACTTCTAAAGAGTCCAGTGATGAAGGAAGAAAAGAGAACAGAAATACTAATCCAAAGGAATGCATACGTCCCAATGTTGATAGCAGGGCTATCTACAATCACCAAACTATGGAAACAGCCCAAGTGTCCATTGACTGATGAATGGATAAAGATGCAGCATACACACACACACACACACACACACACACACACACACTGGAGTGTTACTCAGCCATAAAAAAGAATGAAATCTTGCCATTTGCAACAGCGTGGACGGAGCTAGAGGCTATCATGCTAAGTGAAGAAAGTCAGTCAGAGAAAGACAAGTACCATATGAATTCACTCATATGTGGGATTTAAGAAACGAAACAAATGAGCAAAGGGAAAAGAGAGAGAGAGAGAGAGAGAGAGAGAGAGAGGCAAACCAAGAAACAGACTCTTTATACAGAACGAACTGATAGGAGGTGGGTGGGGGATGGGCAAAATAGGTGGTGGGGATTAAGGAGGGCACTTGTGATGAGCACTGAGTGTTATAGGGAAGTATTGAATCACTATATTGTACACCTGAAACTGATCTTACACTGTATGTCCACTAACTGAAATTTAAATAGAAACTTAAAAAAAAAAAAAAACCTAAATAGTGGAGGCATAACAAAAAGGAGGGTAAGAGAGAAGGTAAAATTATTGTGGGAAATACCCTGGTTCCTCAGGATAACCTTCGACTCAATATTCAGACTGAGTCTAAAGTAGAGCTCTCTTGAACCACATCCAGAGTCCTCAGGGGTCCCCGAGGAAAATAGACTATGCGTGACTTCTCTCTGTGTTCCTATGCCTATGCACAGTGTTTGGCATGTATTAAGTACTCCATAAATATTTTCTGAATGAACGTTGTAACTGAAAGAAAGGACATCATTTGTTCCTTTTACAAAAAATAACAACAAAATATATTGATTATCTACTGTGTACCAGGTTAAATTTGCCTACTTTGCCTGGGATCTAATCTCTAGCAATGGTTTCACAGCAAAGTTCTAGGGAATGGCCAAAGGGCATCTGAGTTTCCTTGTCCTATCTCTTTAAGATCCACTCATTCCAGAGAACTAGATGCCCATTCCCTCTCCCACCAGTTATTCTTTTATATCGTTTTTCCAGATCTAGTTCATAAATAAGGTGCTAAAAAAATTATCAGTATTATTATTTAAAAGTTTATTTATTTTTGAGAGAGAGAGAGAACACAAGTGAAGGACGGACAGAGAGAGAGGGTGAGAGAGAATCCCAAGCAGGCTCAGTGCTGTCAGCACAGAGCCCGACTCAGGGCTGGATCCCATGAACCAGGAGATCATGACCTGAGCTGAAAGCAAGAGTCAGACGCTCAAGTGACTGAGCCACTCAGCCCCCCCCCCACAATTATTTTGTTAACACAGAAGCTGTTCCTCTCCCCTTTCTCTACACTGTCACATATTCATAGTCTTTGAGTTCATTTCTGTTAAGAATGTGTGACCTTCCGGGGCAGCACTGGCAAAGCCGGGCTCACCTAAAGCTGTACAGTTATCTTCGGATTCTCCTGGGATGCATGAAGGAATCACGGTGGTGCCGAAAACTGCTTGGAGAAGATGGCAACCTAATAACGGGGGGAAACCAAATATATAAACAGTGCTTCAAAAAAAGAAAGCTTGATCAGAGTTTCATGTAACCACACTACTTATAGGGTTGTTTTAATGATTTCAAGAATTTGATCCATTGAAACCATAAAAGAAACTGATTTGTAAAAACAGGAAATAATTGAAAATCAATGAGCCCCCAGCTCTCGGTCTAGGGGTAAAAACCTTGGCATGACATTCCTAATTTCAGATTTGCCCTGTTCCCAGGGTCAAAGACCTGATTTTGAAATTTGATTTCCTAGAAGCTTAGCAACAGAAATTGTAGAGACTTTCCACTATTTTGCTCCATGATGTGTTTGGAGCAATGCTCCAAGATAGAGCTTATTACACACACGCATACACACACACACACACACACACACACACACACACAAAGGCTTAACTGACAATCAGTTTCTATTTACAGTAACAACTAAACAGGACTCTCAACCATCGATATGTTCCTTTGTTGATTTAAGTGCCCAGCTTACTGTTTGCATTGTATTATGCACAAAAGTAGATTTTAATTAATAAAATGTAATCTAAGTAAAGTCAGAATGTATCTTATCTAACGTGGGAGCAAAAAAACACGCTAGATGAAGCACTGAGCCCTAGAATCCAGTTTCTGTCAGCCCAGTAAAAGTTTGAACAAGGCATTTCATCGTGTGTCCCCACTTGATAGGCCAATGTTGGAAAACAGGCTCCGGAGTGACTTAAGTATTTTCTGAATTCCACAGAAAGTGTAAGAAGAGTCCTTTCCATTGCACAGATGTTTACTGAAGAGGGTTTAGCTGCTTCTGTTCGGGAGTCAGGCATTTGCACTTCACCCCTCTTTCTAGGCTAGACGAGTAACTTATATAGTAAATACTAATGGTGGTGATGCAGTTGTGGATAGCAGTTAACATATCTTGAGCATGTACTATATGCAGGCGTGGCTCTTGTCCTCTTTATCTATATTATCTCATTTAATCCACCCAGTGACTCTTTGAAGAAGCTACTACTGTTATCCCCACTAAGCATATGATAAAACTGAGACTTAAGGAGTTTAAGTAACTTTCCCAAGGGTACATAGCAATGTTGTTAATGGGCCACATTATAGAACCTGGAAAGGGGCAATAATACAGACATCACACAGACAAACCAGGGTAAATATGATTGAAGCAGAGTATTTTAATGCTCTAGGGAGGCAACCAAGTGTGATGGAAAGGCAATCCTGGGGGAAAACTTGGGTTATGTGATTTTGGACAAATTAATTAGTTTCTCTGGCTCTAGATTTCCCCCACCTTACAGAGTTTGGGGGCGAATTAAATTAAATGACCTTTTTCCAAAATGCCTAACACACCAGAGACTCTCACAAATGTTCCAGGATACTCAGGGTCTAGCCTCTAGTTTTAGCAGTATGTGTGCATAGTGCCCTCTCCTGGTCTATAACAAGATTACAAATCTCTTTGTAATTTGATATTTTAAAGTATGATTTAATCCAAGTAATAAAAGATTTTATCTTATTTTTTTTCTCGATCAGAGGAGACATGGATATGTTAAACATACTGCATATTATTGCTAAAAACTACATTACACATCTGCATCATAGCTTCTAATTTCATAAGTTTCAAACTAGACCCTTAGAACAATCCTATGAAGTAGTTAGTAGCCCCCCCAAATTTAACATCAGGGAAGTTAAATTAAATGTCTTGTCCAAGACCGATTACATAGTGAGCGTAGAAAATAAGAGTTGGAATCTATGTTTGGACAGCAAGTCTCATAATCTTCCAATGATTTGACAATGCCTTTTTTGAAAAGTTTAGAACTATCTCCTTCCCACCCCATATTTCTCCTACAATATAAATAACTGCTCCAGTTGCTCATAAAGGAAAAAAAATCATCTTTCTTAAATAACAAAAAACTCCTAAAGTCTGGGTTTCATTGTCATTTGAACAGAGATAGAAAAAGATAATTTGTTCCACACAGCTTTTTTTTTTTTTTTAATATTTATTTTTGGGAGAGAGAGAGAGAGCGAGAAAGAGAGAATGCACTCGCAAGGGAGGAGCAGAGAGAGAGGGGGACAGAGGATCCAAATGGGCTCTGTGCTGAGGGGCTGGAACTCAGGATCCCTGAGATCATGACCTGAGCTGAAGTCAGACGTTTAACCGACTGAACCACCCAGGTGCCCCTCTCTATATATCTTTTTAAGAAGAATGAGCCATCATCCAGGCCAGCTTTGTTCCACTTCTCAATATAATTTGGCCATGCATTTTCCTATGGCAGAATTAAACCCTTTAACTTATACAGTCCGCTCAACACAAACAGGAGCTCTAGCTGTGTGTTTTTACATTCTTGGTGCCGGTCTTCCTCCATGCTTCTTCATCTGAGGAAGGCTTTGGAGAAAACGTTACCAGTGCTCCTACCAAGAACTTCGCCCGTCAGCCCCATCCACCGTGCAAACACATTGGAAGCTCATTTCTCTATCCTTTGTGGAAATCAGAAACTAGCCTTTCCTGTTTGGATCTGCTTACACCTGCAATCTGCAATTATTATAGAATTCAGCTAATTGTTTTGGGGTGTTGCTTCTTAGTCTTTTTTTTTTTTTTAAGGTTTTTAGTAGTTGTTAGTTTTTCCACTGTTGGAAACTTTGTTCCACCTGGTCAGGCCACAGGTGACATATTTGTCTTTGTGAATTAAAGAATGTTCAGTGCAGGGTGTGTCTCCACAAAAACTGGGCTCTGGTAACCTGTGACGCTCCCTTGGACATCGTCCATCGCTCGGGATGGTTTCTGCGAGACTAGCTCTCGCTGCATGAATTGAACATCCGGGTCTTTTACAGATGAACTGGTAAATAATTTTAAATGCTTTCCTCAAATGAAAGACTGCAGCTCCATCATGGATGTACATAGCCAATAAAATAGCAAAATTGGTTCTAAAGCTGTGTCCCTCTGCATAGCTCTGTTTCTTTAAAAGAATGATTCTCGAGCTTCTGTCAAGTTCGTCTCTGCTCCAGGCCCTTGCAAACTCGAGTAGGTGGAGCTGATCAAAATATTTAAAAAGGGAACCCATGGAGAATTCTGATATCCACCACCTTGTCACCCTTAGGAAACACTACTCATTAAAGTCAGACAGGGAAGGAATAGACGCTAAAGTCATATACATACATTTCCTTAATCGTACAGGTTTATTCCCTGCCTTTAGTGTTATTTGAACAATGATGGTCTATGATTCTATTGCAAATATGGTATTTGAGTTTTTGATTCTTGACCATGGGTCTCTGCTAAGAAAATAATTCACTAGGATATTAAGGATTTTGGATAGTGTCAGTGTGTCCAGAAAACAGATCTGGTGACAAGCTGTACGTTGGTAACTGAAGTATAGAGGAACTGCGTGCAAGGTGGGATGGGGCAGACTATCTGTAAACTCAAAACGGGCTCTTGGCACTCTGTTTCAAGAAATGCAATAAAAGTCAAATTTCCATCAGAGGCTATTATTTCTGTCAAATTTCCCAAATGAGTTTTAGGAATTTGATGCACACCTGCTCCTCTCTGTACCTTCACCTTTCAGAGATTGTGTTTCAATGAAATCTCGAAGGTGCCAGCAGGAAGTGGTGTAGGTGATTCACAGGATACAAATCACCTCTACTCGGTGAGTCAGGGCCGAGCCCACATCCTTACACAATATTGGGGCACCGTGCGTGGGAGAAGAAGTTTGAGGATCATTATCTGAATGGGGGTAGCACGAAATGCCATGGGCCCTGAGGCGCTAAGAAGTGCTTGCCCAACAGTCAGGAGGAACGCCAGATGTAGAAAATGTCTTTCTTACTGCATGGGGTTTCCTTCACTTTGCTTCCTTACGGCTACACCGAGGGGCTCAATTAGAAGGAGGCTGGGATTTGGGGACTGGCTGACCAAGCCGATACTGCAAAGTCAAGGGCAATTCTCCAGGAGAAAATGGCTTTCCTGAATAGCAATGAAGCAAAGAAAAATGACCCCAAATAAAATGAGGTAGGTTACAGAATGAAAGAAATCATCTTATTTTCCCAATTTAACCTTTCAGAATGTTTAGACCAGAACGGTAAACTCATAATGAATCATGATATTTGCCCATCCCAAGCAGGTATCAAAATCCGCTTTGTTCACGCTTTTGGTGTGGTCACGTGCCTACCCTGCTCACGGACTGTTAGTTTTGTACCTTCTTCCATGGCAGTCTATAATTTTAGAATTTGTAACATAGTAGGCTTGTTAGGTCTTGTATAATTTCAAAGAGTGAATATGCTTTCACCATTTCCAGATGCCTTGTTGTTTAAAATTAAAATTTACGGGGCGCCTGGGTGGCGCAGTCGGTTAAGCGTCCGACTTCAGCCAGGTCACGATCTCGCGGTCCATGAGTTCGAGCCCCGTGTCAGGCTCTGGGCTGATGGCTCAGAGCCTGGAGCCTGTTTCCGATTCTGTGTCTCCCTCTCTCTCTGCCCCTCCCCCGTTCATGCTCTGTCTCTCTCTGTCCCAAAAATAAATAAACGTTGAAAAAAAAATTAAAAAAAAAATAAAATTAAAATTTACTATTAGATAAGGTGTGGCTTCACCTTGGCTAAAATAACTATAAACTCTTTATCATGTCAGATCCCAAAAAGAACTCTGTCAGTATTTTTGAACATAGTCTCCTTCCCAGAGAACTACATGAAAAGAGAGAGAGACAGAGAGAATATAAACCTTGCCTTTTTCCAGAAATCATTCTCTTCCTACAGCTTTTCAGTGCTAACCTCATAACTAAGCTTCATTAAAAAATAAATGTAGGGGTGCCTGGGTGGCTCAATCGGTTGGGCATCCGACTCCAGCTCAGGTCATGATCTCACCATTCATGAGTTCGAGCCCTGCGTTGGGCTCTGTGCTGACAGCTCAGAGCTTGGAGCCTGCTTCAGATCTGTGTCTCCCTCTCTCTCTGCCCCTCCCCTGCTTTCACTCTATCTTTCTCAAAAATAAATAAACATAAAAAAATAATAAATGTAAAAACCAACTATAAGGGGCGCCTGGGTGGCTCAGTCGGTTAAGCGTCCAACTTCGGCTCAGGTCATGATCTCGCGGTCTGTGAGTTCGAGCCCCGCGTTGGGCTCTGTGCTGACAGCTCAGACCCTGGAGCCTGCTTCGGATTCTGTGTCTCCCTCTATCTCTCTGACCCTCCCCCGTTCATGCTCTGTCTCTCTCTGTCTCAAAAATAAATAAAAACGTTAAAAAAATTAAAAAAAAAAAAAACAACTATAACTGTTCAAATAAACAGGATGAAACCAGAAGTTGCTATATAATAACAAGTTACAAATAAGTATTTTTTTAAGTTTATTTATGAGAGAGAGAGAGAGAGAGAGAGAGAGAGAGAGGAGGGGAGAAAGGGAAGAGAGAAAGAATCCTAAGTAGGCTCCATGCTGTCAGCACAGAGCTCAATGTGGGGTTCAATGTCATGAACTGTGAGATCATGACCCAAGCTGAAACCAAGAGTCAGGAACTTAACCGACTGAGCCACCCAGGAGCCCCAAATTAGTATCTCTTTTAATTTTGAGTCTTAAAAGGTCGACATAGGATCTTCCTTGCCAAATGGCAAGAAAAGATTTATTAGGCCATGCTTTTTAATTCATAGGCATGAAATAACACTCTTCAATTCTAGTAGTAATTCCTAAATCATACTTCAATGTACTCATATATTTTAGTCTCATACAATACCGTACTTAAAGCTATTCAATTGAGAAGCAGTGAGTTAAAATGTGAAGGTATAGTTTACTTCACCCTAAAAATGGATTTAAAGACGAATATCTTATTCACAATGGAAGTATTCTCATAATGCAGGAGAATGCATATCAACTCTTGTGGAAAAGGTACAATTTATACTAACCTGGGTGTTTGGAATTTTTTGATGAAGAGCTCTAAATGTGGGACTTGCATTCCTTAAAAGCCAAAGTTTCGGGGTGCCTGGGTGGCTCAGTCGGTTAAGCAGCCAACTTCGGCTCAGGTCACGATCTCGCGGTCCGTGAGTTCGAGCCCCGCGTCGGGCTCTGTGCTGACCGCTCAGAGCCTGGAGCCTGTTTCCGATTCTGTGTCTCCCTCTCTCTCTGACCCTCCCCCGTTCATGCTCTGTCTCTCTCTGTCTCAAAAATAAATAAACGTGAAAAAAAAAAAAAGCCAAAGTTTCATCTCTAGAGTATTTCAAATCTCCTATTGAAACTATTTTTTTTCTTTAAGTTGTTAGGTGGGAAGTATTTTTATGACCCTGTCTGCCTCTACTCCCTTTCATCTTACTTCTCACACCTATCCCTACTGATCCAATTCAGAAATTGAAATTACTATCACATTACTGTCTCAGAAGAAAGACCTCGGAAAGGAACAAGTCTGTACTATAACTGCTCGCCATGAGCCTTCTTTTCATTACGGCCATACTATGGCCTGAAGCTTTGAACGCTTAACGGTGTTTTTAGAAGCACATTGGCTAGCATATCATTCATTCTTTATAGATGCCTACTGCCAAAAATGAATTTGCCAAAACACAGAGTTTTAATAAGTGACCGTCAAGAAAGAAAGGAGAGAACAAATACATAAAAGGTAATTTTTAAAGCCTCAAAGTTAATTATACTTCATGCACAGGAACTGTGTAATGTAAGCAGCACATAGAAGCTGCTAAGAAATTTTATTTTGTGAAAATACATTTTTTTTTTTGTTAACTTGGGGGACTTCAGTGAAAAGCCCATTTTGCATCGGTAGTGTGATAGGAAGGTGGAAAGGGCTTAGTTATACTCTATAAATGGAAAAGCAGGGGGTAGCTTACTTACTTTTAGTAACCATATATGTCAAATTCCATAAATATTGAGATTTTTCTCTATGCAAGAGATTGGACAAAATGCTGACAGGAAAATTAATGCAAAAGACATAGTTTCTGTCCTCAACAGAGTTAATAGGCTAGAGACCTGGCGGGGAGAAGCAAGGAGAGAAGTGAGAGGTGATGCCAAGTTCCTGAAAATACCAAGGATGGTGATGCCATTAAAAGAGTAGAAAACATAGGCAGGGCAACAGTTTGTGGTGGCATTTGCAGCTAGGGGGCATGAAGGGGGGACAGAATGAATAAAGGAATTTGAGATCGTATTTCATATATTACCTGTTTTTATTTATGAGGCATTTGGGAATACAGTTCTTTTTTTAAAGTTTATTTATTTTGAAAGAGAGAGAGAGAGAGGGAGGGAGAGGGAACACGAGCAAGAGAGGGGCAGAGAGAGAGAGAGAGAGATTGAGAATCCAAGCTGGCTCCACACTGTCAGCACAGAGCCCAAACCCATGACCCACAAGATCATGACCTGAGCCAAAGAGTCAGAGTCTGATACTCAACTGACTGAGCCACCCATGTGTCCTGGGAATATAGTTCTTAGATAAAAGAATAAGAATGGATTTGTGGAGTCTATTTGAAAGTCATATGTGGAAATACGACCTTTAAAGGCATAGGAGTGATTCAGACATTCCAAGGCAAATCACATGGAATGGAAAATAATAGCACTTTGGGAAATGGGTGATGAGGAATGGATAGAAATGGCCAAGAAAACTGGAGAAAAAAAATAAGTTCAGTGTTGTGGGATCCAAGAGAGCACTGAGTTTTAAAAGGAGGCATGGGGTGGTCTGCAACACAGTGATTGTAGAAAGTCATTCATTATGATGAATGGCTCCATCGTAAATAAGATTCACCTTTATTCAAGGCAACTGGTGCTAAATCAGCAATAAAAATTGCTAACTGGATTTTTTTTTTTAAAACACTAGCATCGATTTTGTATTTGCACCTACCATTAATATTAATTTTACTTGTCTTGGCAACTCGAGCACTAATTCAAACTGTGAATTATGAGTGGCAATGTGTTATAGCAATGGAAAATACATTAAGCTTGTGGTTCTCAACCTGGAGTAATATTGTCACCTGGGGAACATTTGGCAATGTCTGGAGACATTGTTGTCACAACTGCGTAGGTGCTACTGACATCTAGTGGGTAGAGACCAGAGTTGCTGCTCAACTCCCTGCAATGCACAGGAGAGCCCACAACAAAGAATTAGCTAGTCCATAATGTAAATAGAGCCAAGGCTGAAAAAAACCCCTGCACTAGACCTGTTAGGTATGGAGTCCACCTCTAGCTCAGATAATACTTTTATCCCACTGTAGCTCCTGCAACTGAGTTTCCTTATCTCTGAAAACAGAGACCTAAGGAGTGGAGTGGACTGGGGAGGGGGTGGGGGGAGATGGAACTTTTAGATTACTCTAAGGTTCCTTTCATTTCTAAAACAATACTTCTCTTTCTCTTACTAACTATCCATCATCGAGTCATAGACTGCTCAGTCCCTCTCTCTTGTTCTCCCTCTCTCTCTCTCTCTCTCATACACACACACACACACACACACACACACACACAGTGCAGATATACTTAAATTTTATTAGGTATACCGTCAGTGAACACAGACTATATTAAGTGTTAGAAATGAGAAAAATAGGGAAGAAAAAATACTAAACTTTATTATTAAACACACTGAATTTTCAAAAACTATTGCATAGTCTCCAAATATTTTGCTTCTCAGACACATTTTCAAAAGACAGCTTCGAGTTCGACACACAGTGATGAGAACTTTGAATAAAGTACCTTCCTAATCGTCCATCCAACAAACCTGTACTGAGTGTTGAAAATAAGTCAGTCATGAAGTGGATGGTCAAAGAGGAACACGGTACCAGTAAGGCGACTTGGGGCTGACACAGACTTACAATGGGACTTAAAAAGGGCAGGACCCAGGATGGGTGTGGTGCAAAGGAGGCAGAGGTAGGTTGCACGTTTATTTTGGAATGGTGGGAGAAAGGAGGAGGGGGGTAACTGAGAAGGTTTGATACTTCTCTTCAGTCTTTTTTTTTTTTAAGTTTATTTATTTTGCGAGAGAAAAAGAGAATATGAGCGAGGGAGGGACAGAGAGAGGGGAAGAGAGAGAATTCCAAGCAGACTCCGTGCCACCAGCATGGAGCCCGACATGGCACACGAACCATGAGATCACGACCTGAGCCCAAATCAAGAGCTGGAGGCTTAACGGACTGAGCTATCCAGGTGCCCCACTTCTCTTCAGTATTAAAAGGTGAGTAAAGCTTTTGCCAAAAGGGAAGTGTGAGCTGGGGCACAGTAGAGGGCACAGCATATTCAAGCGTGGAACCTTACACACTGGGTTACTCACTTCTTTTTAAGTCTGTTTTCTCACTTGAAAACTGGGAATATTAATACATTTCCCAGCCTAAAGGGAGTTGTTGTAAGGATGCAACGAGGCTTTTTCTAAGAAAGCACTTGATGATGGTGATAATGGTGATAACAGCTCTAATTTTAAAAGTGCTTTTTATTATTTTATAATATCATCAGAGTAATTAGATTTGTATACAATTACCTGACAACATAGCTGCTATGATCTCCCTTTTACAGATGAGAAAACTGAGGCTCAGAGAGGAATAAATCTTTCTGAAAGTATGAAATAAAGGAACAGGGGTATGGAAACTGTCTTCCATACACAATGTCTCTTGACTCAAAACTATAATGTTTGACATATGTGAACATGTGTGTGTTTATATATAAGTATGAGAGGGGGGCTTTTTCCCCTCCTTGGGGGAAAGTTATATTTATATTCAGGAGATATATATATATATACACATATATATGTGTGTGTGTATATACATATATATATATATCAGAATATATATCAGATATATATATCAGATATATATCATATATATAACATATATATATATTTATATCAGATATATACATATCAGAATATAACTCAGTTATATTCAGGAGGAGTTATATTTAACTCACTGTCATGCCTCAAATTTAAAATTCAGGATTTTGGGGCGCCTGGGTGGCTCAGTCGGTTGAGTGTCTGACTTGGGCTCAGGTCATGATCTCGCAGTCTGTGAGTTCGAGCCCCACGTCAGGCTCTGTGCTGACAGCTCAGAGCCTGGAGCCTGCTTCATTCGGATTCTGTGTCTCCCTCTCTCTCTCTCTGCCCCTCCCCCGCTCATGCTGTCTCTCTCTCTCTCTCTCTCTCTGTCAAAAATAAATAAACATTAAAAAAATTTTTTTTAATTCAGGATTTTGACCTAAGAAATTAAGGGTTAACATTTTTTTTCATGACAATTATCAAAGCATCTTGTATATTGTAAATAGTAGCCTGGTTAACGAAATCATGACTTTAACCTAGAATGTCACTGAATCTTCACTGGCCCTATCATTAGACACCCAATTTTACATAAACCGTATCACCAGAGGACACGCAGTCTGTTATGTTACTTCATTTTTTGCAAAGGTTCCAGAATTGCCATGCCAAGGTGATGGCTGCGAGGATCATTCTCCCTAAGAATCCCTCCTATTACAGCCTTGGGGAATCTTCCCATTCTCGTCCAAAGCAATGGTCCCCATGGCAGTTGCAGCCATATTACTTAGACAATTTGCGTAGGCCAATACCCAGAGTGAAGACTGACAGGTGTGGAAACCACACCTTCACTTCCAGTCTTTGTGAAGGGGATTTCTTACATGTCATTTGCATCTCTCAGCTTATCATGAACTAGGAAATGGAAGATTCTTGGGCAAAAAATGGACAGAAGGCATTCAAGTTCATTTTTTCCAAAACGACTTGGTGCGTATTGTACTTTTTTCTTCCAAGGAAGTATGTTTATTTTCTCACTGTTGGCAGAGATGTGCTATAGATTAGATTAGATTCCATCTTAGTTCCTTATTGGTATTATGTTAAATTCACTATAATATAAAAAGATACCGGGAATGAAAAAAGACATAAGTATGCTTCTCCTTACCTATACGTCTAGGTACATGCAGAAATAAGGCCTCAGTTGATTGGTATAATGACTCCTTGGGAATAAAAGTCATTTCCTAGAAATTGCGTTCATTAAAGATGCTGAATGTAGGGTAAGTAAAAATTCAACATATTTTAGCACCGCTTAAGAAAACAGTGACATGTTTTCTGGGCTTGATTTTGAGTGACACCTTACAGATACCATCTTTGTACATATGCTTGTCCTGATAACGGATTCTAAGCCTTGGGGCAGCCTCCAGACTACTCTGAAACATCTTTATTAGAACCTGTGATTTTTATTATGCTCCTGATGATCCTGAGACCCTCTGGCTCCTCCCACATCGCTCCCGAAAGACTATGCCATTGACTATCATCTCTAAGTCCTTGTAAGGTATTTGACTTCACTTAGGGTTAGTCTCTTCATTTGTCACAGGGCTAATCACACCTACCTCACAGAGTGATTTTAAGGAATAAATGAGATGATTGTGCATAAAGCACTCAACACGCAACGTGGTTAGCTCACAGGTAGCATTTGGTAACTGTCCGTATCTTTCCCAACTCCTGGATTTGGGCCCCGGTGCTGAACCACACACCCCAATTACCCAAATTGTTTATATGGTAAGATGATGGAGGAAGGCAGACAGGTGATGCCAATACTCAGGCAGTTCAGAAACTCTCAGGGTCAACAGGAAAGATCCGAGAGGAGCCAATGTCTCACTGAGACGTGTGCTGCTTATATTTTCAGGAAAGAATGCTTATTCTGCTCAATTCTCTGTCGTTGTGCAGTGAAGTAGGACTAAACTATCTTAGAGATGGCATTCGGGAACATGCTCAAAAGCGCATCTGGGTATCAGTGAAAATGCTGGATTTTAGATTAAGAGCCTTTCTAAACATTAGCTGCAGAACTCAAGATAAAAATTTCTCCTCTTTGTTCTGGGCCAATCACAAGATTAGAAATGATAGTTCAGCTCTAAAACGGCAAATTACTTATAAATGTGTTATCTAGTTTGGGGAATCTCAACCATGTACATAGTATTGAGTAAGCTAAAAGTGCTGACAAATCCAGGTGGGACCTTCCTCAGTTGAGCCCTGCTTTTCTACAGGAACTTGGGTCACACTTTCCCAGTGTATAAAGCAAGAACATCAATATCAAATATTTATAAAATTTAAAAGTAACCAATTGATTGTATGAATGTGCAGCAGTTTAAATCTGCACGTGTTGGAGGCAGAGGATGAAACTGAAGGCATCTATATTTTTTCCACAGTCATACACATACTTTCCACCAAAAAAAGCAGGAACAAAATATTTGCTGAAGTCTGAACTAATCTTTGGAAGAACAGGCATTTGGGAAAAGTATTTCTAGGTAATCTTTCATTGGGGGTGGGAGTCAATTTCAAAAATACCAGGTGGCCTTGTCTTTTGTTACATATGCTTTAGAATAAGACTATGGGACTTGCATACCTGATTAGAGTATAGAGATATGACAGAGAACTTCAAACAGGAACTTTCCTAGTGGCAGAGAAATATCTAAACAAACTGGGAAAACAGAAACTGACCTAGCTCATTTGGAAATGGGCTTGGCGGCTGATGAAATAGGTGAACTATAATTAAGTAATGCAATAAAGGAGTTAAACACTTTCATGACAACAAAAACACACACAACACACTCTCTAGGTGGGTAGTCACCAGGTTATTCATAGGCTCTTGCTGTCTCAAATTAGAATATTCAATGAGTGGCCCAGAACAGACACTTGCATTGTTCCCAGGCAGCCCTACAGGTGGAAAGAAAAAAAAGCACGGAGCCTTTCTGACCTCTAGGTTCATTTCTAGCTCTAGGAAGACAGTCCCCTTTCCAATTGTATTTTTTTCACAGACCCTTCAAAGCAAAGATAGCCAAGCCAAATCATTTACTGAGAATCTTCTAGCAAATCACTCTTAGCACAGTTTTGGCAGAAACCACAGACCCAGTTTCTACTTCAGTTCCTAAACTTGTACAAGTAACTTCCAACTATGCATAGTATGCATGTCATTAGGTCTCCCAAGCCCTGAGATAAGGCGTGTCGAAATAATAATTTAACTGTCACATCCTGCATAGGTAGAGTTAATTTGTTAGGGGAATTTGCCCCATTGCAACCCCAGAAGGAATGTGCGGCTGGCAACTTTTATTTCCTTATTAAGGTTTGCCTATACACCTCCAAATCCCTCTTGAAATTTAAGGAATTAGAGAGAAACGATATTTTTTTTTTCAAACCAGAAAGTTTACAAAGGATCCCCTTCTCCCCCTCCCCCCCCCCCCATCCGCAAGAACTAAATCATCTCAAATAGACAGGCATCCAACTCATCAATTTCAGGCTATGGGGTGCAATAAACAGCAAGAGAAAATTGCCTGACCGGTCTCCCGCGGTGCAGGCTGGGGGGCGTGGGGGTCCAAGGGCTGGAAACAGCTCCAGGACCCGCCCATGTCCCTCCAGCTTCTCTGACGCCAGACCACGTTTTAATTCCGTGGCGCCTGGAGCTCCAGCAAAGCTGCCACCTGCGTGCACCAGCGCCCCCGTGAACAAGCAGACACGACAGAGAAAACCGAGGGCGAGACCGGAGGAAAAGCGCTTCTCTCCAAAAGGTCTCTTTGGCCCGGGTCCGGTCTCTACTCCCGCCCTTTGACCCGGTCCCCACCCGCCCCCCTCCAACAAGAAAGAACAGAACTTGAAATGTTAACAGTGCTTTCCCGGCCTCTGGATTTCCAGAACCGGCAACGTTTCTAAAGAAAGAAACAAAAACTTTGCAACGTAGTCTGTGGCCTGTTAGCGAGCTGCATTAATTCAGGCATAACATTTGTGGCAATGGTTAATTCATCGATGAAAGGCATTTTTAACACCGATACCCCCCTTTCCCATCCCACCCCAATCGGTCCCCGGCTTGAGGACAAGACGGACTCGCGGAACCGCAGACGTCATTTTAAACGGGGTGCACTTCACCCGGGGGGGGGGGGGGAGGGGAGGGGGGAGCTCCGGGCTTCAGCGAGCCCCGCGGAGGGGAGGCGCGGGCAGGGTCTTACCCAGGCACAGCAGCAGCGCGGGGACGCGGCCCGCGCGTCGCGCCTCCATTGTCCTTCCCGCCGGGAGCAGGGAGCGGCGGCGCGGGCGCTCGGGCAGGGCAGCGGGCGGCGGCGCGGGGAGAGCGCGGGGCTGCGGTTGGAGCGCGTCGGGGAGCCCGGAGCGGTCGCGCGCCACGGCCGCGTCCCTCTGCCACCCGGTCTGTCCGGCAAGTGAGCTCAACCGGCCGGCGCTGCCACCTTTATAGTTGTGGGGAGGGCCCTCGGGCCGGAGGACACACTAGCGGGGTGAGGTAGAAAGAGTCCAGAGTTTCATAACAGGTCCGGGGGAGGAGCGGCAGGAGACTGTCCGGATGTCATCCTGTCATCCTCCCTTTCTGAGCACCTGAGAGTGCTTGAGGAATTAAAAAAAAAAAAAAAAAAAAAAAAAAAAAAGCCCTTCTGCTTAGCCGGGGACTACTCCCCAAACTTTTCCATCCCCATCTCCGACCTCTGCGGGAGGAGGTGGGGAGCGTGGACCAGATGGATCGGTTTGCTCGGTGGGGTCACCTGCCCAGGAGCGGGTGGTGTTAGCCGCTTGGGTGACAGGCCTAACTTGAATCAAAGTCAGTCTTCCAGCCAGGGCTGGCGTTGGTCCAGCGTGCGCTTTTGGAGAGCCGCGCGTGCCAGTGAGTGGCTTGTGGTCATCCTTGAGGTTTGTCAGTGGCTCAAGAGTCCTCCTGGCCTGTATTCGCCACTGCCCGGAAGTGCCTTTCGTGTCCCCACTCTCCTTCCCTGCAGCTCCGCTTCCAGCGTGGTGCCGGCATTTACAGCTTCCAAGTCTAGTCATGAACAGAAACCCTAAATTTTCCGATCTCTGTCCAGTTTGCTGTCCATCAGGCTGCCGCTTTTGACTTTGCTTCAGCAGATTGCGCCTTAATCCTCTCACTTCCCTCTACAAACTCTTTGCGTGAGCCACAGACCTGCCGCAGTGTGGACCAAACCAGTCTTTTCAAACTCGGCTTCCCGCTGGTATACCAGACGAATTGTCTCTCAGCTCTGCTGGGCTGCAAAACTCTCCTCCTGCCTCTGCTGATGGGGTCACAGTTTGGGGCAATGACGGCCTTTTACTGGAGCTGGCCAAGTCCTTCTCATCTAGCTGTTTCTCCAGAAGGGCCTGGACTTCTTGAGCCTCCGGGGATCTCTTTTCACTCTGATCTCTTATAGCTTGTATTGTTTTTCTTCCCCCGGAGGTTCATAGAATTCTAGATCTCATACTTGACACGTGGTGAAACTACTTTGTGTTGGGTTTTTGGTTTGTTTTCTTGTTTGTGAGTCTTATGTTTAGATCTGTATGAATACATAAATTGTCTTACTTTTCCTTGTATTTCCCTGTAGGGCATAAGAAGTGAGTCAATTTAGCGGTGATGAAAACATATTCGAATAGAAAATGGAATCTGCTGGATGGTGAGAGCCCCTTACCTTTCTACATTTTTTTTTGTTTTCTTGTTGTTCCTTTCCTTTCCTTTTTTGTTTTGTTTGTTTGTTTGTTTTGACTTTTTTCTCCCTCACCCCAAGGGGTGCCTGGTAAGGTCCAGAACTCTCCTGTTGGCAACAACTACTTCATCCCCCAGGAATGAAGCTCATGGGTCTTGCATTTAGGCTGTCTGCATGTGAATCCCTGGACAAGTTCTTTAATCTCCCTCAGTTTCCTCATATGTAAAACAAGGATAATAATAGTATCTAACTCATAGGAAGATAATGAAAGTGCTTCCCACAGTGCCTAGCACAGAGTTCACATGTGTTAAAAATACTTATGATTGCACGTAAATACTGATGCATAGCATGATAGTACTTGGACAGTATTCATGACTTAAATGAATTAATGAACAGTAGGATAGAGATAAGATTTGGGGTTCCTAAGTCTAGCTTCTGAATCTACCAAGAAACGAGCAGTAAGTGACCTCTCACTTAACTGGTCTTTGGTAAAAGAACTCGTGGAACCAAGAAAAGATGATCCTGGCAATGCGTTAGTTTTATGGAGCGTTGAGAGCGATCCCAAGTTCGGTAAATTAGAATTTGGAAAAGGGACCACTGGCTACATAATGCCTTTTAAAGTTTTCCGCCTGGTCTCTGGAAAAGAAATAGCTCTAGTGTCAAAAAAACTAGAGCAAAACTTGAAAGAATGGGGTGTCACCTGGAAATGTTTCCTTATTCTGCACACAGATGCTGTCAGATACTTGCAAGGAGTGACAGGAAGAGGAATTTTATTAGTCCTGATTAATGTCCTGTTTCATCAAATACAGTGTTGCGCTTTGTGCTCAAAAGAAGGATGGGGTGGGAACGCGTTGGGGAGAATGGGGTCATGCTGCAACAGTCAACTCTGTGGCATTGACATGTGGGGAGGAATTTTTTCACTTTGTAGCTGATGCCTTGCAAGCATGAGATATCATGGTGAAAAAATCCCTGTGCTTATCCCAAAATTTTCCATGGCAGCGTGTGCTCTTCTCTGCGCTGATTTCACACGGCGTGAAGAAATCTCTTCTTTATTGCTTCTATGTTTACTCAATTTTCTAGCCATTAGTTTTTGAGAATGACTCCGTCATGACACATCAGGGAATATCTGCCACTGCCTCCGCAAAACAGTCTTCTTCTTTTTTTTTTTTTAAATAATTGGGAACAATTTTCATTAATCGTTCATTTAAATATATATACATGGTATGAAGTACAATCATGATTCCTCTTAAAGGCACAAGACATATTTGAAGATGGAACAGTTTGGGAAGACAATACTCAAGTCATAGGGAGTTTTTTAGCTAGGAGGTTACTTACAGACATCAGATCAGCAATTCTCAATCTGAGAGTCCTCATGATTGTTTTTCCAAGGGGTTGGTAAATCTAAATAACATCTATAGACTAAATATATAATATATCTATCTAAAGCTGTTTTAATGTATTGAGGTTCTACTGTGATTTTTAAAATACATTCATTTTAAATTGATCCTGAGTTCAAGGTGGCTTGATGCCATATGTTTTTCAGTCGACACATAACAATCATGTAACTGCCATCAGGCAGGGAATATGTTACAATAATAACGTCTGTACATGAGAAGGGGATCCTTTTAGAAGAAGTGAGGACATCTGGACTGGCATATACATACAGGCCCAAACTGGTATTAGGACTACAGACTGCAGCCAGGGCGAGTCCTGGGCCCAAATAGAGAGCCAAACGTCTAGCCTCAGACAAGAACTTGGAATATTCGCAATTCTTTGATCTCTTGCTTTTTCCTTCAAGTTAGGGCTGTCTGGGACTGCAACTGGCACTTGTTTATTATGAGATCACTGCTTTTCAAACTGACAACTGAGGATACCTACTCTGGTGAATTAGCTTTTATATAACACAGGATGTTTAAAGTTGTTTATTAGCTAGTCCTTCGCAAGAGCCACTGGGATGGGACGGTATCGGATTGCTTTTCTACAGGGAAGGCATTGACAAATACAGGAAAGTGTCCAAGATCTGATTGTTAAGTTTAATACTTAAAATTGGAGGCATCGAACATGAATTCTGTTCTGTCAGATGCCAATTTTTGGAAAAACCGATTTTATTCGAAACTTAATCATCTGGGGCCTTTTTAACAAGTTCCATTTAAATGAAGAATTTATGTTTTTTAATGATAAGTATTTAAATATATGTTTAAATTAAATAATATAAAGTACAGAAAAAGCACAAATTTCCGAGCAAAATTCTGGACTCCCTATTTCCCCATAACCTTCACAAGACAGTGACTGCTTTGCTTTTCTCCTTAAACAAAAATCAACGGACTACAGTGCTATTTAGGGATGTGTCTCATTTGTTTTTGTATTCAGCAAATATTTACTGAACGTCTCTGAAATGGTATGATTACATTATTACATGATATAGGTAGATAGAGATATAGAGATATATCCCTAAATCCAAAGAACTTTTAATCGACTTAAGAGATAAAAGAGAGAAAAGGAGGAACATATATTGAATGTAGTGATATTCTTTTTTATTTAAATAGCCTCTATCATAGGATTTTAAAAAAGTGTCTTTTTCCTCTGGATTAATCCATTCTTAATAGAGAAGTAGTGTAAGAATTCAAAATGGAAAGTTCCCTTGTTTATGTTTCATTGTATAATTAAAGAAGTAGAAAAACTTAGATATTAAGGCATTTGGGTGGCTCAGTCAGTTAAGTATCCAACTTCGGCTCAGGTCATGATTTTGCAGTTTGTGAGTTTGAGCCCCATGTCAGGCTCTGTGCTGACAGCTCAGAGCCTGGAACCTGCTTTGGATTCTGTGTGTGTGTCTCTCTCTCTCTGCCCCTCCCCCTCTCAGGTTCTGTCTCTCAAGAATAAATAAACATTAAAAAAAATAGATGTTGGGGCGCCTGGGTGGCTCAGTCAGTTAAGCGTCCGACTTCGGCTCAGGTCATGATCTCACGGTCCGTGAGTTCGAGCCCCGCGTGGGGCTCTGTGCTGACAGCTCAGAGCCTGGAGCCTGCTTCAGATTCTGTGTCTCCCTCTCTCTCTGACCCTCCCTCGTTTATGCTCTGTCTCTCTCTGTCTCAAAAATAAACATTAAAAAAAAAAAAAGAAAATTAAAAAAAATAGAGGTTGAGAACATTTTAAAGTCTACTAAATAGTAAATTATATTTTCTCATTGATTGACCAGATAATTTGAGGTTTTTCTTAAATTAAAAGTGATTTTGCATTTGCAACTACATGGATGGAACTGGAGGGTATTATGCTAAGTGAAATTAGTCAGAGAAAGACAAATATTATGTGACTTCACTCATATGAGGACTTTAAGAGAAAAAACAGATGAACATAAGGGAAGGGAAACAAAAATCATATAAAAACAGGGAGGGGGACAAAACAGAAGAGACTCATAAATATGGAGAACAGAGGGTTACCGGAGGGGGGGGTGGGAGGGGGGATGGGCTAAATGGCTAAGAGGCATTAAAGAATCTACTCCTGAAATAACTGTTGCCCTATATGCTAACTAATTTGGATGTAAATTTAAAAAAATGTAATTAGGGGCGCCTGGGTGGCTCAGTCGGTTGGGCGGCCGACTTCGGCTCAGGTCACGATCTCGCGTTCCGTGAGTTCGAGCCCCGCAGCGGGCTCTGTGCTGACAGCTCAGAGCCTGGAGCCTGTTTCAGATTCTGTGTCTCCCTCTCTCTGACCCTCCCCCGTTCATGCTCTGTCTCTCTCTGTCTCAAAAATAAATAAACGTTAAAAAAAATGTAATTAAAATATTTTTTTAAATGTGAAAAAAAAAGAAAAAAAATTAAAAATGATTCTGGGGCACCTGGCTGGCTCAGTCAGTAGAGCATGTGACTCTCTTGATCTTGGGGTTGTGAGTTCAAGCTCCACGTTGGGTGAAGAGATTACATAAAAATAAAATTTAAAAACAAGTGATTCCAACATATTTGAAAATGTACATGTCTTTTAAATGTTGAATGGATGGTGTGTATGGCTAATTAACTGATTAGGTGAGTAGAGTCACTAAAAACAATGTCTTCTGTTTGTGGTTTAACTTAGATTCAGAACTATAGGTGGAAAGGAACATGAAAGGAGTTCATATTTGCTCTTAAGTCTAAATGAGATGTGCCTAATAATGTTACTAATAATAGCAACAAATATTCATATCTAACATTTTTAATTCACTAGGGAGCTTAAAATACATTTGCTTACTTATTCCTCAAAATAACCCTATATTTTATTTCCATTTTACAGATGAGACTAAGGCAAAAAAAATATTAAGAATTAGTCCAAGGCCCTTCAGCTTATAAACAACAGAGACAGGATTCAAATGAGACTGACTCTAGCCAGCACTAAACTTCACCACACATTACGTTGGTTTTACCTGTAGCTAGTGCACCGAAACTGCAGGGTTTGCTCTATGTGAGATGCTCTCATATATTTTCATTAAAATCGACATTTCTGGAGGGCACCTGGCTGGCTCAGTCGGTTAAGAGTCTGACTTTAGCTCAGGTCATGATCTCGCGGTTCGTGAGTTCAAGCCCCGCATTGGGCTCTGTGCTGACAGCAGAGAGCCTGCTTTGGATCCTCTGTCTCTGTCTCTGTCTCTCTCTCTCTCTTTTGCTCTCTGCCCCTTCCTGACTGCCTCTCTCCCTCTATCTCAAAATAAATAAATAAACTTAATAAAAATCCACATTTCTGGGGTTCTCTAGTCTCAGATTACTTACAAAGAGTATTCATATCCCTTTGTGGATAGTTTTGATACCCCTCCATTAGGAATAACGTTCTAGGGGCGCCTGGGTGGCGCAGTCGGTTAAGCGTCCGACTTCAGCCAGGTCACGATCTTGCCGTCAGTGAGTTCGAGCCCCGCGTCGGGCTCTGGGCTGATGGCTCAGAGCCTGGAGCCTGTTTCCGATTCTGTGTCTCCCTCTCTCTCTGCCCCTCGCCCGTTCATGCTCTGTCTCTCTCAGTCCCAAAAATAAATAAACGTTGAAAAAAAAAAATTTGAAAGGAATAACGTTCTATGTTGTCATTTTCCCGTTGAGAAGAAAATCATGTGTACCAGTCTCCCAGCGTCCAATGCCAAAGCATTTGTTAATCTTACTTTTTTATTGTTCATTGTGCTTATGAAAAACATTTTATTCTAAAAATGTCACATTTGGGGCGCCTGGGTGGCGCAGTCGGTTAAGCGTCCGACTTCAGCCAGGTCACGATCTCGCGGTCCGTGAGTTCGAGCCCCGTGTCAGGCTCTGGGCTGATGGCTCAGAGCCTGGAGCCTGTTTCCGATTCTGTGTCTCCCTCTCTCTCTGCCCCTCCCCCGTTCATGCTCTGTCTCTCTCTGTCCCAAAAATAAATAAACGTTGAAAAAAAAAAAATTAAAAAAAAAAATGCCATCCGGGAATCTCATCAACAGAATCCTCTGAAAAGTCGTTCAATAATCACAGAATGTAAAAAGTTCCAGATACTATTTGATCTTAGGAACCGGCTGTTTCTGAGGCTGCTACTTCTCCTTCTCGTTTTTGCCCCAAGTTGTGCCCTAATAATGGAAGATCTTCCCCTCCCATCACTTATGCATGCCCACAGAGCATTAATTACACACGTAGTGATGATGAATTAGAAATGCAGCCATCCTATTTAAAGCACTGCTGTTTCATGTTTGACTAACACCTAGTTGCAGGGAATGATACGTTGTCTACAGCCAGGCTGCTATTCCCCTTCAACTTTTTAGCGTCAAAATGTTAACTTTCGTAGTCGTTGGTTCAACAATCAGTTTATATTTGGTCATTCAACAAACATTTTATGTCTCTTATGACCACAGATCAGCCTTTGAGGAACTTTGCATTGTACTGCTAAGCCATTTGTGTGATTATTGCATGATTACATACAGATTTACATGGTTTTATGAGTTCTAATGTTAATGTTCATTGCAGATGTGGAAAGAAAGACGAAATATACACAAGAGACATTTTAGCTTGAAACTCTCTTGTCTTTCCATCTCCCAAAGACACCTGAATTACGTTCTAAATTGAAGTCTCCATAAACGTTACCTAGGATGGCCGAATTTATGCAGACCCTGGGGGTAAACATATCTAGGAGGCAGAGTGGAATGCCTCAAAAATCCTGGGAATGTTTTATGATTGGTACTTTTTTCTCTGTTTAGCACTACCACTAACAGACAAGTAAAAATTGCTAGTAAAAGCAATAAAACAATAGCTATTAAAGTCTTTGATTTTATTGTATTGTATGTCACTGGGAATATTTGACTTAGAAAATATCACCAATAAAACTACACATAAATAAGATTATATACTATCTTGCAATGCACCTTTTCTATAAAGAATTATTTATGTAAATCGTTAATATTTTGCCGTTTGGCTGGCTAGACACACATTCTCACCCATGGCTGTACTTGAAAATCACTTGGTCAGGTTCAGAAAAAGTAGATGCTAAGGCCTTATCTTCTCAGAGATTCCGATTCATTTGGTTTTGGAAGGGCCTCAAATAAGTGTATTTTTACAAACAGACAGCCTGATGCTTTAACTAAAACATGGAAAGAGAGAAATAATACCAAAGCACATATTTTAGACCCAAGTTCTCGTCCTGACTGAAAATAAAATGTTGAGTGGTCTTGTATAGGTAATTTCATTCTGGACCAGACTCTTCTCATCCTTAAAATGCAAGTTTGAACTTCAGGATCTCTAATGGAATGGCTTTCTATGACCTCTGAAATACAGTACTAAGATGTAACCACAGTTTTATTATCTCTGGATTATATGTGCCTTTTAGCATTGAGCAATTTTAGGCAAGTGTGCAAAGGCATTGGCTTAAATATCCTAGAGTGATACCAGAGATAATGCCCTCAGGATATGCAAAAGTAGTTCATCTTATAAACAGGCTTCTCCAGTTTTCTAAAATCGTGTCTCAATCTCCCCTGGATCTTTGCTTAGGCCTTGTTTTCCTTTTATTAAAAAAATTTCTTCCTCCCTTTGCTCACAACTTAAGAATCGTGAGCTCCACCAAAACAAAACCAAAACAAAAAAGAGTGGGAATTTAGAAACTAGAAAATCTAGACTATATTCATATAATTTCACTGATATGTGGAATTTAAGAAACAAAACAGATGAACATAGGAGAAGAGGGGAAAAAAGAGAGAAGGAAGCAAACGATAAGAGACTCAACTATAGAGAACAAACTGAGGATTGCTGGAGGGAGGTGGGTAGGGAATGGGCTAAATGGGTGATGGGCATTAAGGAGGACTCTTGTTGGGATGAGCACTGGGTGTTATAAGTTAGTGATGAATCACTAAATTCTACTCCTGAAACCAACCTTATACTATACATTAACTAACTAGAATTCAAATAAAAACTTGAAATAAAAAATTTTGTAAGTAGTTTTCAAAACAATAAAAAATAAAGGGGACTGTATTGTTTTATGACCCAAACCCTATATAAAGAAAGTTTCACCCTTTCTGTTGGAAAAAAAACCCGTAAAACTTGGAGACAGTTCTTCCTGTCTTTCGCTCATCTCAGTATCTTCACGGGACTCAAATGAGATAATGTTGAATAAAATCGTGGTATTAATTGTTAGTTTTAATAAATATCAGATATGTATTTAGTGCCAGGATATATAGCAAAGTCACACGAGCTTAAAGGACGGCCACGTCAGTGCTGCATTCCCAAAGCAGAAGGAAGTGGGAGTTACAGAGACAACGCAGATGCGTGGGTGAGACAGTAGGAATGGAGGAAGAGATTTGGCAATAATGAGGTCACTGGTAACCTTTCAGGAGAAAGTTCAGTAGAATGGCGAGGACAGAAGTCAATACCAAATATTGCTCTCGGAAACGTGTTGTCTGTGAGTCTCAACATGGGAATACTTACAGCCTCTCGTAAGTCGTCAGAGCTAAGCGTAAAAGCCATGCGGTAGAGATGAATCATTCTTCCGTGTGGGCCTTTCTTTAATCCCCACGGTATTCCAATGAACGAGACAGAGAAGCTGCTGCTTCAGAGTGGGTTTCACTCTGACACACATTTCTTATCTTTTCCTTATTGATTTTGGACGGAAACATCCAAGTAATTTTTCTTTCAATATTACGTAGCTCTAAGAAGCTCTCCTAATACATTGCAATAGATTAGGGACAAAGCGATTTTCTGCGATGCTGAGATTCTATACTTATTATCTCACTCACTCCTTATTTAAATTTATGGGTCTCGCTTCTTATTTACTTTTTTCCCCACCTATCCCTATTCCACTATTTGTGTGGGTGTGGGGGAGAAATATACAACGGATATTTTATATACAAATATATTTATATGCATATATAGTATTCTGTTTTATCTTCAGTAGGGGCAATAGTTGCCTCTAGAGAGACAGACATATGTCAACATCCTCAGTCTTTTTATGATGCTGTGGGATATAAACTGATTTGGATTTCAGAATGACATAAGATCAGAAAAATGATGACATGAAAGGAATATCAGTTTTATGACTGTTAGATGATACCCTCAAGTTACTGTGTCTGTTGGGCCATAAATCTAGACTCTGTATCCTTCAGAACTCCTGTCATCTCACCAAGCAACTCTACAAATTCCCTGGAAAAGGATTAATTTTCCTTCCTCTAAAGATACCTCCTAACACATACCTATTTGTGAAATCCAGTTATCTTTCTACCTTTGTACTAGAGGAAATAGTATTTCAGATCTTCTCTTCTTGGCTTAATGCAGCTTCTGTGTGCCTAAGAGTTTATGAAAAATGAGGTTAAATAAAACCCAAAATCTCACCAGAAGAAAACCTGACTTGTGTGGGTTTTTTTTTTTTTTTTAATTTTTAAATTTGTTTTGACGTTTATTTCTGAGAGAGAGAGAGAGCGAGAGAGCACAAACAGGGGGAGGGGCAGAGAAAGAGGGAGACACAGAATCTGAAGCAGGCTCCAGGCTCTGAGCTGTCAGCACAGAGCCTTAGGCGGGGCTTGAACCCACCAACTGTGAGCTCAGCTGAAGTCGGTCACTTAACTGACTGAGCCACCCAGGTGCCCCGAAAACCAGAGTTCTACATGAATCTTGAGCCAATTTCCTAGGGGCCTGCTGTACTCCTCCTAGACGACAGAGTGTGTCTTTGGATTTGGAAAGCGTATCACCCACATAATAGTGAGGTTCCAAAAGGAATGGCTGCAAACAGCCCTTCTCTCTGCAACTACCCTGTGCTGCTAGTCCCCTGGTTGACATTATGGCACCCAAAGATGAAACCTTCTGGTCTTTGTTACAATATGTGTGGTACCACAAACATTGTGGTACATGCATTTGCTTCTTTGCTTCATGCATTTGCTTCTTTGCTTCTCCCACTAAACAATAAATTCTATGAGCAAAGGATCAACAATTATGCTTATTGAGTAATTCACATGCCAGGTCATGCTCTAAACACAAAGTTAAAATTTTTAGAACATTGCCTGGCATGTATAAGTTACTCAGTAAATATTGACTACTGTTATTCTTAGTGGTGATTCAAAAATTGTATTCTCCTTTTTAATTTTATTTATGTATTTTTTAATGTTTATTTATTTATTTATTTATTTTTTTTTTTAAATTTTTTTTCAACGTTTATTTATTTTTTGGGACAGAGAGAGACAGAGCATGAATGGGGGAGGGGCAGAGAGAGAGAGACACACAGAATCGGAAACAGGCTCCGGGCTCCGAGCCATCAGCCCAGAGCCTGACGCGGGGCTCGAACTCACGGACCGCGAGATCGTGACCTGGCTGAAGTCGGACGCTTAACCGACTGCGCCACCCAGGCGCCCCAATGTTTATTTATTTTTGAGCAAGAGAGACAGAGTGAGAGCAGGGGGTGGGGCAGAGAGAGAGGGAGATACAGAATCTGAAGCAGGCTTCAGGCTCTGTGCTGTCAGCACAGAGCCCAATGTAGGGCTCAAACTCATGAACCACGAGATCATGATCTGAGACGAAGTCAGACACTTAACCGACTGAGCCACCCAGGCCTCCCTTTTCTATTTTATTTTTAAGTAATCTCTCCACCCAATGTGGGGCTTAAACCTACAACCCCGAGATCAAGAGTCTCATGCTCTACTGACTGAGCTATCCAAGCCCCCATAAAATGTGTATTCGCAATACCAAATTCTAATACTCCTGAAATCAAAATGATGTCTAAGTTGTGTTTGGATAACTTGTTGTCTCTAGTTTAGTGTCTTGCATACAGTAGGGACCAAATACATACTTGCTGAATGAATTTGTTGATTACCAAAGCTGAATTCCACATTATACATTATAGGAAGAGAAGGAAATTATGTTGGGACTCAGTTGTCCTATATTTGGTAGTGATCAGCCATTACGATGTTAATAATTATTGCCATTGCAATTCCTATTATATTAATGATGGACATATTATCTCAGCTAGCTCCTGGACCAGTTTTGTTAGACACCTGTGAATCAGATTTAGGGCTGATGGTAAGGAAGACCTGACCATTAAACAGGCTTCTTAACAATACCTCTCTGCTTTCATCAGTACACCTCACAATGCCATATGATGGGTTAGGTGTGAACAACCAAAAGCCTATCGATCAGAAGAAATACTGCAAGCAATCTTCAGAGTCTGCTGCCTGTTGAAGACTCTGTGACATCTTGAATCACGCTGAGAACGGGTCAGAAACGAGATGAGCTGTTTTCAGAAAACACTACAGCTTAAGGAGCCAAGGGACCGCTTCTATTGGCACCCCACCAATTAGGAAGTCCACCGACACAAGGTCCTGTGTTCCATATTAAAAAGACCTGTTGACATTTGGATGCCCCCTACTATGAAAATTCACAGAGGAATGATTCTGAGACCAAAAAGATGAACATATCTTTAATGTTATTAAGAGAAGTGGCATCACTAACTCCATGGATTAACCAACTTATTGTTATTGCCACTTTTTACATTTTTCCCTACTTATAACTGGAAGCAATAGGATCACCATGTTTAAAAGATATTGTGGGTCTTCAGTAAGCATGTTTAGAACTGTGCTGGGCTCACTGTAAGAATTCTGTCAAGTTTAGCCACTTGGAGTGTAGCAACTTGGAAACTGTAAAGCGTGCACAGTTCTTATTGTTTTTAAAAAGACCGAGATGGGATAAAAGGCTAATGTGATACAGTAAACCCATGGTATTTGACTGTTTAATAATTTAAGTGTGACTGCTAATGTTCAGTCCCAAAGGTAGGAACTCGGAGTAATTTGTAATTTTACCTATTCATGAATTTCAATTGCTAGTACTGTTGGTCTTGCATGCGAGATTAATCTTTTCTCTAGAGAGTATGCCCCAAAACATTGCCCTCAGCATCTGACACCTCTTGTAATTACATAGTCATTACCTCTTTTTCTAATAAGCACTATAAGGACAAGGATGATGCCTGTCTTATTTCTAGAGTCTAACACAATGTTAAAAATAGCTGGGGCGTCTGGGTGGCTCAATTGGTTGAGCGTCCAACTTGGCTCAGGTCATGATCTCCCGGTTTGTGGGTTCGAGCCCTGCGTCGGGCTCTGTGCTGACAGCTTGGAGCCTGGAGCCTGCTTCAGGTTCTGTGTCTCCCTCTCTCTCTGCCCCTCCCCGGCTCATGCTCTGTCTACTTCTTTCTCAAAAATAAAAACATTTAAAAAAAATTTAAAAATAGCTACAAATTATGGCACATGGCAGCTTCTATGCTAAGAGCTTATATAATTGACATCAATTAGTATCTCATCCAATACGACATCTCTTCAAAGTTGGCACTATTATTGTAACAGATTATTGTTCAAAAATGTTCACTCCCCTACCCCCATTTTCATGTGTAGAAGGTACTTTCATTTTGATTGTGGGTGCAGCCATATGACTTGCTGGGACAAATGGGATGGAAGCAGATGTGACTCAAGCTGAGGCTCGAGAAGCAGGCGCACGGATGTACTTGCTCCCTGGCCATCTCTGCCATTATCATGACAAACAATTCCTGGTCTAGCCACTGGTCCCAGGAGAAGGGTGACAGACATGTGGAACAGAGAGCCAAGTCCCCAGCCAAAACCACTCAGGATCATCCCACCTCCCGACAAATTCCAGATATTAGGAAGCCCATCCCAAATCAATAGAACTTCCCGGCACCCCATAGAGGCACTGTAGCCTACAAATTGTAGTAAGTTTTATTTTTATTTCACTTAGGTCAAAATTGTTTTAATTTTACCTGAGACTTGTTTGACTTGTGTGTCATTTAGAAGTGTGTTATGGGGCACCTGGGTGGCTCAGTTGCTTAAGCATCCATCTTCAGCTCAGGTCATGATCTCATGGTCTGTAAATTCGAGCCCAGCATCAGGTTCTGGGCTGACAGCTCAGAGCCTGGAGCCTGAGATTCTGTGTCTCCCTCACTCTGCTCCTCCCCAGCTCACACTCTGTTTTTCTCTCTCTCAAAAAGAAACATTAAAAAAAATTTTTTTAGAAGTGTGCTATTTAGGGAAGCCTGGGTAGCTCACTTGGTTAAGCGTCAGACTTTGGCACAGGTCATGATCTCACAGTTCCCAAGTTCTAACCCTGCATTGGGCTCTCTGCTGTCAACGCGGAGCCTGCTACCGATCTTCTGTGCCCTTCTCTCTCTCCTCTCCTGCTAGCTCACAAGTGCTCTCTCTCTCTCTCTCTGTCACAAAAATAAAAATAATTAATAACATTTTTTAAAAAGTGTATTATGTAGGGGTGCCTAGGTGGCTCAGTTGGTTAGGCGTCAGACTCTTGATTTTGCCTCAGGCTATGATCTCACAGTCTTGAGATCAAGCTCTGCATGGACTCTGCAGTGCTAAGCATGCAGCCTGATTAAGATTCTCTCTCCCTCTCTCTCTGTGCCTCCCCTATTCATACTCTCTCTCTCTCTCTCTCTCTCAGAAAGAAAAAGTGTGTTCTTCAATTACAAAATATTGGGGATTTTGCAGCTATTTTTGTTACTGATTTTAAGTTTAATTCCACTGTGCTCTGAAATCATTCTTTGTATGATTTCTAGTCTTTCAGATTTGTTGAGGTATGTTATAGGGACCAGTATGTGGTCTACCTTGGTGAATGCTCCATGTGAACTTCAGAATAATGTGTTTTCTGCCTGTGTTGGATGCAATATTTTATAAATGTCATTTATGTCATGTTGATTGATAATGCTCTTCAAGTCAACTATATCTTTCTGCCTGCTTGACCTATTAACTACTGAAAGAGATGTTGAAGTTTCCAACTATAATAGTGTGTTTGTTTCTCTATTTCTTCTATCAATCTTGCCTTACATTTTTAAATACAGTTATTAGGTGCATACATACTTAAGATTGTTTTGTCTTCTTGGAGAATTGAACCCTCTATCATTATATAATACTCTCTCTATCCCAGGCAATTCTCCCTATTCTGTAATCGGCCTTTTCTGACATCAATACAGCTCCTCCTGCTATTTTTCATTAGTATCAACATGGTATGTCTTTCTCTATTTCCATACTTCTAATTTTTTGAGTCTTTATATTTAAAATGAGTCTCTCATAGACAATGTGTACTTGAGTCTCTAACAATGTCCTTTAATTGCTCCATTTAGACAATTCTCATTTAAATTGATTTTGTTTATAGTTAATTTAATATCGACCGTGCTCGTAGCTGTTTTCCATTCATTGCGTTTGTTCCTTGTTTCTATTCTTGGGTTCTACTATTTTTCTGTCACTTGCTTTGTCTGTGTTTTTTCTTGCCTTTGATCATACCTTGTAATTTTTTGTTGAAAGTTGTACATTATGTATCAGGTAACAGAAACTGAAGTGAATAAACCTTTAGTGTGAGGTTTTATGTTACTCTGGCTAGGAGTTGGGCTGTATGTAATGTTTGCTGCAGTGGTAGGAGTAAGAGACTTAAAAATTCTTCTAGAGTTTGTGTGTGTGTGTGTGCGTGCGCGCGCGCGCGTGCGTGTGCGCTCATTACTTTGGGCTTCCCTAAGTACTCTTCCTCAGAGAGTCTGTATATCTTTCAGCTCTTCCAGTTATAATCTTCTCTTTTATACTAGAATCCTATTGCATTGGTATAAGGTGTGTGAGAAGAGACGTGTTCTATAATCTTATGATGACATCTGCTTTTTCATGAGTCTTTGTCTCTGGTCTGTGAGCTTGACAAGTGTTCCTTAGCTTGTTTTTTCCTCCTTCGGATGAGTTAAAAGGACTAGAGGGAACCAGAATGGTTTAAATGCCTTTGCCCCAGGAGGGATAAGGCTCTGGTAAAATATTTCCTATGGAAAATAGGTTTTTGTTATGGAGAATGCTCTATGCATATTTTGTAGGGTTATGCTTCTTGTCCCTAGTCAGAGCCAGGAAGGTCTCTTCCTTAGCTCTTCACCAGGAGAAACCTAAGACTTCCTGAAGATAAAATCCATTGAAGTATGAAGACCTCCACCCCCAAGACTATAGCCCCCAGATGTTTCTCGCTCCCATAGTATTCCACACTCAGCCTCTAACAAGTCATCAAAATTACCATCTATTGACTATTAACATTTGATGAATTACCTGTTCATCAAAATTACCTGTCAGTTTATGGCTCCAGGGTCTTGTGCCTCAGATAGAAGCAGCAGATTTCAACAGTGGTTCTCTAAATTTATTTGTCTTTTCATCTGTTTTTTTAGATTTGGGGGTAGCAGTTGGTCCTGCGACCTCAGTTCTCTGATCAGTCAAGAAAATTTGTTGATTTTTAGTTTGTTTGTCTTTTTCTTATTGTCAGGATGGATGTGATACCTCCTAAGCTCTTTACATGTTGTAGCTGGACCCAGATAACCATCCAATCATTTTTCAAATAGTGAAGATGTTAGTCATCAATTACCTTCTGACTTGAAATAGATTAATCTCATTCTTAAAATTTTTTTTATGTTTATTCATTTTTGAAAGACAGAGAGAGACAGAGCACAAGCAGGGGTGGGGCGGAGAGAGAAGGGACACACAATCTGAAGCAGGCACCAGGCTCCGAGCTGTCAGCGCAGAGCCCGACATGGGGCTCGAACTTACGAACTGGGAGATCATGACCTGAGCTGAAGTTGGATGCCCAACCGACTGAGCCACCCAGGTGCCCCAGATTAATGTCATTCTTAACAGCATCCCTCAAGCCCTACTCGTGTATTTTCCAATTTGTAAAAGACCCATTAAAAAAAATCTGGGACTCAGCAATTTTGCCATTATCAGAAGACTATGTGTATTCAACTTTTATCTGTGAACTTTTTTTCTGCTTGGGTCCTCCCCCCTACCCAAGATAGAACCTGTGAATTTAATTGTGTGATAAAATTGTACAGTGACATCAGAGACCAGATAAAGACAGCATCCAGAGAAGAAGTGCCTATGAATCTACTGTTTGTACCTGGAAACAAAGACAATGTTGGACATTCTAAGAAACCAAGTAAGGGGCGCCTGGTGGCTCAGTCGGTTAAGCATCAGGCTTTGGCTCACGCCATGATCTCATGGTTCATGAGTTCGAGCCCCACATGGTGTTCTCTGCTGTCAGCACAGAGCTCCCGCTTTGGATCCTCTGTCCCCCTCTCTCTCTGCCCTATGCACTCTTCGCTCTCTCAACAATAGAAATTTAAGAAAAGAAACTATGTAAAAACGATTACCATTATCATCACATCAGAATGAACAATAATTATGTCATAGGTATGGTTATAGGAATATCCTGGTAAGGATATAGGTAAAACTCATTGGATTTCTTTCATTGATCTATTTGGGGAAATTTTTATGTGTTTAACCTCATCCTATTATTCCTGTTCATCTCCTTGTTTAAATAGTCAGTCATGCAGGTTTTTGTGATAGGCTGAGTGAGCTCCAAGAGAGCTAGCCCAACTTGGAGTCATTTCCATTGGAAATAAAAGCATGGATTAAGGCTGGCAGTTAGTCTGTTCATGTGAGTACAGATGGACTCCAAGAGTTTGCTGGAACTGTGATTTGACAGCAGGATCACCCAGGGAAGCCATAACAAAACCTGAGAACACACTCAGATCAGTGCCCGCGTGGGAATTTCAGGGCTGAGCAGAAAATCAAGCACAGCCACAGGAATGGGGTGTGTTGAATGGACAGAAAATCTTTACGTTTTGAGTGGTGGTGAACAGACTTTCCCTCAGCTGAAATGAGACAGATTGGGTTGTTCTCAAAGGCTAAGATGTTTCCGGGAGGTACTCAGGCCTGTAAGTGTGGAGACTAGACTAGATCACAAAGGATCGGTGTAGGGTTGTCTTAGAAGACTAAGGTAGGGTGGGGGAGTCAGACTGCTATCTGTGGTTGAGGTGTAATTTTGTCAAACGACAGCAAAATGGATCAGATAACTTCTTGAGGGGATTGACTCTGCTAATAATGATTTTCACTTTTTTTTTAAACTTCATTCTTGAACTCCAGCTCCTACAACTTAGCTTGGGGTTGTTTAATGATTTCGAATCAGTTTTATCCGTAGAATGGAGTTAACAAGTTACAAACACTCATCCCAAACAAGAGCAACATTGTAAGCAACCTGAAATTTATTGGTAATCAATAAATTCTGTAGTTATCCATAAAACTGCAGGTTAAGGGGCGCCTGGGTGGCTCAGTTGGTTGCGTGTCTGACTTCGGCTCAGGTCGTGATCTCGCGGTCCATGGATTTGAGCCCCGCATTGGGCTCTATGCTGACGGCTCAGAGCATGGAGCTTGCTTTGGATTCTGTGTCTCCCTCCTTCTGCTCCTCCCCTGCTCTCTCTCTCTCTCTCTCTCTCTAAGAAATAAATAAACATTAAAAAAAAATCTAAAAAAACCTGCAGGTTAACTAATATTGGCTACAAATACTCTACATTTTTTTCCTTTACATTTAAACCTTAGTCACAGACCACATGATTTTATTGCTGGCTTTAAAATATAACAATTTTTACAGACAATTATTTTACATCTACAGGGTCACTATTTTTGCATACCTTTACCATCTCTGCCAGTTAAACTAATTGTGTTGGTTTTGTCAGTTTTGAGTGAGAACAATTTTTCACTCTCAAGATAAAAAACGATATCATTTGAAACAGAATAGATCATGATGTGTGCCATGGGCTGAATTTTGTCTCTCCAAAATTCATTGCGTTGACATCCTAACCCTCAGGACCCCAGCATGTGACTATTTGGAAATAGAGTCTCTCAAGAGGTGATTAAGATGAGGCCCTTAGGGTGGGCCCCAATCCAATCTGGCTGGAAGCCTTACAGGAAGAGGAAGTTTGGAAACAGGGAGAGACATCAGATATAGCCATGGGCACAGAGAACATGTGAGGACATGGCAGGAAGGCAAGCCCAGGTCAGAGACCTCAGAAGAAACCAAACCTGCCAATACCTTGATCTTGGATCTACAGAACTATGAGAAAGGAAATTTCTTCTGTTCAGCCTACCCAATCTGTGGTATTCTGTTATGGCAGCCTTAACACACAAATACAGATTTGATTCCTACAAACCACTAAGAGGAAGGTACAACTATAATTTTTTATTTATTGTTATTTTATAGAGAAAAGGAAACAAAACAAAACAACTAAAGCACAGGAGCCAGAGTTTGAACACAGCAGGAAAGGATCAGAACCTTGCCTTTGACCTCCAAGCTTTCTTCCCCCTGGTGCACTATGCAATGCTATTAAAATAATATTTATATTATACATATTTATTTTATTGTCTCATTGAGTATATTGTTATGGGAGGAAAAAACATATAAGTTATGGGAGGAAAAAAACCAAGAAAAGCAACAGAGAAAAAAATGCAGCTTTGGAACATCCATAAGAAAAATATTTCCACTGAGCAGATAAAAACCATGACGATACATTGCCATAAACTTGCATTGCTTAGAGTAATAATCAAAGTTCACACAGATAACATGGAAGTCCTCAGGGCCTGTGTGGAGACAACAGAATGACTGGAGGCATGTTGTCAGCACTCAAGAAAAATTACAGAAGATAAGTAAACTTTTGTATGAATGAACACCTTTTTGAAATAGAAAAAAAAGACAATATGCTTAAAACACATGTAGGGGACATAGAGCACAGAATTGAGAAACAAAAGTAAAATAATACTTGTATTATATATATATATATTTATATCTATTATATATTTATATTTAATATCTATTTGGGTATATATATATTTATATATATATAATAATATATATATTATTTTTTATATATATTTATATTTATATGTTTTTATATATATTTATATATTTATATATAATTTATATATATTTATATATATTTATATCTATTATATAATATATATTTATATCTATTATAATATATATATTTATATGTTTATCATCTCTTTATATTTCTATCTTTCTCTCCTCTCTACCTTCTTTTTCTTCTTCTTATTCATCTCTTCCTCTTCTCTATTTCTCTCTTCTATCTCTTTCTCTTTCTCTCTTTCTCTCCTCTCTCTTATACTCTCCTCTCCTTCTCTCTCCCCTCTTCTCTTTCTCTTCTCTCCTCTCTCTCCTCTCTTCTCTTCTCTCCCTTCTATCTTCTCTCCCTCTTCTTCTCCTCTCTTGCTCTCCTCTCTCTTCTCTCTCTTCTCCCGTCCATCTCCTCTCTCTCTCTCTGTCTCCTTGTCTTGTCTACCATCTCTCTCTTGATTGTCTATTTGTATACCATCCATCTCTCTATTGTATTATATATATATATCACCACATATACAATATATATATATGTAATATGTAATACTTGTGTATATAAACAAAATTAAAATAATTACTGAGCAGAAAATCTTCATTTGTTTAAATTTTACATTAATGATAAAGAGTAGAGACACTGTGGTCTTTTGAATTAACCTCTCCACAGAGAATCACTAGAAAAATTGGAGCAAAATGAAAGAAGGCATTTATCTGAAGGCATCAGACAGCTGGCCAGGCAGTAAGGAATTGATCCCCACTTATGAGGGAGGGTGGTGGAGCCCCACTTTGGACTGCTCTTCCCTCTGGATGATTCCCAACACAGAAAGTAGAGGATGAGGGACTGAACGGGGCTATTGACATGCTTACAAGCACAGGAACAAACATTAGACTTTAGAACCAAAACGGAGGTTCCTTGTTACCACATGTCCAGACTTTCATTTGAGACTTGAAGAGTTACATCCTACTAGTAAAGAAAGAACCAGAAATACACCAGGTCTCATATTTTACAGTCAAAGAAACCAGTGCACAGAGAGGTTAAATAATTTGCCAAAGGTCCTACAATTCCTAGTAGCAGAACTGGTATTTGAACCTGGGTAGTTGGGCTCCAGAGGTCATGCTTTTTATTATCATATTACAGAATTAAGTCTGCATAATATTGATACCCAGATCCAACAACGACAGCAGAAATGAAACTTGAGACCAATTTCATATAAAAATTTTGATACAATAATCTCAAAACAACCCAGAAAACAAAATTCAGCAGCACATTGAAAGAATGTTATAAGACTGGGCACCTGGGTGGCTCAGTCGGTTAAGTGTCTGACTTCAGCCCAGGTCATGATCTCACAGTTTGTGAGCTCAAGCCCCGCATCGGGCTCTATGCTGACAGCTCAGAGCCTGGAGCCTGCTCTGGATTCTGTCTCCCTCTCTCTCTGTCCCTCCCCAGCTTTTACGCACTCTCTCTCTCTCTCTCAAAAGTAAACAAATAAATATTAAAACAATTTTAAAAAGAATGCTATAAGAGAAGCAGGTGTGATTCAGACTAACAGTGCAAAGAGGATTTACCATGAAGAAAAGTATTAATTCAATTCAAAATATTAATACAATAAGGGCAAAATCTCAATAATATCCGTAGGTATTGAAAGTTATTTTTATAAAACGTAATATCCATTTTTGATTTGAAAATACTCTTACTAAAACATAAACAAAAAGCTGTTTTAATTATACATAGATGAACTCAAGAGTCCCTATCATGTTAATGGCAAACGCAAGATATATTCATACTAAAGTTGTAAATGAGACAAATTATTACTGGCTAGTATAATTATCAGGATTAGATCAGAGAAAGAAATAAGAGGCAAAATATTTGAATAGTGAGAGGTAAATTATCATTATTAATAGAATAAATTCTTTTATAGTTTTAAAAAACAAGAGAATTGCCTTATAAATTATTGTGATCAAAGAGACATTTTAGTAAGATGGCTGACACAAATATGATATACAAAATTTTATGGCCTTTCTATATAGAATCAACAAACAGAATATGAAATGGGAGAAAATCCAAGTTATAGTAATACCAGTATGATTTTTAATGTTTATGAATAACTTTAACAAGAAATGTGCAAGAGCTCTGTGAACAAAATATGAAAATGCTATTATTAGATATAACAGAAGACTTGAATCAATTGGAAGATGCACCCTAATCTTGGATAGGAATACTCAAGATCATAAATACATAAATTCTCTCTAAAATAAGGCCATGCATTTGATACAATCACAACAAAGTAACAATATTGCAATTTTTAAAAGAGACTAAGTAAATCAATGACAGGAAACAGAATCCAAAGACAGGAAGCACTATGGGAGTAGTCTAGAATATTAAGGTAACATTGCAGATCAGTGCATAAGAACTGAGAAATCCAAAAAGGCATTTAAATAATAAATGACTTTATTTACTTACTCCTTGCACTAAAACAAGTTTTAGATGGATTAAGTTTTAAGCCATAAGAGTCCTAGAGAGCACCAGGGAAGCTTTTCTTTTCTTTTCTTTTTTTCTTTTTCTTTTCCCTGGTTGTTTTGTTTTGTAACCTCCAAGTGAAGGCTGCATCAAGTATGAAAAAAGAAACAGAAATCATAAGATAAAAGATGGATAAATTCAACAACATGTAATGTTACAGGTATCAAAAAGCGCCATAAATATTTTAAAGACAAACGACAAATATTTGCAAGATATGTCTAAAACAAAGGGCTACTTTTCTATAAATGGTGCCTATTACTGACTAATGGTGTGGGCCCTTGGGCTGATAAAGAAATGGAAATACTAATATATTTTAAATATAGGAAGAGATGTGCCTTTGAACTAGCAATCCCGCTTTTAAGAACCAGCAACTTCATTTCCAGGAACTTATCCTTCCATATTTTCCATATGCTTCCATTTCTGTAACCAGGTGTGCATTCAAGGATGGTCCTTGCAGCCCTATCTGTTGTGATGAAACTAGAGGCAATGTAAATATTCATCGAGTAAAGCCTAGTTAATTAATACGGTGAAGCTCTGGAATAAATGATGTAGGCTTAGATGTACTTGCATGAAAAAATCTGCAAAGATACAGTGTTAGATAAAAAACAAAAACTAGTATATATAGTATGGTTTGGTTAACTTGTAACCTAGAGATCCAAAATGTTTGTTTTAAAAACTATACTTGTTAAAATATTTACTGCAGCAAACTATTCACTTATGCTTGTCATAGAAAACTAATGTGAAATAAACCCATTATGTAGGATATCATTGAATTTCTGTAATCTCAGTTATATCCAAGTGGTTTGAGTACACTTTTTAGAAAACATTAACATCTTTTGTGGCTGAGTGTCTTTATTTTGTTCTATTAAATGGGGTAGAGTTCCATGGGAACATTGATTTTACCTAATTTCATTTCATTTCATTCCATTGTATAATAATCTGTTTCTCTGATGGGAAATTTGCTGGAATTCTGATTGACTTCTTTAGGCAATCTATCTTCTTTTCTTGGCAAATTTGAAGAGTTTTTGGTCTTTCATGTTCTGTAGCAATTGTGATTTGTTTAGGTGTGGATTTGTTTTCACTCATTATCTAAAGAGCAGGCATACATCTTCAATGTGAAGGTTCATGTCCTGCTTTGGCTTTGGAAGCCTTTAGCCATTATTTCTTGAATATTTTCTCTGACCTATTCTTTCTTTCTGGAACTCATATTAGACTTATTTTGAAAGTTTTCATGCCTTACACATCTTTTTTTTCTCTGTGTTACATTCTAGATGATTTCTTCCAATCCTCCCTCCATTTCGCTGATTCCCTTTGATGTGCCCAAACTACTGATTACTCTAGCTACAGGATTGTGTTTAATCTCAAAGACTATATTTAAGATTTTCACTTGTCTAATTTTTCAATTCCTGGATCTTATTTTATGATTTCTTTTATTTCTTTGAACAATTTGAGCTACGTATTTTAAAAAGCCTTTTAGATCACACATCCTCTATTTAGGTATTAATTCTACATTTCGTGGTTCTGTGAACTCTCTTCTCTGATATTCTTCATATGTTTTATAGTTTTGGTGCATGAGGTCACCTTATTGGAAAATATGTTCTCTAGAAGGCCATCATATACAACTGGCTATGAGACCTCTTTGTAAGGCATTATGATGAACTCTGCTTAGGTACAATTAGGGCCCTAGGTTTTTAGTCTTTCTCTTTTGTCTTACACTCAATTTCTCGGCTTGGGATTCCCATACCATAGGAGCAATGTGATTTCAGGCCCCTGTACCTTTATTTAGTACATATTCAAGCTCTGTTTTCTTGAAATCGATTCTGTTTCTGCTCACAGCCTAAATTGGGTATTTTTCCATCCACCATGATCCTGGCTGTCTGGTGGAACTTGTCTAGTCCTTGTACATAAATTGAGCAAAGCTTTTCTAGCTCAGGGCTCTAAACATTTACCCAGAAGATCTTAACATCCGAGGCCCTAAAACATATATCTATTATAGATGCTTATCCTTTTCTTCCCATATAGCTTCAACTTCTGCTCCATGGCTCTGAGATCACTCTCTTTTTGATACATAATGATAACCATTTCTTTCTACTGAGTTCAGTGATGCAACAGCAATTTCTGACACTAAACTCATTTTCCAGGTTAAAATACAAGCATGACATGATGCATTTGTGATGATACCGGAAACCAGAGGAAAATAACTTTACAAAGTTATGCTTTGAACCCCAGCGATGGCATCAGATTCTGCCGCTGTGCTAAGTGAGACATATGACAGATCTGTGATGCATACTTTTGTTGTGACAGAGTTGTATTAATGGTAAATGATCATTCTCACTGAGGGGATATTATTGAAGTTCAACTTGTCTCACTTTGTACTTCAAAGTTTTCAAAGTACTTCAAAATAGAACTGATTGTTGAATAGTCACCTGTATTTGTGAAATGATTTGACTTGGATAACATGATATGCAATGAAGGAGAAATTACCAAAATGAATAGGCTGAAAGGCAACAATTCGACACAAAAGAAAGTGTAGAACATTCTCAGTGCCGCACAACAGGATTTGACATCGATTTACATGTCAGCACATTTTCAGATCTATTCTGAAAAGGAAATTTTCCCCTCATTTATTGTGGTGAAAGTGACACTAATCACATTTTATTTGGCCTGACAGTCCCACATTAATAAGAATTAGCATATGAAAAACTTTACATAGATGACACATAGGAAAAGTCATGATACATAATTTTTACCTCAATAAGATTTGTTTCCTGTTTTATTCATGCTGCTGCTCAACAAGTTAGAACAAATGTACTCATGTAATTTTGAAGCCAAAAAAAATAAATCCTGTGGTTAAATTTTACATAAACATCTCTTTCCACATCCTTTGAACAAGAGGTTTTAAAAGCAATCTGTTTGAGGGGTACCTGGGTGGCTTAGTCGGTTAAGCACTTGAGCATCTGACTCTTGACCTCAGCTCAGATCAGGATCTTGTGGTTCATGGGATTGAGTCCTGTGTCGGGCTCTGTGCTGACAGTGTGGAGTTTGATAGGGATTCTCTTTCTCCCTCTCTCTCTCCCCTCCTCCTACAAATAAATTTAAAAAGGAAAACATTAAAAACACTAAAACATTAAAAAAGAGCAACCTGTTTGAAAATCTTTGATGCTAAACCTTTCAAATTTGTTCCTATTTTCTAAGAACATAAAGAAAACATGACGGAGTTAGAAGCAATAGTCTCCTTGCAAAGAAAACGCTTTTATTTTCTGTTTTTCATCTCTGCTATCGAAGATCTCCAGGATGCCTGGGTGGCTCCGTCAGTTAAGTGTCTGACTCTTGATTTCAGCTCAGGTCATGATTTCATGGTTCTTAAGATTGAGTCCCATGTAGGGGCGCCTGGGTGGCTCAGTTGGTTAAGCGGCCGACTTCGGTTCAGGTCATGATCTCACAACTCGTGAGTTCGAGCCCCGTGTCGGGCTCTGTGCTGACAGCTCAGAGCCTGGAGCCTGTTTCAGATTCTGTGTCTCCCTCTCTCTGACCCTCCCCCGTTCATGCTCTGTCTCTCTCTGTCTCAAAAATAAATAAACATTAAAAAAAATTTAAAAAAAAGATTGAGTCCCATGTCAATTGGGATTCTCTCTCTCCCTATCTCTCTGGCCCTCTCCTGCTCTCTTTTTTCTCTATCCGTCTCAAAATCAATAAACTTAAAGAAAAAATATCTCTAACAGTGTGTTTCTATGACTAAGTGGGACTGGGAGGGGTATGTACAGTACCATTAAAAGTATCGATTGCTAGGCACTGCCTCCTGGAATTCTGATTCTCTTAATCTGTGTTGGAGTCCCCAGATCTGCATTTTAATGAATGTCTCTTCCACATGATTCCTGTGCTCACTAAAGTTTGAAACAAAAATACTAATTCGAAGGGATACATGCACCTTAATGTCTATAGCAGCATTATCAATAATAGCCAAATTATGGAAGAGCCCAAATGCCTATAAACTGATGAATGGATAAGGAAGAAGCAGAATACACACACACACACACACACACACACACACACCACACACAATGGAATATGACTCATATAAGAGAATGAAATCTTGCCATTTGCAATGATGTGGTCGGAGCTAGAGTGTAATATGTTAAACAAAATAGAGAAAAACAAATACCATACGATTTCATTCATATGTGGAATTCAAGAAACAAAACAGATAAACATAGTGGGGGGGGGGGGAGAGGCAAACCAGAAAACAAACCCTTAACTGTAGAGAACAAACTGAGGGTTGCTGGAGGGGAGGTGTGCAGGGGAAAGGATTAAATGGGTGATGGATACTAAGGAGGGCACTTATTGTGATGAGCACTGGGTGTTGTATATTGTGCACCTGAAACTAATATTATACTGTATGTTAACTAACCGAATTTAAATAAAAACTTGAAAAAGAAAAAAACAAAAAGACAAAATATATCATCCTGCAATTTAAAACTCATACACTATAGGGGCACCTGGGTGGCTCAGTTGGTCAAGCGTCCACCTTTGGCTTGGGTCGTGATCTTATGGGTTTGTAGTTTCGAGCCCCGGTCGGGGTCTCGGCTGACAGCAGGGAGCCTGCTTTGGATCCTCTGTTTCCCTTTCTTTCTGCCCCTCTCTGCCTCTCTGCTCGTCCCCTGCTCACGCTTGCTCTCTTTATCTCTCAAGAAATAAATAACAATAAATAAATATTTAAAACTAATTAAGTAAATGAATAAATAAAATTTATATGTTCTACGCTAGATCTGCAAAATCGAATCAGGAAAATACCAAGAACATTTTTTTCAGGGGGAAACGGTACCAAGGAAGTGATTAAAATGTGAATGAATATAAAGAAGTATGTGTGAACCACAGGGATTTTGATAATGAATCAACCCTAACATATCTGATGGGAATAATTTATTGATGGATTAGGTAAAAAAAAATACACAAATTACTAGAATTTATAATTTACTTGAATTCAAGTAATATGATTCCTAGAATATTATTGGCAGAAATTAACTCATAAAGTAAATGGTTGAAATTACACAATCAAATTTATTATTCATGAAAGCATTTATATTGGGTGATTGAGGAGTCTTAAAAATTTTATTTGTCAAATAAGCCAGCTTTTAAACTTAATGTTATTAAGATAAGCCATGAATTCACTTCCTCTTTTTAGCTTTTAAAAAAATTCATTGTTGCAATATTATTACTTTTTAATCATTATGGTTAATGGAGAAAGCAAGTATTCAATTTTAGGTTTGAAAATTGATAGGCACCTTTGCTCCTCTGTACTGCATATGAATAGAACAAGTTTTCAGAGTCTTCTTATTTTATTGCTTCTTAATTAATTTTTATTTTCTTACACACTTGTTGAAAACAAAAACATTAAAAGCACTGTAATTTTATTTATTTATTTATTTATTTTCCAAAGGTTATTTATTTTTGAGAGAGACAGAGACACGCAATCGGGGGAGGGGCAGAGAAAGGAGAGAGGGAGAATCCCAAGCAGACTCTGCACTATCAGCACAGAGCCCGATGGGGGACATGAACTCACGAAACTGTGAGATTGTGACCTGAGCCGAAATCAAGAGTTGGACGCTTAATTGACTGAGCCACCCAGGCGCCCCTAAAACTACTGTAATTTTAATAAATGTCAGCATTTATCCGCACCCATCAGTCACATGTAGAGAAGCACAAAGCAAACACTTTAAGACAAGGGGAGTCCAACTACAGTGCACAGTGGCTTTGAGGTGGGACATCCCATCAGAAATTCTGCATCATCATCATTATCCATACATGTAAACATTGCACGTTTTTCCCAATCAACACCAAGGATACCAGAAAACTCTTTAAAATGTCTTCGGTTGCTTCACCATAAAGAGTTCACAAGTGTGTATCTTTACAAACATCATCCACAAATTTCGTAACAATGTGCAGCAATTAAATTCTCTGCTTCCATCCAATCTTAAGATTAAACAAAATTGGATTGAGCTCAATCTTTTAATTGTTTGCTTACTATTAAAATGTGAGCTGTTTTATGAAGTTACCTTCATCGGCTTGGCCTGTTTGTGGCTGCATGAGCAATGCGGGGGCTCCATAAAATATTCTCTGGTTGTATCCGATTTACTGTTCAATGTGGCTCTGAAATTGACTTTGAAGGCAATGTTAAACAATTGTAATTTGGTCCTCTGACTGGGTTTTCTATTCTACCTAGTTAAGACTTCTTTCTTTGAAGCTGCGAAATAAATGGAGGATTTTTTTCAAGTGCGCATCATGGTTTTGAAACACACAGTAAGGGGCACCTGGTGGCCCAGTCAGTGGAGCATCCGACTTGAGCTGGGGTCATGATCTCAAGGTTCAAGAGTTAGAGCCCCACATTGGGTCCTCTGTTGTCACCTCAGAGCCTGCTTGGGATCCTCTGTCCCTTTCTCTCTCTGCCCCTCCCCATTCATGCTCTCTCTCTCAAAAATAAAAAATAAAAATAAAATACACAGCAAGATGGATGATTTTGTGCATTTGTATCTTTTGGGTTTTTTTTTCTTTTTTTTTTTATTTTTTTTTAACTGTTTATTTTTGAGCGAGCGAGAAAGAGAGAGAGAGAGCTGGGGAGGGGCAGAGAGAGAGAGAGAGAGGGAGACACAGAATCCGAAGCAGGCTCCAGGCTCTGAGCTGTCAGCACAGAGCCCGACTCAGGGCTTGAGCCCAGGAACTGTGAGATCTGACCTGAACCAAAGTCAGGTGTTTAACCGACTGAGCCACCCAGGCGCCCCTCTCTTTGGTTTTTCCCACCAAAGAAACACCAATATTTTGGATCATTTGCAGCTTCACGGCAACAAGGCTGACCTTCAGCTGAGCATCTAAGTGCCTCTTACACTTTGTAGATGTGCTGCTCCCACTTGCCACTGTTGGTTCACAGTTTGTGATTGACAGCCTGCTCTCAATGGCTTCACTTTCAAGTTCAATGCAGGAGGCAAACTTTTTTTTTTCTTTCTGCATCATTTGAAGACTTTTGAACAAAAGCAACAGTCTCCTCAGAGGGTGAAAAAAAAAAAAAGAGGAAGAGAATAAATCACTATGAAAGGAAGGAAAATCGGAACTCTTTTCCCATTAGTACTACAGTAAGTCAGTAATGTTTGGGGGAAAGCCATCTTACTGTTACTTTAACATTAGTGTTAATTTAAGAAGAGTCATGAGGTCTTCTATCCATTTAGAGCCCAGCAAAGGAAGGAACAAATGTTGTGATACCAAGTTTGTCTGAGAGAACTTGGATCCACAGTAGCATGGGCCCTTGGAATTATGCCCTTTTTAAAAAAAATTTTTTTAATGTTTATTTATTTTTGAGAGAGAGAGACAGAGTGTGGGTGAGAGTCAGAGAGAGAGACACACACAGAATCTGAAGCAGGTTCCAGACTCCGAGCTGTCAGCACAGAGCCCGATGGAGGGCTCAAACTCGCAAACCACGTATCATGACCTGAGCTGAAGTCGGATGCTTAACTGACTGAGCCACCCAGGCGCCCCTGAATTATGTCCTTGCCACTGCTGTAAAATTTTACTTGGGGAAATGAGGGCTTTCGTAATTCTCCTTTAGTGCCTAAGATAATCAGAATACTTCGCGTGCCTGATAATTATAATTCAGTTTTAGTTTGAGAGACAAAAGTTGTGATATTTCAAGGTAGTTCTGTTTGAAAGTGTATTTTGAAAACATCCATTTGTTCCAACATAAACAGACAATTCGAGCATTATAAGGATTTTGTGTTTGCTCACGCATGATTTCAGCTGATAGAACTGCTAGGTGAGCGGTCCGTGGGTGGCTCAGTCAGTTAAGCGACTGACTTTGGTTTTCGCCCAGGTCGTGATCTTGCCGTTCTTGAGTCCGAGCCCAGAGTCAGGCTCTTTGCTGATAGGGTGGCCCCTGCTTGGGATTCTCTCTCCCTCTCTCTCTGCCCCTCCGCACTCATGCACTCTCACACGCGTGCTCTCTCCCTCTTTCTCTCAAAATAAGTAAACTTGAAAAGAAAAGAAAAGAAAAAAGAAAAGAGAAGAACTGCTAGATGAAGCCACAAAGCCGCTGCACGAGCTGCATGGGCTGCTCAAAATACACACACGTGCCTGGATCGCAAACATCAACCGGCTACCTTGGTTCACGTTTGTGTCACAAGCTATCCTCATCCACATCTGCTGGTAAAATTCTCTGTCCCGTTTGTATAACGCTTCCTCCATCATTTGACAATAATTCACCATCAACTCTCCTGACACCCACTTCCACAAGCAACGGCTTATGTTCTTCGAGATAGAGCGCCCTATATACTGAGGCGTTGATTTCTTAACCATTTAAAATGTAGGAACTGCGCTGTGGTTTTTGGTGGATTTCTTTTTTTTTTTTTTTTTTTAACGTGTCACTGACAGTTTTCGAGCGTCATACCCCTAACCTCAGTTTTCCTGTGAGCACTATGGTTTTTGTTGCTCAATTTTACAGTGTGAGGATTTTTAGGAAGGCATTTGTCCCATTATAATAAAACCAACCGTAATGAGTAACAATACAAGCTTCAACAGAAGTTACAAATATTAAGTAATTATAAGTAATATTTATTGAATGAGCTCTGTGTCCTAGATTTTTACATATATTAGCCATCTAGTTTAACTTAGTCTTAAAATGACCCTAGGGAGGTGTAGTTGTTATCCCCATTTTATAATAAGATTTAGTGCAGTTAAATAATTTATTCCCCATCACAGAACTAATAAGCAGTTGGGATTTAAAGCCCAGCTCTCTTAGGTTGCAGATCCTGCTTCAAACTACAGGGCCAAGCGACAGCCATGGTCTAAGTCGTGTGCCTAAGGAATAAGGCCTTGAAATCGGCCAGCCTTGGGGTCAAATCCAGGTTCACCACTCACTAGCTGCATAGTATTAAACAAGTTACGTCAACTTTCTAAATTCAGTTTTCTAATCTGAAAAATGGAAGGCGATCATAACAAAAGAGCTAATATTTATTGAGCACTTACTATTTCTCCCAAAACACTTAAGGAGATAAATATCATCCCCTTTCTACAAAGGACAAAACTCAGGCTTAGAAAAGTTAAAGAATCTGATCACAGTGGCACAGCTAGTAAGGGGGTGGAGCTGGGGGGGTAAGCCTCAGTCTGTTTTCCCGAACCACTCTTCACCGTAACCCCCAACAAAACCTTCCTCCTGGCTGCTGTCTCTGAGGGTTAAAAGGGAGGCTGTAAATAAATGACTCAACACTGTGCCCAGTCTAAGGCATGAACTTAGTGAATGAAGTCAGTTATTATTACCACTGGCAGTTAGCCAGGAGCAAAAATCATTATAAAACAAGGTAAAATGTAAACGCTGCTTGGTTTGGGACGCGAAAACGTTGGGGGAGGCGGGGTGTAAATATCCAGGGAGTTCAAAGGAGGAAAATGGGGTATCTGTGACTAGGCAGACAGAGATGGAGAGATAATATATGTAAAGCAAACGGCAAAGACCCCAACTAACATAGATAGGAACTGTGAGTCTGTTCAGGGAACAGAGGGCAGCTGAGGGATGGTCTGTGTAAGGAATGCTGGAAGGGTAGATGAGAAAGAGAGACCACCTGAGTGTCCCTAGGGAGGGCCTCCCACTGCCAGGAGAGGAGTCTTGGCCAAACATGGGGCACGCTGGGGAGTCAGTTTGGTCTTTGAGCAGGGAGGTAACATAAGCAGGGTTGAGCTCCGCGGAAACAAATCTGATTAGGATTACAGCAGAGAATGACCGAGGGCGTGGGCAGGGCAGAGTGTCTGAGTCATCAGACGCCTCCCCTGCCAGCTTCCAGGTGAGTGTGGGTTCTCCTGACGAGCACATTCCTGGGCGACCCGGCCTCTCGTGTTCCTTTATGGCTTGTTCAGTGTGCGGTACAACAAGGCCCTCTGCAGGCAGCCTGCCGGCTAGACTCAGAGGAACTGAGATGAGGCAGGATCTTACAACTCATCCAGTCGAAGAACCAAGGTTGCAGACCGTGGAGGCCATAGAAAGCCTGAAGAAGCAGCACTGTGACAGAAGCAGGCTAGGTGTGGAGAGCACACTTCTGACCAAAGCAATGGAAGCGTGGGGGACCAGCGCTCTGCATCCTCTGTTTTCCAAAAGCAGCTTAAAAAGCTAGTTTCTTTTTATAGGAAAATATCTTGTTCTCTAAATGTAATCTTGTTTTAAAGGAAACACCATGAAGGTCAAAGGAAATGAATCTGCAGGCTGAATCTGCCGTAGAGGCTGCGTGTTTTTCACATACCACTTTCAACCAGGGACGCGATGGAGAGATGGTCCTTAGAGTCTAACAGACAAGAATATCATGTGTGGAGGTTCCCAACAGAGTGAAATAAGCACGCAGCTGGACCAGATCACAGGTCGTTCAAGTGTCCATCCCCCGCAGAGGGTTTTTTAGTGGTGCTTCCAATTTTTGCCCCTCGCTTAGACCGCTGCCATTGGCCATCTTTCTTCAAAATGTTTGTGGGACTCGGGGTAGGGTTGTGTGCATGACACGGCGGGAAGGAAGTTGATGATATTTGTCTGTGGATGGGAAAACCTCTCAGTCCCCATCCCCTCACCAAACCTAGCCAGGTGTGCCCCAGTTAGGGGACCGGTGCCAGAGAACTCTTGTTCGCAGCCTGGGGTCAAGTGTTTCCGAGTAACCTCTTCATCCCCTGAGTCCTGAAGATAAACCAGGGTCTATTTACAGTCCACAGTCTCTCCCTGGAACGTACATTCATCTGTCAGCGGGCACTTAAAGGCTGTTCTGGCCCCACCCTCAGGATGGTATGCATATCTTAATAATCAGCAGATGACAGCAGGGAATCTTTGTGGTTGATCCATGACCAAGGTTATTATTTCATACGTTCTAAAGAAAGGAGCTTTTTTCCATTTGCATGCAAACCACTTGGGTATTATCTCTAAGCTCATCAAGAAGCCAACTATTAACATTAATATTTTCCATAACATTTAAGGAAGCATTCTCAGACAGAGTTTAGATGAGGGACTTGAGCGTAAGACCTACCTGGCTCAGTTCTAGGCTCTGCCACCGAAAGGCTAAAGTGACCTTGAAAAAGCAATAGCCTTTTCTCCGAGCCTCAATTCCATACAGGTGTGGATTAATTAAAATAATGCTAATAATGCTTTTCAAGCATTGTAAGTGCTCATAGGTGATCGCCGTGTTACACCATTTAACTTGATTTGTGAGGAGACTTAGTATTGAATCAAAATTTTCGGGCAATTTTAAAGATCTGTAGATGCCATTCTTTCCAGAAAGATGTAAAGCCTAATTACCATCCTCTTAAAGATCAAAAGCACTGCTAGTTTGATACCTGCTTGACTGCGGTCCTAACCAAATTTCAGTCTAAGTGATTTATGCTCCAATAATATCCGAGACACAAAAATTATAAAGAAAGGTCATGAGATATATTAGCGATAAGACCTGACGAAACAATGCGATTCCCCCTCGTTACCATATAATCATATTCCTCATCTTTATGGGATGTTTCTTTGGAGGCTGTGGGTGTTGCCCACAGTTTGGAATATCCATCATGTTTAGTTTTGGCAGAGGAGTGAAGTAGAAGGGTAGTACTCGTTTATTCACATGGATATTCTCCAGGGGGCCTAGCCTTTGAATCCCGAGGAAATGAATGGCTTAGGCTCTCGTAGTCTGAACTGTGCATTCCTGAATTGAATAATTAACAGAAATTTGGAGCTGAATTTGGAAGATCTGCTTCTGACCGTGCTACTGAATAGGGCCGCACCGAGGCTTGGACAGAAATGTGGACTCACCCAGATTAGCAGTGCCAGACTCTGACAAATTAAATTTCAACACCTCCGGTTCATCTTGGCAGATGCTAGTAACCTGATGTCATGCAGCCATGATGTAAGCCAGAAAGAGTGGTATTTTGCAATAGAGAGATTCTGGTAACCCTTCCCATGAATGTGGGTTGCAGGATATCAATATTTACATCACACTACAGAGAGTTTGTTACATTTTGCAACGCAAGAAGTTAGGTGGCTTACTCATGGTCTTCTGCAGAGACAAACTGCCCTTATGTCCAACATCAAAAGCTTAGATTGCTGATGTTTGCCTTGTTATTTTCTGAAGACACTTTCTCAATTACATATAATGAATGGAAATCTCCTTGACATCACCAAAATGGACATTTCTGAATTAAAGGATTAGATTTGTATTGTGGCCAGAAACACTAAAAGATAATCTATGTTATAATTTCATCTACTTCCGGGATTATAAAAAACATAACATACAAAAAAGTAATTTGGGATGGGGCACCTGGCTGGCTGAGACAGGAGAGCACGTGACTCTTGATCTCGGGGTCGTGAGTTCAAACCCCATGTTGGGTATAGAGATTACTTAAAGAAAAAAGTAATTTGGGGAAAGAAGATACAATAACAAGTAATTATAATTTTCTCTGTGAATTTACTGGCTCACATATGTTTGAAATTATGGTGTTTGCCCTCACCCTTATCATGCTCCGAATGTGAATTAATGAAGCACTTATGAATATTGATGACTTAAGGGCGTGTTCTCAGAGACTGAAGGGTAGATATCTAAAGAAGACAAAATGGGAAATGAATGAAATCGGTGAACCCCTTATCCTGCTTGATTTAGTCAAAGGTGCCAGAAACATGTTTTCCTTTCTTTCCTGAATGATCCACACCACCTAATAATTCATGACTGATAGCTGGAAATGTAATCTTGATGCCAAGGGCTTCCCTGGCAGGCTTTTCTCAGGGTCTTGCACAGGAAAAAAACAAGATAAAGAAGTTTGCAGAACATCTTGTATTTATATGCATTGTCTCACTTAAGTCCTACTTACATGTGTAAATATTGCCATAGGAATGCCGGAGATTCCTCTCTGCAAAATGAATTCTAGGCTTCAGGGGACCAGATGATTACTTTGTATGACAGACCACCAACAGATGGCTTCTCATAAGCCACATTCTAAATGTCTGTATGGTCTCACGGCGGGGATTTTATACTGTTAATGCACACTCTTCCACACTGAAAAACTCAGAATCCCTATTGGTTTCTGTTTTTGGTTTGGCAATCTGGACATTTTAATTCTCTGTCTGGTGTTTCTTAAATTTCAATTATATTGTGTTTACAGTTTAGAAATATTTATAGACAGCAGACATTTATAACTTTTTAGGTTATCACCTCTCCAGGCTCCAGCATTAGTTCCTCTTTCCTTTCATCAAGAGGCAGTCCTTAATTAAGCTTTATTGTCTCTTCCTGGACTCTCCCCAGCGTTTTAACACCTTTTTGAAAAGCTCGGGAAGATCATAGCTTTCTAGGTGCGGTCGCTGGAGTCACTGGGAGGAAACTTCACCTCCCCACTTTTTGGTATGATGTAACCTTTGCATACTTTGTGAGGACAAGCAGAAAATGCTGACGTGTAATTCATCAGCATTAAATTCCTTATGAAGGAAAAACAAAGCTGGCGAAATGCCTTCTACTCAAAGGAAAGCAGAATGTAAAGTTTTGTTTAGGAGCGAATGGAAAAGTCATTACAGAAGTGCAAGTCTTGTTACCATTGTAGGCACATTCACGTTTGATCCTCCTTTAACCCATCTTGTGATCAGAATTGTTTTGCTTATCTACATCGCAATGGAGAAAAAATAAGGCCCATAGTTTTAGATTGAATCCAAGAGAAAATTGGTAGATATTATTCTTCTTCAATTCCATGTTTCACTTCCTCTAAAGACAAAATTTTAAACAATTGTTTTGCAAACCAAACACTCAAATAGACACCTAAGATGATATCCGGTGGTGTGTTTTGGGGTTCGATGTGGCGTGGGGGACAGAGGTGGTGTTGAGAATAATTCCACTTGCGGGACAAATATGGAAAACTTTCTCTTGACCCACAGTCAAACTCTAAAAACTAGCAGGGCCTTGTAGAAGATAAAACCAAAGCCTGAAGAAATTAAAGGACCTGCACGAGGATAATTCTACTGATGTGGAAGAAGTATGATTAAAGAGGAAGGGACCCTAATTCCCAAGTGGGGATTTCTGTCATTGTTCCATTTTCTCTCGCTATGTGCAAATCTGCTATCAAGCGTTCAGAAATGGCGGAGAAAGTTTCCACAGGTTGTCGGCTGGTGAAACAATTCCTATGTTCGATTCTTCAGTTTCTATTTCAGGGCCGATGGTAGAATTTTATTTATTAGTAGAATTCTAGAATTTCAGGCCAAATGGATAGTCACCAGGTAATTCCACTAACAATAGGAAGAGGCGATGAACATAAACATTAGGGGACCACTGAGTCCGACACAAGGTTTTATAATCCATGCAGAAACAGAAATGTTTCACCTACTCAGGGCTCAATATCCAGATAGCTTTTAGTCATCAAAAACTCTTCAACTCATTCCACATTTCACAGATACAGGCTACACAGTGTTGTTACGAGCTGGGTATGATTTATGTTTGCCTTGGACATTCCATTTTCTTTTCCCTGGTTTAGGCTTCAGGCACACGCTTGCATCGCTGGAGGCGCCATAACACTGACCTCATCCTAGCATTAGACACCATGAAAGCAGCATGCTTGGGACTAGGTCCGTAGCGCAGTGATCTAACCTGCCGGTGGTAGCCAGCACATGAAGAACCCAAGCTTGGCATTGCTTTGGCTTGCTGCAAGGTTGGTAATTATTCCCATGAAAATTCACATCTGACGTGGTCAGAAGCATGAAGCTCAGTCTTTCTGCAGTAAGAACAATAACCACACAACAGCAACAAACCCAGAGTAGGACTATGAACTTGACTTCTGTCACAGTAGCTTGTTCACTCGATTCCCATGGCACCCTAACGATGGCAAAGTCTGAAGACCAACATTGAAGTTTATTCTCTCATTTCATCACGATCCCAACTTCCTTTATTTTCGAGTCCAGTCAGCTTGGGAAGTTTTGTTGTTTCATTGGAAGATTTTGATTTGGGGCCCACTGATTTTTATACATGCCTCACGAAAATTTCTTACGAAGGCCTCACAGTGGTCTTCCTCCAGAACAGATGTTGTAAGGTGATTTCAATTTTAGACACCTAAAAGAGAACATTGGTTTCCGTGTGAATTGGACAGCTGCTCGTATGGTTTATTGAGAATGATATATATGCTCTGGTACAACAGTTGCTCTTGGTTCTCCACGCAGGTCCCCTTTCCCCACTGGTGGGCCCATCCCCCATTGGCTATGCACATTAACTGGCTCAGAGCAAGATCCTTCTCCAGAGGATTGCCCTTGGCCAACAGAACACCTAGCCTGAAGATCCCTGGGAGATTCCAAGCTCTCACCTCCTTTCCCATGCTACCCGTACCCTTTCCCATACTGCTACCCATGCTTGATGACACAGAGCACTAAAACCAAGATCCCTCACCTTCTTGGGAAAGGTCTACTGTGCCATCCATATCCTAGATCTCCCTGTGGAATCCAGCTGAGGCCACGTCTTTGCTCACTGTCTTCCTCTGCTCTGGTTTTCCTTACTCCATTACAGGGTTCACCTTTAGAGCACTCCCTCAGCCAATGACTTGCACAAGAATCCCCATCTTAGGTTTTGCTTCTAAGGAACTTGACCTCAGACAGCTGTCTTGTTAGCATTAAAAGGCCTGACTTCCTCCCCCCCCCCCCATTCTTGGTCTCTTAGGCAATTGATGTAACAGATTTTATCTCAATTTATCTACAATTGACATAACAGAGGTTATTCTAAGATACAGTTATTAAGCAAGCAAACCTTTTCTTATTTTGCACACTCAGTCTTGGTCATTTTAAAAACGACAACTTACTTAATAGGCTACAACAAAGGAAATGTGTTTGTGCTTTTTCCTTTAATGTATCACATTATTTCTTGACTTTTTCGAAGTTACATGGATTTCAGCAAAAATCACCAGTGTGGATAAAATAGAAATTAGAACACACAAGTAACTTATACTTGTGGATCAAGCTTATTGTCTTAGGTTTTTAGCAGTAGACAGAATCTCCTGTATAAACACTCAGCGGATGTCTGAAAAGAAAGTGGCCCATGTTTGTCATCCATTTTCATTCATTTAATACTCATTTCTAGAATTGTTCGTTCAACACATATTTGCTGGGTGTCTACTGTGTGCCAGACATGGTATTTATCACTGATACATAACTGTGAACAAGATACACTTAATCTCTACTCTTGTGGGGCTTGCTGTCCTCCTTACTCATAACTTCGACGTAGGCAGAGAGACGAGGTTGAAGGGAAACTGTAAATTGGAGCTATTCTATTGCAATTGCAGGTAGATTTTTACTGCTTGTCTATGTTTATAAGAAAAAGCACCAAAACAAATCTATGTAGGAAGTTGCCAAATTTGCCGCCATTTTTCACTAAAAAATTATACATGTCAGTGTTTGGTACGATGTAGGGGCTCCATAAATATTCATTAAGTGAACAAGTGCCCAGTGACTTCATATTTTTTTCATACCTCTTTGTTATGTAGCAGTAAAAAATAGCAAGAAAACCACTTAATAATAATCCAACACCAATCCCAATTGCAATGTATTTTTCATAAGAATCCACAGCATATGAAGTTAAGGTCAAGTGTTCACACCGTTCTCCAGTATAACCAGTAAAACACCTTTAAAGAAAAAAAAAAAGAAAAGAATTATAATTTGAAAACTCAGAGTGATAGAAATTCAAAGAAATGGCCAATTTCAAAGAATGACACATTTCAATAAAAAGTAAGTAATTTAAAGAGGAAAACACCAAATGGAAGCCAACTGCTAAATGTATCGAAGAAGCTATGTATTTTACAATAATCAATTCATTAAAGCCCCGTAGTAATGTAACTCCCCTCATTGGTAGAAGGGAAAGGTAGCTGCTTGCATGAGTTGATCCAGAAAATTATTAACCTACTCTTTCGTAGGAGATTGCCCAGAAACCAATGATCATAAAAATAGTACTTAATTGTTCTAGAACTTTATATTCCTGAAGTGTTTTTGCTATAGCCTATTTCATCTCATCCTGTAATCAACCCCGTGAAAACTCAGAATCCTCTTCGCAGGTTGCTAAAACACACGTTTGCATTCAGGAGTCTTGAGGTAGGGCATAAGCTTCTGCATTTCTGACAAGCTCCCAGGTTACACAGAAGCTGCTAATGTGGGAACTGTATTTTTGAGTAATGTGGGTTAGGTAGTTTGGAAAAAGACTCCTTAGATATTAAATATAGTGAGTCATGTTCAGATGATGTACCCTTTTTGCAAGATAAGAGAGAGGTGTGTGGAAATGTACTAGGTGAAACACATAGAAACACTAGGTGAAACACAAATGCATCTCCTCCCATCTCTAGGACTTGGAAAGCTCTTTGCAATTACCTGCAGATGGCTTTTTCCAGCTCATGGTGGAATGCACAAACACCATTGATGCAGTAACTATTGTGGTCTTCCAGGCAAGGATGTGAGAACTTCAAGGCTATGGGCCCTTCTGTGTAGTCAGCTAGGAGAAGGACATACAATATGAACAGATGAAGGGGGTCACACTTTTATAGTAGGTTTGTTACACACGTGTAAAGAGACCTTTAATTTGAAGAATATTCTTTGGGTGCTCTGCCATTTAAACTATTGGCTGATTCCAACAGCAGGCTATATTCACAAAGGTTAGGTTAATATCATTTGGACACATCACTAATTAATTAGGGGATGGAGGTGGATTGATTGTTCTATTCTCTAGAAGCTACATAATAAGGTAGAGATACAAGGTGGCCAAAAGGTGGCAGCATTGATTCTCATTTTAGCAGGCTGTGTTGAGCAAGTCTCCCCAAAAGTATGCCCAAATACGAATAAACGTAGAAGATCGCACCCAATTTTTTATTCTCCCCTTTACACCCGAGAGTCAGCACTTAGGAAACTTGGATTTACAGAGCTAATGAACTTGATTTCTCTTCATTCCCCCAAAGAAGACGAGAATTGCCTGCTTCTTCTTCTGTGGACTACCACTGAGAAGGTAACTGCAAAGGAAGCACTTCAGTGCCGCATTTCAGAAGAGGCATTGTTATGACCTATACAAGAACCAGAAACAAGTTATGGCTCAAGCTTCACATAGTTGAGACAACATCTTTGAATATTAATTGGCAATTTTACTCAGTTAAAGATACATTACCAGACAGTGGGAAATGCCCTAGAAACAGAATGAGAAAATCTGGGTTTTGACTTCTAACACTGTGCAATTGACCACATCTGGCAAAACTTTTGTGCTCAAGTGTCCAGAAGCCTCTGCATGGGAAGCTTCCTCTTGGGAAGCTGTGTTTTGGCAAAACGAATACATTTCAGGATGTTTACTCCTCATTCCCTGATATACTGAAGACATATACCTATGTCACCCTTGGGGTATATTCAGTGGGGATGACACTTGGTTAAAGCTGCACAATTGGGTCCTTTTTGGTAAAAATTTAATTACCGATCTTTAAATTTGTCCCAGGCAGAATCAGTAGTGTTTTATTTTGTCATTATTATGAATAAACATACCTCCCCGTCTTTAGTTATCATGTTATATCATATTTACCTTTGCTAAGTAGATTCACAGAATCCTACTTATTTGTTTTAAGGGGAAAAAAATCTAAAAAGGCATGTATTTTTTATATTGAAAATACTAAATCTTAGGTACTAAGCCACCAATAAGACACTGTGTCATACAACTCCATGTCGATTAAGAACACACAATATTACCTTAAAATTTGCCTTTATCTTGTTGAGTGTGGTGTTGTGAATCTAGCGTCTCATTTTAATAATTAACTCTCAGCCCGTGAGAATTTCCCATGATAAACTGGGCTAGGTTCTTCCTGCTTCAAGACTAAATTAATTGAATTAGCCAAGCCTGAACCAGGATTTGCTAGGAAATGTGAGAACTGGAAGATACCTCCAAAGAAAGAATGTGCCAGAGAGACTCCTCTTTCCTCTAAAAAGAATAGTAGTTTTAAGTTTATGAAAAATTTCCTAAGATACTGGATGCAGATGTTTGGAGTAAATTTAAAAATGGAAAAACTGAGGTTCTCTATCAAGAAAGCAAAGGACAACTGTAGAGATGATATACTTGATCCCCTGTTTTCCATTATTACTATCTGTAACTTGGAAATCTTGCCTTGTATTTCATTTTTAAGGACGTAAGAAGGTGGTGCTGTGTGCACTGTTCCCAAGTCAATCACTGAGAGGAAAGTCTACTTGAATTTTCTACCGTATTATCTTCCAATGAAGATCTTTTCCTCTTTGCTCAGAGGCTCAGAAGACATGAAGACGTTGGCTAAAAATGATCCTAAAGCTCACACGGAGTTTGTTTTGCAAACGGATGGACATTTAAAACTCAAACTGGCAAAATATTTTAAGTAGATGTTTTAATTTAATTTAAAATTATTGGTAAAATGAGGCATGTTGAAATATTACTATCTTTCATATTCAGAAACAAAGTATCTGACATGATCTTCTTTTATTTGCCTGGCTCTGAGCATAAGCTATGGCGTTTCCTCTGTCCTGTCACATCACCAATCTTCACAAGAGGGGGTGGTGATTTGGGTGAGAATCATAACCACCCGGTACACAGGTCTTGGCAGGTAACAAACCTTCCAAGTTCACCTCTGAGAGTTCAAACAGGTCCGAAAAAAATACTGATGCTCAACAGCAGCCAGAAGCTATTCTAATAATAACAGTAATAGCAATAATACAGGAAAAGAAACACACCATCACCATAACAACAAAAATTGGGTACACGTGATTAGGAAACAGAGCATATGTTAAAACAACAACAAAAACCCCCCAAAACAAAACAAGAAAAATGATCTTTCCAAAGATGGATTAAGTCTTCGCCTTGTCCTAATTTCTTCGGCTGCAAAGTCATAGTCACAGATTAAAATATGATACCAAAATATCAGTCATCAAAAATGCCCAAATGGGGACAAACTGCCTCGGGACACAAATGGATTATTGGGGACCAAGCTGGAGTCAAGCAGAAGGCAATTTTTAAAAGGCATGTCTTTGCTCGCACTTTTACCTGTCACGTCTATTTAACAGCATCCTGCTTAAAGAGTTGAATGTCTAATAATAAAATGCACATTAAAAGATTTCCAGTGTTGCTTTTGATCACAATCCAAATTTCTCTCAAAAGGTTAAAAAAAAAATCACTGAAAATACAAAAGTGTGAAGAAAATACCTTCTGTTTTGTTAACTGTCCAGTTACTTTGCTGGGTTGTGTTTGAAGGTGTTCCAGTCACGGCTGCCTCTTCAGTCAATGCTGTCATTGCTATATGAAGGGGTGGGGGGGGTGGGGGGGGGAGGGAAAGCATGTTTAGCAGGTGAGCCTCCTTCTATGTGCAAGCAACAGATGGAAAGTTATGGACAAGCAACAGATCAAAAGTGATTCTTACTCTGCTTATTCTCACTTTTGTTCTTTTCCCCATCGATGTACATTTGAAAAGCATAACCTGATTAGGACAGTTTCCCGACAGTTTCTCATCCATACCTACTTCCCCGACTACCTTATCATTCCAGAAAATAGAAATACATTCATTTTTCAGAGCACGTGGATTCATTTATATACTAATTCAATCGCAAGGATGCTATGGCATAGTGGTTAAAATGTATCAACTGCTCTTCGGTTACAGAAAGCAAACATACAGGTCTCAAAAAAGGGGGTAGCATAATCTGTTAGGAGTCTGTATTACAGAATAAAACTCAATTAATTCACAGATGGCTTGTGCTGTTCTTTGTCGTGAAGAACGACGGTTAAAAGCCAACTTCTCACTAAAACAGAACAAATCCTATTCATAGTTTACATTGATACAAAATTAACAAGACAAAACCAAACTTCCTACCTTTGAATAAGAGATAGACTGATATTGGCACTCCGAAAGCCATTTCCAGCTGTTGTTAAACAGTATCTTTCTTATCCTCCCAGACTGACGGGTGGAAGGTTTTTATTGAGCTCTCCCGAGTCTTTCTTGCATTTATATTTCATGAAGCGTCACCTGCCGTTCTTACCAATCAAAAAAATATGTACTTTTGGCAGGAGCTGTAGGTAAAGCCCTCGAGGCGCTCACACACTTATTTAGGATACCTGCGTTATCTAGCAATGTGATCAAGTTTTCTTTTGAAACACTGGTTTCCTGTTACCTGTGGGCATAATCGTGTATGTAAAAGTACTTAAAACAACAAAAAAGAATCTAAATTCAGGAAAGGCCCCATTGCTGTGAACAGAATTGTACCGAGCTCCAAAGTTACTAGGAATTTACATAGGATTCCAACAAGGGGGAGTTCTGATAATTTGCAAACCAGGAAACAGCATAACCTGTAAATGAATCAAACATCTCTGAAACTGCAGTCAGTTACACCACCTCTCAGTACAGACTGTGTTCTATCGCAAATCAAGATATTTTGTAATTTAGCCGCGGGGTGGCGGGGGGGGGGGGGATTAAACTTGTGTTAAAAACAGAGGATTAATATTCCATTTTATTTTTTGCTACTCCATGTTGCTATTTTCAAGCTCTGTAAGGACAATTATTTTTAATAGCATAACATTTGCCTTTATGTCATTCTGCCATTTAAGATTTTTCGAATAAATGGAATGTGCTACCCATCTCCTTAGGACTACAATGCTCCAATTTGTGTTCCAATGATTAGGCTAGATAGAGCCAGTAAAGTACCAAGATGATGGTGATGATGATGTCTCCACTAAGATAAACTATTTAGGTTTTGAATTTTTTTTTTAACGTTTATTTATTTTTGAGACAGAGACAGAGCATGAACGGGGGAGGGTCAGAGAGAGTGGGAGACACAGAATCTGAAACAGGCTCCAGGCTCTGAGCCATCAGCACAGATCCTGATGCAGGGCTTGAACTCACGAACCGCGAGATCATGACCTGAGCCAAAGTCGGACACTTAACCGACTGAGCCACCCAGGCGCCCCAAAATATTTAGGTTTTGTATGTCTAGTGAATAAAAATTTTTATTTGTTTTTTTTTATTTTTTAGAGAGAGAGAGAGAAGAGTGTGAGTTGGGGAGAGGAGCAGAGGAAGAGAGAGAGAGAATCCTGAGCAGACTCCACACTCTGTGCAGAGCCCAAGGCGGGGGCTTAATCCCACGACCCTGGGATGGAGACCTGAGCCGAAATCAAAAGTTGGACGCTCAATTGACTGAGCCACCCAGGTGCCCCCAATGAATAGAAAGTGTTAAATTCAACACAACATTCAAATTGTTCTCACTGTTAATCTAGCTGTAATTATGAAAGTGCCATTTTAACGGCCAACACATGTGATTATTGCTATTAGATTTTGTGACTGTAGGAGCTTCCCATAAATTTTCACCTGCCCCAGATTATTATGAAGAACTTATGTAAATGTGTTGTACTGTGGTGTTGTGCTTTTTCGCCAGGAATTTCAATTGCTCATGTTTTCGGTACCTTGAAAACCCGTTTAAGATAGGTTACCACTTGCATCGTGTCCATCCCGCAAATTTGGTTTACCAGAACAGATCTCTTTCGCTATTGAAATATGAATTTGGCTTTAGAAATCACACAAGAATGAGCTTGTTGAACTCATTATAACTTGGGCAATCACCACAGGAGTCATCATTTTAAAGTTAAAAGAAGATACAGCACTTGGCTTACTTTAAATGGGCCTGCATTTTGTATTTCTACTTTTGTGGGGTTTTTTTTTTTTAACGTGATTATTAAGATAATTTCCGGATAAATGTTTTTCCCGGGACAATACTATTTGAGTTATAAATCAAATAATCATGCTCTGCACCTCTGGCGTGAATTTAAGATGAAAACATTTACAAGGGGTTAAAGAAGCCATTAGAACCAATAGCAGTTTTTGGAGGGAGATGCTAGGCCCAATGTGAAATATCTTTATTTGTAAGGTTGGGATATAGGACTACAGCCATGTTGGTTATAACCGTTAACTGGAGTTTGCATAGAGCTTTGTGTTTTGCAGGATTTTCACGCACATCTCGAGTATTTCTTCAGTGGTCCTGGTCCCAACAAATTCAGTGCCTAACATATAGTATGTACCTAATGACTCCATCTTGAGTGAATAAAATAATAAGCAGTAGGCCTTCTATCTAGTCCCTTGTGACAACTGAGGAATGGAGACCCGAAAGAATTAAGTGACTTACCAAAGGACATGTCCTAGAGTCAGGACTGGGATCCATGTTCAGATTCCAGATCACACGTCCTTTCTATTTTCCCAGCCGTGTTCTCTGGTAGGAATCCGTAGACTGATCCCAGAGAAATTCTCTGAATTATGTCCTAAAATCAAGCCTGAAATAAGTTACCTCTATCCTAAGAATCTAAATATGAAATGAACTGTGACTTTCATTCACATTTGGGCTGAGAGGCATGGACCATGCTCTTTCCTGATGTTTCCCCGCTCCGGTGAATCAGGCCATATAACACAGGCCTACCACTTTATTGAAGGCTCATAGCAGAAAATAGCTCTAGTCACCTCACGTGGATCTTTCCTCCAGGACTCCTACTGATGGATCCCACTTACACTCTCTTCAGGAGAGTCTCCTGCCTTGGCTTCTTCAGTCTCCTCACAAAAAGTCCTTTCCCCAATCCTGAAGAATGGGGAGATGGGTATTGTAAGGTGGCCTCACTGATGCCTTCATTCATTCTTGACACACAGTGGATCAGGTTGGAAAGAGAAACGGGAAAGAAGGCTAAGCACTTCAGCACCCCACCGTCAATTTTCCCTCTTTCCATTTTTTCGGTCTTTTTAATTTATTCATCTCTCTCCTCTTGTCGTACCATCTCTGAAAGTGTCTTCTCTTCCCCGCCCTTCCTTTCTTTCCCCTCCCTTCCCCTCCCTTCCTTCCCTACTCCTCCCTTCCCCTCCCTTCCTTTTGTTTCTTTCCCTCTCCTTTCCTTTCCTTTCTTCTTTCTTTCTTTCTTTCTTTCTCTCTCTTTCACTAACTCCACCAAAATCTGTTGCTAGACATTGGCAGGAAATGCTCATCAGGCCATTGTTTTCTCTCTCTCTCAACTCATTCTGTTAATTCTCATGGATGCAGTTGTCATTCATTCAATCATTCATTTATTCATTCATAAAATATTGAATGCCCACAACATCCATGGCCCTGGGCTGGGTATGATGTTAGCAATAAAACTGGACAAATCATTCATGGACTCTCACCTCAAGGACCTAAAGGGAGTTAAGGAAGGCACAGACGTAACTACAGGACTGGGTAAGAACTGATAAGTGCCATGACTGTGTGCAGAAATGGCTATGAGAGTTCAGGGATGGGATTGAGGCAAATTCTCAAGGCAGTTTCATGGACAAGTTTCATGTGAATTTTAAATATCAAGTGAGATTTAGATGTGTAATAAGAGAGAAGATTCCAGGTGGGGGAGGGCACTGACGGAGGCAACATGGTGGAATGAAAAGAGTGAGCTCTGGCTCCCATCATCCCAGACCTTGCTTCGAATTCCAATTCCACATCTACTCTCCATTTAGCCCTGGCCAAGGCTTTTTAATAACTCCAAGGGTCAACTTCCTCATGTATAAAATAGAGATTGTCAATAACAACAACAACAAAAGTAAAGCATTTAGCACATGATGGTGCTCTCTTAAGGAGAGCTTTTATTACCAAACAACAGTAGAAAGACACAAGCTGTGTATAATGGTCAAGAAGATCAGAGTTTAGTGATGAACACACTTCACGAAGTCCTGAATTTTCATCACTAGTCATGAGTTCTTATTCTCTTCCCAGACTGATGTTAAGTCAGGGCTTCTATTTCTGGATTCTGTCATCACCTCACACTCAACGTGTCTTAAAGTGAACATATCTCTTCTCCAGCATCAGCTCCCTTTTACAACTTCCTCGTGTTAACCAAAGAAAACATCTTCCAGGCTCTAATTACAATTCTCCTAACTTATGAAACATGGTCTGAATTATCCAGGCTGTCTCTAATCTATCTCTGCATACTTATCCAGCTGTATTTCCACCACTCTCTAACCTAACACACACTTTTCATTTTAGTCTGACTGTGACTCTTGCTTTCACACACACACACACACACACACACACACACACACACACACATATATATGTATATATCTGCTAAACCCCTTCTCACCTCTATCTTTGTATTACTATTCAACCCCCCTTAATTCTTCAGGGTCCTTTTTACAGATAGTTGCAGAAGGAAGTTACTTCTCCAAAGCTCCTCTACATGGCTAACATATGTCTACCTTTTATGTACCCCAAATATCCATAAATAAGGTCATGGTACAAATGAACCAACTTCATCTCCTTTATGTGTTGACAAAGGCTTCCTTCTTGACTGAACTTGAATCAGTCGCCTGTGAGTCCTCTTCTCAACCAGGCCTGCTGAGCCCAGTTGTAGCAAAGGATCCTGCTAAGTGAGTTTATAGAGACCCCCCCCCAACCCTATATATTATCAAGTTCCCCATGTTCCACCCTTGATATCTGGCCTGCCTTTAGCAAGAATCCTGGTAAGCTAGTTTAGCAAGAATCCCCCCACCCTTGAAATCTAGTCAAGTTTCTCTTATAGTAATTTTGTACCTACTGATCCCTCTGCTCATTGGATATAGACCCATAGCTACCTTTGCTGTATTTGGAGCTCAGTTCAATCTTCTCTGCTGCAATAGTCTTTTTTCTTTCAGTGTTTATTTATTTATTTTGAGGGGTGGGGAGGAAGCACAAGTGGAGGAGAGGCAGGGAGAAGGAGAGGCAGACACAGAGCCTGATGTAGGGCTTGAACTCACGAACCGTGAGATCATGACCTGAGCCGAGATCAAGAGTTGGATGCTTAACTGACTGAGCCACCCAGGCACCCCACAATAGTCTCGATCCCATAACAATAGTCTTAGATAAAGTCTTCCTTACTATTTTTAACAGATGTCAGAATAATTTTTCTTTTACAGTATTTTAGTCTCTAGAAAGTCTCACTCCTGGATTTTAGCCCAGCCAAAGGGTAAAAACCTTCCAAAATTAATTCCTCTTGCACTTTGAGGGTTTGGGGTGGTACTCTCAAAACCACAGACTTCACCTTTTCCCATGTACATGTATTTTGGGTCATTTTGTCTGTTTGGGGGAATTTGGGGTCCATATGAATAAAACAGGCCCTTTCTGAAATGTTTGCTTGGGAGCTTTGAATTTAAACTTCTGTTGGGGTTATCAGGCCAAGACTGGTCTGGACTGATGGTAGAATGGGCTATAGACCCTTTTCTTGCATGTTTAAAAAACTTGTGCATTTCCCCAGCATGCTGCAAAGAAATAGGTAATAATTCTACTCCTGAAACCAATATTACACTGTATGTCAACTAACTGGAATATAAATAAACACTTGAAACTACAAAAAAAAAAAAATAAGTAACAAATATATGAACAAAAAAGCTTATAAATGTCTTAAGGAAAAAGAAGACAGGTATTCTTCAAATCGCTTTTATTATACAGTTGAAATATTAATTATAAGCCTCTAGTCTATTTTCACACAATTGATCAGGAGCACACACTGATAAAGCATGCACTGGGCAAAAATCATGGTTGGTACATTAACACACTGGCATAAGGCATGAAAACAATACAATTATGTGCTTAGGGTAGGTTCAAAATCGCCTTCAACTGACATTCAGTGTATTTCCTAATTTAAATTGTGTTAGAAATATGGTATCTACTTTGAAAACCAAATGCTGTAACAGAAGAGGGAAGAACTGTGGGCAAGAGAGTGGTAGATTTCTAGTTATAGGCTAAGGTTTAGCTTTGGCATATTGTGTCATATTTTCCTATTACTTTCTGAATCTGTGAACAGCCATTTGTTCTTTAATGACGTCCTTGCTCATACTATATCCTATTTTTCTAATATTTGTGGGAGAATACAACCATACTTTTGTTTTCTATGTCTGTTTTGGGATTTTTTCCATTATTCCTCAAGGAAGAGATTATCCAAATATTTTTCTGGAAGGAGAAACAAATTACACCTTAACCTAACTTATTCTTATTAGGCTTTTACTATCGCAAGCAGTCATTTACAGTTTGAAATGATCATTCTTTTTTTAAAAAAAATTTTTTTAAATGTTTATTTATTTTTGAGAGAGACAGAACATGAGCCAGGGAGGGGCAGAGAGAGAGGGAGACACAGAATCTGAAGCAGGCTCCAGGCTCTGAGCTGTCAGCACAGAGCCCGACGCGGGGCTCGAACCCACCGACCATGAGATCGTGACCTGAGCCAAAGTCAGACACTTAGCCAACTAAGCCACCCAGGCACCCCTGATCATTACCTTTCCAAGTAGCACTGCGTATTTTGCTTTCTTCGTTTATTTTTCTTTCCTTGAATAGAGTGTCATTTCTCATTAAGATACCTCATAGGATCCATTTATGAGATATACAAGATCAAGATTTGATTGTTACTGTTTTATCTTTCTTTTACAAGTAAGCTCTTTTTCAGCATATGAGACACATAAAATATATAAAAATTGAGCATGCTTATGTCCAAACCTAAATTACAGTTTATGAGGGCACCCATTTGGCTCACAAGACATTTGTTGAAAACATACTTTGTGTGATATTTGTGTCAAAAATATATTCATTTATTATGAGCCCTTTATTGTTTAATATTACGAACAAATAGTATTCACAAAATAAACCGTTGTTACCAAAGTTTTCATTGGAATTATTTTGTTTTATCCTAAAACTCAAAATCTGTTAGCAGGAAATGCATAAAGTCGTATGAATCATCTGGTCCAGTATGATTCCATCCATGAAAAAATAAATACAATGTAGAAATAAATAGCTTTGTAGTAAAATATAAAGGTGTTTACACCCTTTGTCAAATAAATAAATAGCATGACTTCAGTTTGCTTTATTCTTTCATGTGAATTAGTAAATGAGTTTTTTAGCTGCCAGAAGGGTGTTCTTCAGAAGCATTGCCACTGTCATGGGTCCGACGCCTCCTGGAACTGGGGTGATATAGCTAGCCTTCTTCTTAACAGCTGATGGAGAAAACAGAGAGCCATCTTTATTTTTAAGTTTTTTTTTTTCTGAGAATACGATATTTTTAAACATACTGAACTATTAAAAGATAAACTGAGATACATAAAAAATTTTTTTCAGATTTTATTTTTTGGTGGGGGGGGGCACCTAGGTGGCTCAGTCGGTAAAGAATCCAACTCTTGATTTTGGCTGGGGTCATGATCTCAAGGTTGGTGGGACTGAGCCCTGCATCAGGCTCTGTGCTGACAGCATGGAGCCTACTTGAGATCCTCTCTCTCTCTCTCTCTCTCTTTGCCCCTCCCCGACTAGCATGTTGCTCTCTCTCTCTTAAAAAATAAATAAACATGATAAAAAGATTTTATTTAAAATTTTTAAAGTAATCTCTACATTCAACGTGAGGGCTCGACCTTACAACCCTGCGATCAAGAGTCATACTCTACCAAGTGAGCCAGCCAGACACCCCTAAAATTTTTAAAGTTTGTTGGAGTATTTATCAATTCGAGTTGGACAACAACAAACTGGAAGTGGTCAGGAGTGCTCCACCAACAAGGAGCTAGCTAGAGATTTGTAACAGAAGAGGCAGAAACAAAGCAAGGTCATTATTGATTGGCTACAACTTAAAGCCTAATCGGTGTTGGTGACTGGTCGTTCTTAGGTTTTGATTTTGTAACCTGGAGGCGTTTATAGGCTTAGATTTTGGTTTGCTTACACACGCTGCCATGGCATTAGAGCCATATGAGTCTAACAGCCTCCTTGTTTAACTAATTAAACAGAATAGAGTGGATTTTTCTGCATTACACATATCACTCTAACAACGTCAAAACATTTTTAGAATGAAGTAGGCTAGAAACACTCACACACTTAGATAAACAATCCTGTGTGTGATGTCTAATCATCCTAAGACTGTAAGTTGAATCTCCATGCAGTTGGTTTGACATGATAAAAATCCATAATCCATGATTGACCCAACTACCTGTAATTCTCATTAACTACTCTTAAAATACATGCTATTGGTCACAAAGGGGGAACAGGACATAGACAGTTCAGCACACGCCATTTGTTAAATTGGAAAATTCCTGTCGTAACAACAGCATCATTTATGTGTGGATAATACATTCCAGTGCAAGTCTAATAAAAATCATCAAACATATCTGAACTACTGAGCATATACACATAGTCCTGTTCTAAGGTATGCAGACTTCTATTCAGTGAATAGACTCAAAGAAAATGACAGAGAACTTTCAGCAAGTTTTATTTAAGAATGTTTTCACGCCCACATTATTACACATGAATGGCTCCATACTTTGACCTGCTGGTTTAGTGCTTCACCATGTGAATATGAACAATGAAGTTTTCCCAGATAACTTACAAAATTAGCATAGACAATGCTTCTTCAACGCACACTCTGGCATTCTTAATCACATGTTATTTAAGATATATTGCCTTTTACAAGTTTGCTCGTATGTGCTTCCATATGAATCAAAAGTAACAGATCTTAAGTATTATTTACTATTATAGTATTAGACTTTGTAGACCTTAAGTATTATTTTTGTACAATTTATATTGCCTTCTTGAAATAGGGTTTGTAAAATTTACATTTATCTTATTTGAAGTTAGTAGTACACAAGCAAAGGAATAATATTCTTTTACTTGAAGAAAAGTCCAAGTAGGCTTAAAGACATCACAAAAAGAAAAATAGTCTAGCTAGTATGTATTATCAACCTTCTCATGGTATGTAAGCAAGAGGAGATAAGAATACTTATGATTTGGAAAGTAGTAGATTAGTTTTCCAAAAAGCCTCTCTACACATGAACGTGCCATTTCCCTCACCACACTTCTATCCAACGTCAAACACTCGGCTAGGTCAACAGCCATTTCACAAATAGCCATGAATTATCAATACTTTCTTCTTGCACTTTAGCTATTCCTTCCAACTGGAATATTCTTCTACTTTATCCATATAAGAAAAATCCTTACTATTCTTTAAAAGCCAATACAATGTTACCTGTGCATGATTTTTCTCAAAAACTTCCCCCTCCAATGTTGACTTCAAAGCCCCACCATCTGGGTTCCCAGTAACCTTATACGTTACTCCGTTATGGAACTTAACACACTGTGGTGTCTGTCCCCTCACCTAGACCCTAGCACCTGGAAGGGAGAAACCAAGCCTTGACAGCTGTTGCTGTCGCCATTGTTTTTAATCTCAAGAGTCTCTCCATGCACAGATTAGCCATTTGGTAAATTTTGTTAAGGTGAACTCAATAGCCCTTGAAATTTAAAATCTAAAATCAATTTGCAGGAATGTGTCAGAGGATGCAAACAATTTAGTCCATGCTAATTACTAAAAAACTCTAGCTACTAATTTGCTTGATCATGACAAACTCCATTTTTTACTATTTTTTAAAGTTTATTTATTTATTTTGAGAGAGGGAGAAAAAGAATGAGTGGGGGGAGGGTGAGAGAGAGAATCCCAAGCAAGGTCCGCACCGTCAGCGTGGAGCCCGATGCAGGACTTGAACTCACAAACTGAGATCATGACCTGAGCTGAAATCAAGAGTTGGATGCTTAACTGACAGAGCTACCCAGTCACCCTTACTTTGTGATAAGGTGACCTACTAGCATGACCAGTGCCTTCCAGGACCTATTCGATATACTTGGAAAAGCCATGCCTTTAAAATATCAGCAGATCTCTAGAAGAAATGTACTATATTACTACTATTTACACTGATTGTATAGAAAATCATGTATTTGTAAAGTACTAACTTTGAAACATTAATGATTAAAAATAAAAGACTACTGAATGATATGGTAAATGAAGAATCAAGTATAAACTAAATCTTCAATGGAAAACAAAATGGTTCATTTCACAATCAACAAGTGGATAAAATTCATTGTGTCAGGGAATCTACTGTGGGTAAATAGTCATTTTTATATAATTTGGTTTTCAACTTGGAAAGGTAAAGCAGCTTGGAATTATGTGTATATAAAAAATAGTAATAACCCTCAGTTATTGAGTAATACTGAGTAATACTCTCAGTTGAGTACCTACTTGCCAAAAACTTTATATATATTATTTGAATAATTCACATTGAATTATTACTTCATTTTAATAGATGGAGAAAGTATGTCTCCCCGAAGTTAAAGTGACTTACCACTCCCTTGTATGGTAGAGACATTATTTACAGCTAGGTTTGAAACATTCCATGATGCCATCATTCCACCCCATAACCCCGTGCAACTGCATTACCATGACCCGAATAAATATAAATATCCCAAGAAAGACTCAGGTGCCAAAAATGAACTCAGTTTTCTCAAAGGGGGAGGAGGATCGTCTGAGAAAAGAAACAAAGCGGAAAGTCTGAATAAAACATTTTCCTGCATATTTCCTGTGAGTCCTCACAGCTCGTCGTCTTTGAATTACGTCCAGCACATCAAATTACACAGCTGGCTTAGCAGTCTGAACTGCTTTCTTCCTGGGCGTCAGATCAGATAAACCACGGGTCTGCTCAGGTATCATGACACTCCTCTTCCAAATTATGTTTTTCACAATATGCTTACCATTGCGTTCTTCTGCTCCAAAAAGCGAGGTTTGGAATGTTGGGAGAGGGACGGGGAATGAGCTGTTGTGCAAAATAATACCTGCTGGAAATCTGGAGCTTATGTCTGCTTTTTTTTTTTTTACACGTTTTCCTGGTAAAAACTAACACACACGTATCTTGTCCTGCCTATTACTTCATAGAAATACACCACGTGATGGGTAATGGGCCTTCATCTGACGTGGGCTAGGGGTTCTCTGGACGTTCATAAGCATTCAGTTGCATCAGCTCTGTACATTATTCACTAAGCAAAGGATTATGATATCACTATGAACACACACCTGACTATCCAAGTCCTTGCTTCAAATATTTTTTATCTCTGAAATAAAGTGGATGAATATGAAAATGAAGTCGGTATAGTCACGAGAGGCCAACTGTGAGGAGTTTGACTGAAAAACAAAAACATCTTGGGTGTTTATCCCTTTTGATTGGATTTTCATGAGAATTTACATCTGAGAAAGAAATATAACTGTATCTGCTGCTGGCTAGTGTTAATGTATTGTCCATTTACATAACAACCAGGATATGGAAATATTGATTTCTCAAGAAAGGCAGGGAATTTTCATTGGCAAATGCCAGTGGGTACAGATGCCAATGCTTAAAAGCATTTCTATAGTCTAATGATTTTGCATGACTATTCCAGAGCTGTCCTACACGACATATTTATGAAGTCTCGGAAGTGGCTTCTGAGCTAAAATTAGTCATGTGAGAAAGAGTTAAACTCAATACGTCTGATGCTCTGAAAAGCATCTTCCCCAATCATGTCTGCAAGAGAGTAAGTTAACAAGCATTACATCACCAGAATAATCTCTCATTGGCTGGTCTTTCCCTGAGGGCAGACAAAGGTTTGCACTTGCTCAGAGAAGATGATGCTTTTAAAGATTAATCCTATTCTGTGCGGGGGGGGGGGGGGGGGGGGGGGGGGGAGGACGTTCTATATGCTCTATTGAAAAGAATTATAGAAGCACTTTAAGGCAGTAATTTCCTTCAGAGACTTATTTACTCTGTGTTTAGGTGTGAGGGAGTATGTGTGTATGTTAAGGGAAATGCCAAATATTCTGGATGTACGAGAACAAGGTTCAGGCTCCCCCTCTGCTATCCAAAAGTAGAGCATTCCTCTGAAAACTTTCATAAGTCAAAATGGTATGAAGCTGAGGCAAATACTATTAATTTGTATGGAAAAAAATGTGAGCATTCCCAGACCTAAAAACAAACAAATGAACAAACAAACAAACAAACAAACACACCTCTCTGGCTTTTCGGACACCTTAGGACATATTTTGCTAACAGGTGCACAAAATAAATGAAGATAAGCATAGATGCTCACAGACACAGTTCAAAGCTATGGCGGCTGGATGTTGCATTGTTCCCGACGAAGGAGCTTGGTGGGGCCGCTCTCCCAGCTCAGGGTGCACACTGCCTCTGTAATGCTCACTGCAAAACAAATGCTGGACGCTTTTCGTTTTGCGCTTTTTTTTTTTTTTTCCAGAAAAGCTAACATCCTCCTTGGATTTCTTTCACTTAGGAAAAACAGATACTAACTTAGGTTTTTTTGTAAAAGCAAAGTGGCAACATGAACGTTCAACCAGCGGGGGAGCACGCATTAGATCTTGATCAGTATCAGGATTTTCATGAGAGGCTCAGGGACGGCAAAACCAGGTTGAGATTCAATTTTGTGAAGTTAACACGATTTCAGAGTTACTGAAACTGTTGGACAACGGAGGCAAATAAAACAATCATCAAATCCTATTGTTATCTGCATGGAATTTGCTCTGGGGAATGAGATTCAGATGGAAATGAGTTGGTCCTGGTTAAAGCAAGTATCTGAAAATAAAGACTATTTTGAAGAAAGGCAACAATTAGCATGACAATCTATTTGAATGACCTCCCTATAAACTTCAGACACTGCAAAGGAAATGCTATAGATTTCCTTGAGGATGATTTAGAATATTAGAGTCTACATTCAGTTGTATAGCAAGAAAAGAGATGACCATTTAAAATCAGTTATTTGAGTTGCAAGATTTGCCTCTGTACATACTACTCTCTTTCTTTGACATACCCTTTCTGCATTTCCTCACCTGATGAATATTTATTCTTCCCTTGCAGATTTAGTTAAATGTCACTTCCTCTGTGGTGCTCATTAATTCCCCAGGCTGAGTTCACTCATCGATCCATGAAACTTAGCAGTGATTTTCAATTCGCAGTCACAACGTATGCTGGAGTCTCCTGAGAAAAGCAGTCAAACTACATCTACTTTCTCCCACCTCATAATGTTAGGGTACACCACTGAGAATCGTTGCTGAAGTGAGAGAGATTTCTAATAGTGGTTGTGTGAGGGAGAGGGTGTCACACATGTTAACAGCAGCAAAGAGGAAGTTTAAAACATGGTTGAAATTCATTGCTTCATTAAGGATACTTCACTTGGGGACCTCCAGGTCTCCCAGTCAGGCCCCAGGCAAACCCTGATGTGCAAATGCTTGAATCACAGTTGCTAATGCCCCATCGGTCAAAGCAAATTACAGGGTCAAACTCAGATTTGAAAGTCTAGGGATAAGGATATTGGTAAAGTTGCGTCGCCAAAGAGATGAATATATGGGGACAGAAGAAATGTTTATTCATTTTTTTATAATCTACTGTAGTAGTCTTTGGGTTTAGAAATGAAATCTCTAACCTGCTGCCAGATTTATTCTTTAAAACATAGAGTAGATCATTTCAGCTTTGGAACATTTGATGAATCTTCACCGTCTCCAGGATAAAGTATAAATTCTTTGTTGTGGCCGTTAAGGTCCTTTATGATCTGGCCCTACATCTGTGTCTTGCATTATTTCTGAATACTTGCATATTTTCCTAACTTATTCACTATTCCCACACTGGCTACAGATTGGCCCAGATAGAATCACCACAAACGTTTCTGGAGAAAGATGGCAGCCATAGCCACTGTCCCTTGGAACTTACAGTGTAACTGGGTGAGAGATATTAAAAATATAATCACCTAAATGATCACTGAACTATGGCTATGAAATGTACTACAAATGTGAATGTTAGGAGGGAGGACCTAACTGAGCCCTACACGCATTTGTGGTATTTATCTATGCCAAATCCAGAAACATGAAGGATAAATCAATGTTTCCATGGGAAATGGAGAGGTGGGGAGTAGACAGTGTTCTTGGCAGGGGGGAACCATGTCTGTGACAAAGGTGGAAAGAAGCCTCCCTCAGTTGGAAACATGGCAAGAAGGCCAGGGGGGCTGACACGTAGAGTGAAGAGGAAGAGTCCTGCTCATGTAGAACCTAGAATAAAATGTTAATAATTTTAGATATTAACCTAAGAGCAATGGTTAAAGTATTTTTAAAATTTGAGGAAAAAATACATTCTGAGGCAAGATAAGATCAGATGGGGAAACTGTCTGTTTTGTATTGGCACACTTCTCTAATGAAATGAGTTTATCATCAGGGGTGGAGGAAAGGGAGATAAACAAAAAGTAGGAACATCAACTAAAATGTGTAGGATGGTAATAAATGCTGGTTGTATGCGAGTGACTCAAGGAGGGAACAGGAATCAGATATGGGCATCAGAGAAAGATTTGTAAAGTGACAGAAAAGCTTCAAGATCTGATGGATGCCAGCGTGTTAAGAAAAAGGAGAGAATACAATGCGGACATAAGGGAATAGTAAAAGCAAAGGAGGTTTGATCCGACAATGAATTTGATGCAACAGAGGAGATGACAGAAGTTCGTCACGATGGAAGTACATGAGGAAAACAGAGTAGATGAGGCAGGGGAGGTGGACACGGGCTACGTGACCCGGAGGTGAGGAGTCAGGACACTTAGGTTGGGTGATGACAGCTGTAGTTATTGTGTCCAGATGAATAAGCTTTTAGGAAAGACCGTGAATGAACACACTTCTATATGTAGGAATAGCCAGTTCTGCAAAATGAGAAGTCGGGAGTGAAAAATGTATACAATTTAATAGTTTTTAAATCAGGTAACTAAATTACAGAGACATTCATGTTGTATTTTCATAAAGTTTTAGGTCCCTGAATGCCATTAAATTATTATCCAAGAAATCTTTTTTTGTTTTTGTTTTTGAAAGAGAGAGAGAGAGAGAATGGGAAAGAGGGAAGGGCAGAGGGAGAGGGAGAGGGAGAGAGAGAGAGAATCTAAAGCAGCCTCCACATCCAGCACGGAGCCCAACACGGGCTGGATTTCATGACTATAAGATCATGACCTGAGCTGAAATCAAGAGTCAGGCACTTAACCGACTGAGCCACCCACGCGCCTCCTCCCCAGAAGAAATCCTTTTGTAGTCTGAGATCTGGAATCTGACCTGTTGTGTTCCTTTTTCTCCACCATGTGGATGACTGCTTTTTCTTCAGTTACTGGCTTCAGATTTCTAAAGCAAAGAATTAAGATCGGCGCGCTTGACATCTTTTCCATTATTCTTACTTGAAGACAACTATGCTTCAAGGTCAGGACTAGAGCCAGAACTACGGAGCAGAGGTTGTTTCATGTTTTCAATTTGAGGGGATGACAGGGATGATGGAAGAAACTAGGTGCCCAGTCCAAGGTGTGGAAAGATTACTCACGAAGGATACGAGTAGCAACTTAAGAGACATCAAAATGCCCTTTAACAACTTAGGTAAGAATAAAAGAAAATGTATGGGATCGTTAATCTTTGGTACCAGCAATGCATGCCTCATGACAGTGTGTCTCTGGTTTGTATGTTTATTTCCCCTGGAAACTTTACGTTCTCAGGTTCCTAGCGTCTGGACTTAATAACCCAAACTCTCACCTAACATACTTTGTTAGGAAGACTCAATAATTCTTTGGCAGATAGTGAATTTCTGCTTCAGCACATTATATACTACTCCAAAGGTTCCAACTAATAGAGTTTCCAGATATACCTACACCATTAATTTTGCTATTATGGCCTGGAAATTGTATATTCTGGCAAAGCCAAAGAATATATTTGTGCTTTATAAATGTATTTTTGGGTGGAGGATGAGAAACTGGTGTCTCAAGTTCCTGTAATATTGTTTTATCTCTCTTTGTATTTTGTCCAGTTCTCTGCCATTCTTAAGGAAGTACTCTATGGCCATGTCAGATTTGCAACAATGCCACAAATAATTTAAAACAATTTTTTTAATGTTTATTTATTTTTGAGAGAGAGAGCATGAGTGGTGGAGGGGGAAGAGAGAGAGGGAGACACAGAATCCGAAGCGGGCTCCAGGCTCTGAGCTGTCAGCACAGAGACTGACACGGGGTTTGAACTCATAAATTGCAAGACCACGACCTGAGCCAAAGTTGGATGCTCAACCGACTGAGCCACCCAGGCACCCCTGCCACAAATAATTTTTAAAACCAACTTCCTTCCCCAAAAGGAAAAGGAATGATTCCTTATGTGTGGCAAGACAGCAGATGGAAATTTTCTTGTTTCTCTCATATGAATTTCACCAGTCTAGTATACATGGGTAATTGTCTAAATTAAATGCTTAGAGAATTTTCCCATGCTTCTAAATGCAGGCCATTTAGACATGACCTCTATACACATCCACTATAATGAAGTGGAGACAAGCTTCAGGAAAATGAAGTACATGAATAACAACCAGAAAAACCTGACTGGCATAGGACTGGAAAAATAGTATGACTCAGGCGGTAATATGGAAAACACTCCACTTTCTCATATAGTTGATATAAAAATGACACTTAAGAGCATTTGATGATGAACCAGAGACAGTAAAGGGCTCCTTGACAAGTGAATGGCTCACCATTGAACTCTTGCAAGGCAACAAGGAATTAGATGCCCCAAAGGTAATTTACTATGCTTCCTCTTGCATTTATCTGGTTGGCTGATTCTGGGGTTTCTACAAGATTTCTACATGTATGAGGACATTCATTATCACAGCACCCTTTGGGGCACTAATGGGATGGACAGGATTAATGTCCTGATGGATTACAAGAGAAAGAGACTCTGATCCCCATTTCTATACAAAGTGCATTGGCTTCAGTAGTTTGGTGGGCTGCATTTATTTTTTTTTAAAAATTTTTTTTTCAACGTTTTTTATTTATTTTTGGGACAGAGAGAGACAGAGCATGAACAGGGGAGGGGCAGAGAGAGAGGGAGACACAGAATCAGAAACAGGCTCCAGGCTCCGAGCCATCAGCCCAGAGCCTGACGCGGGGCTCGAACTCACGGACCGTGAGATCGTGACCTGGCTGAAGTCGGACGCTCAACCGACTGCGCCACCCAGGCGGAGTGGGCTGCATTTAGATCAATGCATCCCTCACCTATTTATAACGCTATCTGTATGTGTAGGGTGGCTAAGCCTTTTTTTCCTTTACTTTTCTCCTCACATTAAATCAAATCTCTATATATCCAGCGACCTGTCTCATAGATATGAATACCAAAAAGTACTGCTCAGACCACCCAGAAGGCATTCGATGGGACCAAATAGCAAATCAATCACCAAATGAAAATTTGAAATTGCTTTCTGTGAACTCTGTCTATGACCCATCAGTGGAACCTCCTTTCTGACCATGGAGGGTGTCAGCTACCATTGCCAGTTTCCATTTTGGTAGGCCAGAGTAAGGATCACTGCCATGTATGTTTCTAGTACTCTACCAAAAAGACTAACAATATGTCCTTTTCATGACTTCTTTAAAAGAAACATAATCGTCATTTACTCCTGTCATTCTTCCCAGTCCTTTTCCTCAAACCACTGAACATTCCTATCATACAGTGACACATCTGTAAACTAGATGGGTTGTTTGGAGCATCCTCCAAATCTCCTGGCAAGGCCTTAATGTTGGTATCCTGCCATAATCAACCCAAGATAGTAGGAGATAAAATATCCTTCCATCGATATTTGTATTGTAATATGGGGTCCTGACAAGCAACTACAAAAAAAAATCTCATCATTAGGTGTAAAAGAAGAAGAGAGACTTACAGAATCACTGGGCACTTCTCTTGTTCCTGTGGATGTCCTTTTTATGTTTCGACTTTATTCTCTGTAAAGGTAGGTTGCTCGATGTCAAATACAACCTTCTAAAAAGATCTTTAAAGCTGACCTGATTTCAAAGATCTAGACTTCGCAATGAGCATCGTGTCGTAAATTGTAAGCATGTTGTGAGCCACAGTGGGGGCAGCTGGCTCACTGATAGAGATCTCACAGTGACCATTACTACTTGTTTTATGAAATGAGCTGCATGGGCACTATGACCACAGCATTAGTAACAGTCTCTCTCAAAGAAGCTTTTGCAAATTTCCATCAACTTTTTCGAAACGGTTGGAAGAAATCACCTCTGGGTTAAAGTGTTAGGCCTTCCCTTACACTTGAGCCGGATTTGGGGGCTACCTTGTAATTACCTACCACAAAAGTTGATATCTTGAGTCAGATTGACCATATTGTTATGAACTGAATGTGTGGGTACCTCCAAAATTTCTGTGTTAAAATCCTAATCTAGGATGCGATGGAATTAGGAGGTGGGACTTTGGGAGGTGATTAAGTCATCAGGGTGGAGCCCTCAAGAATGGAACTCATGCTTTTATTGAAAAGACTCCACAGAGCTCTCTCACTCGTTGCACCAGATGAGGATACAATGAGAAGTTAGCTGTCCGTAACCCAGGAGAGGGTCCTCATCCGAATCCGACTATGGTGGCATTGTGATCTTGGACTTACTCCATCCAGAACTATAAGAAAATAAATGCTATTGTTTCAGCCACCCAGTCTGTGGTAATTTGTTATGGCAGACTGAACTAACATACGTATCATCAAATTAAATGATTAACACTGAAAATCGTGTTGGTAACTTTTTTTTTACAATAGTAATAATAATAATAATAATAATAAAATGATCAAGTTGTTCAAAACTAGTGCCATTTCCTTAGAAACTGGCAATACTCTCTGACTTTCCCATCTCGTATAACACACACTTGGTAGTAAGTAGTGCCAAACCATTTCCAAAAGATGCTTACTTTAAAATAAAACAGATGAGGGGCGCCTGGGTGGCTCAGTCGGTTGGGCGGCCGACTTCGGCTCAGGTCATGATTTCACGGTCCGTGAGTTCGAGCCCCGCGTCGGGCTCTGTGGTGACAGCTCAGAGCCTGGAGCCTGTTTCAGATTCTGTGTCTCCCTCTCTCTGACCCTCCCCCATTCATGCTCTGTCTCTCTCTGTCTCAAAAATAAATAAACGTTGGGGTGCCTGGGTGGCGCAGTCGGTTAAGCGTCCGACTTCAGCCAGGTCACGATCTCGCGGTCCGTGAGTTCGAGCCCTGCGTCAGGCTCTGGGCTGATGGCTCAGAGCCTGGAGCCTGTTTCCGATTCTGTGTCTCCCTCTCTCTCTCTGCCCCTCCCCCGTTCATGCTCTGTCTCTCTCTGTCCCAAAAATAAATAAACGTTGAAAAAAAAATAAAAATAAAAAAATTTAAAAAAAAATTAAAAAAAAATAAAGAAAAAAATAAAAGAAAAAAATAAATAAACGTTAAAAAAATTAAAATAAAATAAAACAGATGAACATAGGCGAAGGAAAAAAAAAAGAGAGGGAGGCAAACCATAGAAACTCCTAACTACAGGGAACAAAATGAGGGCAGCTGGAGGGGAGGTGGGTAGGGGATGGGTTAGATGGATGGTGGGTATAAAGGAGGGCACTCACGATGAGCACTGAGTGCCAGAAGTAAGTGACAATTTACTAAATCCTACTCCTGAAACTAATATTGCACTGTATATTAACCTACTGGAATTTAAATAAAAACTTGAGACATTACTTTTTTAAAAATTTTTTTTTAATCTGTATTTATTTTTGAGAGAGAGAGAGACAGGGTGCGAGCGGAGGAGGAACAGAGAGAGAGGGAGACGCAGAATCTGAAGCAGGCTCCAGGCTCTGAGCCGACAGCACAAAGCCCGATGTGGAGCTCGAACTCATGGATTGTGAGATCATGACCTGAGCTGAAGTTGGACGCTTAACCGACCTGAGCCGCTCAGGTGTCCCAAAAGAACCTCACTTTAACATGTAATCTGGAGAATATAAATTCCATGAGAGCAGGAACTTTATATTGTGCATGGCTATATCCCCAGTACCTTGAAGATACATTGAATGAGAAATGTGTGTTGAGTAAATCCACGAATGTCTCAGTGGACGTATTATTACTGGATCTGGATTGTTGTAGGTTAATAATATGTTTGATGCCACCTCAAGTGGCAGCTTTTGTTCCCATTAAGGCAACTTTAAGGAATTACTCCTGTAATGTAATTGTAACACTAGAGATTTATAAGTACAGAGGATGATCATACATGTGATCCGTGGAATGACTAGGAAGGAGAAAACCTGCTGTGGGATGGAGATACAAAAGGAATACAGGGCAAGAAGCTTACCTTACAGAGGCATACAAGGCAGGAGGGAACAACCAAGTGAAAGTACAAGGTAGTACAGAAGCAAGAACAAAATGAACAAGGCAGGTAAGACCTTCTATGGGAGTTTGGAGAAGATGGGGATAAGCATGAGTGCCTTCAAGTTGATTCATATGATATTGGGGTGAAGAACAGACTTGACCAGAAGAGAGTGGAGGTCAGAAAAGCAGTGAGGAGCAGGATAGTAACTGCAACGCGAAGTTAGGTGCTTCTGGATTAGTACCAAAGTGAGACTGGAGAGAAAAGGCAAATAATGAACATACACACAAACACACACACATACTGTCTTCTGCCAGGGACCATACTCAGCAAGCTACATACATTAGCTCATGTGAGGTGATTATTTCACATAATCTTCATAACAACTTTATAAGATAGGCATTATTATCTGTTTTTCAGATGATAAAATCAAGTCTCAGAGAGGTGAAGGGATTTGCCTAAGATCATAATTGTTTTATGCAACAGAACTAGGATTCATACCTAAGTCAGCCTGACTCCAAATTGAAATCGTTTTAAGAAAGATTGGACATAATCTACGAAGAGCACGGAGAGAAAAGGTAACCCTCAGGTTTCAAAGGTGAAATACTATGCATACACAAGAGATCTATGGTAAAAGAAGGGAAAATGTAGATTAAAAGCTGCTTTAAAAGCACTCCAAGGTTTTAGTTCCACATCTAGTAGTTTCTTAGAAAATGGTACTATATAATTCTAGACCCCCGTTTGTCCTCATATTTTGACTACGGGGTTGGAAGTTTGAGGAATAATTCTGACCAGATAGAGTCCCAAATTATAGACTCCCTTTTGTTGTAGGAGGGATTTCCTGTCAAGTAGAGATGCTTTGAAAAATGCAAAGTAAGCCTCCAGCTGCTTGGGGCACAATTCACAATTGTTTACAGTGTCATACTTCCCTACTTCAACAATGTTGAGCTACTTTTGAGTACAAAAGACCTTTTGCGATTTTTCTTCTTTGCCTTTGATCCGCTCTTTCTCACCTGGAAAGAGCCCCTTCTTCTCCCTCTGCCCCCTCTCCACCTTATATACGCACACTTAGGTGAAATTCATTCATCTTTTGAGACTCATCTCAAAAGGGTTCTAGAACTGGCACCTTCGCTCTTGCTTATTTGAAAACTCTTAGAGTCATAATTGATTCTTCTCTTTCTTTTATATCTAATCATTCAGCCAATCATTCCGACCCTTCCTTTAAATTATATCTACCATCTAAACCACCTGTTAACACTTTCACCCATTACCATGCTGGTCCACACCCCATCTTGGATAATTTCTTTCTTGGATAATTACAATAGCCTCTTAACAGGTATCCTATTTATATCCCAGCCTCTCTAAGGTCTACTTGATATTCAGTAGCCTTGCTACTTTACTTTACTTTACTCTACTTTACTGTAAAATCCAAATTCCTTTCCATGGCCTCTAAGGACCTACATGATATGGCATCCCTGCTGCTACCTCTTGGACTTTATTCCCCCCGATTCGTCCCCTTATTTACTCTGTTCCAGTTACAATGGTCTTATGGCAGCTCATGAAAGCCATTAGGCATGCTGATCCTCTAAATCTGCACACTTTCTGCTCTGCGTGGGGGGATATTCCTCTCCCATAAATCCACAGCTCCCTCCGTCACTTTGTTCAGGTTGGCAGCGAGTCTTCCCTGAACACCCTCTTTAGCGACCTTACTCTATTAATTCTCTAGCCTCCCTTATCTGGTTTTGTTTTTGTAACACCAAACGCTGCTTAATATATTACATGGATGTGTATGCATTTGTTTATTATCTGTCTTCTCCAACCTGATGTAAGCTACCTGCGGGTTAGGACTTTGCCTATTTATTTATTTATTTTTTTTTTCAACGTTTATTTTATTTTTGGGACAGAGAGAGACAGAGCATGAACGGGGGAGGGTCAGAGAGAGAGGGAGACACAGAATCGGAAACAGGCTCCAGGCTCTGAGCCATCAGCCCAGAGCCCGACGCGGGGCTCGAACTCACGGACCGCGAGATCGTGACCTGGCTGAAGTCGGACGCCTAACTGACTGCGCCACCCAGGCGCCCCAGGACTTTGCCTATTTAGATTATCGTTGCATCTCAAATGCCTGTCACAATGCCTGACACATAATATCCCTTCAACCCCTACTGCATCCCAGCCTCAGCCCTGCTCTGGCTTCCAGGAATTCCTGAGAGGGCCATGGGTGGCTCCTTCTCTTCTCACTGTGCTCGTCAGTGCTATTTGCAAAGGGCTCTTGTGAGGGGCCAGAGAAGCCCCTCAGACTGTACAGTGCTGGGAATCATGGGACAAGAACAAAAAATCATTGGCAGGAAATGAGCTCAGCTGTTGGGACCCCTGCAAGGCTGGGGTGTACCATTCTTGATGTAGTTTAAGAAAAGAGCAGGTTGTAAGATGGACAGATGAACCAGCCCAAGATCTGGGCCTTCTCCTTTTCCTTAATGTCCAGGGCAAGTCAGGTTAGGAGCTCCCTTTCCCTCCCTCCCTAGGACCATCCTCTCCCCATCCACACATTTCTCCCAAAGTTTGAGCACGGACTCTCATGAAAATTGTTCCCTCCAGTAGTTCAATGAGCTGGTGTTGGTCCTGTGTCATCCCTCTACTGCCTACAGGGTGGGATAATCTAGCTCCAGGAGGACACTTGGCCACACTGCTCTGCCAGCCTATCCATGGGAGGGTGCACACAGAACCCCATGGGAGGCTCCAAAGAGCAAGCAGGGCACTGAGGAGCAGACAGCAAACAAATAACACTGGGAGGGGAAGGCCCTACCTATGCTTTGTCCCCACTGTGTCCCAGCCTGAACTTAAGATCCCCCGCACTGTCGCTTTTTTTTTAAATTTTTAAAATTGAGATCTCATTTATATAAAACATTGTGTAAGTTTAAAATGTACAACAGATTAATTCGATACATTTATATACTGCAATATGATTACCATCATAGCTTTATTTAATACCTGTATCACACCACATAATTATCATTTCTTTTTTGTGGAAAAATACTTAAGATCTAGTATTGTAGCAACTTTGAAGTATATAATATAATATTGTTGACTAGATTCACTATGATGTGCATGAGTTCCAGAACTTATTCATTTTCTAGTTGCAAGTTTGCACCCTTTAACAGCATCTTTCCAGCTTCCCCCACCCCCTCCCCCAGCCCCTGGTAACTACCATTCTACTCTGTTCCTACAAATTTGGCTTTTTCAGATTCCACGTATAAGTAATACCACACAGCATTTGTCTTTGTCTGACTTATCTCAATAAGCATAACGCCCTCAAGGTCCATCCATGTCGTCACAAATGGCAGGATTTCCCTCTTGCTCATGGCTGAAAATATTCAATTGAATATATATATGCCACATTTTCTTTACCCTTTCATCTACTGATTGACACTTTTGTTTCCATATCTTGGCTATTGTGAATAATGCTGCAACAAACATGATTACAGGTCTCTTTTTGATATCTTGTTCTCATTTCCTTTTGATACCCAGAAGTTGGATTGCTGGATCATAAAATCAACATGCAGAGGGGCACCTGGGTGGTTCAGTCGGTTAAGCCTCTGACTTCGGCTCAGGTTATGATCTCATGGTTCATGAGTTCAAGCCCTACATTGGGCTCTCTGCTGTCAGCACAGAGCCTGCTTCGGATCCTCCGTCTCTCTGTTTCTCTGCTCCTCCCCCCCTTGTGCACGTGCATGCTCTCTCTCTCTCTCTCTCTCAAAAATAAAAATAAAACATTAAAAACAATTAAAAGAAATAACATCAACATAAAGAAATTGGTGTTATTTCTATACACTAACAGTGAAATATATGAAAAATAAATAAAGAAAACGATCCCATTTGCAACAGCATCAAAAGCAATAAAATACTTAGGAATAAATTTAACAGGAAATGAAGAATCTTTACAATGGAAATTACATGACTTTGAAGAAGAAAATTGAAGAGGACACACGCAAAAAATGGAAAGATATCCCATGTTCATGGACTGGGAGAATTAATAGTGTTAAATTATCCATATTACCCAAAGCCATTTATAGATTCATTTGTCACAGAAATGGAAAAAAAAATGTATGAGACCACTAAAGACATTGAATAGTCAATAGCAATACCGAGAAAAAAGAACAAAGCTAGAAGCATCACACTTCCTGATTTCAAACTATACCAGAAAGCTAGAGTAATTAAGACATTATGGTACTGGCATAAAAACAGACACATAGAGGGGCCCCTGGGTGGCGCAGTCGGTTGGGCGTCCGACTTCAGCCAGGTCACGATCTCGCGGTCCGTGAGTTCGAGCCCCGCATCGGGCTCTGGGCTGATGGCTCAGAGCCTGGAGCCTGTTTCCGATGCTGTGTCTCCCTCTCTCTCTGCCCCTCCCCCGTTCATGCTCTGTCTCTCTCTGTCCCAAAAATAAATAAACGTTGAAAAAAAAATTAAAAAAAAACAAACAAAACAAACAAACAAACAAAAAAACAGACACATAGAACCAATGGAACGAAGTAGAAAGCATAGAAATAAACCCCTGAATGCAAGGTCAACCATTATTTGACAAGGGAGCCAAGAACACTTAGTGGGGAAAGGATACTTTGTTCAGTAAATAGTGTTGGGAGAACTAACTACATGTAGAAAAATGAAATTGAACCCATATCCAATACTACTTATAAAAATTAAGTCCAAATTAATGAACTTAAATATAAAAACCAACACTATAAAATTTCTAGAAGGAAACATAGGGGAAAAGTTCCTTGATATTGGTCTTAGGAATGATTTTTTTTTTGGATATGACACCAAAAGCAAAGAAAACAAAAGCAAAAATCAACAAGCAGGACTACTTCAAGCAAAAAAGGCATCTGCACAGCAAAAGAAACAGTCAACAAAATGAGAAGGCAACGTACAGAATAGGAGAAAATATTTGTAAATCATATATCACATAAGGGGTTATTACCCCCAAATACCTTATCAAAAATACTTGAGGAATTCAAACAACTCATTACAAAAAACAAACAATCCAATTAAAAAATGGACAGAGGACATAAAAAGACATTTTTCCAAAGAACACATCCAAATGACCAACCAGTACATGGAAAGATGCTCAACATCACTAGTTATGAGCGAAAATACCGGGCTGGGCATACATACAAAAACTTTAGTACTCGAACCAGGAGACATGCAGAGTCTATGTGGGCCCTGAGCCCAGGAACAGCAGATGGGACTTTCTAATAGGCTTTCCCCTAGTTCCTGCAGGTTTCACTAGAGCTTACTTAAAGTACCACTGCTCTCACTACTGGAGACTCTCTGGGGTATGCCTGGCCAAGGCCCTTGGTCTCTAGCTGAGCCCCACAGCAGCAGCAATAGCTCCATTTCTTAGGGTTGGGGACCCTGGGTCCACTGCAGATTCCCACCCTGAGGCCTTCAGCCCTACCTCTCGTTCAAACGACCCAATTTAGTCAAGGCTGGCCTGTCTCTGCTATTACCCTATCTATCTGGGATCTTAGTATCACCCGCTCTGACCTACCCTGGGACACTTTGGGAACCCTTGCTCAAGAAGCAGGTCACCTGGGGCCAGTTTGTGCCACAGCAAGACCAGAAGGGGCAGAAGGAATCTCAGGGACCACCTAGCTGGCTCCCTTCCCAGCAGACCCTAAGTAGACGTCATGCTCTCCTGCCATGTCTCACTTTGTGGGTTTCTCTTTTTTTTCTGGTCATAGCAGGTGGTAACTTGCATGTCTTTCCTATTCAGGATGAGTTGCAGATGGTGGCTGAGTCAAGGCAGGTATCTAGATCTTCTCCCCTAGCTATGTTTCCAAGTCGTGAACATATTGTATGACATACATTTCAGTAAAAAAGTATGACTCAAAGAATTTGAAGGGATATACTGAAAACATCAGTAATGACCAGGAGATCAAAAGTAAGGTCAGTAAAGAGACATGAAAGTGGAAACCACAAAGGTACCTGATATAATTTTCAATATTGCATGAAGTCGTCAAAAAGTGTCTTGTCTTTACCGATGATTGAATAATAAAAATGAGTTTAATTAGAACTGAAGACATTTTGGTGAGATTGTACTATCTACACTTTGCAACAAAACAAAACAAAACAACAACAAATATATATATATATATATATTTCGAGAGTGCAAGCAAGCAGGGGAGGGGCAGGAGAGGGAGAGAGAGTCTTAAGTAGGCTCCACACTTAGTGTATATATTTTATATACAGAGTTCAGAGTTAGTATTGTAAGATCTGACCCAAGACATGACTTCACTGACATTAGGCATCCACTGACCCCACAGGAAAGAGTTAATACATGGATCATGTTTTGAAACTGACTAAAAAAGCAATGAGGTATTCACAACTAAAAGAATTCAGGGTAGACTGAATGGTATGTAGATGCTGGATGAGGAAATCTCTCTGTGTCTTTGTCTCTGTCTCTGTCTCTCTTTTGTCAAGAGATTAGTCTTCAAGCTCTTATGCACAGAATGGATCATTATTCATCCAAGTATGACTTCCCATCTAGAGCCTATGGATTCCACATCCTTTTTGCTCCCACATAGAGTAGCCATGTGGCTATATTCAGGTCAATAGGATGCTCGCAGAAGTGATGCATACAACTTTCAGTTCAATTTTCTTAAAGGTAAAGTCACATGCCCTCGTCTCTCTTTTACCTTTCGATGGAAGAAAACATGGATGAGTAGGCAATTCAATTTCAACTGTGTGGATAAGAAGAGGGTTCAAGTGAAACAGTGTTATGGGCTGAATTGTGACTCCCCCAAATTCATATGTTGAAGTCCTAACCATCAGTCCCTCAGAATGTCACCATATTTAGAGATAGGGTCTTTACAGAGGTAATTAAGAGGAGGCCATTAGAGTGGACCCTAATCCAAGATGACTAGTGTCCTTACAGGAAGAGAAAATTTGAACACAGACATGTACAGAGGAAAGACAAAGTGAAGACAGGGAGAAGTTGGCCATCTACAAGTCAAGGAGAGAGAAGCCGCAGATGAAATAACCCTGGGGACACTTTGATCTCTGACTTCTAGCCTCCAGATTTGTGAGAAATAAATTTCTGTTTAAGCCATGCAGTGTTTGGAACTTACTTATGGCAGTTTTATCAAACGAACACAAACAGCAAGATGGATGAAAACAGTCTCCCTGAATGAAGAAGGGCTGTCTAACTCCATAGACTTTTGTAGAAGACAGCTAAGCTATCTTGGAGTTCAGGTATTTTGCCATTCCTTTGTTACGGCAGCCTCATCTATCATCTGGTATAATACTGAGAGAGGGGAAAAATAGAAACAACTGATCATTTAACAAAGAGACAGAGTGAGGCAAATTATGATATATTTACTAAACATAACCAGGAACCAGGACTTCTGCGTGGAAAATGGCTGATAAAAATCTAAGGGTATAAGACATATTCCTCAAGCAACGTAAAATATGCAGACGCAAAACATCTGGAAGCAACTATAGTTTAAAAAAAATTGCTTGTGTTAGAGTAGGTCTTCTTTTCCATATAATGTGGCTTCTTTACTTTTATAATTTAAATTGGTTTCATCAACACTGTAATGTGCCTTTAGACTTAGGTCTGTAATTTCTATGTAGTCCTATACCTGTAGGGCAGCAGAGAGGATCACTCTTGGACATCAGCCCCACCTATTCGGACTCTGAGAAAAGAGCCTACATGTTGTTCCTGCCTCTCTCCTTCCTTTTTCAGCAGTTCTTTCCAGCATCATTCTATTCCCTGTTTTGGTACAGACCAGTGAGTGGAGAGGTGTGGTCAGGAATGGAAGACAGGGAGGAGAGATGGTAAAGAACAAGGAGCAGACAATCCAGTCCCTTTCATTCCATTGCAATCCCTGAAGAATTCATCATAAAACTGAAGCAAAGCTATTAAAAGCTTCAGAAGACTACAGAAACATCTGTGTGGTAGCTAGGAGGTGCAAATGGGGCCTGAGAACTCGCCAATGTGAACCAGGTTAGCCTGAATTAACAGCACGGGAAGTCATTAATTAGATTGTTCAGTTCACCAAATCCATTCAGAGAACTGCTGTCATAAAAGCAGCATAATTATGAGCTTGTCCAAGACTACAGACTACTTTCCAGTCAGAAGAAGCAATTTACAACTCATACCACATAATCTCTTGTTTCCATCTTATGAGGATACAGTCTTATTTGTTAGAAATGTATGAAGTTTCTCTCAAAGCTACTAATAGAAAATGACCAGGGGAAAGTAGATAGGTTCCACTGTTGTTATTATTTTTTTTAATCTGTATAGGAAATCTAAATTTTTCAGATAAATTACTTGTTGCATGATTGTTAGTTATTACAAAGAATTCTTAGACATACAAAATAATTTTTATCACAGATGCTTTTTAAAATACTGGTCTTCTTTTACTGCCTTAAATTAGAAGGGAGAGACATATTCAGGTAATTGAAGGGGAATGGTGGTACCTGTCAGAGGCTGGAAGCAATGATGTACCATCTTGAATTCTATGATCGAGGATCAATTCAAACCAAAATAGCATTTCAATTCAGTAATAACTTTAAGGCCCCATTAACTCCTCAAGGGACCCAGAGAGGAATGGTGTTGAAGAAAGGTCCTAACTTGGATCTATTATCAAGAAAAGCACCAGTGTGGATTCCCTAGGAAAGGTGCTAAGCCAAGCATACCTGCAACCCTCAACAACATACCTGGGTAGTAATCCTGAGACACTATAATCAAACACAATTGAACAGTCACATAGTAGAGGTGATCATGGCATTGGATCTGAATTTGAACTCTATGACCACTAATTTCCCTAGACATAGAGATAAATATGGGCAGTGCTCACTTTTCACAGTAGCAGAAAAAAAAAAACAAAACATACAAATGACTGTGCAAGCTGAAACAGCGCAGAGCAATTTTAATAATCATTGGAGGATATTACATTTGTTCAGTAACCTTTAAAAATGTTGGTAAAAACATTAAAAATTCTCTCTCTATGGTTTATAAATGTATAGGGAATTGAAAATAGTAAAACATTTATTTAGTATGCCATAACTAATAACTAAGTTATAACTAAGTTATTTAAAACATTAGAAACATTGAGTATTAAAGCCTTTTATTTATTTGTAAAAACTTATCAAGAGTAGTTTGAACAATTTTTGTGTTCTTCTGGTCACATACCATGCAGTATACGGTGAGCATCTTTCCTATGCCTTAGTGAATTTCAGATTCCTTTCCAAATTTGGATCAGCTTCTAACATTTTGTATTTGCATGTTAATGCCATTAAATATATCTGAGAGTTCTTTTACTTATTTTATTTATTTATTTTAAATGTTTAATTATTTTTGAGAGAGAGACAGAGCACGAGCAGGAGAAGGGCAGAGAGAGAAAGAATCTGAAGCAGGCTCCAGGCTCTGAACTGTCAGCACAGAGCCAGATGTGGGGCTTGAACCCACAAACTGTGAGATCATGACTGGAGCCAAGGTCGGACGCTTAACCGACTGAGCCATCCAGGCACCGCTCTGAGAGTTCTTTTTATGTGAAGTTTTATGCCAGTGTCACTTCCTCTGGGACACTGTTGTCCTTTTAGCAGCAACTACTTTTCTCATTTACATGGAGAACTTCACCTTTGCTAAGTTCCTCTGGCTCCATATCCAGAATCTTTCAGCATTATCACTTTTTATGTCTTTGCTGGCAATTCCCTCTGTTTGTGATCTACTTTTATAAAATGTCATGTGGTTTATTAGTGGGAAAAAAGGAGTCAATAGAACTACACACTTCACTGAACTGAGTAAGATGTCCCATGAGCAATCACCAACAGACTTAGAAGAAGTGATGTCATTGGCCGCAGATCACTGTGCATATTTGTTATTTGCATAATGATTTCTACATTGAAGAGCTGGCAGAAAAGTTTGCACTTAATGCAGTTATAGGTAATATAGCAAACTAACTGAAATTCAAACCACTCTGTTGCAGGATTGGTGTTATTTAACTAAACCATGGTAACTGATATCTGTGCATATCAGAACCACATAGAGTGAGGACAAACACTGATACTCTTGTCTAGACACTTTTAAAACTTGCTATTGTATATATCCTAGGGGGAACATAAAAGAAATAACTTCATGTCTTAAAAGGAAGTATTGGGGCACCTGGGTGGCTCAGTTGGTTAAGCATCTGACTCTTGGTTTCAGCTTGGGTCATGCATGATCTCATGATTCGTGAAATTGAGCCTCTCTGACAGCACAGAGCCCACTTGGGGTTCTCTCTCCCTCCCTGTCTCTGTCTCTCTGTCTCTCTCTCTCACAAACACACACACAAAATAAACTTCAAAAAAAAGAAAAATGAAAGTATTAACATAGTTAAATACAGAATAGTGAAGACAAAGCAGGGTAGAAATTCCAAATGTCTGGCTATGAACACACAGTGTCCCATTATGTGTCATCTCCGGGCAAAGATGCCCAGGCTTTGTGTGCCTCTGTAAAATGGGGGATAATAACAATACCTTATACAGCTACCTTATAGGGCTATCATAAGAATTAAATGAATAATTTAGGGGTATAAATTTAGGGGTATAAAAGCCTGAGAATGGTAACCACCTCTCAAACGCCAACTACTATTATCACTGAATAAAGAATAATTCCAAATGACCTGAGAAGAGGGTTTCCCCATGTAAGAAAGCCTTTCCTACCTTCCTTACTCTCCGCATAATTTTCTACTAGATTTGCCTGCCTCCTCTCTAAGAATATTGGCAATTTTGTGACCAAGGTGGAAGGGAGTTGTTGGAGGAATGGTGGAGGGAGGGACAATTATTTCCCTCTAGGCCACCAGCTCAGGAAGGGCCATTTGACTCTATTCTGGGCTCAGGAGAAGGAGAATGAAGAAAGAAGGAAGCAGAGAACAGAGCAGAGAAAAAAGTGAGAACAGGAAACCCTAGAAGATGAAGGAAGATGTAGTCTGGAGACAACTGTATTTACACCAAAACCAAAACCTGACATTAGCAACAGAAAGAAATATTTAGGATGATTTATGTCTCCTTCCATCAAGAACTATAGTAAAGGGTGATGCAAGCCTCACGCTGTATCTGATACAAAATAGCACTCAGAGGAGAGGCGTCTGATTCAAAACTGAGGCCAAAACATCTAATAATAAAGATTACACGTAGGCATCCATATTTTCTTAGAAAGAAAATAGATACAAACGACTCCTGGTTTCACAAATCACTGAATTTGCAAATATTTACATATTTCTAATATTTCTCAAATGGGGTCCATGAATGAAATTATTCTTTAAAAATCATTCCCACCAACGGCCACCCTGTTTCCTTTATTCGAGAGCTGAAAATGTCTGCAAGGACAATTTACTTTAACATTTGACTTTACCTACACCCATTTGTTTATCTTGGCTATACAGTGAGAGGGAAATGTTCACCGATACTCACAAAGCAGCCACACTTTCCCTCTGGCAACCTGCAGCCACGGCTGCCTACAAGTTTTACGGCATAACCCAAGTTGGAGTCCCTCCCTTGCAGCCGAGGGATCATCCCTCACCTCAGGTTAAGTCCCGATGAAGAACCTGAAGAGCAACATGTCAAAACCTATCACTTGCATGTTCCTCCGGGTGGCTGAGTCACGGCCTCACTGGCAAGGTCTTCTTTACCAAGTCCAGGTCTTCCTTAGGGCCCTGGTTCTGTGATCCAGGGGGTGAGCAAGGGTAATATTATCAATAAGATGGGCGTGGCCTTATGACAGAAGCAGAAAAGCCTGACCTACCCAAAGTTTCTGTGTTTCTACATAACCGTTTGGTAGCACTCGGCTGGATGTCCAAGATGCAGCACACACAAGGGCTGGAAGGAGCCACTCCTGTCACTGCTACCATTTAACCGATAACACCACTGACGGCCAGGGAGGCTGCAAAGTTCCTGGGTTACGATGCTAGGTCTAAAACACCTCTCTGTCTCCCAGCCCAATGCACTTGCCTGTTTATCTTACGTCTTTGTTTCTCTTTGTCATTTCCCTTTTTTATTTCATTATATACCTAGATATGCATAACTGCAGTTCAGTTTAATAGATTCTGCCAAATGGAATGGTATGCGATCTGAAGTGCATATTCGTGTGTGACTAAGCATACGCGCACACCCCCAAAAGCTCATTTTTAGTGTTTTTATAATACCCCACAAGCAAAAAACATTCTTAGCTAAACATAAGAATGCGTGGAAATGCTTTGAGACCAATGAACAATTATACGAGAGAAGGGTCTCAAAAGATGTGTTGCACTGCTGGGTAAGTTTGCTCTACGAGCAGAGTCAAGGTTGCGAACTGCAAACATCTCTGCTTTTCTTGCCTCGAGCTGGCTATCACGTTCTGTCTGTGCCATCTGGGTGCACCAGAAGTGTACGGTGATTTTGCAATAAACACGTGGTAACTGTAATGTCACCAAGAAGCAGAATGACAGTGCAAAAATGAAGAGAAAAAATGAGGTCAGGTTTTAAAACGAAATGTATCCTTACCCTTTGAAGTTGAGAAATTCACATAAATTATTGATATCTGATATTACTGATTGAACATGACAAGTGAAACAAAGAAATGAGGTCACTTCCTGAGGAGTTCAGCACGTACACGTAACACGCACATGTACACAGACAGACAGCCGTGGTTACCCGCAGGGATCCCCCTGCTGACCTGAATCTCCATCACTGGCAGGGACCTTGCAAATGACCGCCTACGAGAGCAGTGTGCTGTCGGTACCTTGCTCTTATTCGCCATTCTGTCCCCAGAATGTATTGCTACACATGTGTCCTCAGGTTTTTCTTTCTTTCTTTCTTTCTTTCTTTCTTTCTTTCTTTCTTTCTTTCTTTCTTTCTTTCTTTCTTTCTTTGCACCAGGCTCAGATTGCCTACATGATACAACCTGCAATCTCACAAACATGGAACCAATACCCTAGAACACTTGGGTGCCTGCATGTTAGGTTCCATTCAATACCATGCTAGGACTTCGGTAAATCATTGCCTGATGACCAGATTCCAAGAGGAAATGTACAATTGGAATTATTTTAAAAATCACATCATCTAGGGGTGCCTGGGTGGCTCAGTCGGTTAAGCGTCTGACGTCGGCTCAGGTCATGATCACACGGTCCATGAGTTGGAGCCCCGAGTTGGGCTTGTGCTGACAGCTGAGAGCCTGGAACCTGCTTGGATTCTGTGTCTCCCTCTCTCTCTGCCCCTCCCCCACTCACACTCTGTCTCTCTCAAAAATAAACATTAAAAATTTTTTTAAAAAATCATGTCATCTATTATTCCTTTTAGTTTGTCTATAAAGACTCATCTATGGCTGATAAAGTTCTTGACATGGCCCTGCTTTTTTGGCCAAATGATTAATCTAATATATATGTATATATTAGATTTCTAATATGAAAATACCTCCATTTACTAAATTTATATCTTATTGGACAACTAAGGATTCCTAGATTATACTGAAAATCTGAATGCATCCAAGTATCTGACAAAGATATGGAAGTAAAATTGGATTAGGGGTCAGGTATCTAAAACTATCTGTGTAGGGGCTCAGTAGAGATAAGGCATTGAGTTACAACTGTTTTTTGTTACTACATATTTGCTGCCTTATCCCCTTCAATGGCCATAGAAATGTTATCCTAGTTCCTCTTCCTCATCCTCTTTAAAATACAAGTGAGGAATGTTGACTTGAATTATCCAGGTAACTCTCCAGATCTGAAATATAGTTAGGATTAGCAAACACACCCCAAGGCTTTAAAAGTGAATGGCTGAAATTGTGGAAAAAGCCTAAATGTCCATCAACTGATGAATGGATAAAGAAATTGTGGTTTATATACACAATGGAGTACTACGTGGCAATGAGAAAGAATGAAATATGGCCCTTTGTAGCAACGTGGACGGAACTGGAGAGTGTGATGCTAAGTGAAATAAGCCATACAGAGAAAGACAGATACCATATGTTTTCACTCTTAGGTGGATCCTGAGAAACTTAACAGAAACCCATGGGGGAGGGGAAGGAAAGAAAAGAAAAAAAAGAGGTTAGAGTGGGAGAGAGCCAAAGCATAAGAGACTCTTAAAAACTGAGAACAAACTGAGGGCTGATGGGGGTGGGAGGGAGGGGAAAGTGGGTGATGGGCATTGAAGAGGGCATCTTTTGGGATGAGCACTGGGTGTTGTATGGAAACTAATTTGACAATAAATTTCATATAATAAAAAAATAAAAAATAAAATGCGCCTCAAAAAAAAAAAAAGAGTGAATGCCTGAATATATAGCATGGATAGCAAAGTATAGAGACACTCCAAAAAAAGTAAAAATAATGTCTGGTACAGAAGGCCAGCTGCATTCTTTCACTAAAAACCTGTAAAACCTGTACTATAAGGAACTTAATCTTTTTTTTTTTTAATGTTTATTTATTTTTGAGAGAGAGACAGAGCATGAGTGGGTGAGGGACAGAGAGAGAGGGAGCACAGAATCTGAAGTGGGCTCCAGGCTCCAAGCTGTCAGCACAGAAGCCAACACGGGGCTCAAACTTGCAAACTGAACCGGGAGATGGTGACCTGAGCAGAAGTCTGATGCTTAACCGAATGAGCCACCCAAGTGCCCCTAATATAAAACTAAATATTAATGGTGTAATTGTATTTTCCTCCCAAGAAGTGAGAGAAGGAAAGAAGGAAGAAGGGAAGAAAGACAGGCAGGGAGGATAAGAAGGAGGGAGGGAAGGAGGGAGGGAAAAAGGGAGGGAAGGAGGGAGAAAGGTAGGAAGGTAGGAAGGAAGGAAGGAAGGAAGGAAGGTAGGAAGGTAGGAAGGAAGGAAGGAAGGAAGGAAGGTAGGAAGGAAGGCAGGAAGGCAGGAAGGAAGGAAGGAAGGAAATATGGAAGTGACTAAACTTTTGCCTCAGAGGAAAGATGTGTAATGATTATCAACTTAATAATGCTTGCATCAAATACAAAGTTTCTCTTTCTACCATAAAAACATGCAAAGTAGAATCTTTCATTTTCTTCACTTATCAAAAGAGATAGTTTATTACCTTCAAAGTCCACATCTCCAACCAGTTTTGTCTTTCCTGTCACTGGGTCGTGGACATAGTTGATACCCACGTCAATTACAGCAGCACCTTCTTTAACCATATCAGATGTGATCAACTTAGGAATACCTGAAAGCAAAACACAGTTGTAAAACACTCTGGAAAATATTTAAACTTTGTCCTTGAGCATACCAAAGGTTTATACAGCTAATGTTTTGTTGTCATGGCTTTAAAAAAATATACAACAGACACTGTTTCTAGGAAGAGACCAACGGCACTTGATCATTTCCGATGAAGCAGAAGAATAAAGGCAGCACATGGGGACTTCTGTGCTTAAAATCCTACCTGGATTTACCCTTTCACCTCAGAGATTGCTATCAGATTTCTCCAGATGGATATTCACTAGAGTCACATCCTTGTATATTTCACATACTATAAATAGCATAGGGACATCATGGCTATGAAACAGGCTCCTGTTGAGGTTGGGTGGAATGAAAACTACTTGGAAATTGGAGGTAGAGACAAAGAAGGGTGAGGTGGGGTGGGGGTGGGTTCGATAAAAAGAAAAAAATGAAGTGAAAATAATTTAAATGCTCAGGGTGGTGGTAAACTTTAAAGTGCCACACACATAGTGGTATCTTATCAACTCCAAACATGAAGTGTTATTTTGGGCTTTCTTCTTATTTTTTCTTTGCTTCTTTGATTCATTATGTCTGTATATGACTTGGAAAGGTGTAAGATATACTAAACTCTACTATTTCTCCATTGCAGTTGGAAAGATCGCTCTACAGAGATCTTACATCACCATGCATTTTCTATAATTATTTTCAAACTTTATTTCAAGTACAACAGCACCAGCTAACAATGGTTAATGTTCCAGTTATTTTTGTTAATAATTAAAAACCATTCCTAAGCTTAGTGACTTAAAATATTTTATTATTACATTTCGTGGTTCTGTGGGATGACTGAGCTCAGCTGGATGGATCTTCACTGGAGTCGTTCACATAGTTGGACTCAGACAGTGGCTGAGGCTGGAGTCACCTCAAAATGTGACTAGGCTGGTTGTCCAAGATGGCTCACTCACATGGCTATAGTTGTTACTCATAGTTGGCGGAGCTCAGTTGGGGCTGTCAACTGGGGCATACAGGCATGGACTCTCCTGTGGCTTGGGCTTCCCACAGCCTAGCGTCTGGCTTCCAAGAGTCAGTGCTCCAAGAGACAGGAAGCAGAAGTTGCCGGTCACTTAAGCCTAGAACCTGGGAGCTGGCACAATATCATTTCTGTCATATTCTATCAGTCAAGCAGTGAGAGAATCTAGTTAGATTTAAGAGGACAGACAGAAACTCCATTTCTCAGTGGGAGGAAAATCAAAGATTTTGTGGCCATCTTTAGTCTGTCACAATGTTTCTGGTGGACACCGGGTCTTGCAGGTGATTTACTCATTTTCACATTCTACATCCTTTGCATGAAAAGGACTCAATGTTGTGTGCTCAGAGGCTTCCTTCTACCTAAATTATCCACTTATGCATTCCAGATGGCATATGATTTTTAGTACAATTAAGATTTTAATGGCTATAAAGAAACAGTCAGTGCTAAAATAGATGTAGCTACCTGATACATTCCTTAGTCACATAATAATATAACCAATGAGGTGTCAATGTTTGAAATCTGTTTTTTTTCTCATGCTTTCCTACCCTAGCCCATAGAACTTCTTTTTATCAGTTCTAGCATAGACATTGAGTATTGTTCTACAGATAGTAATAAAATCCCATTTTTTTCTTGGAATCCAATAGAAAAAGAAAACCTAGCCTTTTGGCTCCCTGAGCAGTGCCATGGCAATCTGAAGAACAAGCACCTTAAGAAAGGCAGCATAAAGGGAGCCAAGAAGAAAGTGATTGATCCATTTTATAGGAAAGATGGGTATAATGTGAAAGCGCCAGCTGTGTTCAATATAAAAAATATTGGAAAAACACTAGTTATAAGAACTCAAAGAACCTAAATAGGATCTGATGGCCTCAATGGTCATGTTTTCGAAGTGAGCCTTGCTGGTCTGCAGAATGATGAAACTGGATTTAGAAAATTCAGTCTAATTACTGAGGATTTTAGGGCCCAAACTGCCTGACTGATTTCCATAGCATGGATCTTACCCGTGACAAAATGTATTCCATGGTAAAAAAAAAAAAAAAAAAAAAAAAAGGCAGACCATGATTGAAGCCCATGTTGATGTCAAGATTACTGATGGTTATTTGCTTCATCTACTTTGTGTTGGTTTTACTAAAAACTGAGACAATCAGATTCGGAAGACCTCTTATGCTCAGCACCAACAGGTCCACCAAATTCAGAAAAAGATGACGGAGATCATGACCCGAGAGGTGCAGACAAATGACTTGAAAGAAATGGCCAATAAATTGATTGCAGATAGCATCAGAAAAGACATAGCATCAGAAAAGCCTTATCAGTCTATTTATCCACTCCATGATATCTTTGTCAGAAAAGTCAAAGTGCTGAAGAAGCTCAAGTTTGAATTGGGAAAGCTCATGGAGCTTCATGGGGAAGGTAGTAGTTCTGGCAAACCTGCTGAGGACGAGACCAGTGCTATATTGAACGAGCTGATGGATATGAGTCTTAAACAGTCCAAGAATCTGTTCAAAATTCAGACATTTAATGGTGACAAAAAGTCTTATGTGTGATGTTTAATTATCGATCATTCTTTTTAAATAATCTAAGCTTGGTGAATTCGATGTTCCGATGTGAACTTCTCTGAGTTGTTGTTTGGATTTTATCCATTGCTCTTAGTTACTAAAGAGCTCTGAAAGGGTAGCGATCTAGTTTAAGCTGTAGTGACCCGGATGCAAGTTTTATAGATGGTTAATAAAATCTTTTCTTTTTTTAGAAAAGCCATAAGTTGATTATAGATAGCTGCAGAAAATATTTTTAAGATGAAAATGTTGATGAAATAGTTACTAAAATCCAGCTTTTGAGAAAGATCCAGATTTCTCTCTCGATTGTAATAGTTCATTACATTTGCTCTGAGAATATCAGACTGGCAATAACAAATGCACAATTTTCAAAATAGAGATAAATGTGAGCTTGATTTTAATTGTTAGGAAAATTAAAAAATAGAAAAACCTTAAATATGTGTTTATTTTTTTCTGATGATGACACCACATATGTCCACTGTAGAAAATCTAGAAAAAATCTAAAAGTTTAAGATAAAAATAAAAATCACTATAATCATGCCATTCAAAGATAATAAGTACATTTTTATTGTATTTCTAGGATTTCAAAATATTTATATATTAGATATAAAATATGATACCTATAACTTTGCTTATATTGTGACTATGAATCCTACCATTTTGCCATTAAAGTTAAATTATGAACATTTTTCCATTTTATCAATTATTTGAAATTTAAAACCTACATGAAATAATTTATCACATGGATTATCATAATAAGTTATGCAGTCCTGAACTCTAATATTTTGCTATCATGATTAAATGTGGTGATGACCACTTATGTTCAGAAAACTACACATGGTTTCTTAGTTGCAGCATCAAATTTGACAAAGTTTTTCACTGAACCCTTATTTACACGATGGAAAACTGTGGGTTGGATGAAAGCTCCAATTGGTACAATCCTAGATAGTTAAATAACGTATTCCAAAGCTATTGGTCAATGCATCTGTAGGAAGGTCTGCAGAGGTCTTCCATGAAAAGTATTTGTCAGTACCATTTTCCAAATTTTTAATAAAGAACTTGGAAGAACACACTGTCACTGTTATGGTTATTTTATCTTTGTTTTCCTCCAGGTCTATTTTCTGCCTTTCTCTGCTCTCGTCTATGCCAGCGGCAGGGCTAATCCTTAAAGAGGTCTTGTGTGCTACCTATATCTCCTGGAACCCTGTGACAGCCTTGAGGACAAGCTCAAGCTAGCCTACTGGAGGATATAAATCCTGTGGAGGGAAGCTGAGTCATTTCAGCTGAGGCCATCCTACACGAGTCAGACTCTAGCTAACCACCAGCTGAAGGCAGATGCTTGAGCAAGCCCAGTCAAGATCAGAAGAAACAAGCCACGGTCACTGTAACTGACCAGCTGAACCCAAATTCATGGGAAATAAAAAAAAAAAAAGTGATTCTTTAAGGTGATTGAGTTAGTTTTGTTTTTGTTTTTCTTAACACAGCAATAGCTACATAGCCCTATATTTGTAAATGAACAAAATTGGATTGAATAGCTAATAGGTAGCCCACTTTGGAATGATGGACTATACAAGTTGCAAGAAAAATTTAAAAGGGGATAAATGTATAATTCTGACCAGGTGCTTTACTTGACTAAAAGCTCATTAAAAACTATTAGGCTACTCTAAGACAAACAGTGTCCAGATATAAGGATATAATGTTTTCCTCTATATTTTTAGCAGACTCTCTCTGGAGTCATTGGTTACATCCAGGGGCTGGTCTAGAGAAGGATAATTAGAATGTATCTAGAACTCATGCCATATGGAGCAAGTGCTATCGAACTAGTTGGTTTAATTGCTTACTACCAGTCTGCAACAGGGTAAAAAAGCTTCTGCACAATGTAAAACAACTATATCACTAAACACATTGTTTGATTCAGGTAGCTTTATTTATTCATAGCAATGTGTTTTCAGTGAAGTATGTTGATTTATGTTCTGGTGCAGCGCCTTATCTTGTTGTGGACCTAAGGTTCCCAGAGGTAAGAAAGAGTCATGGACAAATACTGGTCCACACACTGAATACCTCTGAAATGGAATGGTTGAATAAACTCAGGTTGCCTATCTAAGGAAAAACAAAACAAACAAAAACAACTGAAAACGAAAGCAGAACCCAATAATCGTGGTCGTGTTGTCAATACGTTAAATGAAGAGTAGATTTACTCTACATGTTTGCAGAAAGAAAAATGAAAGAATGAGGGAACAAAGGAAATAACTTTCAGCTCATAATAGAGAATATTTTAAGAATAAGAAAACACTACAGAAAAAGAAACTGTATACTGCCCTTATTCCTCACTAGAAATATTTACTATAGGGTAAAGGAAGAATTAATTAATTAATTAATTAATTAATGTCTTCCATTTCTATGATTTAAACATTGTCTTTTTGTGTCATCAAATTAAATGTTCTTTTCTTTCTTCTCTCAATTCATTTCTGATCCTTGCAGACTTCTAAAAAAATTGTTTAACGTTTATTTATTTTTGAGAGGGGGGGCAGGGAGAGGGCGTGCGGTGGAGGGGCAGAGAGGGAGACAAAGAACTCGAAGCATGCTCCAGACTCTGTGCTTCAGCCCAGAGCCCCATGCCAGGCTCGAATGAACTCATGAACTGCAAAATCATGACCTGAGTCAAAGTTGGCCACTTAACCCACTGAGCCACCCAAGCAACACTGATCCTTGTACTCTTCTGACCCTATCATAGAAATAATACAGATTTTACTCAATGCTGGAATTATAACAAATGGACATTCAAAATCTGTTTTAGATATCTTAAATACTCTAAGTCATCCATCTACATTGTTGTCTTGTAGAGGCAAATGATTGGAAGTATAAAGTTGTCCATTAATTACATTTTTTTTTATGAATTTTTTTTTTCAACCTTTATTTATTATTTTTGGGACAGAGAGAGACAGAGCATGAACGGGGGAGGGGCAGAGAGAGAGGGAGACACAGAATCGGAAACAGGCTCCAGGCTCTGAGCCATCAGCCCAGAGCCCGACGCGGGGCTCGAAATCACGGACCGCGAGATCGTGACCTGGCTGAAGTCGGACGCTTAACCGACTGCGCCAGCCAGGCGCCCCTCATTAATTACATTTTTAAAGGCACTGAAAAGAAATTTCTTAGACATGATATATTTAGTTCTCCAAGTATACAAATGCAATATATTTACATTCTTACTGTTTGAAAACAGTGAAGTAGAATTAAAAGCCATTTAAATATTTAGTAAATATTTAAATATCAGTAGGTTTTTAATGCCATTAGTATGTGGAGTCAGATCGTTCTTTTTTTTTTTACATTTTGTGAAATTTGCAAATGAACAGTGATTTCAACTATTTCCTATGAGATTTATTTATTTACTTATTTCTTACATTTTGCCAAGATAACTCCATGGAAACCTATCCTTAAATCTTATATAATTTGAAGGCTCAAGCATTATATGTGAGAACCGAAACCATCCACACCCACATAGCTTACTGTATACATTAATATGACTTTACTATTCCACTGTTTTCATCAACATGACTTTATTATTCTAGAAAACCCTTGCTCAGAAAGGTAGAAGCTACAGATAATTTCACTGTCTCTGGAAGTTACTAAAAACTCATTTAAATTATCATCAAGTTGTTTGACTTTTCCATGGCTGTTTGTTCTCCAAGACTCTTGAAACCCCTTGCTTTAAAACCCTCTCCCTGTTGTACCCACCAATCCTTGTTATGCTCCTTACCCAATCCTGAGCAAGTCACTGTATTAAAAAAACTTGCTTTAAAACAAATTTTCAACCTCTAAGTATCTCAACTTTGCTTCTATGCCACAAGACACTACTCAGATAAATAGGCTCTTGGGGTGGGGGTGGGGGCGGGAATCGCTGATTTGAGGAATTTGATGATTTCTGTGGCATAAATACTCCTCTATTGCATAAATATCCCTACCACGACTGACTTCAAGATAGCAAGTGACATCACTGAACGCAGAGTTGGAAAGAGATGCTCAGAACCAACCTTCACAGGTTGGCTGATGGTAGAGAGCTCTCGTGCACACAGCTCCTAAAAGACTGCCAAGACAGTGTTTTCCCATGCTTCTGTAATCATAAGCTCAGATTTGTCTTATCAATGGGCTGTTTGGGTGTTCAGGGAGAGCCAGTATTCAACAACATTGCGGATCCATGAAGATTTCCTCTGTTACCACTCTTAACATTCAAGACCTCAACTCAGAAACCACAGGTGCCTCTGTGGCCCCTTGAGTCTCTTGCTATGATAGGAAACTGTTAGTCTCTCCAACTAGAATGATAAGGTAAGTCTAGTAATAAGTCTGAAATTTGGTTTATTTTGTTAAAGCTCCCCAAATGCTGAATTTATTTCATTTTTTTTATGAATAAGGAACCCTTTTTAGGAATCCTTTGATTACCCAGTTAAAAATCTTTTATCCTTAGTGGAAATTGGTCTTATTACTTGCAACACAATTTGTCTATATCTGTTATTTATTGTTGTATGTCTATATGGGAGAGGTTCACAGGAGAGGTGTGAGTAACCTGGACAAATCCATTCTTCAAACTGATCCTGAGGACTGAAAAATTCAAAATATGTATTTTGAACTTTGGAAAATCCTATGGAAAAACTTTGCCTCAGGTCACTAAGCACAATTTTATGGGAACTTTCCTCAGTCTTGTTTCATCTGTGAAATCTCCTGAAACCTTTCTCTCTGGGGAGAATGGCCTATTGGTCAGGTTTGCAGCTGGAGATGGGCCAGCCATTAGACTTGGGGGGGCTAAGGCATGAGGTATATAAGTAGTACGTTCAACTGACCAGTCCCAGACTCTCCCAGACTTCCCTTAGTCTAAACCCAATATCATCTTCCCCATTTGATGTACACTCCTGCTTCTTACACATGTTTACACAAATTCTTTAAAACAAATTTTAAATTTGTTTTAAATCCCAAATTCTTTAAATTCCCAAAGAATCCCAAATTCTTTAAAACAAAATTTTTTAATTTTTATTTATTATTGAGAAATAGAGACAGAGCATTAGCATGGGAGGGGCAGAGAGAAGGGGAGACACAGAATCTGAAGCAGGCTCCAGGCTCTGAGCTGTCAGCACAGAGCCCAACATGGGGCTCGAACTCACAAACCATGAGATCATGACCTGAGCTGAAGTCAGACACTTAACTGACAGAGCCACCCAGGCACCCCGACCATATCCCAAATTCTTATACTTACCTTTCTAGATGGCATCATTTCACCAAGGATAATTTAGAATTATAATAGCCATTCTGAAGAACTTTTGAGGTGAATAAAAGTGTTCATTGGAGAGGTGTCTTAGAACATACAGGGAATACAATTCCACACATCCAGTGGTCTGCATTTTTTAATGTTTTGAGGAAGTATCCAAAGGTATTCAGATTCCAAAACTGTTCCCTTAAAAGATGTCTTCACCATGACAAACAAAATGGAAAAACCTAAAAATGGTCTCTCTTCTAGATTCCTTCAAATCTCAGCACAACCCTAATAGCCTTTATCCTATTATTCCGCTTTCCTCAGCTATTTCCCCCATTTTCTTCTGACTTATTCCTTTCACTCCTGGCTGGCCAGAAACCCCCAAAATGCAGTTGCCTTGCAAAGTTAAATCCCCCTCAGAACAGGGAAAACTGCTTTGTTTTAAGATCTAGTCTTATTCTGAGCTGAAAGTCAATGTTAAAGATTTTCCAAAACCTAGTCAGCTAACATTTGCGGAGGATTTAATAATAGTTTTAGGAACAAATAATTCAGTACTCCCAAATATATATCAAACAGTATATATATTCATATACAAAAGAAGTGGAGGGGCGCCTGGGTGGCTCAGTGGGTTAAGCGTCCGACTTCGGCTCAGGTCATGATCTCATGGTCCGTGAGTTCGAGCCCCGCGTCGGGCTCTCTGCTGACAGCTCAGAGCCTGGAGCCTGTTTCAGATTCTGTATCTCCCTCTCTCTCTGACCCTCCCCCGTTCATGCTCTGTCTCTCTCTGTCTCAAAAATAAATAAATGTTAAAAAAAATTAAAACAGGGGCGCCTGGGTGGCGCAGTCGGTTAAGCGTCCGACTTCAGCCAGGTCACGATCTCGCGGTCCGGGAGTTCGAGCCCCGCGTCAGGCTCTGGGCTGATGGCTCGGAGCCTGGAGCCTGTTTCCAATTCTGTGTCTCTCTCTCTCTCTGCCCCTCCCCCGTTCATGCTCTGTCTCTCTCTGTCCCAAAAATAAATAAACGTTGAAAAAAAAATTAAAACAAAAAGAAGTGGATAGAAAGGTAGAATTCAAAACTCTAAATCGCATAAGAAATCAAAGGAAATTAGATAAATTGTATATATTTGACAAAGTCTTCTGGAAACTATCCCTAAAATTATTCCTGTGAACATAGACTGGATTCTTACCCAGTCTTATAAGTAAAGAAAGGATCTGTCCATTGGGGAATTCAGAGACAAGCTCTTTGTCTCTAGACAGAATTCAGAAGTAACTCCTGATGCAGATGTAGGGAGCTCTCTGTTAACTTTTTGTGAATAACCTTAAGCTTGAAATAGGAGATTTAAACACAGGAAAAACCACAGTGGGAAACAGCCCCAATGCCAGACTTCCAGCACCTTTCTGAACATTTTGGAAGGGCTGAAGAACAAAACCAGAATAAGACTTGTAATAAATTTATAGCCTTACAAGGAAAACAATCAGACACTTCCAATCATTAAACACAAAGAGGGAGTCACTTGGTAAAGACATCTGTAGAGATGATAAACAGAAAGAAAAAAAAAAAACAAACATTGACAAGAAAAGAAAAAAGAAGAGAAGAGAAAAAGAAATCTTAAAGAAAGGAAACAATGTACTTGGTTATTTGAGGAAGAGGAGGAGGAGGAATCAAATTCCCAATCTCCCATTTTCCCTCAAATTCGCAAGGAGAAAGTTCTCACGATTGTTAAGGGACAATCTTTTGCTTGATCTGAGCACTACTTTACCATTTTTATTCAACGTCTCCCTTGGAGTAAATGAATTACTCAGGTGGTGAGTGTCTAATAATCCTCAGACATTCGGCACGTCCTGGCCCAGAGCAGGGGAACAATCTTCCTCTGTGACAGCACACCTGCTAACTCGATAAGGAGGGATGCAGTCTGAATATGGACTTCCAGGCAGATTAATGACATTTTGATGGTCTCTTTCTTAAAACCCCTGAAAACTCCCTATTCATAATGCGGCCACAGTTCACTTGAATATTGACTTAGATTTACTGGTACCTGTGTGTCTAACTCAAACCCAAACTGAAGATCTCAAAGAGGTGCCACAGTTTTCGTGGATGACACTTCTATGACATTGGCACGATTAATGAGGCTGAGCCCACCAAGGTTCACACTGACCTCTTTAAATCTCTATCTAAACTACTCTACATAATACTCTTTAAAAATTTTTTTTAACATTTATTCATTTTTGAGAGAGAGAGAGAGAGAGAGAGAGAGAGAGAGAGAATGAGCGGGGGAGGGGCAGAGAGAAAGTGGGAGACAGAATCTGAAGCAGGCTCCAGGCTCTTAGTTGTCAGCACAGAGCCCAACACTGGGCTCAATCAAACCCACAAGCCAGGAGATCATGACTTGAGCTGAAGTCGGACCCTTAACCAACTGAGCCACCCAGGCACTCCACATAATATTCTCTTAAAGCACAAGCTAAAGTAATAAAGTAAGTGAATAAACAATTAACTAATAGAGAATGGACTGATTTTTAAAATATTCATCCTCCTAGTTAAAAATCCCAGTGGGTGAGGATATAGATTCATTCAGGATTTTAGAGTCACAAGTAGAATATTCATTCCCTGGTCCCTGTAGTAGCAAACTCAAATTCTATTTTGTCTTTGTGCCTTCTCAGGCAATATATTTTAGTTTTAGATCTGTATTGTGTTTTCTTGAGAGTCCCTTTAGATCACAATAATCAATACTTATTCGTCTTCTTCTGAAATTATCAACACTATACCTATCTGGGCCATTATGCCCAGGGTTTACTAAGGCACCTCACTTTTCATTAAGTTCTCAACCAGGGCCTAAAGAATTCAAAAATTCCCTGGAATTCTGCTCTTTTATTCAGATGAAGATTCAGGGCAGTACATATATGTCAGAAGATATGAGTCAGAAGCTGAATTCGAAGTTTCTAACAGTTCAAAGTACTTTTACATTACGCTGGTCCATCAGTGCATGTATTCCTGAAGTCCATACGACAGAAGAAACATTGTAAGTACAATAAACCAGCTATTGGAATTTACAGAAGCATTTGCTGTCGTGACCTCCCACCTTGATACTTAGTAGTTTTCAAAACTCATATGGGCCGGTCTGAGTTCCTGAGGAAACATTTCAATTCTCTATTCTGGGGTATTCAGTAAAAAATGAAATTTAATTGTTATATACTTAAAATGTCATCATTAAAAAATTCTAGCTTTCAAATATAATTACACACCAAAGCCCAAGGCAGGTTTGGAAGCCTGCCAATTAATCCCAAGCCAATCAATCCATCTATGAATAGATTTCTGACAGAAAACAAGACCTATTATTAATACAAATTTTGAGAAATAACTGGGATAATTATTTTAGGGGGAAGTATTCCCATCAGAAAATTTAGTGAGAGGATTTCTGATTTATCTAAGATTTCTCAGTTGTGGGTAGAAAATCTCCTTGATTGATAAGTAGACTAACCCATGGGTTATCTACACAGGATCATGATATTTCAAAAGTTAGGGCTTTCTTATTAGGTGACCGCAAATCTGTTACTGTGTATTCCTTATATGACAGACATGAAATAAATCACCAGTGTTATCTTACCAAACTATAATGACTAAACATAACATCTTACAAACAATGCCAATACCTAAAGCACACACAGAGCATACCAGTATACTCTAGGAGCTAAGTTCACCCTGATATGAAAGTGTAAACATTACCCTTTGTGCAAGTCTGAGGCTATATCCTTATTAATTAGAACCCCAGCTGGGTATTTTTGGATGCCTATTTGACAATCTCAGAATCGAGTTCGCATGAGTTAAAAAAAAAAAAAAAATCCTTTCCTTAGGAATCCTATCATGGTCATCTTCAAGTCTTTATAAAATGGCTCAGTCAAGGCACCCTGATAAAAGGAAGCACCATATTTACACATCCATTTAATTAGTAGAGTTCAAAGGGCTGTGCAAACATTATCTAATTAAACTTCACAACAATTCAGTGAAGCAAGAGAAGGTTTACCCATTATCCTCATTCACAGAAGAGAGATTTTGAGGTGCTGAGAGGCCAAATGATTTCTTAGTTTCACAATGATGAGTCAGAGGTGAGGCTGGGAACAAAACCAGAACTCTTTTTCAGATATAAAAGTAACACCATGGAAATGCTTATTCAGGTGGATTACTCCTTCAGCTGGAAGCTGTCCTACTACATGAATAACAAGAGTAATTGCAGTGGAATTTGTATGAATGTATATGTTTCTTTGTAGATTAGAAAAACTTTCTTCAGCATTATTTGCTTTGGAGACAGTCCTATGATGGCTAAATGCATCCTTACTAAATAGAACCTATAATACTAGTAAGAGGACTTCAGTATCTTCCCCCCAGAAGTCCCCCTGTTATGTCTAGGAATCCTCAAGAAGTATTTATAAACTAGTGACTCAGTGGCAATGACCACAGAGTATATCTTCTTTTTCTCTGGTTTCTTTGTTTCCTGTTGGATGTTTGTTTGGCTATGACGCCTATCATTAGAATACCGTCCATAACAAGAACAATTTCTGGATACTTGCAAAGCTTCTTGGGATGCCAGAACAGTGCCAGATTCCTGACAGCGCTGAGGGCCACCAGGGCCCTGCTCTGTGCCATACTGGATCATTTAGGAGGATGGAATCCCTTTGTTCCCAGAAATTCACAGGATCACTCTTGAGTAGTTCCATTAGCTTCTGCCTTGGATCTTTTCTCTGCAAAATCCAGTGAACCTGTGAGGGCTGGATGCATGCTTCTCTTCCTTTCACCAACCGAACCTTGTTCCCTTCAAATAGACGTTGGTGCATCCGGGGCATGAGCAGGGACTGGAGGGCAGTGGGGGTAATAGGTGAGGGTCTACACTACTAACCACCATGCTGGAGACAGAGTATTAAAGTCAAATGGGGGCGCCTGGGTGGCGCAGTCGGTTAAGCGTCCGACTTCAGCCAGGTCATGATCTCGCGGTCCGTGAGTTCGAGCCCCGCGTCGGGCTCTGGGCTGATGGCTCAGAGCCTGGAGCCTGTTTCCGATTCTGTGTCTCCCTCTCTCTCTGCCCCTCCCCCGTTCATGCTCTGTCTCTCTCTGTCCCAAAAAATAAATAAACTTTGAAAAAAAATATTAAAAAAAAAATTATAAAGTCAAATGAAATAGGTTTCAAACATTTGTAATCCTTTCTTTAAAGGAAAAATGTTTACGAAGCTCAGTATGTAAAATGATCAAAGCGAGGAGAGATGTACCAGTTGAAAAGAGCAGATGGAGGGAGGGGCTCTACCACCAGCCAACAGCCCCTTAGGTTTCCCAGAGTCAAATGTGAAAACCAGTGAGTACAATTCCTTTGCTTTAAGGACGTAGCTCCTGAAGGCCACATGGTCTAGATAAGGCATACAAATGACCCGACATTCAGGAAACACAAACCATTTTTTCACAATCCCTCTAATTCCCTTGGTCTGTAGCGCTAATCTTCCCTTCTCCTGTCTTGTTATGTACTCGTCTCCGCCTGTTAGTAGCCAATATTGTGGCTGGACGAGGCCTTGTGGATTTTATTATGACTGTAAGACACCCTCAGCAATAACCATCATGCAACTTCGAGAAAAAGAAAAGTGTATTATTTGTAAGAGCTGGAAATTGCATAGCACACCAGGGGGCACACGCTGAGATCACGGGCAGGGAGAGAATGCACAGGCCTGGCATTCTGCTTTTATTGTGATCAACAGTAGGGGCCTAGGGTTTCCTGGGCTCACTCTTTATCGGAAGTTAATTTGCGTTATAAGTTATTGTGAAGTTAAAACACAAGAGTGGGAATTCAAAGTTCTGGAAGAGAAAATGTAAACAGCCCAAATGCTCAGTTATCAAGGTCAACCAAGATCTCTAAAACAAAGAAGTCTGGCAGGGAGAGGCAGCCTGGCTCTTTATCTAGTAGCTGGCGAGGTGTTTACTTGAGATAGCCATCTTTGAAATGGATGCCTCTTTGAATCAAAGCTCTTGGGCCTAACTTATTCGGCACTTGTATTACAAAAAGAAAAGCCAACTACCTATCAGGGCTTCTGCTACACACATCCTTTGAGCATTCCAGCAGCAGCTGAGACAATCTGTGCTTATTGATTCAGAGAAGTGATGCAGACAAGAAAGGGAACAGAGAAGAACTTCCTCTCTGGCTCTTGGATTTCAAAAGACTAACACTTGAGGAGGACAGAGGGACTCAAGCTAGAAAATGAAAGGGCCAAATATAAAATCAGGATAGTTGGAAGAGGTGATGAGAGCTTAGACTTACGAGGTTCCAAGGGAAAGGAATGTGCCTTGGGCCGTGTCTTGGACGGTTGGCAAGAAACCCAGTATTGGTTTGGGATGTCCAAGAACAAACGAATCTTTTCCTCATAGTCTGGGTAGCGGGTGAGAAGGTGTCATGGCCCCAAATTCTTAAATGGATGCAAGAGGAGCCTAGGAAGATGCCTTAGATACTTTTTAAGAGTTTCCTAGAGCAAAGTTATAAAGCCACTGGAAACAAAAGGACCAGCCTATGTGTAGACAGTTGGCCAAGGACCAGATGAGATGAAGCTCAGCGGCCACATGTCCCAATTAGGTAAACTGCATTTCTTCCTCATCTACCACACAAGGTACTGCTCTAGAAATCTTGCTGCTAGACAAATGTTGATAAAGAGAGTATTAAACGTGGCAGATGGTACAATATGTCAAATTACTATTTTACTAACCTATATATTTAGGATTACCCATGACAAAAATACTAGCCACGGCAAATTTTAAGTGCTTGTCGAGTTTCCTCTGTTGCTTGGCCAATATCTAAGACTCAGGTTCAAATCCCAGGCTGTACAGATAAAACCTAGGGAACCTTGGAGAAGTGCCTATTTCAGTCTCAGTTTCTCTATCTACATATCTAGAATAATAACAACTTCATAAAAGTGGCTAGAGAAGTAAATGAAATGATGTATATAAAGTACTTAGCACATGGCCTGGCATATTGGAAAATACCCAATACATGCTCAGGATATGCCAAAGTTATTCACAGATTATCCTGGACAAAAAAAAAAAAAAAAAAAAAAAATGGAAGAAGAGAAAGCTACTGTATATGCACATGTTATGTTTAATGTGGTATTGACAGAGCAGGCAGTTAGTTAGACATGAGCTGGGGGCCAGGACAGTGATCAATAGGTTACATTTTAGAAGCCTGGGGGGCACACCATCATACCTTAAATGCTTGGGTACACCACACCTTGACCTTGTGGCTTCCAAGACCCCAGGGCTAAGAGATCAAGAGCCACAGTTGCAAAAAAAAATATGTGCTCTCTTCTTCCACCTCTGCCAAGGTAACCCTTAGACTCATTATAATGCATTTGCATTGTGATTTCAGCCCCCACCCAAGGCTGTCATGACAGTTGCTGTACAAACCTTGTAGGGTCAGAAACTCTGCCCTCCAACCTGTAGGAGGGGTCCCCCAAGTGATTAGAAGCAGCCTCCATTACAGATGCCCCATCCCTGACCTGAGACCCTGTTCACTTAAAAGGAAAGGACCCCTATAGCCTCAGAGAAGTTGCCACCCCAAGTGGGTGTGAGCAGTGGTGGGGTGGAGAGAGGGACAGAGAGGAAGAATCCCAAGCAGGCTCCACGCTGCCAGCCCAGAGCTGGACTTGAACCCACAAACCGTGAGATCATGACCTGAGCCAAAACCAACAGTCAGACGCTTAACCCACTGAACCACACAGGTACACGGGACTCTCCTCCTTGAGAGTGTACAGTCCCTAATAAACTGCTTTGTGCTTGCTACTTTCCTCCTGGCTGTCTTTATTTGACTGCAAATCCTCACGTAAATCTTTCCTGGGGAATCCAAGGACAGAAAGATCCATTCACACAACACAGCCTATCTCACTGGTAAGAGTATTTTTCAAACTGTGAGTGGTGACCCATTAATGAGTCATGAAACAATCCAGGGGCAATCAGCCTTTTTTTTTTTTTTTTTGGAAAAAAAGGAATAGCATAGCATGATGTGGCACTGCATCAATCAAAGAGCAAAACACACAGTAAGGGTAAGTAATCCATCATAAAAATTTGTCTTATTTTATATATACATATGTAAGCATATATTGTCATGAAATGTATTATATATTGCATTAAAGGCCCTGATTCTTTATCCCCATTCCCCCTGTATTCGAACTCCTTACCATGTGACTTCGCAGTTGCTTCATTTAAGAGGTGAAGTCTATTTTTCATGCTCCGGACCTAAGCCTGGCCAAGGGAATCAATCTGACCAATAGAATGAGATAGAATTGACATGTGCCAGTTCAAAACCTAGCCTGAAAGGTCTTCATATTGCCACTTGTGCTTTGGCAACCTTGCAATCACTGTGAGGTCACATCTGGGCCTGTTTGCTGGTCCTAGGTTAAGGAGGAGACACGCATGGAACAGCTACCACACATCAATCCAGCCTAGAGTAGAGTGGAGCCTTCAGCAGACTTGACGACACATAAGTAAGCCAGTCAACCTAGAAATACACGAATGAATCAATATGAGATCAGATGAACCTCGTCCAGCAGATCAGGCTCCCAGCAAACCACAGACTTGTGAGTGAAAATAATGACTGTTGTCTTAAGCCACTGAGTTTTGGCATGATTGTTCTGCAGCAATAGTGTGAACTAAAACAAATAAATTGGTCGTAATTAAAATGCTTGAAAGACACAGATTAGAAATGGATGCATATTCTATCAATTATAATGGGCACTGAATTTTTTTTTCCAATGGCTCAGGTCATGATCTCATGGTTGGTAGGTTTGAGCCTGCATAGGGCTCTGCACTGACAGCAATGCAGCCTGATTGGGATTTTTTTCTCTCCCTCTCTCTCTGTCCCTCCCCCACTCATGTGCTCTCTCTCCAAATAAATAAATAAATTTCAAAATTCTTTTAGGGGTGCCTGGGTGGCTCAGTCATTTGAGCATCTGACTTCGGCTCAGGTCATGATCTCCCGGTTTGTGAATTCGAGCCCTACATCGGGCCCTGTGCTGACAGCTCAGAGCCTGTAGCCTGTTTCAGGTTATATGTCTCCTTCTCTCTCTACCCCTCCCCACCACGCTCTGTCCTCTCTCTCTCAAAAAAAAAACCAAAATAATAAATAAACATTAAAAAAATTTTTTTAAGTGGTCAGACGGCAGTCTTTGCCTTATTCTTGATCATATGGGGGAATGCATTCATGCTTTTACTGGAAAGTATGATGTTGGCTGTAAGGTTTTGATAAATGCTATTTACCAGGTTGAGGAAGTCCCCTTCTCACTCTGCTCAGAGGTTTTTTGTGTAATGAATGATGGATTTGGTCAAATGTGATTTTTGAGAATATTGAGATGATGATGATGATGATGATGATGATGATGATTGTTTGGTTTTAGTTTGTTAAAATGGTGAATTACATGGATTGATTTTCTAATGTGAGACCAATCTTGCACTTTTCTGTGGTAAACAAAACTCAAATTGGTCATGATGTATTATACCCTTGAATATATTACATTAAATTTGGATAAGTTTTGTTCAGAATATTTGCATCTATATTCATGAAAGTTATTGGTCTGTAATTTTCTTGTGATATATTTGTCTAGTTTTGGTGTCAGAGTAATGGTGGCCAATTGGAAAGTGTTCCTTATTTTTCAGTTTTCTGGAAGAGTTGGTATAGAGTCAAAATGGTAATATTTGTTCCTTAAATGCTAAGTAAAATTCACCAGTGAAACCATTTGGACATCAAGATTTCTTTGTGGGAGGAACTTTATAAATGTAATCCTTTTGATAAATATACAGCTATTTTAGGTTCTAGATTTCTTTTTTTTGTTTTAATATATTTTTATATTTAATTTTTATATAATTTTATAATTATATAAATTATAAAATTTTATAAATATTTTATATTTAATATATTTAATATATTTAATATATTTAATATATTTTGAGGGAGAGAGAGACTGAGCTGGGGGAGGGACAGAGAGGGAGAGAGAAATCCCAAGCAGTCTCTGTACTGTCAGCATAGAGCCCTATGCAGGGCTTGAACCCACGAACCGTGAGATCATGACCTTAGCCGATGGACACTCAACTGATTGAACCACCAAGGTGCCTTAGATTTCTTCTTGAGTAAGTTTTGGTATCTCATGTCTTTCAAAAAATTGGTCCATTTCATCTAACTTGTTAAATTCATTGGCATATATTTTGTCATCATACTCCTTTATTATCCTTTTAACATCTGTAGAATTTATAATTATATTAACTCTCTTATTTCTAATATTGGTCATTTATATTTTCTATTTTTTCCCCCTAATCAGTCTGGCTAGAGGTATGTCAACTACCTAGATTTTCTATGTGTTCTACCCAACACACTGTGAATCTTGAGTTTTTCCAGTCTGGATAGTAGAAATAGGTACTACTCCTGGTCCTATGTAGGTGCTGGGCACTATTCTCTCTATTCCTTTCAGGTGGTACCTTCTCTGCCATGGATAGTTTCCTTATATACATGCACCCTGAGTACTTAAGAGTGACCCTCTGAAGTCCAAGTTCTCTCTCTGTGCAGCCTCTCCTCTTTAGTATTGTGTCCTGTGAACCTCAGGCGTGATGGTCTTCCCAGACTCTCAGCTCATTCTCCTCTGCTCAGAGAGTCCAGCATGCTTTGCCGGGGCCACCCCCATCCCATCCCATCCCATGGCACAGCCTTGAAACCCTCATGCCAGTCAGATGGGGCAATCAAAGAGCTCACCTCATTTGTTTCCTGTGTCTCAGGGATCACTTTTCTAAGTTGCTGAATGTCTAGTGAATGTAAATTGTTTTTTCATATATCTTGTCATCTTTGTTTTTGTTTTTGTATTTCAGTTGTCTCAGGCAAGAAACAACCCCTGTTCCCACGTCTTGGTCAGAAGCAGAGTCTCATGATTATATGACTATAGGTGAATACATTTTTATAAGGAAGTTTCACACCAATACCTATAAACCTAGATTATTCCTTTCAAGTGTCATCCACTGTGTGTATGCACACCATTTTATTTATCTATTCCTCTACTGGTAAACACTTGTGCCATTTTCAGTTGTTCGCTATTAAAATAAACAACAGGAAACATTTCTGTATGTATAGACAGATTTCCCTTTAGACATAAAATAAACGAGATATCTAGGTCATACGCAATGCACATTTTGAGATTTACTGGTATTTTCAAATTACCTTCTGGAGTGACTGAAGTGAAACATACCTTCAGCAGTGTATACAAGTATATGCTTTCCTACATTCTTGCCAACAATTAACATCATCGGATTTTTTTATTCTTTGCCAATCTGATGTGTGAAAAAGTGTCTCATCTTGTTTGGGTCTGCATTTGTCTGCATTAGTGACACTGAGCAATTTTTCATGTTTACTGACCATTTAAACATCTTCTATAAATCACCTTTTTAAAATGTCCATTTATTTATTTTGAGAGAGAGAGCATGCACGCAGGTGGGCAAGCAGAGGAGAGGCACAGAGAGAGAGGGAGAGAATGAATCCCAAGCAGGCTCTGGGCTATCAGGACAGAGATGGATGCAGGGCGTGAGCCCATGAACTGTGAGATCATGACCTGAGTTGGATGTTTGCCCAACTGAGCCATCCAGGTGCCCCTAAATCACCCTTTTTAAAACTAGGTTTTTGTATGTTCCATAATCATTAATTTTTTTTAATGTTTATTTATTTTTGAGAGAGACAGATACAGAGCGTGAGCAGGGGAGGGGCAGAGAGAGAGGGAGACACAGAACCTGAAGCACGCTCCAGGCTCTGAGCTGTCAGCACAGAGCCCCATGCAGGGCTCTAACTGATGAACTACAAGATTAAGACCTGAGCCGAAGTCAGCGTTTAACCCACTGAGCCACCCAGGTGCCCCCATAATCATTTTAAAAAATTATTTATGAGATTGTTCCTTGTCATGGTAAATCCTTCTGTCACCATGGGCTACAGGGGGGCTTTCTGAGAGACCTGAGCTCACTGGCCCCATGCACTACATTGTCTTCTCATAAGACTCAGGGTAATGCAATTTCTGGCCAGGAAACAAGGGCAGGATCATGGCATTTCCCAGTGTATTCGGATGGAAGCTGGTAATAAAATCAGGTACAACTCTAAGAGGAGACATGGGGACGGTCTATAAGCTGGGTCTATAAGGAATCACACAAGAAATGGCACATGTATTTGTGCTGTATGAGGTCCCTTGCTCCTATCATATCACTCTGTAACATCACGTCTACCTGGATGATAGAACATGTTTTATTGGGAATACGATTTTCCTCTATTTCTATGCTTTTGCAATAGTAGATTGGTTTAGTGATAAACACATGAGGCCTTTTGTTTGGATAATAAATAAAATTTAAAAATGTATTTGTATATGCTGGATATAATGCAAGTATTTTGTTACAATATAATGCTTATATTTTAACTTCGTTTAATGGGCACCTTGTTCTATAGGTTTTAAAAATTTAATGTGTTGAATTGTGTCAAGATTTTGCTGATTTTCACTTCTCTTTGTATCTGTGTGTTTGTGTGTATCTTTTCCAAGGAAGTTTTACCTGCTCTTAACTCATGAAGATATTTTCCTGTTAAATTCTCCAATAACTTATTTTATTTATTATTATTACTTTATTCTCCTATTCCATCCGTAATTAATTTTTACGTATAGGGTAGGATAAGAATCTAATTGGAATTTTTTTTCCTAAATGGGAAGTCAATTGTTCTAACACTATTATATTGAATTATTTCCCTCAGTGTTTAACGACCATACCTTATTTCATACATGTATATGTGTGTGTTTCTGGGTTTTTAAATTTCCTCTCCTCTGCTCCTTTCCCTTTCTTCTCTTCCCACAAATCAGTTTGTATAAGACACAATTATGTATTCTTTTTTTTTTTTAATTTTTTTTTCAATGTTTATTTATTTTTGGGACAGAGAGAAACAGAGCATGAACGGGGGAGGGGCAGAGAGAGAGGGAGACACAGAATTGGAAACAGGCTCCAGGCTCTGAGCCATCAGCCCAGAGCCTGACGCGGGGCTCGAACTCACGGACCGCGAGATCGTGACCTGGCTGAAGTCGGATGCTTAACCGACTGCGCCACCCAGGCGCCCCTGTATTCTTTAAAGAATAGAAATTTTCTCAAAATCATTTACTACTTATATTTTTTAATATGAAGAACTCTACCATTTCTATTTTTTAAATATTTAATAGCTTAATCAGAGTTCCTACTCCTTGAGTTAGTTTTGGCCATTTTTCCCCCTTAGGTTTAAAAATAGTATCTAGTTTTAAATTTAGTGGCATAAATTTATTTATATATTTTTTATTATAAAATGTTTCACAATCTCATAGTTACACACAATGAAACATTTTCTGATGTTATTTTCTGTGCCATTTCTCTCTCTCTCTCTTTTTCCTTTTCTTGCCCCTAACTTTGCTCCTAATGACTACTTTACATATGTCCATGAAAATTTTGGTGTATTCTAGTACAGATTATAAATTTATTTTAGTCAGTCTTCCTCTCTTGGTATCATACCCAGTTTGTGGGCTCCACTAATTGTCAATTGATTGCTCCATTGTCTCAAGAATACCTTGGGGGAATGAATTGCTCTACAGTCTGATTCAGTTAGATTTAAACTTCTTTAGAGGGATAGTCTTTGAGGCCAGTCTTTTGTTCTACTGGCAGGAGGTGTTCTCTTTGCTTTATTTTTCCTTGTTTTTCTCCATTAAACATAGAGCTGATCTGTGGTTTAACAAGTTGCTCTGAAGGACTATCAGCCTCCTCTCAAGTTGTCTACCACCAAAATCTCCACAATTTTTAACAGTGCCTTTAGGCTTGAACTTCCTTACAGTCACTCCAGATAAAGTCATTTCCCTTACAAAGAACTATGTTGCTCTCTGTTCTTACAGCCTGACTTTCCCCCTAGACAAAATCTCTGAGCCCCTCCTCCAGACCTGAGGGTGGGGACAGTGAGTTTCAAAGAAGAGCCAGACACTCTGAAGATCTGAACTGATGTGGTTTTCTTGGTCCCATACTTTTACTCACCCCTCACAATCTTTCTCCACGCAAATCCTGTAATATTGTTGGTTGGAAATTTTATTTCCAACTTATCAACCATGTTAAATTGAATGATTAATGTTATTTTATACAGTCAGCACTCAGACAGACATATTTTTAGAGGAGAGCTCACTTTTACATCTTATCTTCTACTACTGTCTGGGAGACTCATTCTAAAGGAGATAAACTTTCTGAGTCCTTATATACCTGGAAATTTCTTTATTTCACTATCACTTCTGAGTGATAGTTTGGCTAGGTACAAATTTCTAAATTAAAACATTTATTTCTCCTAAAATATTTGAAGATATTACTCTGGTTTTCTGGCATCTAAAGCCATTGATAAGTAATCAGTCTTCAGTCAGATCCTTGTTCATTTGTAGATACTCTCTTTTACCCTTGTAAATCTTAGGATTGGTAATGTACTGAAGTTTTTTTAATTTTTTTTTTAACATTTATTTTATTTTTGAGACAGAGAGAGACAGAGCATGAATGGGGGAGGGTCAGAGAGAGAGGGAGACACAGAATCGGAAACAGGCTCCAGGCTCTGGGCTGTCAGCAAGAGCCCGACGCGGGGCTTGAACTTACGGACCGTGAGATCATGACCTGAGCCGAAGTCAGCCGCTTAACCGAGTGAGCCACCCAGGCGCCCCGGTAATGTACTGAAGTTTTAATACTACGTGTCTAAGTATAAATATTGTGCTTTAATATTTCTCATCACTTAGCAAATTTTTTCAAACTCCTATCTGTCTTTAGATTCATAAAATTATCAATCTTCCTTTGAGATGTTGTCTACATTATGCCTACTGTCCTTTCCTTGAGGAGTTTCTTAATTTATAAGCCATACTCCAAGCCATATTTTCTAGCTCTTTTATTCTTTGTGTTAAATTGTGGGATAAGTTCTTTTTATTATCCCAGTGGGTTCATTTTTCTGCTATGTTCGCTGTATTCAGTCTACTTTTATAGTTTTATTTTTAATTTCAATAACTATATTTTTATCTTCAGTGTTTCTAATAATTTATTTTTCACAATTATCTGTTCTTGTTGCATAATCCCATATTCTTGTTTTTAAAGTTTCATTCTCCTCTCATGGCTATAGTCTCTTATCTTGCTAATGGCATCAAAAGTGCTTATTCTGCGGGTGCCTGGGTGGTTCAGTCAATTAAACCTCTGACTTTGGCTCAGGTCATGATCTCACAGTTTGTGAGTTTGAGCCCCATGTCAGCACAGAGCCTGCTTCAGTCCTCTGTCTTCCTCTCTCTCTGCCCTTCCCCTGCTCTCGCTCTCTCTGTCTCTCAAAAATAAAATAAATACATTAAAAAATAAAAAAGTGCTTATTTTGAAGTCCTTTTTTGGTTGTGCTCATATGCCTATTTTCCTCACTGTCAGCTTTTCTGTTCACCAAGTTTGCTGTCTTCATATTGTCTTTGTGAAGTGCCTATGTAGTCATTTTCCATGGGATATCTCCTCCGAGGGCCTCCTAGGGCATCTCTTACATCAAGTCTGTGGTGGCCTCTGCATAGGCTCTATTGGCAGTCTGACTCCTCTGCAAGCCTGGCACTCAGGGCTGCACTCTTCAAGTTCCATTTCCAGACTTGCTCCTGCTAAGGCTCAGCTCCAGACTCCCATATCTATACAAGCTGTGCTACAAGAGACCCAAGCTAAATGGCAGGAGGTACTGCTATCCTAAGCTCAGCTGAGAGTAGAAAGCAGGTGGCATCTTTCCCAGCACGCAGTTTTACACAAGTTGCACACATGTGGCCCTGAGTTACGTACACAACTTGTGTGGGCATAAAGATGCCAGAGCCTTTTCCCCAGCATTCACCTGGGTCCCAACCCTTTCCTGCCTATGGACTGACTTCATAGCTCAGACTGTTCTGAACTTTATTTATTCCCCATTGCTTGTTTCTTTTAGGGAAATATACTTACTCCAGTCTACAGAGATCTCTCTTTCTTGTTTTCTAGAAAAACTATGTTTATTAATTTAAAAAATGTTTTGCTCTGATGTTTGAGATTGTAGCAGATAGGATAGGGTGACTTTCAGCATGTACTCAATGCACCAGAGTACATTATCGACCAGAAAATCATACAAATAATTTCTTTACATAAAATGTTCTATATTATCTAGGGCACCTGGGTGACTCAGTTGGTTAAGCGTCCAACTCTTGGTTTCAGCTCAGGTCATGATTTCATGGTTTTGTGAGTTTCAGCTCCGCATTGGGCCCTGTGCTGACAGGGCAGAGCCTGCTTGGGATTCTCTGTCTCTCTGTGTCTCTCTCTCTGCCTCTCCCCCACTCACGCTGTCTCTGTCTCTGTCTCTCTCAAAATGAATAAACTTTTTTAAAATTTCTATATTATCCACAATATAATATATACAGCATCTATAACATATAAGCCATAAAATATGCAGAAATATAATTTCCCATACATACAGAAAAATCTTACCTAATGGAGAAGTAGGTTTTAAAATGAAAAAAAAAATTTAAGGGTACTATGCTGGAAAACAATCTACTGCCTCTCAGTGAATCCAACATGACTGGTTTTCTCTCCAGTACTTGATCAGATCAGTTTCTCTGGTTGATAACAGAGGTGATGGCTGGCTCAGGTTTAGGGGACATATTGAATGAAAAATAAACCATATCTTTCATCTCCAAACTCACATACAATGCAGCACGATGCCTGAGTTCTAAGAGACACATAGGAACTGAGACTGTACGAAGGCAGAGCATATTCATATTTCTATTTTATGTTCACTCTTAGGCATAACCTAATTAAATAGAATGCCAAGTAATATAGCCTGCATTATTTAAAATACTATTTCTCACTCATATTTTTTACTCTTTCTGTTGCTTTAAAAATTTATATAGGTTAAGTGCAAGTACTATGCAATTCACCTTACCATATGTTGTGCTGTATTAGTGATCTCATGTATTTCAAAGGAAATACTTGAGCATTTACTATGGAATGTCAGTGGGCATAGTTTCAACCATTAGGGAGATCGCATGAGTTGTGGTAACTGGACAACCCAAGAACGTAAGCACTCCCCCCAAATATCTGACTTATATTCAGGAGAGTACTTTCTTACATAGCAGCACCTAAACCATTTTTAACCAACCAAAATCAAAGTCGAGAAGCACAACATCAACAAAAAAACCTGCAGAAAATTCTAAACAGCCAGGGCACTGAATTAAAGTCAGGAATTCTTAGATCTGGGATGTGGTACATAAGAATGTATATGTATGCATGTAGGAGTATGACCCAAGATAAACATATGACTATTTGGATATCACATGCAAAATATGAGTTATGAATATCTACTCCCTAAGAACACTTTGGATATAAATATTTCATAAAATATTCACTAATTAATTATCCCCAGCATATAATACACTTATTCGCCTGTCATTCATCTACTTAACAGACACTTATTGATGGTTTGTTACGCATTATGCTCTGTATGGATGCTTATCATTCAAAAATTAAGAAAAATACATGGTCTGTTTTTAGGGGTTCATGATCAAACAAGAGAGTCAGGCAACTGTAACAGAATATGGCACTGTGATGTAGAAATGTGCAGGATGTGGAGGAAAATCAATCAGGGAGGGAACCTCTACCCTCGCCTGTGGTAGTGAAGGTTTATTTTCCAGTGGACTGTGATGATTCTGAGATGCCTTGAAGTGTGTAAGGCAAAAGGGTGAGAAAAGCTGTTCTAAAGAGAGGTACCCACCTCTACAAACAAATATGAACTTCCAATGAACTTCATAGGTTTAAGGAAATGGAAAAGAGTTTAAGATTGTTAGTCTAGGGTGTGTGTTTAAGGCAGTGACTGGAGATGATGCCTCAGTTTGAATACGACCACCACATGATACAGAAGATATTTTATTTCCCACTGTGCACTTAGGAGAAGAGAAAGGCTGATTCTCATTCAATTGATCCCATTCCAGTTCAGGTATATCCTGAATTAGCAAGAGACTTGTTTCTCCATTGAAATTACCAGAAGTAGTAATTACTAGTTTCATGAAACATTCAATTCTTGGGGGAGGGGAAAAACTATGGCTGGGTGTATCCAACGATCCAGAGGGATAGGCATGACAGAGTCCCTGTGGAGAGGACTGAGGAGCCTCTGAGGGACAACCCACCCAGGTATGTACATTAGAATCATCTGGGGAGCTTTAAATATTCTCACTGATGAGGCTGCTGTCAGAATTTCTGTGGGTGCAGCATAGGTATCAGCACTTTGAAGTTCCTCAGTTGGTTCAAATATGTGGCCAAGGTTGAGATCCTGCTCTAAAGAAAGAAGTCAGGTGTACAGATGGGCTTATGCCAGCATAGCATTTATTGTTAGGGGAGAGATGAGTCTAAATAGATCTTCGTGTTCTTAATTCAGATTGGGCTCTACATTCTCCCACAGAGTCCATTCAGGGCCACTGGAGAGGGAGAAGCCACAAATAAACAATGGCAAGGGCTTTTTCCTTAAAAATTCCACAGTAGGCATGTCTGGGTGGCTCAGTCAGTTAAGCCTCTGACTTTGGCTCAGGTCATGATCTCACGGTTTGTGCGTTCAAGCCCTGAATCAGGCTCTGCGTGGACAGCTCAGAGCCTGGAGCCCGCTTCAGATTCTCTCTCTCTCTCTCTCTCTCTCTCTCTCTCTCTCTGCCCCTCCCCTACTCACACTCTGTCTCTGTCTCTCTCTCAAAATAAATAAACATTAAAAAAAACTGTATGGTAAGTTTTGTGCCCTCTCAGAAAGAGTGCTGCGAAGAGGCATTCTTTTCCATTTTGCAATAGAACATCACGTACTTCTCCCTTGAGGGCTCCAGCATACCTAGGATGAGATGTGCAGTCAAGAGACCATGTCTGGCCATGGTGGCAGCTGTTCTTGGCAGGAAATATGGAATCTCATACCATATGAACGTGTTGTGGGAAGAGGGTGATAAGGGGGTTGAAGCAGAAGAGAACACTGTGTAAAAACTGATTGGATGTGTTCGGTAGTATAAAAACCCAAAAGAGACTCAAAACAACGGCAAAAGTGTGAGGCATAATCAAAAAGAATTACACATGGCATCTCTAAAGCTTTAGTACTACAGGGAAAATATCCACATAGGAAATATTTTCATTATTTCAACAGATATTTGCTGAATAGCCACGATGTGCCAGGTACTATAGTAGGTGAAGGAGATAAGGTAATGGACAAGACAGACAAAACTCTGTTCCCTAATAGAACCGACATTTTCATAGAGAGAATAGCTAATAAATACATAGATACATAATACAATGTCTGCTGATGATAAGTGCAGGAAACAAAACTAAAAGATTGCTATTTTTAGATAGGTGTCTCTAAACATATGCCATTTGAACAGAGACATGGATGGAAAGGGTGTTACTAGGCAAATTAGTGGTTTGAGAAACTTTTTGGTTTCAAGACTACTTTCCATTCTCAGAAATTACTGAAGACCCCAAAGAGTTTTGCTTATACAACTTACATCCATTGATTGTACCACATAAGCAATTTAAACTGATAGATTATTTAAATATTTCTTTAATTCTTCGAGAGAAAACAAGACAATAATAAACCTATTACATGTTAAAATAAGCAATAAAATTTATTTAAAATAACTATATATCCTAAAACTAAAAAAAAAAAAAAATTAGTGAGAAGAGAGGCACTGTTTTATAATTTTGATAATCTTTTAACGTCCAGCTTAGTAGAAGACGGTTGGATTCTCATATCTGCTTCTGTATTTGGCTCCACACCCATACATAGTTGGAAAAGGGAGAAGTGTTGTATTAGCCTTTTAAGATGATTGTGGTTGTCTTTCTTTGAATGTATGGCAAAACATGACAAGGAATAATTTCTCAAAGATCAGTTTCAATGTGGAACTGAAGCCATTTCAATAAGCTCTCCATACTCGGTAATACTGAAGTCCAATAGTGGTCTATCTTGCATTTTGAATGGATTTAGTGACATCATGCATTGCTTATTTGGAAAACATTACTTCATGGAGTTAGGCAGATCTTCCAAATGTTGTCACCTATTATTATACAATAAAAATATCCTATCTGTTAATATCACCATTGATCTCATGAGAAGAAAATGTTATATTGGGAAGCTGTCAAGCTTACAGCAGAAACACTCTTTTTGCCATATTTTGATTTCTATCAAACTATCGCCTAACCTAAAGGGCTAGTACATAACTACCATAACTACTATAACTGCCCTGGGTGCCTTTGTACCCACTGTTAGTCTTTGCTTTGATATCTCCCTTCCCACTAACAAGAGCAGACCGTTGATTCATTTCCTGCAAAGCTTTCCATAGAAGGATCTCTCTCTATCAGCAGGCACAGACCTCCCCACCCCATCCATCTTTCTGGTCTAAAGTTCATATCACTTCCCAACAGATTGGAAAGACTGTGTTGATAAATATAACTAATGATCGCACCCTTCACTGGAGACCCCACCCACCCCCGACAAATAAGGAGTGGCCTTAATCATATAATCATGTAACAACAGTTGAAACAAATAGTAACAAGATTGTTCTGTCACGCCTATCAACAAACTGAATGGTGTCATTTTTAATTCTGGTCCTCCACGAAGCATAAAAACACTATCATTAAACAGTGACCAAGGCCAAACCTCAGAGAGTCCACTGCCATAGAGGAGCTTGGGGTGTAGGCCAAAGTCAGGAAAGGATGGGCACTTTGAGAAAATGAAGAAAGCTCTCTGTTCTCTTAGGGATTTAATGGGTGGCTCTGTTACCCTGCCTACAGCTTTGTTTTCGGAGAATTGCTAGTTGTTTATTACATGCTTTGTGATGTAAGGACCAAACAAAAAATAGGGGCAACGTGTTCATATTTGTTTAGAAACACTAAAAATATGCAGAGCGTGGTGCTCTGAAAAGGTCTGAGATGAAAGCAAGGAAATCACAGGGATCGTTTTTTAATTAAAATAAAAAATGCTCATTAAAAACAAACAAGATGACACTACATACCAAAAAAGGGCCAATGTTCATTTTAAAGAATGAACAAAATCCACAAAAGTGGGTTTGAGAAAGCTTCAAGACTTTGTGGGAAAGTTCCTGTGCTGCCATAACAGCCCCCTCCCCAGGCAGTCTACCAGGAGCACGAGGAGACATTCGGCTGACAATTGCAAGTTCGAGGGTCACTGACAGAGCCCCTGTCTCCAGGGGACGCGAAGGCACTGTGTGGAACAGACTTGTAAAACTGAAACACACTGCAATAAAAATGTACCAGATGGGGCGCCTGGGTGGCTCAGCCAGTTGGGCATCTGACTTTGGCTCAGGTTGTGATCTCGAGGTTCGTGAGTTTGAGCCTCACATCGGGCTCTGTGCTGACAGCACAGAGCCTACTTCAGATCCTCTTTCTAGACGCTCTCTCTGTCCCTCCCCTGTTCACCCTCACTCGCTTTCTCTCTCAAAATTAAATAATAAACATTTAAAAATATATATATGCCAGATGTACTAGCTGAAGGTGGTAAAGGGAAAGAAAACTGCAAGGGTCTTTCTTGCCAATTATTAACAAACCCTTGAAAAGCAAATGCCGGTCAAATAGCCACTTCCTCTGGGATGTCCTCTGGGGCTACACTGATCTTGATAGTAGGTCAAGTCCCTGTCTATATATGCATCTGTGGCCCTGCATTTCCTCACCAATTTTCAAATTTTGCCATTACATTTGCATGTTGTTACTTGATTAATATCTATTTAAACTATAAGCTCCGTGAAGGTAGAAACTAAGTAGTTTCGTTGTGCAACCAGCACCTAACAGTTCCTGGCACTACTAGGCACTCAATAAATGTGTTGGGTTGATAAAGGGAGGGAGGTAGAGTGTAGCTTTACACCAGCTTGATGTGTCCATCCTTGGAGGTGGCACATTAATCTAATTGGGAGAAAGACAAAAGGGAAAGAGTCCCATTGGAAAATAGGAGAATTATCAAGGCTTCTGTCCTGGATACCTGAACTTGGTAAAGAGGAGTTAATAGGAGAAGGCAATTGAATACAGTTCAGTAATCACATATCGGACATCTTCAGATAACAGATAAATCCTCAGAATTCAAAGTATTTTTTTAATGCTTATTTATTTGTTTATTTATTTATTTTGAAAGCGGTAGAGAGACAGAGCAGGGGAGAGACAGAGAAAGAGGGGGACAGAGAATCCCAAGCAGGTTCCGCACTGTTAACGGAGAGCCCCAGGCAGGGCTCAAACTCAGGAACTGTGAGACCATGACCTGAGCTGAAACCAAGAGGCGGACGCTTAACCGACTGAGCCATCCAGGCGCCCCTCGAAGTATTCTTTATGAGATAAATTTCTTTTCTCTTGGTAGTCGGGAGGAAAGAGCCTCCAAGAGGACAGTAAACATTGAAAAGTTTCTCTCATTTGTGCCTTATCATTTAATAGGCTTGGCTGGCACTGCAGGGCTATAGAGAAGGAACAAGAAGGTGAAACAGCTCGAAGTGTCTCTGCAGGTCTTGGGAGTGTCTTACCGGGCTGCGACAGCAAGGACAGCAGGAGGGGAAAGAGAAATGAGTGGAAATTCCAGAAGTTCCAAATCCCAAATCCCAGGGGGAAATGTGGATGTATGCTAGTTACTCCGCTCCGTGTGGCATAACAGGACTCAGTAAGGTCTGAGTAATTCTTCATGTGGGAAAACAGAATGATATTGACAACTCGACATTGGGAACTAGTAGTTACCCTGCAGGTAGTCAGCTTGGCCATCTGGTCTGCACAAGCATGCCATCTGACTCATTGGAAAGAACTTAGACCCTGGAGGCAAACAGATCTCCACCTTGACAACTATAAATTGTGTGATCTTACACTAATGGTAAGATTATATTCCACATTTACAAAAATAAGCACCATAACACTTCCTAGCTCTTGGCCTAGGTTTGCTGTAAAAGTAAAATTAAGTAGAGGAACGCACAGAGCATGCTGCCTGGCATACAGTAGCATTCAATGAATGACAACTGCCTTTGGCTTCTCAGCTTTCTAATGAAAATCTCAAACACAATACGAATCTTGTGTTATACACAGCTTTACTAAGAATAAATGACTGTAAGTGACCTTCTTTCTATGTAAATAAAACATCTGTCTTTTTTTATGAGTCACTTCAAACCTCTTATTTTTTCTCCAAAAAAAAAAAATCAAGGTATAATTAATTTTCAAAAATAAATGTCATTGCTAATCTCCTTTTGGCAATTCTAGCCATTCAATTTAGTTTCTGAGTATCTCTAGCCATTACGGTTGGGTAAAAAACAAATTTTGCTGAAAGGATCACATATAAATGAACTAAAATTGCCCTGATTTGACCTGTTTTAGCCACTATTGTATTGGGACAATGATCTCCGCTAATTTTAGGAAACCAATGTCATAATTAGTGAATCATTATTTTTTGTCTCTTTGAGGTTGGGGGGAAGCTTTCTTTTCTTTACATAATTATTCTAGGATTAGCAATATACCAACTAGTTTCCATCTAGAGTTTATAGGCCAGAATCCCTAATGAGGTACATTTGATGATAAGAAAAGATAAGCATTGGGTGTTATATGTAAGTGATGAATCACTGAATTCTACTCCTGAAATCAATACTGCACTGAATGTTAACTAACTAGAATTTAAATAAAAATTTGAAGAAAAAAGGGAACTATTTAATGAATATGCAAAAATAAATAATGGGTAAAAAAAATCTTGACTTGATAAAATAATTCCTTGGCCATCAGAGTCATACAAAAAATGTACCAGGAGGTTAAGTTTTTCTAGTGGAAACACATATTTTACTAGAAACAAATATGGGTCTTTGACAAAAAAAAAAAAAAAAAAAAAAAAAAAAAAAGAAGATGAGGGGATAATTTTGCCGTTTTTAAACAGGTTATTAATTTCTAAAGAATGTTAGCATCACTCCATGAGAGTATGTTCTTCATCATGACCACCCATGAAAGGGACATATATGGCAGGGCTGTGTTTCACAAAAGCAGAACTAGAAAAAAAGATGTAGTGATACTCCACTCAGCTGAGGAAAATGCCAAGGTTTGTTTTGTTTTTTTTTTTTTGCTATCTGAATACATGAATGTGAAATGTTATTTACTCCAGAGACTTATAGAATTATAGCCCCAACTCTGCAGGCTTTGCAAATTCAAACACATGCTCGATTTTTGTCTGCCTTAAGTTCGTCCCTTTGGTTCTACTAAAAAAGTGTTACTAATAAAACGTGGAGTGTGACCAACATAATGACAAAGTCTCGAGAAACTGCTCTGCATGCTGGATGCCTGCTCTTGCAATTACTGTAGCACCTGCATGTAAGATAAAGCAAATAAACAAGGAAGATAAAAGCATGCCCCACTTCCCCAAATCATGGCAGGAACAGCCAAAAGCAGAATGGAGAATCAAGATTGGAAGCTCTAGAGTAAGATGTGGTTCGCAGTCTTGGTTCATATGACCACGGACAAATCAATTCACTTGCAGTCTCAACTTTTTGCATCTATTCTACAAGGATAGTAACCTTACTCACCTGCTAGGGATGTTGTGAGATTCAAATAATATAATGTTTCAGAAATGCTTAAGAAGTATTTGCCATTATTAATATTAAAATAAATATTATGAACACTGGGGCGCTGGACTGGCTCAGTTGGTAGAGTACATGACATTTGATCTTGGGGTTGTAAGTTCAAGCCCCGTGTTGGGTGTAGAGATTGAGACTAAAATCTTAAAAAAATAAAATGAAATAAAAATTATAAACACTGATTTTTAAATAAATAAAATGATGAAATTCCTATACTGAAAACTTTCCATTCAAAGATTATTTTAAATTTCTTTTTGATAATCACTACATTAAAAAAAAAAATCTCAGAGTGCCTGGGTGGCTCAGTCAGTTAAGTGAAGGACTCCAGCTCAGGTCATGACTTCAGGGTTCATGAGTTTGAGCCCGTGAACACTGGGGTCTCTGCTGTCAGCACTGAGCCTGCTTCAGATCCTCTGTCTCCCTCTCTCTCTGCCCCTCTCTTGTTCTTGTGCACTTTCTCTCTCTCTCTCCCTCTCTCAAAAATAAATAAACATTAAAAAATATCATAGGGGTGCATGGGTGGCTCAGTTCGTTGAGCATCCAACTTCAGCTCAGGTCATGATCTCATGGTTTGTGGGTTTGAGCCCCGTGTCAGGCTCTGTGCTGACAGCTCAGAGCCTGGAGCCTGCTTCATATTCTGTGTCTCCCTCTCTCTCTGCCCCTCCCCCACTCATGCTCTGTCTCTCTTCAAAAATAAACATTAAAAAAATTTTTTTTAATATCATAATACTCAGAAACATGAGAATGTGTTAATTATTTAATGTTATAGAAAAAAATCTGTTAATATCCTTGTACATCTTTTTAAGAAACATCAGGAACTAGCTACTGCTAGAGATAAATCTGAAACTTAAATAGGTTTTCCTAATGTTTAAAATATTTATATAAGGGGAATGGGATGCCTGGGTGGCTCAGTGGGTTAAGTGTCTGACTCTTGATTTGAACTCAGATTGTGATCTCATGGTGGTGAGATCAAGGCGGGTATAGGGTTTTATGCTGAGCGTAGAGCCTGCCTGGGATTCTCTCCCTGTCTCTCTGCCCCTCCCCAACTTGTATGTGCACACACTCTCTTCCTCAAAATAAATAAACATTTTTAAAAATAATAGAATATTTATACAAGGGCAAAACAATATGAATAAATGTGCCCGCATTTATTGCAAAGCTTGCTAGAGTTAAAAATCTGGATCTGCCCTCAGCTGACTATAGAAGAAGGACATATTGATGATATGTGAGTAGCCCCGGGGTCATGAGGCAAGGAGAACTTCAGCAGCAGGGAATGTTCAAGACAGAAGGTAGGAACTACAAGGAGGGCAGGGAGAGCTTTTCCGTTCCTATCTCTTTCCCTCGTATTCTTGCCCCACTCCGTCCTCTTGGTGCTAATTGAAAATAGATGACTTCTTTCTACTATATATTTGAAAATGAATTTAAAAGCCACAATCAGGGGCGCCTGGGTGGCGCAGTCGGTTAAGCATCCGACTTCAGCCAGGTCACGATCTCGCGGTCCGTGAGTTCGAGCCCCGCGTCAGGCTCTGGGCTGATGGCTCGGAGCCTGGAGCCTGTTTCCGATTCTGTGTCTCCCTCTCTCTCTGCCCCTCCCCCGTTCATGCTCTGTCTCTCTCTGTCCCAAAAATAAATAAAAAACGTTTGAAAAAAAAAAACTTAAAAAAAAAAAAAAAATAAATAAATAAATAAATAAATAAAATAAAAGCCACAATCACCCTCAGTTTCAGCATCCCCAGCTCTTTCCATTTCCCATTTCTCTTTTTTTAATACGCCTTATTGAGATATAATTTATACCTCATACCATTCATCCAGTCACATCTCTTTTCATTTCTTCTTTTCTCCCACGAAAAGCCACTTAATGAGCATATGTGGCACTTTGTAGGAGATGAGCCATTTCAGTTTAGCAAACTGCTCCTCCGTTCCTCCACAGTAAAAGGTCAACAGCCTCAGAAGACAAACGGACAGCCGGCAGAATCTTGCCAAGAACAGGTAAGATTCTCAATCATGTCAATATTTTTTATTTCCTTCATAATTATAAAATCGATATGTCTTGAGGATAATTTACATGGAGAATTCAGAGAAAGCTGAAAAAGGAATCCACATTTATCTATCACTTATTAACCATTCGCCAGAAGTAACTACTCCATTCAAATTGTACTTTTTCTTCCCTCTTTGTTTTTCTGTCAGTGTGTGTGTGTGTGTGTGTGTGTGTGTGTGTGTGTGTGTGTGTGTGTTCCTATTTGGATTTCTATCATAGATGCAATCTAATATAATTATTTTCAAGTATAATTGCCCATAAGAATTCCCTTTTATAACTAGACCGTCATTCAGAGTAAATATTCTCATGTTGTTGGATGCTTAGGTTGTTTCCAACTTTTGGCTGTCAGAGATGAATCTGTGATGGAGATCTTTGAATATCATCTCAGTAAGCCTCCTTACAATTCTCTTTAGGATAAATTCCTACATGCAGTGCTTTGGAAGCTGAGATAATGTCCATTCACAAGCTTCTATCCAAAACAAGTTTTTAACTCTATTTATTGGTATTTGAAGAAATTTACCCCAGTTTACTATCTAGTGCCCATGGTAAACGAGTGGCATTTTCTGAGTTCTTTCCAAGCCACTCAGTATTCCTTTGCAGAGCTTCCACCAAAAAGTCGGAAAATTTATAAGAGGGGGGAACTGCCTTCAAATCGTTTTTTATCCAAATAAAGTAAGTTTGAGGTGATATCTTAGTGACCTAAAATAACTCATGGTACTCTTAGTATACAAGAGGCAATCTTCATTCATTTTGACATGGAATACCACATTATTTCACCACAAATATCCTCACCAACTATCCTGGGAAGAATGTATATTATAATGTATCCCTTGTTGTGTGTGTGTCTATGTGTTACGCATGTGCGTGTGTGTGTGTGTGTGTGTGTGTGTGTGTGTGTGTGTGTGTTATAGAGACAAGAAACCATCCTGGTTATTTTAAAAATAAGTGTAAGTATGAATTATGTAACGCAATAGAAACTCAATAGAAGTATTATTGAAATGCACCTGCCTTTTTTTTTTCGCAGTGTGATATCTGATCCCTGATATTGATGACTACCTTGATTTAATGGGCACATGTTAGGATATTACGGCTGAATTACCTGCAATCGGCACACTCAGAGAAGGACTATGACGTATTTGAATTTGTTCCAACCACAGGCATAAAGCCCACATTCATGCATAGTACTCATTAATCCTCAGGTTTTGTAACAAGGGTAAGTCATTCTAAAATAAGCAATTATTAATTAGCCAAGTCAGAAATAAATTTGGGGTAAATGCACTTAGGTGTGGGATGAAGAGCCAGGGCCAGAAACTTTTCTCTGACCATATAAATGGGTAAAAAGAAAGGACTTTCATAGAAAGCTGCCTGAGGAGATCTATGCCAACAGGGTGCTTCCTTACTTCTTATCGCTCCCCTTCGGAAACGAAGCCACACCTAAAGCAGGTAGCCAGGCGCACAGTCAGATCACCCATTTCAAACACCACCTCTGTGTGGATTATTACACGAGTGTTGATATGTGACATTTTGATCCCTGAATTTTTTTTTTTTTTCCAATTTTCGCTTCTCCTGGATGAGGTGAATGGATGTTATTGCAAAGCCACAACGGATAATGACCGACTGTAGATCTAATGAAATCATTTCACTTTCTGCCAGTCAACACATGTTTGGAGGAGACATCCCACAATACCACACACTCGGAATCTACCACAGGAATGATGACTTCACCAAAGAAGGGCTCATATTGTTACCCACACTAGAAGGGAAAGCTGCAATATTTTCTTGTTCTTTCACTGAAGACAGTCATCGTTTCTCAGTTGTCTCTCTGTCTCCTCCCTGCCTTACCTTTGAATTCTGCAGGTGCAAGCTCTGAGTCAAGGGTGCTGATGGAGTGCCATATTAAGCCTTCGTGAAGTGGAACAGCCCCAAACAAGGTATTAAGGAGAATCTAAGGCTGCGTGGACCTGAAAGAGATCATCTGCTTCTATGAAGGCCCTCCTCGACTTCTAGGAAAAAGGCTTTCAACCAAGCACCTGAATTCTAAAGAAGGAAGGTTATTCATTCCACAGCGAGTTTTCTAGTCCCCAGTGCAAAGCTCTTCACTAGGTACAAAAACTACAAAGGTAAATAAGACACGGTCCTGGCTAATGGAGGTCACAATACAGCAGGAGTCACTTTCAATGTTGTCCCTGTAATTCTCACTATTCTGCCCTCATCACGTATCTCATCGAGGTCCTCTGTATTTCCATTACCCTTCTTCTCTTTTATTATCCTGTTACACTTCAAAACTTGTGCCCCCCCCCCCATCTTCAACTCCTCCCAAACCTGCTTCCTCTCTATGTACGCTCCCTCATCAATGGTCACACCGTATGCCCAGGTTGCGAAGACAGAAAAACTTTCTTGTCTACCTTCTGTTTCTCTGTCTCACTTTCAGCTACTGCTGTATTAGTTTAGGGCCACGTCAGTGCTACTTCCAGCCTCATCCCTGCCCAGAGGCTACCAGAGTAACCATTCTAGAATTTAAATATGATTATGTTACTCCAATACCTACAACTATTTAAAAGTTGCCCCCAGCCGGTAGGATAAAATCCAAATCCCTTCATTTATTCTGCTCTCTGGCCTTTCCTAAATACTCAGCTTCATCATTCACCACTCGCAGACAGACCTATCATTTTGACAGGCATCTAATATTTTCTTTGATATGTGCATAGTTGTTTTTCAGCTCTAAGCTTCCAGAAGTCCCCTTCTCTTAGATTCTGCCCAGTGACTTTCTGTTCATGCTGTGGCTGGGGCCCAGTTCTACCCGTTCATCTTCAAAACCAGTGAAGCGGGGCTCATTCCTCCTCAGTGGTGCTCTCTCTCTGTCGCTCTTGGTCTGGGTCTCAGTTTTGGTCTCTTCCTCTATATCTGTCTCTGTCTTTCCCTCTCTCTGTGTGTCTCCATCCTTCTTGGTCTCTGTCTCTCTATCTCTCTGCCTCAGTCTCTATCTCTCTTGGTCTCTGTTTCTCTCTCTCTCTTTCTCCATTTCCCTTTTTCTAGATGATGGATAGACAGACATACACACACACACACACACACACACACACACACACACCTCTAATATTATGTTAGTGAGCCGTACTTTGCTAATTTGTTTGTACATCTTTTCCTCTGCTAGACTCCGAACTTCTCAAGAGCTGGAATTATATTTTATACATCTTTGTTTCCCAGCACATGATGTAGGGCCTAATATATGCAGTGGCAAAATATGTGTTGATATATCAGACTTACATACCACAGCACTGTTTATAATAGCAATAAATTAGAAGTAACATGCATATCTATCAACAGAAAATGGATACTCAGTCAACTGAGTATCATACAGATAGTGCTACCTCTAGAACATAACACTAATAGCATAACATTAATTAATAATTAATTAATAAATAACATTAATCAGAACAAAACAAGTTGCAGAAACGTACAGCATGTAGAAATTAAAAACATCTCTAAGCCAAACATAAGAGACTCTTAAAAACTGAGAACAAACTGAGGGTTGATGGGGGGTGGGAGGGAGGGGAGGGTGGGTGATGGGTATTGAGGAGGGCACCTTTGGGATGAGCACTGGGTATTGTATGGAAACCAATTTAACAATAAACTTCATATATTGGAAAAAAAATAAAAAAAAATAAAAAACATCTCTAATGATATTCAGGTTTGAAAATCTGGTTGGTAGGTGTTAATGTTGTTCTTTTGCTCACTTTGATGTGCATTTTTAAATGATGCGCATTTTTAATACTTCATAATGTAAATTTTTTTAAAGACCTGGCCATGAAAACCTAACAGAGATAATGCCAATGGCTAGAGAGACATTATCTTGAAAGGATTCTTCCTCCCTGTGATCCACATATATGCAACCCAGTAGAATTAGCTCTAAATGACATTATCATTTAACAATTCAAGATATATTTCAAAGAAAATCTCTATTTCTCCATAATAAAGATAGATCTTTGATCTAATTGTTCTTCACTGAAGTACCCTTAGATATTGCTGCTCAACACTTGTTTTACTCAAGAAAATCAGGAAGTAGAAAAACATGTAAAGGAAAGAACCTCCAAAGAAAGATCAATCTCTGCTTCCCACATACTGATATCGGCTAAAAACACTTGGTGACGAAAAGATCATAACCCGTGCAATCACAAGTTGAGAAAAAAAATTATAAGGGCCTCAGGAAAAATGAAGAAAAAGAAATAAAGCCTTGGGATGCTTCTTAGGTGCTCAATTTGGGGGGAAGGGCATTTTTGCTTATTTGAAGATAACACGGGTCAAGGAAAAATTTACAAGTTCATACGCACCTTTTACAGTCCACGTGTCAAAGTAATGGCAACTTGACCTTTTGGTGCTGCATGACAAATTTTCATTTAAAGCATATTGTAATTTTAGTCAGAGGGTCACAACACAAAGTCAGACTGAAGGGAAGGGAAACTACATTTCTTTAGCACCACTTATGTGCTGGGCACTTAATTCTTATGGCACTCTGTACCATTGGTATTATTACTTCCATCTTACAACAGTTTCAAATGAAGCCCAGAGAATTAAACGTGATTTCTAAATTCGAACTGGGTCAAACTGGATTTGAACCCAGGTCCTCCTGACTTTAAAGGCCATGCTTCTATGCACATCCTGCTTCTGATTCTTGTCCCTTCCCCCTTACGCCACACCCTGCCATCCTCCTGTGTGCATCCCTAAGGCCTGGTGGCATACTGATGTGTAATGACAGAGGGGGTCATAATACACGTCTATTACTTTTGTGTGTGGTAAGGCTGTTTAACAACGCCCATGAAAGGCATAAAATATCGCTTGGTATTACATGCACATATATAGTTTCTGTTATACACAAAGCTTTAAATATTAGTTTTGTTTTTGAAAATACAAGTAACCATTCGTTAGCAAATAAAGCACTTAAGACCAATATAATAGACATTACAGGTTCCTTGTGCAAATAATCACAGGTGCTCACAAAGGTGTTCACAGTTGTTTACTACAATGTTCATAATAGTAAAAACTGGGAATAATCTAAATGTCCCCCCATCAAGAACTGAATAAATAAATTATACCCAGTAGCATAGAATACTGTGAAGCCATAAGAAATCACGTTTCAGAAGAATGCATTTTATGAGGAAACAGGTACACAGTGTGGAGCTGTAAAATGCAAATGGTACAGGCAGGGTGAAAGAACTATGTAACTATTTACATTTGCATGCAAATATAAAACAGTGGAAGGCCAAACACCAAACTGTTAACTGTGGTTGACTCTGGCTTATGGTACGCGTTTGCTAGGTTCTCACGGTAGGGATGTATTACTGACGTCAGGAAAACAGTCAATAGTCAAGCACCCTCTCACACTATGAGGAAGCTTCTGTATTGTGCATCAGGGAGGCTCTGGGGATGGCTTGGTGGACGAAATGCCAGCTTTCACCAACTACGACACTCTGTATCCAGAGGTTAACGTGCAAGTGGCATTGATGGTGTGGGCTAGAATGGGAGAGGGAGACTGAAAGGGTGGGCAGAGGTCTGAGAGAACAAACCCCTTCAGCTAAGTGTCTCTCCTTCCCTAACCTCTCCCAAAGTCACACTGTACCACAAGAGAAAGGCCATGAGGGACTCATCCGGGGAGAACAGAATGCACAGCTACGAGCAAAAGGCAGTATCCCAAGAAGCCATAAATCTTAAGTAAAAATAAATCTTTTATGAAGTTGGTCTCTTCTCTGTAAGTCACTTCATTCATTAATTTATGTTTATGATGACCAGTCGACTTTGATACTATGGTAGTATCAAAAGTAACCAAAAGTCTTTTCCCTTAGTTATATCAGAGTTGTAGCTTGCTAATCAACTGATTTCTTATTTCCGAATCACTGTTTAAATTCATATGCAATGGCCCAAGAAGGACCAACAGATAACATATTAGCATATGACTTGCATTGGGCATTTGCAATATGCTAGGCACTGTGCCATGTTCCTTCCCCGGCCTGGCTGGCTTCACAATACAGTGTTAGAAACCATAATTCTTGGGGCGCCTGGGTGGCGCAGTCGGTTAAGCGTCCGACTTCAGCTAGGTCACGATCTCGCGGTCCGGGAGTTCGAGCCCCGCATCAGGCTCTGGGCTGATGGCTCAGAGCCTGGAGCCTGTTTCCGATTCTGTGTCTCCCTCTCTCTCTGCCCCTCGCCCGTTCACGCTCTGTCTCTCTCTGTCCCAAAAATAAATAAACGTTGAAAAAAAAAATTTTTTTTAGAAACCATAATTCTTTACACCAACGATCTGAGGCTCAGACACATGGGGTGACTTAACCAAGGTTACACACTTAGCAAGTGGCAGAGCTGGGATTTAAATTCTGAAAATTCTTACTCTATACCATTGAAGATAACTGACAAGATTGAGATAGATGACGCATTTAGGAAGGCAGGAAGGACTTCTAAGTGGGGGAACTGAGGCTACAGGGGCAATATGGAGAATAAGAAATAGCATATGGAGGAGCGCCTGGGTGGCTGAACTGGTTGAGCGTCCGACCCTTGATTTCAGCTCAGGTCCTGATCCTGTGGTTGTGGGATTGAGCTGAGCATGGAGGCTGTTTGAGATTGTCTCTCTCTCTCTGTCTCTCTGACTGTCTCTCTCTCCATCTGCCACTCTCCCCTGCTTGTGCGCATGCTCTCTCATTCTCTCTGTCTTTCTCTCAAATGGAATAAATAAATAAACAAGCAGGGGCACCTGTGTGGCCCAGTCTGTTAAGCGTCCGACTTTGGCTCATGTCATCATCTCACAGCTCATGCCGGGTTTTTCTATCTCATGGTTCGTGGGTTTGAGCCCCACATCCGGCTCTGTGCTGACAGCTCAGAGCCTGAAGCCTGCTTCAGATTCTGTGTCTCCCTCTCTCTCTGCCCCTCGCTCACTCGTGCTCTGTCCCTCTTCTCTCTCTCTCAAAAATAAATAACATTAAAATTTAAAATAAATAAATAAACAAACAAACACACAAACAAATAAGATATGGAAAGAACACTAGCATTAATGAAACCATGAAATGTGTTGGCATCCACTCAGAAAGCGCCCAGGGCTGTAAGGAGGCAAGTCCCACTCCTGAGTTGCATGAGCTGTGGATATGGTGGAACAGAGAGTTTCCATGCCCCACCCCTTGGAATTTCTCAGTGTCCTGGCATCCAGAAAATTACTAACCCTGCTCCAAGGACGAAGAAATCCACCAGAGGGGAAAACTCTATTGAGAACCTAAGATGATGTTTGATGGGAGTGTATCCAAACTTGATGATATGATGGGAAAAGTCGTGAAAAGAAATTGGTTGGTCACCTTTATTTTATGACGAGTAAGTATGAGTACTCCAAATTACTCTACTGAATTGCCTATTTATCCTGTTTTATATTACAGTGTCTATCATTAAAAGTGTTGCAATAGAGACGCTAGAGTTACGACTGTAAAGGTTCATTCATCACGCTGGAGGGGATGGCTTAGTGGACAAAACGCCAGCTTTCACCAACTATGACACTCTGTATCCAGAGGTTAATATGCAAGTGGCATTGACTCAGCAGCTCGTCTTCTGAATGAAGCTAGTTCAGTTTACTCACGTGGGTGGAGGGTCTTCTGGACAATGTCTGGAAAAAACCTGCCTATCCTGCTTGAATAATGAAGATTCCTAGAACTTTTATAGACTTAGGGTTTCCCCCAGTCTCCTGGAAGCGTGAGATACAAATGAGTCAAAGGATCTTCTAACACACTCTTAACATCGGTGCCCTGTCCTGGCTGGCTTTCCCTTCTTTATCACTAGCCTTGCAGAGCCAATGAGGCCTTCCCTTAAACCATTTCTTTCCATTCAACGGTTTAACAGTCTTACTATATTTTAGATGTCTACGACAGTCTCTTTACTGTCTTCACTCTGCTCAGAATTTCTTAATCTTAATATTTCAAATCAAATCAATCCAAACATCCACTTAATGACACAAACTGCTCTTGTATGGACAAATCTTTCACCTTTATGACTTTATCAATTTACTTTACGATGACAAACTAGGAATGTTTAGTAGTTACAAAAGTCATGCTACCACTGTGTGATGCAATCAGTAACTAGAGAGATGATTCATTCCACCTTTATAAAATTATATTCTTAAAAACTCATCAGCTAAATTTGTATCAGTTTGACGAGTCCATGCTCCAGTTGTAATTTCAAAATGAATACGGCACACACTCATTGAGTACCCACTATGTGTCAGATTTTGTCTGAAGCACTTATATACCAAGTTAAAAAAAAAAATACCAGTCCCATCCCTGCTAGAGTCTAGTGAAGGTACAGACAACCATAAACAGGTGATAAGTGCCATAAACATGGTACAGTAAAGTGCCCTAGAAACAGATTCATTCTCTCTGTGAACCTGGAGAGTAATTTGAGGAGGGACCTGAAGCTTCTTATTTCAGAATGCATAGTTTGACAGGATCTGATTTTCAGATTTGAGCTTTGAAAGTAAATGTCCAATGTGCGGAGAGGTGTTTAAAAAGTAAGTGATTCATCGTTAAACCTATAAGGATAGGACTATGGGAATTTGAGAAGCTAGAGGGGTGAGATTAGTATTAACATAAGCTAATTTTATTCATGCCTCCGGATCTTTACACAATGATTTCCTTTTTTACTTTTTTCTTCTGCAAGCCCATTCCAAGATTTCATCACTCACTACATTCTTTTCTGTCATCCCTCAGACATTGTCGAAAGACATTATCGATCTCTCTGATACATCACACACCACTCCTCCTTCTCTTCCTGACTTCTAGATGGGACTATTTCCATATATGCTGACATTCTAGTTATGACACAATCCAGCCCTCCCTGTTCCAGCTACCTCTGCCATTAGATCACTATCTTCTTCTTTAATACCCACTGCTAATTGTAGTTGTTTATTTCCCACACATAATGCATGATGTGGTCATTTTTGTAAGATTCATTCCTGTCGTCCGAAGATACGGAGTTTCTTTTTTATGTTAATTCATGCTTTCTTTAGAATTTCACTGTAATTTACCAATATCTACATATTTTATCCTTCAATTCACCAGGTGATTATTAAGGACATGGAAATGTAGCAATCTTTAGTTATTTTTTATGAACTCTCAATTTTCTTTCTCCAAACTTCCCACTATCCAAATATTTATTCCTTCAGGACACCTGCAGGGTTATCTACGGGGCTGTCTTCTAGCATTCTACAAAATGCCTTTGTTTCTAGTTACAGGCATTAGAGCTGGAATACGAGGCAGGCACAAGACCTGTTCACACTATCTTCATCCAAAATGTCCTCCATGACTGGGATGGAGTGTGGTAAACTCCATGGACTGTGGATGGAGTGTGGCTGTCTATAATAGCTGGCACCTGACTGGTGCCCTCTGGTGGTAGCAGGATGCCTTGACTGGGATGGTTGCTAGACAGCCTCAATACTGTCTCCACACCTACGAGCCTGAGTACCTCCTGGCTCCTCTCTTGTTAATTTTATAGAGGCTTGGTCCTCCTTTCCCTTCCCTTCCTTCATTTCCCTTTTTCTTTTCCCATCTTATTTTTTAACACATCGTACTCAGTGCTGATTCAGGCCTCTACAAAGGAGCAAACAGTGAGTCTATAAGAGACACTGACGGATGACGACAGTGATGGTGATAAGGACTGTGATATAAAGTTTGCTTTATTCACAACAGAATGTCAGTGGTTCTTGAAAGAGGACCACCCATCTGCCATTTCTCATGGCAAGAAAAACATAAGCATGAATGTACATTGAGGAATTTTTGCCCCACTAGAAAAAAATATTCATTCAATATTTTAATTGATAAATAGAAAGTAAGATTGATTGTGAAACATTCTTTACCAGTTAACATTAGAGTCAAGTAGCACCTTGTAAAGAGAACGTAAATTTCACTCTGTCTAAAGTTTGGGATGAATGAGGATGACCAAATTCCTTTCTACTCACTGAATTCTGACTCTTGTAGGTAAATCCAATGTTTCTAAAAAGAAGTCAATGTGATATTCATAATCTTCTATGCATATATCAGTTGCTGCAGCAGTATTTCACTTAATGTTATCTGTAGTCTGACACTTTTATTGCATCTCTAAATATCTGTCTTACTCCTCTCAATCCTGTTAAAAAGTTCTCATTTAATATTACCTGAATGTAATTTCTCAGAAAAACTGGAAATGTGGTTAGCTGTACCAGCTTACTGGGGACTTCTGGAAAAGGGAATATTTCTTTTTTTTTTTTTTAATGTTTATTTTATTTTTGACAGAGAGAGACAGAGCATGAACAGGGGAGGGGCTGAGGGAGAGGGAGACACAGAATCTGAAGCAGGCTCCAGGCTCTGAGCTGTCAGCACAGAGCCCGACGTGGGGCTCGAACTCACGGACCGTGAGATCATGACCTGAGCAGAAGTCGGACGCTCAACTGACTGAGCCACCCAGGCGCCCCTGGAAAAGGGAATATTTCTATATTTACTCTATCAGGAGGCAAATTACTCTACCTGGAGTGATCACATGTATATTCTGAGTTCCTGAGAAGGGCCTATAACAGAATAAGAAAGTAACTAAATTTGGGTGAAACTAATTTAAATGACCATTATCCGCTTCATCAAACTGTTTCTTCTGGAACTTTTGCTCTGCTTTCATAGTTTGTAACTACTCAAAAATTCAGATGTAAAGTCTAGAAAATACCAATAACATCTAATTGATAAAATACAAAAGGCTCTCGTTCAGCCTTGGATAAACAAGAAGATTCACAACTGTCTGCATTGTAGAAATCACATGTGTATGTGGCAAGAGGAAAGGTAGAAGCAAAGGGTAGAATCATTTTTGTACGTTTGAATAGAAATGAGGAAAAATCCTACATCCAGTAAAAGAAAATGCAAATAACTGTCCTCTGTTCCTACTCTTGCTCCTCTCGAATACTCCTTGACATAGTGTAAGCGCTCTTCTAAAAACATAAGCCAGGCCATGTCAACCTCCTGCTCTCAGCCTTTCTTGGCTTATATCAAAGTCCTTCCAAGGGTCCCACAGGAGCTAGCCCTGGCTATCTTATCAAGAGCATTTCCTACCAGCCTCCCCATAACTCATTCACATTTAGAATCAACCATGTCTATGAAGGAACTGGCAACCTGCACATTTGTTCTTGTGTTTAACCTGTCATTCCAAAGGCTACTTGGGTTTTCCATAATGAAGTGACAAATGTTAACGTAGGCGCAACAAACCACTATAATAATTGCTGAGAGACAGAATCCAGTCGATGGAAGTTAGTCATACATATACCGAACTCTCCCAAGAAGCTGTTTTTACAGACATGTCAGCAATTAGGGCAGGAATTACTCTGCTGATGACATTCCACCAAATAACAGCCACCAAAGACTTACCGGCAGCTACTATGATAACATCTGCCAGCTGCGTATGGATCTTCAATTGTTCTTTGGGAGTGTATCTGTGAGCTATTGTCACGGTTGCATCACCTGGAATGGAGAAGAGCTCCCATTAATAGTTACTGAGCTTTTTCAAAAGTTATGGATGCTATCATTCTAGGGGAGATTCAGTTATATCCTAAGAGTAGGAAATTGCTTTCAAATGATTACAACACTTTAAGAATAAAGCTAGATAAGAAAACCTAGATGACCGAAAATATTATACCCTCCAATTAACCAGTGGAAAATCAAATAAGACCAAATGAGAGTATGTGCTGACCATCAAAAGAGAGATCTAAGTAAGGTCCTAGAAACCCAGCACGTGAAAGTTCTGTACTGAGGTTAATATGTAAATACGTGGGATATTTGTTGGCTTGATAATTAGGTATATAAGCTCTGAAAACAGCAAGTAAGTGCATCCAAGATGGGGCAATGCATTGTGGGAGCACAGCTAAGAGATTAATTCTGCCTCCTCTTGAGGAGGTGTCAAGGAAGAGTTCCTAAAGGAGGCAATATACTTTAGGTCTCAAAGTATGAGCCGGGGTGTACCAATTCAAGAAAGAAGAAAAGGGCATTCCAAGCCAACAGAAGAACAGAAAATATGGACCAACTTTGAAATTATGTGTTTTAGGAAATAATGAAGAGGCTTAGATATAACAGGAAATATTCATACATGCTTAACGACGTGGTGTATGAATAAGAGAGGTTACCGGCCTGACGGCTTCCAGTGCTTTAAGTGTGAGCCAAGGAAGAGAAGTGAAAGAAAGGCAAGGATGAGAGTAGTCAGAAAAGGACTTCCAGTCAGAGCGTGGCTGTGTGAGACAGTACCTTGTCTCTTCTCCTAGATAACCTACAAGTGCTACACATTTAACAACAACAACAAAAACTATATAACCTCCATTTTTAGCAAAACCAGAAAGACATCTTTTCCATAGATTCCAAAAAATATGTGTGAGTTACCCAGAAGCAGCAGAGTTAATATATACACACAGGAAGAAAGGCAGCGAAGAAATGCAGAGAATAAACAAGATGGCCAGTGCAGCACATCTCTGAAAATGACCGCAAAAATACACTGTTCGAAGGTGCAGGGTCCACGTCAAAAATGCAAAATATATCTCTTATCTGTAGCAGAGAAGAAAGAAATAGAGGCAGAAGAGGCCCCCTCGGACCCAGGATGGTTCACACTGCCTCGTAACTGAAAGACTCGTGTGGAGGGGCCATTTTAAACGGGAAAGCGGTTTGACTTTGTGTAAGTGGTGAAGAAGGGATCTGAAGGCTGCCCAGCACCTCCTCCCCAGTCCCCAGCAGAAAGTACCTGACCCACAGGAGGTCCAAGAGATCTAACTCACTCAATGATAAGCAAAATATTTGACACAGAATTAGTAAAAGAATCCTATGTAAAATCAGCCCAGGGAAATTTTGAGGGTGACAGAGCTGTTCTGCTTCTAGTGGAGTTCCGTGACTGTATGCATTATCTAAATTCATGGCACTGTACACCGAAAAGAGTGAACTTTACTATACTTTTTAAGTAAATAAAAGAATATATTTTAAAACTGGCAGCCCCCCGCCCCCACAAAAACAGAAGGAGTTTTTTTTTCAAGAATTGTTCCAACGTACCGGTGGGCCCAGGGGGCTCAGGCAGTAAGTGCCTGACTCTTGATTTTGGCTCAGGTCATGATCTCAAGGTGAGTGAGATCAAGCCCCATGGCAGGCACTGTGCTGACAGTGAGGAGCCTTCTTGGGATTCTCTCTCTCTTTCTTTCTCTGCCCCTCCCCTGCTTGTGCTCTCCCTCTCTCTCTCTCAAATAAATAAATAAACCTTGTTTAAAAAAAAATAATTTACCAACATACCAATACACTCAACAACAAAAAGTGTCGCAATGGAAAAGTTGAACGTTATGACCAAACATTATGCCAAAAATTTAAAAATTAAGAATGTAAAGTCACAGGACCTGGGGAAAAAAGACGACTTTGAATCCATACAAATTGACCATAATGGTCAACATTGAGAAAATTTCAGTAAAGTAACTGGATTGTAAACATCAAAGAAGAAGAGTATTACGAGCAAAAATTCAAATTTGTATCTTCAACTCCAGAAAACAGAAGAGCAATATTTGCAAGAGACTCATGAAAAAAAAAAAAAAGGGAGGTCACAGTCAAATCATTCTCCAGGAATAAAGGTTACAATTTTGAAATTGTAAGCACTCAGGGAATACTGTTCCCTTGTGTTTTTTCCTAAAGAACTTGTTAAATGATTAACTTTAATGAATCAATATCATATATCTAAGGAAAACAGCAAAAGGACTATTAGAAAGTTTGGAATATATTTAATCATAAAAGTAAGACTAAAAAAAATGAGAGCTGGGTGATGGACAAAATGTAAATCCTATTTGCTCTAAATATGAAAAAAATGGTATAACTAACAAAATTGGAACGGGAAGGGCAAAGATGAGAAAGTTTGCTGATTGCGAACTAGATTAACATAACATTAATTATGTTATCTAATGACTAGGATCAAAAAACATTTAAAACTGATCAATCAAATAATAGAAGAAGAAGAAGATTTAGAAGTACAAGGTAAAAACATTACAAAGATAATTTTTATTGGCAAATATCAGGTTGGAGACAAAAGAAATGGAATCAGGGAAGAAAATAAAGCATTTTATCATTTTTATTTATTTATTTATTTTGAGAGATAGAAGTCACGCGCATGCACACCACACACATGTGCAATTGGGGGAGGGGCAGAGAGAGAGACAGAGAATATGAATCCGAGGCAGGCTCCATGCTCACTCTGGAGCCCGACACAGTTGGGGCTTGATCCCGTGACCCTGAGATCATGACCTGAGCTAAAGTCAAGTGTTGGATGCTCACTGACTGAGTCAGCCAGGAGCCCCCATTTTTTAAATCAGATTATCAATAGATACCATATGAAGAAATAGACAACTAAGAGTACTGCATAAGTTATAACTATTAGAGTAATGACTAACTTTCCTAAATATCAGAAGAACCATACATAAAAAGAAAAACAATGTAAAAAATAAGTAAAAGCCATAAAAACAACAAACAGAACAGAAACTAATACACAGTTCAGATCAGATATATTTATCTTCATAACAAATTTTCCTAAGTTATCTATTTAAAGAATCCTATTTCCAAATTGGCTTGCAAACCAAAACAAAATCTAACTCTATACTTTATATAAGGTACATCTAAAACAAAGCTGTTTGGATGTCAAAAATAAAAGATAGGCAAATGCGTAGCAGGAAAAGGACAAAAAAAGAGATGATGTTCTTATTGTCAAATAAGGAGAAATTTACATTAAATAGGACAAAGAAAGTACACATTATAATGCAAAGATGTGATTCAAACGAACTCACAACAATGAGAAATATATAAGTAACATGTAAGAGAAATATAATTCACACAGCAGAAATTACAAGGGATACAAATCAAAAAGAAACACATTGTATTTGCTGAATTTAATTCACCTTTCTCAATCCACAACAGATCAAAGATATAAAAAATGCAAATAACATAATTAATGTTATGTACCTTATTGCAATATATCAAATTTGAAAGCAGAACATACATTTTCTTTTCATGTAGCCAAAGATATTTTTTTTTTTAAATTTTTTTTTTTTCAACGTTTATTTATTTTTGGGACAGAGAGAGACAGAGCATGAACGGGGGAGGGGCAGAGGAGAGAGGGAGACACAGAATCGAAACAGGCTCCAGCTCTGAGCATCAGCCCAGAGCCCGACGCGGGGCTCGAACTCACGGACCGCGAGATCGTGACCTGGCTGAAGTCGGACGCTTAACCGACTGCGCCACCCAGGCGCCCCTATCTCTTTCTCAAATAAACACATAAACATTTAAAAAAAGAAATCAAAAGGTTTTTTTCAGCAGGATTTTTTTAAACCCTATTTTAATAATTCTTGGGGTCAAAAAGAAACACAAAACAACAGTGCAGAAATTCTAGAAACATTTATAATGAAATTACTATATATTAGATCCTATAAAATAAAGATAAACAAAGAACTAAAATGATTGAATCAATAAAAGAAAAGAAGTGCATCAATCACTTAACTTAAAAAAAGTAGATAAGGAACCAAAAAAGAACAAAAGAAATGAGAAGATTAGTAAACATAAAGTCAAGATGTTAATGTTAAATAGGCCTGAAAATTGTAATATAAGCAGTGAGAGAATTCAACCAAATTGCCAAATAAAAAGTAAATATACAGTAATAATAGCTTTCATATTAAACAAGACATTAGAAGATAAAATGAAAGACAAGACTCCATTAGAATAGCAATACAAGAAGTAAAATACTCAGAAATAAACTTAACAAGAATGTGCAAAACCTATATGGTAAAAGAAAATCTCCAGACACATACCAAGAGACATCAGTAAGACTGAAGAACGAGAAAGCTAAACCATGTCTATGTAAAAGACTCAATATCCTAGAGATAATAATTCTCCTACGTTCATTACAATGAATTACAACTCCATAAAAACTGGTAGTTTGCATTTTTTGGAAGAATATAATTTCATCCTAAGTTAATAAGGAAAAAGAAAAAGTCAATAACCAGGAAAGCTTTAAAAAGGAAGAACAATGAGAGACAGCGGTACTTGATAGCAGTCTTTTTTTTTTTTTTTTTTTTTTTTTTTTTTAGTGAGAATAGGCTGGGGTTTTTTATTTTTATTTTTTTATTTTAAGTTTATTTGTTTATCGAGAGAGAGAGAGAGAGAGGGAAAGGGAGCGCATAAGCAGGGAAGGGGAAGAGAGAGAAGGAGAGAGAGAATCCCAAGTTTGCTCCACACTGTCAGTGCAGAGCCTGATGCAGGGCTCAAACCCATGACCCGTGAGATCATGACCTGAGCTGAAATGGAGTGTCAGGTGCTCAACCAACTGAGTCACGCAGGGGCCCCTGTTAGCCGTCTTTCTCCTTTCAGTTCATGACACCACCTTCTGCTCAGCTACACGGAGCGGAATCTGTTTACGAGTTTCCTTGTGTTTCCTCTTCTCTTTGACTTGCTATAAACCAGTAATAAATAAACCATCTCTACCTTAGTACAGCTTCCCTATATGCAGAAAGGTCCTCTCAACCATGGACGCGTGTCTTCTTGCAGGGGAGCTTCCCAAATCCCCACAAAACCAAAACCAAACAAAACTTCCCACTTTGTCAGTACGGATGGTTTCAGCAAGGAATTGAGGGATACATAATAATCCACTGAGTTGTATATACATACAATGAACAACCTGTAAAGTGTCAAGCAGAAGAAAAAAATATTAAGATGAATTCAATAAGCGTATAGAAAGATCTTTTAGGTAATTCCACTCCCCCGTCAATAATATCTTGTGAAATTGTTACTCCTAAGTGAGTTGGGCTGTGATTACCCACGGGAAATATCCAAACTCATATTTAGACTTGATCAATGAGTTTCTGATTATGACTACTATCCACCCAGGGAAAGGCTTTCAGCCTACTATGCAGGAGACCACAGTGTGATAGCAAAAGAGAGATAAATCAATGGAATTAAATATAAAGGCGTTCAAATCATGCTCAGTCTCTTCTGCCTTTGCCCTTGCAGATGAGCACCTTGATACCTGTCCCTGCTCCTGAGAGCTGACTATCCGGCACATGATATGCTAGTTAGCCTGTGAAAATTATTGTTGTTCCTGTTTTCAGTTCTGGTGCCCTATTACTTTTCTCCCGCGAATCCTCTGGCTTGCTGTACCTAATCCTTTCTAACTCCTCAACTCTTCCCTGGGTAGCCAGTACTGACAAGTCGGAGCAGCTACTCTGTAGAATGATGCATATCTCTGACCCTCAGATGACTTTTTCCCACACTCAGTTTTATCCTCTTACGGTGCACATGCTATCAGCCTGGGCGAGGGCCTAATTTTTCTAACTATCACACGGACCCAGATAAAAACGTTTATAAGCAGAGTCTTAAGCAACTTCTCGGTGCCCAGTGCTTTACATCATGTTTGTAAGATAGAGCAAGAATAAAAAACTTAGAACCTATCTCCTAGAATCTGAGAGTTCTGTTAGAACTTAATAATTAACTGCTGGGCAAGATAGGCTTCTTACTATACAAGAGTCCACAGTCAGTCACGAATGGTCTACTGGGAGCTGTCTGAGCAGTTTTCTAGGCTATCATTACACTGTAATTTATGCAAAATTGCAGATTGTAGCGAAGAGTTGCTGGCAACTAACCCAGAGTGCCAATTTGAGGGATAAAAATATTTGCTATTTAAAAAGAAGCTAGAACAAACAGCACAATATGCTTCATAATAGAGTAGCAGTTTTTGCTTAGAACAACTTAAAATGAGGAGTTTCTTTTTGTTGGACATTTTCTAGGTCATTCCCTACCTTCATTTATTCAACGATCAAGAAAGAATCCCAGAGCTATGTGAAGCAATGGAGACACACGATTCCACACTTTCATATGAGAACAGATATGTAAATCAGAATATGAACACAGCGGGGGAAGTTCCACGCTAAAAGGAGTTTATAAGTTTGTAAGTTACATGTTGGCACAGAGCATCTCTCTCTACTCTGGCTGAGAACAGCATAGGGGAATACCGCAAATTCTTAGAGAAGACAGATTTTGATGTGAGTAGGAATCTATTTTGTTTCTGTATGCTTTCTCCATCCTTGCCCATCTGTAAATTATTCTCTATAAGAATGTAAGAAAAGCATGTCATTTAGCCCAGATGGTTAGAAACTTCTTCCTCTCAAGAGCTGAGGTCTACCTTTTTGCAAGATCTACCATGATTCTAGATCTAACTTGGACAGCACCACAGAACAAGTCTCAACTTCCTTTTCCATGAGACAAGTCTTCGAATACTTGCTTGTACCTGCATCCGCAGACGAAGCAAAAATGGCAAGTCCAGTAGGAGCTAGAATCTCACAGGTAAGGTTTGCTTAGTCACTTTCTCTGGATAAGACAAAACGGCATCATTCTCCATGCATTAACTCATACCATGGTCTTTTTTTTTTTAAGTGTTTATTTATTTTTGAGAGAGACAGAGACAGAATGCGAGTGGGGGAGGGGCAGAGAGAGAGAGGGAGACACAGAATCCGAAGCAGGCTCCAGGCTCTGAGCTGTTAGCACAGAGCCTGACGTGGGGCTTGAACTCATGAGCTGTGAGATCATGACCTGAGCTGAAGTCGGACGCTCAACCGACTGAGCCACCCAGGCGCCCCCATGGTCTGGTTTAAAGGAACAATCACTGAGGACATTACAGGCAGGAAAACTCAGCATTCATCACCAGAACAGCACCCAAAGCAAGAAAGAAGCCTGAGTTCTGTTTTTGGACAAAGGTCTCCAGAGGCCTAAAGACTCTGGATTAGAACGTGTGTCTCTTATTCTCTTGTAAACTGCTGTTCCATCTCGTAGCATAAAACACACAAACAAAAACCTCTCTACAGGGAAAATCTCTGTGGAAGCTAAATGGACAGAACCTAAATGTATGTGATCAAAATTTACCACATGTCTATCATTGTTTTACACCTTACGCATGTTATCACACATTTTCATATCATACAGTCTTCACAAAACACTGTGAGGGTATTTTTTATAAGGTAGAAAATAATGCTATTTGCACTTTACAAATGAGGAAACTGAGGACACACACAAAGTCCAATAGTCTGTCCAAGCTCATACAAACCATATAAGGCTCAGAATTCAAACTAGTTTAGCCCAGCTCTAATGCCCCAGCTCTTAATCATGTCACTCTAGAGCCCCCATCTACACTGGGCACAAACAAAAAGCATTGCTGAGTTCACAGATGTAAAAGCAGAGCTGGCCAACTGCTACATTTTCACTTCAGTCAGCAGAGTAGCATTTCTGGACCACTGTCCTGCCTCTTTTAGGAAGCCAGGGAGGGATCTTCGATGACACTCTGCCTTCTGATCCTACCTGGTGTGCACCGGCAGTACTGGTAAGAGACCAGCTAAGGACCGAAAACACACGTGCCTCTATCACAAATTTAATTTTTACCATTTGTAAAATGATCAAGAGGCCCGTTTCCCAGATCTGGAAACAATACTGCATTCTCTTGACTCTTGCATTCATTTACTGTAAGTTTTCTATTTCAACTTGAGCTGCCTTTTCTGGATTAAATCACTTAAATAATTTCGGATATACTTACAAAGCACTCAGATCTAAGCCCTCCTTTTCATGCTTAAAATGGGCCAGGCTTTAAATGTGTTTGTATCTGGTCAAGATCTGCTTGGTCTGATTTGCTGTTGATCGGTCGTTCTGTTACCTTCCAAACACCTTGGGCCACTAGGCAGATGACAACTAAGGAATATGGCTTCACTTTTAATTAGTCAAATGGAAACAAAGGGCAGCCATGGCTGGAGGGCAGTGATAGAGGGTTAGAATGGTATGAACCGAGTAAAAGATGCAGCCCAGGTCAGGTCCTGTAAGGTCTTGCGTATTGTTTCAAGGAATTTGGATTTTATTCTGATGTTATGTGTTTCTGAATGTTGTGGGCACCCATGGGTGATTCAGAACGACCGTGTGAAATATAGACTACGTATGGGAGATAGGACAAGGGTGAATGCAGAGAAACTAGTTTGTAAGTTTAGTAGTGCTCCAAGTGAAAGATATGGCTGTCTCCACTAGGATCTTTTTGGTGGAGGTGATCATGGGTATATTTTATACAGACTGCTAAAGGATAAGACACAAGGTGTGAGAGACAGAGATCAAGGGTGGCCTAAGCAACTAGGTTGCATAACAGTGCCACTTCCTAAAACAGGACAGATATAAGGAGTAAAATTAAGATTGAAGATTTGTATATGGTACATTTGAAATGCCTACTGGTCATCCAAGTGGCTGACATGTCAAGTAGACAGTGGTTACATGGGTCTAGAAACATGGGAAATACTGATGGTATTTAAAGCATTGGGACTAGAAAGGATGACCTAGAAATGGCTCTGGAATGAGACGTGAACCCCGAGTTTATTCCAATGTTTTGAGCAGTTCTCCTCAATCCTGACTACATTAGAATCTCCTATGGAGCTTTCTAAAAAATACTGATACTCTGGTCCAACTCGAAAGATTCTGATTTAATTGTTCTGTGTTGGGCTCAGGCAGCTATATTTTTAAAAGTCCCTAGATATTTCTAGTGGGCAGCTAAGGTTGAGAACCACTGGTTTAGAAATTGGGAAGAACAGAATGACCCATAAAACAGAGAATGAAAAGACGTGTCTAGTGAAATAAAAGATACACATGCCAATGGTGGCTTTATGCTTAAACAATGAAAGAAATAGTCCTATTAGATGTGGCCATTTCCTGAAATTAGAAAGCATGTTATGAATATTACTCAGTTCATTGTATAGTTTCCTGCGTATAAGACCCCTCAGGAGAAATTATTTTTCAGTCTTAATATCAGAAAATGTTTTCTTTATCCTGAGCATGTATTTATTTTTAATCCTAAAGCCATTAATTGGGTAAGTAGTCTCTCTTTTTTTTTTTTTTTTTTCTGCTAAAGAGCTCTCAAGATGAAATCTGTGACCCAATCATAGAAAGTATAGTTTAGGCTCAAATAATAAATTCACCAAACATATATTCAGCACTAGTATACGAAAAGCAGTGTGCTCGGCAGTGGTAGTATATCCATGAGATTTAATGATATGCCTATTTTTAAAATTTTTTAAAAGTGTTTCTTTTTTTTTTTGAGAGGGAGAGAGGGAGAGAGAGAGAGAGAGGAGGGGAGGGGGAGAGAGAGGGGGGAGACACAGAACTAGAAGGAAGCTCCAGGCTTTGAGCTGTCGGTGCAGAACCTGATGTAGAACTTGAACCCAAGGACCGTAAAATCATGACCTGAGCCAAAGTCAGATGCTCAACTGACTGAGCCATCCAGGGACCCCGATATGCCTATTTTTAATAGCTTTATTCTTGGCCCTGTTTTAGTTCTAGGCCTTGCTTCCTCCTTTTCTTAACTATTTCTCATTTGCATTGTGTTTTATACATTGCTGTGACCCACCTTAATACTTTTTAGAATAAGCTAACATGTACTCAACACTTAGAATGTATGAATAGTAAACTCTTTATAGGTATTAGCTCATTAACTCTCCCAAAAACTGTACATACATGTGAGATAAGGGACATGCACGAACATAATGTGCAGTCAGGCAAAATGACCAAAGAGTCAATGCTCATTAACAATAGGTTTTCCTACTCCGGGAGTCAATCTTCATCAATCAAGACTGCAGCTATGGTGTGAACAACATGGCAGTCATAAATGAAGATAAATGGCTTTGAAGCCTTACATTTCTAGGATTACTTTCTTATGAGTAGGGATGAAATGTTTTGAGTCATCTACATGAATCAGTTCCCCAGGTGGCCAAATTTCCCATGGTACCAAATTGCCAAGTCATGATTGATAGTAGCATTTCTGACTGTGAAACAGATTTTAAACTACGCAAAGCTAACTAAGGCAATCCGACCCTTCAATTCCTAGCCAAAATGAGCTGGCCAGCTCAGCCATGAGACAAGGGTGTTAGCATGATCAAAGTATTGCTTTTCCTTTCTAGTTGCTTTGGCTAGAAGGAATGTGTGTGTGTTGGTAGGGGAGGATCTGTTTGTTACAGCTTTATGTAAGTTTTGCATTTATGTTGTGCTCTTCAAGATCAACAGTTGAAAACAAACTCAGGGATCTTACTACAATTGCAGGATTCTGCAAACATGCTTGAAAGAGCATATTCAAACACTAAGTATTCCCAAGGTTTCTGTCTGCATTTGAGAGTGAAAAATGCAGACATGTCAAAGAACAATGTGCTGCTTACTGTCCTTTCTATTCTTCCTCTCTGTGGAAAAAGGCTAGACCTCTGGGGGTATACGAATATAGCAAAAATATAGATATAAATATACATACTTTGTTAGGGAAAAAAAAAACCAACTTCCAGAGTGAAATACTAATATGATTACCTTCTCAAAGATTCACAGTGCTCACTATGTTAAAGGCTATGCTATGCTATATTACTATATTAAAAGTCTCCAAGAAATATCACAGTCAAGTTGGATGTTTGATTTTGTTTAATCCAGATTTCCCAAATTTTATTTGACCAACTAACTCCTCTCCTCTAAGAAAAGAATCAAACCCATTTAAGATTTGCGGTGCATCAGTGTTTCTAAGAATACGTTGTATTAATAGTTGGTATTAAAATTTTCATTACAGAGGTGCCTGGCTGGCTCAGTCCGTTAAGCATCCAACTCTGGATTTTGGCTCAGGTCGTGATCTCATGGTTCATGGGATCAAGTCCCCTGTCAGACTCTGCACTGACAGTGAGGAGTCTGCTTGGGACTCTCTCTCTCTCTCCTCTGCCCCTCCCCGGCTCGTGTGCATGCTCTCTTTTCTCTCTCTCTCTCTCTCAATAAATAAACATTTTAAAAAACGTCTTTCATTACAAATCAAAACCACGATGAGATACACATCACACCTGTCAGAATGGTTAAAATTAATAACACAAGAAACAACAGGGGTTAGAGAGGATGCAGAGAAAGGGGGAACCCTCTTGCATCACTGGTGGACTATAGATTAGTGCAGCCACTCTAGAGAACAGTATGGAAGTTCCTCAAAAACTAAAAATAGAATGCCTTATGATCCAGCAATTGCATTAGGTATTTACCCAAAGAAAACAAAAATACAGATTCAAAGAGATCATGTACCCCAATGTTTACAGCAGCAATATCAACAATAGCCAAACTATGGAAAGATCCAAATATCCACAACTAATGAATGGATAAAGATTTGTATCTATCTATCTATCTATCTATCTATCTATCTATCTATGCAATGAAATATTACTCAGCCATCAAAAAGAATGAATCTTGTCATGTGCAACAACGTGGATGGAGCTAGAATGTATTATGCTAAGCGAAATAGTCAGAGACAAATATCATATGATTTCACTCATTTGTGGAATTTAAGAAACAGAACAGATGGACATATGGAAGGGGTGGGGGGGTAGAGAAAAGAGGGAAACAAACCAACAAGAGACTCAACTTGTCTCTTGGGACAAATAGAGAACAAACTGAGGTTGATGAAAGGAGGTTGGTAGGAGATGGGTACATAGGTGTTGGGTATTAATGAGGGCACTTGTTGTGATGGGCACGGGTGTGTATGTAAGTGATGAATCTGTGAATTCTACTCCTGAAACCAATATTGCACTGTAAATAAAACAGAAACAAACACAAAAGCAAAGACAAACCTTTCATGACACTCTTGGTCTACAAATAAAGTAAATTTATCCATTCATTGTTGAACAAGACTTTCTAGGCAGCCATTGTGTTAGGTGCTGGAGATAAATGGGAAGATACACAGATGTGGTCTTTGCTCTGGTGGGGTCAACAGTCCAGTGAGTGTGGTGAACATTAATCAAATATTGACGCGAAGAAATGCTCATCACAAACTGATACATGATGTGAAGGAAGAGTTCTTCAGATTCTCCACAGTGGGGGGTGTGAAACGGTAGGAGAGGCTATCAGAGAAGCCTGATCAAGAGGCTACATCTCAGTTGAGCTGTATATACGTGAGGAGGAGGGAGCACTCCTATCTGCAAGGCTGAAGGATGATAGGTAAGGGGTTAAATCAGAATAAGGAGGGAGGGAGCAAAGAGAAGCAGTGCTGGAAAGTCCAGAGAGCCTGAAGAAACGTTCACGATGGGAATAGAAGAAGACCTCGGAATAAGAAGAGCAACATATTGTAAGAACAAAAAATTGGAGAACTTCCGAGATATTTCCTGATCAAACAGAATAAAGGCCGACACTCTTTTAAGGATATTTAGTACGTTGTACGAGAACCCTCTTGGCATTGACTTTATTTTTTTTTAATCACCAAAGCATCATTTATATTCATGGTATGAATTATTATTTGAAGAGAATGAGTTTTTCTTCCACATTTAGAAATTTTTAATAATTTCAAGTAGAAGATATATTTGGTTTTGCCTCTCAGGTGGGTTTTTTGGTCTGAAGGGAAGAATCGTAACAGGAGGGTAGACAATAAAAGGGTATCGAATTCACACAATTAGAAATATAATTAGAAATCATTCACTCCTTCCTACAGCCAAATTTTTCATTATAGAAAGCTCTACCTCTCTTTTGCAGCACTTTGCACAATTATAGTGATCAGTCATCATACCTAACTGTTTCATGGTTGTCTTTCTTACCAGATGGTAAGTTCAAGAGGACAGATCAAGAGCTGGTTTAATCGCCTTCTTATTCCCCACGCTTAGTAACAAAGAAACCAGCTCCTCTGTAAGAAGAGGCAGTATCTGTCAGTAGCCTGAGGCAGGGGGAAAGTTGGTCTAAAGAAAATGATACATCCTAAATGTTTTCCCTGGAAAAACACTGTGACCTCTTTCAATTAATGCTGTCAGCAATATCCTCTCTCCCTTCCAGTGACAGGAGATCTCTCTCTTTCCCCTGACTCTTCCCGCTATGATCTGATTCTTGGGGGGGAAGAGCATCTTAAATTATATTTCATATAAACTCCTCTAATTTTATTTTTTTAATTGTTTTTTTTAAATGCTTATTCATTTTTGAGAGAAAGAGTGAGACAGAGTGTAAATGGGGGAGGGGCAGAGAGAGAGGGAGACACAGAATCTGAAGCGGGCTCCAGGCTCTGAGCTGTCGGCACAGAGCCTGATCTGGGGCTTGAACCTAGGAACTGTGAGATCATGACCTGAGCCGAAGTTCGACGCTTAACCAACTGAGTCACCCAGGCACCCCTAAACTCCTGTAATTTTAAAATATGAAGGAATTCAGGTGTGGTAAGCACCTATCCACTTCTCTCTCCTACCTCTTCCTTCCCAATATACAGGGATTTTCTTTTTCAGTAAACAACAATGTTTTATTTTAAATTCCTAGCCTATAATTTTATTGTCTACAATATTAGCACAGTACTTGACACACAGGAAACACTAAATAAACTTTTCTTGGTGGACTGCCCAGTTGCCTTATTATATGCCAAGCCCTGTGCTAAATTTCAGAGCTACAAAAAGCCAGAGACAAATATTTGTCATTAAGAAGTTCATGTTTCCCAGGACACCGGGTGGTTCAGTGCGTTAAGCGTCTGACTCGTGATTTCAATGCAGGTCATGATCTCACAGTTTGTGAGATGGAGCTCCAGGTCGGGCTCCGTGCGGACAATGCAGAGGCTGCTTGGGATCGTCTTTCTCTCTCTCTCTCTCTCTCTGCCCCTCCTCTTCTTGCACGTGCTCTCTCTCTCTCTCTCTCCCTCTCAAAAAAAAAATAATAAATAAACTTCAAACAAAAAAGAAGTTCATGTTTACTATGCGTGTGTAGGAAAGGAGAATAAGTAGACGATCAACATGCAAGAGGAATAGTATTGTGATGGCAGCATATACAACATGCATACAGTCAGAAGATTTGGGCTGCATCTTGTAAGTGGCGGGGGGGCAGGAAAGCAGGTGAGTGGCGGGAAGCAGCGTTCCCTACAGAGGGAACAGGCGATATGAGGGCAAGGAGGCATGGAAGAGAGGGCATGTTTGGGGACCAGCATGTAGTTATCTGGAACTTCAGCATTAGGTGCCAGGAAGACACCGACAGGAGGAGTGGCTTGACAGGCAATGTGGAACAGACCACAAAAGCCTTACGAGTGACTGAACAATCAGGCTTACAGACACTAGAAAAGGGACGCTTTGTTCTGGCAATAAAACAAATGTCTCGTACTCTGAAGTCATGGGGAAAGAGAGAAATGAAAGGGAAAGAGAAAGTTTGGGATGCCACTTTACATTTTAAATAATGTTTAATGTTAGTTGCAAGAGTGTAACTGTCCCAACTGTCCGATATAAGAATACATGATATTTTCCAGGCACGCCTGGGTGGCTCAGTCGGTTAAGCGTGAGTTTGAGCCCCACGTAGGGCTCTGCACTGACAGCTCAGAGCCCAAGCCTACTTTGGATTCTCTGTGTGTGTCTCTCTCTCTGTGCCCCTCCGCTGCTCATGCTCTGTCTCCCTCTGTCTCTCAAATAAATAAACGCTAAAACAAAACAAAACAAAAAAAGAACACATGATATTTTCCAAATACAGTGCTTTCCATATAAGAGCTGGCTGAGTTAAGGAGATATTAAAAATGAAACAGTACTCTCATTATTCAGCTTAGAAAAGGAGACTAGGGGTTACCTGGGTGGCTCAGTGGATGAGGCGTCGACTCCTGATTTCGGCTCAGGTCATGATTTCACAGTTCACAAGACTGAGTCCCACATCAACCTCTGGGCTGACAACGTGGCCTGCTTGGGATCCTCTCTCCACCCCCCCTCTCTCTGCCCCTCACTCTCTCACCCCCTCACACTCACTCTCTCTGTTCTCTCTCTCTCCAAAATAAACAAACTTTTTTAAAAAAGAAGGAAAGGAGACTAGAAGAAGCAGCTTTTTTTCTATGGCTTTCCACTGTGCAAGCACAATGCTGGAATTCAGTCAAGCCTAAACAACACAGAGGCAACACAAGACATAGTATATCTCCAATAGCTTACCATGGGTGTTTCGAACTCAGGGGTAGTGGGACGGGAGGAACAGAGACCGAAATGCCTGCCATTCTCCCTGCCCCAGTTTGACAATGGTTCATTCCACGGAGATAGGGAGCACCTTGCTACTCTGCTGCTGACAAGACTTAGAGTCTCACTCTGTGCGGTGTGATCCTTTGTATGACTCCTGCATTCCTAGGCGTTCCTGTTTGGCTCTTCTCTTTGAAACCCGGGAGTGCCTGGCCCAACCTGGCACTGGACTGAGCTTAATGACGCATACCACTCATAGTATGTCCGGCTGCACCACCTGGAACATCCACTCCTGTATTACCGCCTGAAAGCACTCCTGTAGGTGAGAGATAACGCTCCCAGTCTGGCAAAAATGTTCATTCTCACAACGACAGCCAATCTTCCCAAAGGAAGGGCATTCTCTTGGCAAAAGGTCTTGTGGTTTTCTACTCAGGTAGGAGGCGCCTTGCATGACAATTATACCCGAGGCACGGAAAGTCGCAGCGCAAGGACGACGTGAATTCAAACACTGAACACCAATGCGGAAGCAGTGCTTTGAGAAAACACAGTTTTCTTTTGGAAGAGGAGCCCTAAGGATGCAAACTGTCATCTTCCAGAAACCAGGGAACTAAGTCTTTTCTACCACTGTTCCCCACAGCGTTTCACAGAGAATTGAGAACTAAATGCGTATTGCCTGAATGAAATCAAGAGATCTCTGGGCCCACAGGACTCTAAGCAGGGCTGATTCTTTCGAAATGCTCTTTGAAAAGGTCCCTGCACCAATGCAGGCACTGAAGTGACACCACAACCTTTCAGTTAAAGGAGAAGCATGTGAGCCCATGCTGTGGGCATTTGGGGGGATCTGTTTGGATGAGATGTCCTACATAAGAATTGAAAATATGCAGAAAGAAATTTACCCTAAAAAATGTTGAAATAAAATCCAGTTCTGCATTCTTTTGGCGACAAGTTAATCATCTTAACACCTGGTCACTAGGGTGCTTTGTTATCTTGAAGGAGTTTCTGTTTTAGCAAAACTAAAGAACTCTCTCACTTCCTCACCGTAAAGCTAAAAATCAAGACGCTGGGTTGAGACCAATGGTAATCAGTTTTCATTCTGAAAGAAGGTGAAACGGGGTAGGTTACTACGCACAAAGAAGTTAAAAGAACACGCAGTGACCTACAGGCGGTCGCAATGGCACTTAAGCATCCTTATAAGTAGTGGAGTTCCTGAGAAGAGATTGTCCATTGTCAGTATCTTTATGCCCCTTCAATTAACCATAGGCTTTCCTAAGCAAATGGAATGTTTGCTTAGAGATGCCAAATTTTATTTTGTGCCATTGACTATTTACAATTTAAAGCAACTTGCGTATCATGCACCTCTGTATCTACACCCCCTGTTAGTACCAAGACTATAAGATCCTGAAGGACAGGAACCATCTCTCACCCACTCGCTATAAACAGAGCGGCTCAGATGCCATGTCCTCTGTGATAACATGTCCTCAGCAGAAGGTAATGTCCCTGCAGCATCCTGTTGTGTTGAGCATCAACACTACCCTTTACCCCAAGATTGTAGCGCATTCTCCGTCTAAATATTCCAAGCCATTCTCGTCTAAATATTCCAAGCCCTTGAGGAATTAAAAGAAGTTTTTTCTCACCAAACAGCTGGGATTTATGTTCCACATGATCAAGACTGAAAGCTAGCCAAGAGTAGACACATATTAATCAAGTCAAATTACAGTATGGCCATTTTTCTTCCAGGACAATTATCGTTGGCTTTAAGACACAAATGAATCATTAGGGTTCTGAATCTCTTCTGGCAAAGAAATACAGTGTGAGCTGAATGCTCAACACTGTGAGTGTCATCAGAACAGCTCTATAGATATGAATTTGCCGAGTTAATCCCCCTTCATTATCTCCATTAGCTAACAATGCACTTGTAGTCACCGCACATAATTACTGCTCTAACAGACAGGGACGTTTGAAATATTAACTTTCCCACAGACTCCAAATCTTCAGTAAGCAGCTCTCAACAATTCATTATATTAATCATATATGTCACCATACTCCTATTAAATATGCATGAGATTAAACAACACCCATGTTGCAAACTGCCCAACATCATTTTTAATACAATTTATTACTTTTTGGATACTGTAATTATAACGGCACCTAGGTGCTGCTATGAGAAATGTAAATTTAACTACCTGGCCTGTAAGTAACCGGTATTATAACCAATTCCACTTTTATTCAATTTTTAACATGCATTCAAGTGAGAATATTTTAAAACACAAAGTATAAAATATTTATGAAGTTAGTATGTACTAGGACATACTGATGTCCAATTTAAAATTGCATAAAGAAGGGATAAATTGATTTTCATAGACTTAATTTTATAGACAAATAAGTAATTCAAAATGGAAATTTATCAGGGCGCCTGGGTGGCGCAGTCGGTTAAGCGTCCGACTTCAGCCAGGTCACGATCTCGCGGTCCGTGAGTTCGAGCCCCGCGTCAGGCTCTGGGCTGATGGCTCAGAGCCTGGAGCCTGTTTCCGATTCTGTGTCTCCCTCTCTCTCTGCCCCTCCCCCATTCATGCTCTGTCTCTCTATCCCAAAAATAAATAAAAAAAAAAAAAAATGGAAATTTATCCAGAAAGCAGCATGTAATATATTGATATCTAAGAGAAAAAATGCAATGAACTATATGATTTGGAGTATTATGATGTCATATTTCTAATCAAATACTTTATAGACTTTATAAATTCTATGTTTATACAGATTAGTACAACAAAGACTAGATTTGATTCAAAAACAAAAGGCAAACATAAATCCCACCAGAAAAATACAATAAAATTTCAAATGAAGGTGAAAAATACATTAACCTTGGATCATATTACTCTAAACTCTATAGTTAGTATGGTCACAGATTATTAATTAAGCACATAATGGAAATAATAGTAATAGCCACAGTCCACATGGACCACGCAAGCTCTTACTTAACTTATTGTGTCAGGCAATGTAATTAGAGCTTTCCATTCTTACCTCATCTAAAATTCACAATAACCCATGAAAGAGATATTAATATTATTTGCACTTTACAGATGTGAAAGTGGAGACTTGCATGGATTAAATGTCTCGTCCAAGGATACAGAGCATATGGCAGGAGAGGGATCTGACTCCAAGTACATCCTCTCAAACCCGGTCAGCACCCAGCTCCCAGCTCCCTGCTCCGGATTCACTACTTCTTGAGTGGCCTTGGGCAGGTCACCTGAAGTCTCTAAAGCTCATTCTTTTAGCTGCAAAATGCAAATATTATAATATATGCCAAAATTACTGAGAACGAAATAAGACAGTTTATTAGAAAGTACCATACGAGTCGTGGAAAAACATAACGCTGATTGTTATGTTATTGATGAGATTGGAAAATAAAGTGGTGAAAAGGAAGAAAAAAAACTCCATGTACCGACAGAGACACAAAATTTTCCAACAAAAACGGTATACCTAGGTAAAAACTTCTGGTTGGTTTACCTTGTTTAACATAGAAACAATTGCATAAAGGCCAATATGAATCAATATCTTTATTATACCTAAGAGACAGATGGATAAGCACTAGCAGATTAAGTTACAAGTGAATAGTAACACTAGAATTGTAGGCGTTCACCACAAAAATGATGCTCACACTACTAGATTTGGCCTTTCCAAGAGTTTCTTGAAACCAAGGGTTTTAAACTTACCTGGAGTCATTATCAGGCCCTAATTTACTATGATCCCAATACCCATTTGATTTGTGGCAATATTTAAATGCTTAGGCCCAGGAAGGAAAAGTAATATTCAAAAGTCTCATCAATCATCATTTTAGATAAATGATGCAATATCACTGGGCTTCTTTTTCCATAGGGCATTGTGGCTTAAAAAATTATTTCATATGCCTTATAACAACAAAGATCCTAAAAGAAATCTTTACAAATTTAAGGTCAAGAAAGTGGAATTCACCAAGGTTAACAATGAGAAATAATCTATATATTTGTACATTGAACCCTAAAGATGCAGACTGTGTGTGTGGTGTGTGTGCGCACACGCACACGCGTGAGGCAGCAGAAGGCTATCAGCATGTGGTTATGTATTTAGTGGCTTTCCACTTTTCTTAATGTTTATATTATCAATTATTTAAAGAAAGTATATAAGGCCAAAATAATAGTAGTAATAGGAACAAAGGGGCCATATATGTCTAGCAATTCTTTTATTCACTTTCAAGGTGCTCATGTCACTGGATGAAGAATAAGGGGAGATTTTTATCTGCATAAACCCACAAATATGCCAAATCACATTTTCAAACATCCTTACTTGATGATTTTAAGAATGAAGAAAATTATAAGAGTACACGGAATCCCCAAGGTCCTACCTACCTCCTGGCCGTTCGTGCTCTCCATCAGTGTGTAAAAGCATGGCAATGGGCATCCCTACATTCTTGGATCTTCCAGCTACAACCACATTTTTCCCAAATGTTTCAATCCCTTAAAACAGAGTTTGATTTAAATGAAGAATCAACAACAAGAAGCAAATTAAACATGTGAACAGCCAACTGAAACATTCTTTAAAAACTTCTAATTAAATTTGAATTACTGTGTGGCTTGTCTATAACGCGCCCACATTCATTATTTATAAATATTCTTTTTATGCTTCTCGGATTTGTCACTTCCTCTGTAATTGCCCTCATTAAAAAACTACATTTTCAAGTTGCCATTAAATTACTTTTAAACACAGAGATTCACGTGAAGATTTAGACATGCAAAGACTTACTCTATATTAACTACTAATTATGAAGTAAGCAAAGTACGACAATGGCAAGCTTAACTGGCAATCAGACTGTCAGTGAATCTGGAACAAAATGAGGTGGGAAAAAGCATATTTTTTACAAAGTTCATGCACTTTACCCCATAGAGAGCTGCTGAACTTTCAGGGACCCGGAAAGGATGAAAGACAACCTGCAGATACAATGCACTCTACCTCCTTGGGTATGGTTTCTTCATAAGTACAATGAAGCAGTTGGAATTAAAGTTTTCACAAGTACTAATGTCCTAAGAGGGTGGTTCTAGGATCTGCTTTCTCTTGGAAATTTTCAGGTTAAATAGTAGGTTAGAAAGGAGAAGATGCTGTCAGAAATGGAAGGGACAGCGATAGAGGTGGGGCAATTACAAACATAAGGGCAATTTGGTCTGCTTAACATAGCGGTAAATATCTCTATACACCTCAAGGGCCCAAGAGAGTATCACTGTATTTAGAGCACAAATTCAAATGCAAATGTCTATAGTAAAAATGTAGGGCATTAGAGATGGCTCATATATGTTCATCAAATTTTGTTTCTAAAAGTAAGGACACACAGAATTCATTTTGGAAAGTGTCCACCAAAATACATTAAGTTTACAATTTAAAAGCAGGGAGACAAACCTACTAGTTGAAAAATTCATGCCCAAAAGGGGCAACAACAGTTACCTACAACCTGGCACTATCTCTCATTTTATTTATTTTAGATTTTTTTTTTTTTTTTACTTTTGTCACTTTATAAGTTTCTGTACACCGAAGTTTTATAGCTGATCATTTTCTTTTACTCAGTAGGATGGAGATGTTTCCAGCAAGGCAATGTACATGTGTTCAGTTTGGCATTTAGCACCCCCATCCTGTAGACCACAAATTACCAACCTGTTCTTTTGATTATTTCCCAAACAGCACTGGCAGTGGCAGGTATGAGAGAATTCTGGTCAAGGCACAGTCTTCCAATATTGATAATATGAAATCCATCTACATCTTTTTCAGGGGCAATTCCATTGCATACTGTTCGCTCATCCACGTGGTCTGAAAAGCAAATAAAAGCAGTCTTAATTTTAAAATGGTCAGTTATTTGGAGGTCTGGAAAATGAAATCTGAAGACCTATATTATGATTCAGTATCAGGAAAGGTGTAAAATTCTTACTCGATTCCTTTTTCTTTCCACCAAAACAGTAAGCCAAAATGCTTTTGACTGGTGGTTATAATTAACCAATCATAAGAGTGTATGCGATTACAGGGCCAGAAGTGGCTGGCCTGGTGAAGGGGAAAAAACTGGTATTTCACAAGTTTTATTTTAAAACAATACCAATGAGATCTGGAAACAGGCCCTAAGTCTTTGCCTCAATAAGTTTACCTACGTATGGTTTAAATCTATGTTTTCCCCATATAAGACACTTATACAATAGGCCTCTATTAAATATTTCTAGCATTACAGATTAAAAGGACTTGTTGGTGCTAAAATAATCATAACATCATGAATGCCTAACATCCTCCCAAATGACATAATAAAAAACAAATCACACACACACACACACACACACACACACACACACCTCCTTTCTCTAAAGAACTAGCACACTGATATCCAAAATACCATTTTAGTTTTCCATTTGCAAGGAAAATAACATAGTAAGAGTAATAAACCAAGCAAAAGAGATAGGAGATGGCAATCATCATCTCATTTTGAAAAGTAAGTAGTAAAAGTAAATATTAATATCAGGGGCTCCTGGGTAGCTCAGTCAGTTAAGAATCTGACGTCAGCTCAGGTCATGATCTCACAGCTCTTGGGTTCAAGCCCCGCATAGGGCTCTGTGCTGACAACTCACTGCCTAGAGCCTGCTTTGGATTCTGTGTCTCCATTTTTTTTCTGCCACTTCCTCTCTCTCTGTATCCCTCTCTGTCTCTCAAAAATAAATAAACATTAAAACATTATTTAAAAAAATTAAAATCAGAAGGGACCCCACATCCCTTCTAATCAAGACATTTGATAACCCTAACGTATCCCAAGGAATGCACTGTTTCTTCTAGGCCTCCAAATACAACACTATTCCTAAGTTAACTAATACATGCCTAAACATATGTAGAAAAGCATCAGGTATTTTACAACCAATACTTTCTTTCCTTATAGGAGTAAGGGAAATAGATTTCATGTTTTTGACTGACTGCTACTTAAAGTCCCCTAAAGTTTCTCCCTTGGAGCCATGACTTGAAGAAACGATCATGAGATTCAATAGCATCAATTTTTTCACAATGGTTGTAAAACATTTTTGACCCATAGAATATGTGCAAAACACTAGCCACTTAAAATCCTACCCAAATGAATAGGAAAACTGGTATTATTCACTCTGTGTTTCACCTCTATTTACAATCATGAGGTAATTAAATCATACCACGAAAAAAAAAAAGTCCTCAAATTATAACCATAACATTACAATAGAACAGCTCAGGGACTGCCTTGAGAGACTGGTCTATAGAACCACAACACTGTGTGTTGGGTTGTATGTATGTGTGTCCATATATGTGTATGGGTTTATATGTATTTAGCATTTAATTGCCTTTGGACAATGAACAGGAAAAAAAAAAGAACAAATTATTGGTTTACTTTCCATCCAAGGATTTTTACATGTCTATTTAAAAATACCTCCTTCCACTGACTCAATGCCTGTTGGCTAAGTGTAAGCTCATTAGCATAGTAAATAATCCCTTCCTCGACCTGGTTATATCTTCTTCCTAAAGCCTCCTCTCCAAGCACTCCATCTCTTTCCCAACCACCATTATGACTTCTTTCTCTAGTCACACTAAGCAGTGTCCCATTCCCAAGCCCTTAACATTAACTTTTGCATTTTTGTGCTATTGTTCGTAAAATGCATGATGACCTTTCCATAACTAATTCCTTCCTCCCTGTTCTTTCCCACCCTAGTCATTCCTAACAACACATTGATCGATTGCCACCTGTTCCTTCATCACAAATTGAAATGACACATTTTCCTCCTCTGCTCTCCTACAAAGCTGCTATAAAAAGTACTTACTACATGGGCGCCTGGGTGGCTTGGTCAGTTAAGTGCCCCACTCCTGATTTTGGCTCGGGTAATGATCTCGTGGTTCATGAGACAGAGCCCCAAACACATCAGGCTCTGCACTGACAGTGAGAAGCCTGCTTGGGATTCTCTCCCTCCCTTTCTCTCGGCCCCTCCCCTGCTTACAAGTGCTGTCTCTCTCAAATGAAAGAAATAGACTTAAAAGAAAAAGTACTTAGCACATTATTTCAGTTAGTTGATAACATTAGTTATTAATTATCTCTCTGGCTTATGAGTGTGAGCCTTAAAGGGCACAGACCTTGTCTTATTAAACCAATTCACCCATAGCTTTCTCCACTCAGTTGATGGCAATTCCATCCTTCTGAACTGCTTGCCAAAAAAGTCTGGAGTCATTTTGACTCACACTCAACATCCACTCCATTGGAAAATCTGTTGAATATTCCTTTATAATGTATCTAGCACCTCATTAGTCTCGCCGTGTCCACTGATACTAGTCTGGTTTGAGTGGCCGTTAATTCGCCTGTGAATTCTTATGACAGCGTCCCGATTAATTCCCTGCTTCTACATTTGCATCCATACAATCTATTCACAGAATAGCAACATGATTACACTTCTGAAATGCACATCGTATCACAGGAGTCTTCTTTCCAAGACCCCGCATGATGTGTACTGCTCCAAAACTCTAGTTGTCTGTCTGATCTTATACTGGTTACTCTTCCCTTGTCTTATTCTTTTGGTGTCACTCTGCATTTCTTGCTATTCTCCAAATATATCAGGCATTTCCCACATTGGTTATAGTTCTTCTGTCTGCCTAGAGGCTTCAAAACTCACTTTGGCCAAAACCCTCCCTTCTTTCAAATCTTTCCATAAATTCTATGTTATATGTAAGGACTATTCTGACCACATTATTTAAAGAAGGCTCCGCTTCTGAGGATGGTGAAGTTGTTTATCTTGGACCAAACTTCTCACAGACAATAACTGTAAACACTGGAAAACACATGTAAAAAAACAATGATCTATAGTTGTAATGTACACCATCATGCACTGTACCTTGCTGGTGTAATATACAGCATGATCACCATAGTTAATAATATTGTATTTCATATTTGAAAGTTGCCAAGAGAATAGATCTTGCAAGTTCTCATGACACGAAAAAATATTTTGTAACTACGTATGGTGACAGACGTTAACCAGACTTACTGTGGTGATCATTTTGCAATACGTACACATATGGAAGCATTGTGTTATATACCTGAAACTCATAGAATGTTACATACCAATGATACCTCAATAAAACTTTTTTAAACAACTACTATTTAAAATGAGCCATCTGGAAAACCCTGGAGAGTCACTAGAAGCAGGCAGATTTGGAGGAGAGTGGGCCTCTTCAGAGGGCCCTCTTCAGAGAAAGGGACGCCACTCAAAGAATTCAAAGGACAGCTAGAATTTGGATAATAATCTGCAGTCTTGCCTGCTTAAGGAATCAAAGCACAAAGTTTGTGGCTACCAGAGCAGCTTAAAATTGAAGGGATATAACCAGAAGAGGAGAAAGCCACAGAGCGGAGACTCAAAATATTATCTATAAATTCTGCTCAAATCTCTGACTCCTGAACAATAAAAACAGGAGGAAAAACTCCAAGAAGCCCATCCAAGGCTAAGAGAACTAAACACAAATTGCAGATGTGGTTCAGCAAAGGCAAAACAAAAAGCTTAAAGTCCTCAGTGTGATAGGCATTTATAAAAACACAAAACCTTACAGCAAATATTATACTTAATAATGAAATATTGGATCCCTCCCCTCCCCAAGACAAGAACACAAGGGTGTCCACTCCCACCACTTCTTTCCAGTGTTTTATAGGAGATCCTGGCAAGTGTAATAATATAAGGAAAAGAAAAAAGAGGCCTAAGATTAGAAAAGAAGAATTAAAATGCTCTAGTCACAGATGGCACGGTTATCTATGTAGAATATCTTAAAGAATTTACAATACAACAAAACACGAGAACTAATAAAGTGGATTTAGCAAGGCCAGAGAGTGCAAAGTCAAAATTGATACCAAAAATCAATGGTATTTCTGTATACAAGCAGCAACTATTTGAACATGAAATTTCAAAAATACTGCTTACAGTAGTTTACAAATCATACCCTACTTAGGAGTAAATTTTTAAAATTTGAGGGTGACACCTATCATGAGAACTATAAAACACTGTTGACAGATGACCCAAATAAACGGAAGGTATGTTGTGTTCACGGACTGGAAAACTCACTAGTGTTAAGATGTCAGTTCTTCCAAATTGATCCGTACGTCCCATGTAATCTCAATCATAACTCTATGAGAACTTGTGGTAAAGGCTGACTGCTGCTTGAATCCATATGACTATGCACAGGAATATCCGAAGGAATTGAAAGTGAATGAAGTTAGGGGACTTACGATCCCTGACTTCAAGACTTGCTACAAAGCTACAGTGGTCAGGACAGTGCGGCACTGGTGTAGGGACAGACAAATACATCAACGGAACAGAATAAAGAGCCCAGGTTCAGATTCACATTTATATAGTCATATGATATTTTACAAAGATGCCAAAGCAATTCAATGGGGAAAGTAAAAACTTTTCAATAAAAGCTACTTGAACAACTTGTTAGCTGTATGAGGGGAAAAAGTGAACCACAATCCCTACTTCATACCATACAGAAAAATGAATTACAAATGGATTATAAATCTAAACATAGAAGCCAAAACCGAATAGTTTCCGGGTGAAAACTTTAATTTGTGTGCCAGGTACAGGCAAAGTTTTTCTTAGAATACAAAAGCATAAAGTACAAAAGAAAAAAAAACTGATCCATTAGGCTTCAGAAAAATTAAAATGTTATGCCTCTTAAAACACAACATTAACAAAATAAATACCAAGCCAAAGGCTGGGGGAAAATATCTGCAAAATACATACCTGACAAAGAACTCGTATCCAGGTACAGAAAGAACTCTCAAAACTAAATCATGAAAAGATAAATAACTCAGTTTTTAAAAATGAGCGAAATATATAAACAGGCATTTTACAAAGGAAGGTATTCACATGGGCAATATGCACGTGAAAAACCCAGACCAGTGGATCCCAGAGGGTGAAGATGAAGGTAAGGACAGGGTTGACTGGGAAGGAATCAGAGAAAACTCTCTCCAGTGATAAAAAAACATTCTACATTCTGATAGGGGTTTAAGTGACAAGAGAATTCCCATTTTTTTTTTAACTTACAAAATAGTACACTTATGATGTGTGTGCTTCAAGGCATATAAATTTCACATAAAAACAAATATTGATCTGCAGTGAATATATGCACCCTGAAGTTTTAGGGATACGTGTGTGTTCCTACCTGTAAATGTTTCAAAAACAAGATGGAGTGATGAATGAATAAATGGATAGTCATGTGACAAAGCAAAATAGCAACATGTTAATGGTTACGGAATCTAGGTTGGGACCATCTGGGTGTGCATGTGCCATTCTTTCAACTCTTCCGTATGTTTGAAAAACTTTTCATAATAAAATGTTGAAACAACAAACATCCAACCTGTCCCCCAACATCTTGATCCTCTTTACCATGCTCTACTTTTTTTTTCCTCATAGCACATTAACTTCTAATAAATATGGATGCATATTTATTATGTTTACTTTTTATTATCTGTTTCTCCTGCTACTCCACAAGGACAGAAAGTTTTGTCTTTCTTTTTTTTTTTTCTACTGTATTCCTAGCACAAAGAACAGTATCCGGAAGAGGAGGGACTCAATACTTGTTGAATCCATGACTATTAGCCCTGAATTACAGATGAAGAGACTAAACCAAACCAGTGGATAACTAGGAACAATTAGAACATGCTACCATAAGGATTCTTCTGCAACCTCTGACATCCATCCTTTAAAAATATAATGAGGGGTGCCTGGGTAGCTCAGTCTGACTCTTGATCTCGGCTCAGGTCATGATCTCACGGTTTGTGAGTCTGAGCCCTGCGTTGGGCTCTGCGCTGACAGCCTGCTTGGGATTCTCTCTCCCTCTCTCTCTGCCCTTCCCCCACTTGCACGTCTCTGTCTCTCTCAAAATAAATAAACATTATATATATATATATATATATATATATATAATGAAAAAACAATTAAAATCTAAAATCTTTATTTGTCAGTATCTTTACATCTACGTTGTTATGTATCTGGCATTTTATATCTTCAAATATAAATTTGAAGTCAAAGATTCATGTTTGTTTTTCGTTGATGTTTTCCTTTTAGGACTCGAAAAATTAGAAATTTCAGGCAAAGCTTTATGCTCATAGGTTCAAGTCCACACTCTGAACATAAATATAAGGCCCTTGAAAATTCACTCATTTATTCATTCAGTAAAATTTACTGTGCATCCACCATGTGCCTGGTACTGTTCTGAAGATTCATGAGACACAGTGAACCAAAGAGACACAATTCTTACCCTCTGGAGCCTTCTTTCTAATGGAATAAATGTCTGCCTAATCAAATTATTTGGCTATAGTCTCTTAAGGAGTTAATTATTTTGTAGGAGTAAATAAGAGAGATACTTTTGGAAGCGGTGTTTCCTGTTCTCAAGCCAATAAGTAATATTTAAATTACACCCTTTGGGTTCCACATCAAGGTTTCGAGACAGAAAATACTTATCAGGTGCTTACCACTTACTTGCCCAACATCATTTAAGAGTTGTTTCATCACTGAGGAGTGAGGGGACAAAAAAGGAATGGGAAGTGAGTCTAATCTCGCTGTGCTACTCCACCCCCAAATTTGGGAATTAGTAGAGCTTGGAGGTGGAGTAGGAGGTGTTGTCGAGGCCAGAAAGGGGTGGATCTGGCCCTCCACCCTTCCTTAGCCTCTTTCTCCTATAGCCACAGAAACTGCACAGGACATTGCTGGGAAGGCTTACTTCACCGGCTGTGAACAAAAATGTAATGGAGTGGGAACCTACAAATAACACAAAAGTTGCTACCTTTGCCCCTCATAATTCTCTTGAGTGACCTGAAGAGTACATGCAGATCCAAACGTTGCCTTACTCTTCACTAGTGGTATTGAAGACACCCTGGTTTATTAAGCCCTCGGCTTCCTAGGCGCTAGACACAGCGACTTCTGTCTAATATGCCATACTGCCCTCAAAGCGGTGTATATTCCACGGAGGAAGACACTCGGATGAGCAAGCAGGTCTATTCTAATGAGCTTCTCTTACACACAAGGGAAAAGAAGAGATGTGTTTTGGGGCCCTTGCCTGCCAACTTCTCAAGGACAGTTCGTCTCCACTGTTTCCTAACTACCTCTTACCCCTGGTGCCCGGCACTGAGTTATGTGCAGATTGGAGAAATGCTGTTTGAACTGGTAAATGAATGAAAAGGGTCAGAGAGCAATCATAGAAGCAGATCTTTTCAAAGGTTTTGACAAAGAAATATTCAGATGTTTCAAAGGGTCTTTTGATTTTGGTAAATTCTTTACCAGTGCTGAATGCGCTCAAAAATAGATGAGGACATCAGGGTAAAGGAAAAAGAAAAAGGTGAAAAGTACAAGAAGTAATTACTCTTGTTCCAAGAAATTCTGGATTTTGAAGATACTCTGGGTGTCTTCAAGTTACATCATATAACCTACTTATGACAGCAATTGCTCAAAAAGAGGGAATTCTATAGATCTCAGGGACCTCCGGACGGTTTCCACCTGGGAATGAATAGGAAAAGACATACATGGCTACAGGGATCAACCCATCCTACTAATATGTAAATCATATCAAAGTAATTTACTCAGCTTGCAGTATAAACCATTAGCCTTTTTAAAAATCACTGCTTGCTCAATGCTGCCACCATTTGGTTAACATACTCCACTTGTAGGACAATTATCTTCCACTGTGTTCACCTTGCACATAAGTTTGTTGATAAAATGTTACCTATAAGAAAAATATTTTACGTAAGTGATGAACCACTAAATTCTACTCCTGAAACTAATATTTCACTATACGTTAACTGGGATTTAAATAACAACTTGAAACAACGAAAAAAAAAATTTTTAAGTGTGGGGAATTTAAAATTTAAATTTTAAATTTAAATCAGAAATCAATATTGTTTGAAATCTCTCTTTTTTCCATATGAATAAACTTCAAATGCACAAATTGGTTACACCATAATTCATGGCTTGTGACACAATCTCAATATTGATCCAAGCATGGTCCAACTTTAAAAATTGTTTTTCATAATAAGCGAGGCATATGCAAATCCACTACCCAAAACAAAAATTATGGCCTTGATAATAACCTATATTTAAGCACACAGTACATCTATTAACCCATCCCTTTTCCTGCTCCGACCTAATGGAAACTTCACCCCGTGTGCTGGGCTTATCATTCCCTTGACTTCCTTTCCTTGACAGTTTTATTGCATTTATTTGTATTCCCAATAGATTTGTTTTTCTAAACAGAGCTTTAAGAATACTTGAATATAAGAGACCTCACATATTTAAGGTATATAATTTGATAAGCTTTGACATATGTATACGCCTATGAAACCATCACCACAATCAATGAACACATTCGCTACCCTGAAATTTCCTCATGACCCTTCCCTCCCTCTTTTTCCTCTCCCCTCACCTCCAACCACCAGTAACCATTTGCTATGGGCTGAACTGTGCTGCCCCAAATTTATATATTGAAACCCCAAACCCTATTGTAATAGTATTTAGAGATGGGGCCTTTGGGAAGTAATTAGGTTTAGATGAGGTCATCTAAAGGTTTAGACGAGGTCATCATCAGGATAAGGTCCTCATGATGGAATGGGTGGCCTTATGAAAAGAGATACCAGAGGCAGTTTGCTCTCTCTCTCTCTCCACTGTGTGAGGATACAAGGGGGGAAAAGTGGCTGTCTGAAAGCCAAGAAGAGAGCTCTCACCAAATCCAACCATGCTGGCTGGCACTCTGATCTCAGATTTTCAGCCACTAGAATTGTAAGAAAATAAAGCTTCCATGAACATGCATATACAAGTCTTTATTTTAATATGTATTTCCTTTTCGTTTAGGTAAACATGTAGACATAGAGTGGCCGCACCATATAATAGATACATTTAAGACACTGCCAAACTATTTTCAGAGTGAACCATTTTGCATTCCCACCAGCAACACATCCTCACCAATATCTGGTGTGGTCAGCAGGCTTTCTAATTTCAGCCACTTTAGCAGGTGTGTAATAGAATCTTCTTACAGTTTTCATTTGAACTTCCCTAATAACCACTTATGCTGAGTATCTGCTCATGTGCTTATTTCTTCTGTGGTGAAGTGTCCATTCAGATCTTTTGACCATTTTTGGTATTTATCCTACTTGAAGTTCTCGACAGTTTGGTGTCGGTCACTAATTTTGGAAAGTTTCAGCCATTATTTCTCCTGCCCTGTTTCTCCCTCTTCTTGGAATTCCAGTTGTGACTGTGATGTACCTTTTGAAAATGTCTTATGGTTCTTGGATGTTCCGGAGGGTTTCCCCACACCCCCTTCTTGTTTATTTCTTTGCATTTCAATTTAAGAAGCTTCTCCTGGCATATTATCAAGTTTACTGATTCTTTTCTTGGCATGTCCAGTCTACAACTGAGCCCATCAAAGCATTCTTTATGTCTGTTAGAGTAGTTTCGACTTCTAGCATTTCTTTTTGATCATTTCTTAGAGATTCCATTTCTCTGCTTTCATTGCCCATCTGTTCTTGCATGTTAGCTACTTTTTCTACTAGAGCCCTTAGTATATTAATCACAGTTATTTTAAATTCCCTGTCTAGCAATTCTGAAATCTTTGCCATAGGTGAGTCTTGTTCTGATGCTTGTTTTGTCTCCTCAGACTGTTTTCCTTTGCCTTTTGGCATGCCTTGTGATTATTTTGTTGAAAGCCACACCCAGGACTAGGGGCCCAGGAGTTTCTCATTCTTATTACACCTTCTGCCTCCAAAAATTCATCCAAATTCCATTTAAAAGTTCCTATCAGTTTACAGCTCCAATAGCTTCTATTCAGTGTGAGTAGATCCTGGTTGTGAGTCTCTGAATTTGCCTCTCTCCAGATTTTGGGATGCTGGTTTGCCCTACAAACCTCAGTTCTCTGATGAGTCAAGAAGAGGACTGATCTTCAATTTGTTCAGTTTTTTCTTGTAAGGACAAAAGGACTTACATTACTCTGGCTAGGACTTGGGTTTTATTTAACTGGGTTAAATAAATGTTGACAGTGATTTTTGAGAGCTCTTCTTTTTAAAAAAAAATGTTTATTCATTTTTGAGAGAGAGAAAGAGAGAGAGAAAGAGCACGCACACACACAGGTGAGGGAGGGGCAGAGAGAGAGGGGACAAACCCAAGCAGGTTCTGCACTGTCAGCACAGAGCCCAACGTGGCGGGCTCAATCTCACAAACCGTGAGATCATGACCTGAGCTGAAATCGAGAGTCAATGCTTGGGGTGCCTGGGTGGCTCAGTTGGTTAAAGGACCGGCCTCAGCTCAGGTCATGATCTCATGGCTTGCGAGTTCAAGCCCCCTATCAGGCTCTGTGCTGACAGCTCAGAGCCTGGAGGCACTTCACACACGGATTTTGTGTCTCCCTCTCTCTCTGCCCCTCCCCTGCTCATGTTCAGTCTCTCATTCAAAAATAAATAAACATTTTTAAAAATTAAAAAAAGATGTCTCGCGTCCATGAAATATAGCCAGACCGACACTAAACCATCCTGCATACCTAGAAAACTGATTGGAGGATTAACACAACAATCTGACAATCTGAACCACAGAATTCAGCAGGTATGCGGTGCAGAGAGGTGAATTTGGGGAGAGGCCGCGGAGGGTAGGGAGCTGCTTTTGCGGGTGGAGAGGACGCAGACTGGGGGGGAGAATACGGGAAAGGCACCCCTCTCCAAATGCAGCTGGAGGGAAAGTGGAAAATTAGAAATAGCTACAGGGACTAAAGTAAAAAGGGAGAAAGGAGAAAGGAGAGGGTTTAAATTTAATTAAGACTGTAAACAAGGGGAGCGCAAAGTCTGCAACTCCGCAGCTCGATGCCTTGTGGTGCTCTGGTGTGAAGGGCGAATCCCCAAGAACAGAGCGGGGTCCGGGAGGTTCTCGGGCCACATGGGGAAAAGCGGTTCCACTGCTGGAAGGACATTTGGTAGAGACGGTTGAAGACACCTGGTCCCAGCAGACCCCTGAAGGCGGCCACATTTGCTGGTGCTGGGGCCAGGTCATTGAAGGTGAAGCCTGGTGCCAGATGTGTGTTGTAATTTTCCATAATCCCTGAAACGCTGCTGCTACACTATCTCGAGAACTTTTTCTGGGGTGGCTGGCGTCTGGCCGCAGTCTGGGGCACCAGCGGCAGCAGGGTCCAGCAAGCGTTCCTGGGAGCAGCCGACACCCAGCCATTGCTCATTTGGCCATTGGTTGATGAGACCCTCCTACAGAGGGGCGGAACAGGTCAAAGCTGCAGTCCTTCAGAAGGCGCCAGGGAAAACAGCCACATCTGAGACAAAACTGGGGAGAGAGGTACTGCCTGGGGCCTGGTCATGGAGAGTGAAAAAGCATGGAGTGGACGAAAGATGAAGACAGACAACGGGTGCACAATTGCTGATCTGGGAGAACAGACTGGGTAGCTGGGTGGCACCATTTTCACCACTCCCGCGCATGCGCGTACGCACCTATGAGCACAGCAACAATCCACCCCAGGAGGCTAGCAACGCCATCTAGTGGAGAGCAGAGCCATTACACTGAGCCCCGCCCAACTGGGCCAACTTGGCTCTTCAGGAACACAAGTCTCACCTCCGGCTTAGTTTATGGACTATAAAGTGCTACATAGACTGACTTCTAGGGGAAAACCAAGTAATTTCAGTCCTACTTCAATCTGTTAGTAGGTCCATCTATTCAATTTTTTTCTTTCTTTTTTTCTCTTTTACACTTCTTTTCATTTTCTTGAATACAGAAAGAGAAAAAATTCATTTTTATTTTCAATTTTTATTAAAAATATTTTTCCTTAATTTTTATTACTATATTTTTTACTTTTGTGTAAATTTTTTCAAATTCTATTTTACTTCCGTCATTTTATTTTAGTCTACTTCAGTGTAGTCACTCTTTCAAATTTTCAAACAATTTCCTTTTTTTCTTTCTGTTTCTCTTTTCTCTTTTTCATTTCTCTTTTTCTCAAATGCAGAAAGAGAAAAGCTTATTTTTTACTTTCAATTTCTATTAAAAATATTTTTCTTTAATTTTTTTACTATATTGTTTGCTTTTATGTAATTTTTTTCAAATTCTACTTTACTTCCGTCATTTTATTTTAGTCTACTACAGTGTATTCACTTTTTTAGATTTTCAAACGATTTCCTTTTTTTCTTTTTTATCTTTTTTCTCTTTTTTGTTTCTTTTCTTTTTCTTGAATACAGAAAAAGAAAAAAATTATTATCTATTTTTAATTTTTATTAAAAATATTTTTCTTTAATTGTTTTCTACTATATTCTTTACTTTTATGTATATTTTTTCAAATTCTATTTTACTCCCATCATCTCATTTCAGTCTGCTTCAGTGTATTCCTTTTTTTCAAATTCTCAAACGATTTCCTTTTTTTCTCCCCCCCTTTTTTTTGCTCTACCTGTCAAACCACTTTCAACACCCAGACCAAAACACACCTAAGGTCTAGCATCATTTATTTGATTTGTGTGTGTGTGTGTGTGTGTGTGTGTGTTTGATTTTTTAATTTTAATATTTTTTAATTTTAATATTTTTAATTTCAATTTTTCTACCTCATTAATTCATTTTCTCCCTTCAAAATGACAAAACAAAGGAATTCACCCCAAAAGAAAGAGCATGAAGAAACGACAACCAGGGATTTAACCAACACAGATACAAGCAAGATGTCTGCACCAGAATTTAGAATCACAATAATAAGAATACTAGCTGGAGTCGAAAATAGATTGGAATCCCTTTCTGCAGAGATAAAAGAAGTAAAAAATAGCCAGAACGAAATTAAAAATGCTATAACTGAGCTGCAATCACGGATGGATGCAATGGCAGCAAGGATGGACGAGGCAGAACAGAGAATCAGCGATATAGAGGACAAACTTACAGAGAATACAGAAGCAGAAAAAAAAAGAGGGAGATTAAGGCAAAAGAGCACAATTTAAGAATTAGGGAAATCAGTGACTCATTAAAAAGGAACAACATCAGAATCATAAGGGTCCCAGAAGTGGAAGAGAGAGAAATAGGGGTAGAAAGGTTATGTGATCAAATCAGAGAGGAAAACTTTCCTAACCTGGGGAAAGACACAGACATGAAAATCCAGGAAGCACAGAGGACTCCCATTAGATTCAACAAAAACCGACCATCAACAAGGCATATCATAGTCAAATTCACAAAATACTTAGGCAAGGAGAGAATCATGAAAGCAGCACAGGAAAAAAAGTCCCTAACCTACAAGGGAAGACAGATCAGGTTTGCAGCAGACCTATCCACAGAAACTTGGCAGGCCAGAAAGGAGTGGCAGGATATATTCAACGTGCTGAATCAGAAAAATATGCAGCCAAGAATTCTTTAGCCAGCAAGGCTGTCATTCAAAATAGAAGAAGAGATCAAAAGTTTCCCAGACAAACAAAAATTAAAGGAGTTTGTCACCACTAACCCAGCCATGCAAGAAATTTTAATGGGGACTCTCTGAGGGGGGAAAATATGAAAAAAATAATACATACATATATATATATATATATATATATCAAAAGCAACAAAGATTAGAAAGGACCAGAGAACACCACCAGAAACTCCAACTCTACGAGCATGATAATGGCAATAAATTCATATCTTTCAGTATTCATTCTAAACGTCATTGGACTCAATGCTCCAATCAAAAGACCTAGGGTAACAGAATGGATAAGAAAACAAGGTCCATCTATATGCTGTTTACAGGAGACCCACTTTAGACCTAAAGACACCTTCAGATTGAAAATAAGGGGATGGAGAACCATCTATCATGCTAATGGTCAACAAAAGAAAGCCAGAGTAGCCACACTTATATCAGACAACCTAGACTTTAAAATAAAGACTGTATCAAGAGATGCAGAAGGGCATTATATCATAATCAAGGGGTCTATCCACCAAGAAGACCTAACAATTATAAACATTATGCGCCAAATTTGGGGCACCCAAATATATAAATCAATTAATCACAAACATAAAGAAACTCATCGATAGTAATACCATAATAGTAGGAGACTTCAACACCCCACTCACAGCAACGGACAGATCATCTAATCAAAAAACCAACAAGGAAACAATGGCTTTGAATGACACACTGGACCAGATGGACTTAACAGATATATTCAGAATATTTCATCCTAAAGCAGCAGAATATACATTCTTCTCCAGTGCACATGGAACGTTCTCCAGAACAGACCATATACTGGGACACAAATCAGCCCTAAGTAAATACAAAAAGATCGAGATCATACCATGCATATTTTCTGACCACAATGCTTTGAAACTCAAAATCAACCACAAGAAAAAATTTGGAAAGATAACAAATACTTGAAGACTGAAGAACATCCTACTAAAGAATGAATGGGATAACCAAGAAGTTAAAGAGGAAATTAAAAAGTATATGGAAGTCAACGAAAATGATAACACCACAATCCAAAACCTCTGGGATGCGGCAAAGGTGGTCATAAGAGGAAAGTATATAGCAATCCAGGCCTTCCTAAAAAAGGAAGAAAGATCTCAGATACACAACCTAAACTTATGCCTTAAGGAGCTGGAAAGAGAACAGCAAATTAAACCCAAAACCAGCAGAAGACAGGAAATAATAAAGATTAGAGCAGAAATTAATGCTATTGAAACCAAAAAAACAGTAGAACAGATCAATGAAACCAGAAGCTGGTTCTTTGAAAGAATTAACAAAATTGATAAACCACTAGCCAGTTTGATCAAAAAGAAAAAGTAAAGGACCCAAATAAATAAAATCAAGAATGAAAGAGGAGAGATCACAACCAACACAGCAGAAATAAAACAATAATAAGAGAATATTATGAGCAATTATATGCCAATAAAATGGACAATCTGGAAGAAATGGACAAATTCCTAGAAACATATCACTACCAAGACTGCAACAGGAAGAAATAGAAAATTTGGACAGACCCAAAACCAATAAGGAAATCAAGTTAGTAATAAAAAATCTGCCAAAAAACAAGAGTCCAGGGCTAGATGGCTTTCCAGGGGAATTCTACCAAACATTTAAGGAAAAGTTAACACCTATTCTCTTGAAGCTGTTCCAAAAAATAGAAATGGAAGGAAAACTTCCAAACTTTTTCTATGAAGCCAACATTACCATGATTCCAAAACCAGACAGAGACCCCACTAAAAACGAGAACTAGAGACCAATTTCCCTGATGAACATGGATGCAAAAATCCTCAACAAGATATTTGCCAGCTGGCTCCAGCAATACATTAAAAAACTTATTCACTATGACCAAGTGGTATTTACACCTGGGATGCAGGGCTGGTTCAATATCCACAAAACAATTAATGTGATTCATCACATCACTGAAAGAAAGGACAAGAACCATATGACCCTCTCAATAGATGCAGAGAAAGCATTTGACAAAATACAGCATCCTTTCTTGATAAAAACCCTCAAGAAACTAGGGATAGAAGGAGCATACCAAAAGCCATATATGAATGACCCAATGCTAAAATCATCCTCAATGGGGAAAAACTGACAGCTTTCCCCCTAAGGTAGGAACAAGACAGGGATGTCCATCTCACCACTGTTATTCAACATAGTATTGGAAGTCTTAGCCTCTTCAATCAGACAACACAAAGAAATAAAAGGCATCCAAATAGGCAGAGAGATCAAACTTCCACCCTTCACAGATGACATGATAGTCTATATGGAAAACCCAGAATGCCACCAAAAAACTGCTAGAATTGATTCATGAATTCAGCAAAGTTGCAGGATACAAAATCAACGCACAGAAATTGGTTGCATTCCCATACTCCAAAATGAAGCGACAGAAAGAGAAGTCAAGGAATCAATCCCATTTACAGTTGCACAAAAAACCATAAAATACCTAGGAATAAATCTAACCAAGTAGGTGAAAAATCTTACGCTGAAACTATAGAAAGCTTATGAAAGAAATTGAAGAAGACACAAAAAAAATAAAATGGAAAAAGATTCCATGCTCTGGATAGGAAGAACAAATATTGTTAAAATGTCGATACTACCCAAAGCAATCTACATATTCAATGCAATCCCTACCAAAATAACACAGCATTCTTTACAGAGCTAGAACAAATAATCCTAAAATTTGTATGGAACCAGAAAAGACCCCAAATAGCCAAAGCAATCTTGAAAAAGAAAACCATTCTTCAAGCTATACTACAAAGCTGTAATCATCAAGACAGTATGGTACTGGCACAAGAACAGACACTCAGATCAATGGGACAGAATAGAGAACCCAGAAATGACCCCAAACATATGGCCAACTAATCTTTGACAAAGGAAGAAACAATATCCAATGGACTAAAGACAGTCTCTTCAGCAAGTGGTGCTGGGAAAACTGGACAGCGACATGCAGAAGAATGAACCTGGGCCACTTTCTTACACATACACAAAAGTAAACTCAAAGTGGACAAAGGACCTCAATGCAAGATAGGAAGCCATCAAAATCCTCGAGGAGAAAGCAGGCAAAAATCTCTTTGATCTTGACGCAGCAACTTCTTACTCAACACGTCTCCGGAGGCAAGGGAAACAAAAGCAAAAATTAACTACTGGGACCTCATCAAAATAAAAAGCTTCTGCATAGCGAAGGAAACAATCAGCAAAACTAAAAGGCAACCGACAGAATGGGAGAAGATATTTGCAATGACATATCAGATAAAGGGTTAGTATCCAAAATCTATAAAGAATTATCAACCTCACACCCAAAAGACAAATAATCCAGTGAAGGAATGGGCAAAAGACATGAATAGCACTTCTCCAAAGAAGACATCCAGATGGCCAACCAACACATGAAAAAATGATCAACGTCACTCATCATCAGGGAAATACAAATCAAACCACAATGAGATACCACCTTACACCTGTCAGAATGGCTAACATTAACAACTCAGGCAACAACAGATGTTGGTGATGTGTGGAGAAACAGGATGTCTTTTGCATTGCTGGTGGGAATGCAAGCTGGTGCAGTCACTCTGGAAAACAGTATGGAGTTTCCTCAAAAAACTAAAAATAGAACTACCCTACGACCCAGCAATTGCACTAGTAGGCATTTATCCAAGGGATACAGGTGTGCTGTTTCGAAGGGACACATGCACCCCCATGTTTATAGCAGCACTATCAACAGTAACCAAAGTATGGAAAGAGCCCAAATGTCCATTGATGGATAAATGGATAAAGAAGATGTGGCATATATATACCATGGAGTATTATGTGGCAATCAAAAAGAATGAAATCTTGCCATTTGCAACTATGTGGATGGAACTGGAGGGTATTATGCTAAGTGAATTAGTCAGAGAAAGACACAAATCATCAGGACTTCAGTCATATGAGGACTTTAAGAGACAAAACAGATGAACATAAGGGAAGGGAAACAAAACTAATATAAAACAGGGAGGGACAAAACAGAAGAGACTCATAAATATGGAGAACAAACTGAGGTTACTGGAGGGTTGTTGGAGGGGGGTAGGCTAAATGGTTAAGGGGCACTAAGGAATCTACTCCTGAAATCATTGTTGCACTATATGCTAACTAATTTGGATGTAAATTTAAAAAAAAAAAAAAATTAAAAAAAAAAAACTTAAAAAAAAAAAAGAGTCAGATGCTTAACAAACTGAGCCACCCAGGTGCCCCAAGAGAGCACTTTATATTCTGTATATTCATAGTTAACAGATACATGCTTTGCAAATATTTTCATCTGGTCTATGGCCTATCTTTTCATTCCTTTAACAGAACACAAGTTTTACATTTTGATAAAGTCTAATTTATTAAGTTCTTGTTTCATATCTGTAAGTAGTCCATTTTTCAGCACCCAGAATCATACCTTCCTGCGCTACTTTGTCTTCCCACCTTGTCAAAACTCAGATATTGATAGAGGTCTGGACTTTGAATTTCTTTGCTTGATCTGATGATTCCAATAATATACTGCCTTGTTTATTGCAGCTTTATAATTAAGTCTGTTTTTTAATTGTTTTTATTAAGGTATAATTGACCTCTAACATTATATTAGTTTCAGGTGTACAACATGATTTGATATTTGTATATATTACAAAATGATCACCACAACAAATCTAATTAAATCCATCACTATACAGTTACATTTTTTTTTCTTGTGATGAGGACTTTGTTTTTGAGAAGGAAAGAGAGAGACATTTGGGAAGGGGAAGGTGGAGACAGAGAAGAATCTTAAGCAGGTTCCACTCCCGGCACAGAGCCCAACGCAAGGTTGGATCTCATGACCTGAGCTGAAATCAAGAGTCAGACACTTAACCAACTGAGTCACCCAGGTACCCCAAGAGATGAAAAGTTTAAGATATAGTCTCTTAGTGACTTTCAAATAAGCAATATAGTATTATTAATTTTAGTACATGTTGTACATTACATCCCATGACTTACTTATTTTATAACTGGAAGTTTGTACCTTTGATTTTAAGATTTTTGATTAATCTTCAATTGGGTGTTGTTAATCTTCCAACTGTGTTGCTCATTTTCAAAGTTATTTCAACCATTTTTTTACTATTTTTTAAAATTTACATCAAAGTTAGCTACATTATAGTGCAATAATGATTTCAGGAATACTCCTGACCCAAGGAAATACATTATCTATATGCTAATTAATTAGGTCAATCTCCCCATTTTGATGCCTACTAATTATTAGAAAAGTTGATCTTTGTTAAATCTACACACTAGACTTTAACTCTTCTTACTCATTCCCTCCAGATTCAATCCTTTATTCCAATATTTTATGCTAATATCTCTTTTTAATCCCCTTACATAAACTGGAAGATGTTGATATTCAAAGATGCCACATTCAATAGCTGAAAAATGATTTTAGAAAATGATGGATAAGGGGCCTGGGTGGCGCAGTCGGTTAAGCGTCCGACTTCAGCCAGGTCACGATCTCGCGGCCCGTGAGTTTGAGCCCCGCGTCGGGCTCTGGGCTGATGGCTCAGAGCCTGGAGCCTGTTTCCGATTCTGTGTCTCCTCTCTCTGCCCCTCCCCGTTCATGCTCTTCTCTCTCTGTCGCAAAAAAAAAAAAAAAAAAAAAAAAAAAAAAAAAAAAAAAATAAATAAACGTTGAAAAAAAAATTAAAAAAAAAAAAAGAAAATGATGGATAAGATGGAATAAGTCTTCTCCTTCTACCTAATCATTTTGTTTTAGAAATAAATGAAAAGTAGCCTTTAGAAAGCAAGAAAACATGAGATGAGCAAACATCTCCCTTGGTATGTGCCTTGAAATCTCCATTGGAGGACAGTGATGGCAGCTGAAAGGACAACATCATTGCTTCTGCCGGCATTGTTCTGCTACTTACTACCTCCCTGATCACATAAATTACTCAGTTCCTTTACTATCCTTCACTACAAACCACAGATTGAAAGGCATAGCACCTACTGGTAAGAGTTGTTGTAAGCATTATACAAGTTACCATATATAAAGCACTTTATAATTTCTCTTTTCTTGCTTTAGTTAGAAAAAATTGCTTCCGAATTTTTAAAGATCATTATTATACCTTTTTTTTTAACACTATAGGCTGATACATACTCTACAAATGACATAACTTTTAATATAATACCACTTTAATAGATATAACTCAATAAAAGCTAAGAGCAAATAATACATGACTAGGAGAAAAAATACATAGAACATGAATAGCAGACATCTTTCTGGCTTGACAAAATGACCACTTATTGATACTAATAGACTCTGATCACAGTCAGGATGGGAGTAGGGAAGCACTGCATGTGGTTGTTTTTATTTCTCTGTGGTTTGAGGGTCAACTACAGGAAAAACAGCCAGGCTGCGTGACTACGGACACACGGTTATATCCTGAATACTTCCAATCCTGACCCAAGTTGCAGAGCTCCTGAACATGAACAGAGGTTTAACTTGAAACAAACTTATTACCATCAAATAGGGAAGAATTCTATCCCATTTCTTTGGTTTTTATCTAAGTGAGAGGCATGGAAACTATTTGTACATTCTGATTCATCCCATGCAAACTTGTCCTGCAACATCAGAATTATAATTCTAATTCAGAATTTCTTTTACTCAAGATATTTCCCTAATTGTGAATAATAATCCCCAATTTCTAATCATGAGACAACTTGGAATCCAAATTATTAACCAAATGATATAAAATGCAAGGCATGATCAACTCGAATCACCTCATTTTTTTCATTTGCTCATTGTTTTACTGGTTCCTTCTAACAATTTTATTAAGACCGGGACAGGAGACATTAGCTCAACCTACTTCCACATAAGCCAACCTACTGCCATGACACAAAGAGTTCCATTTCTTCTGTAAAACATGAAAGGTGATGCTCAGAGCTCACAGAACAAATCAGAAAGTAGTTTAACTATCCCTGCCCCTACCGGTTGACCTTCATGATAATCAAGTCTTTCCCAATCAGTTTTTGCTAGTTCTTTCACAGTAAATAATATAATGTAATTAAAACAGTATAAACAAATGACAATAGAGTGTGAGAAGAAAACAGCTGTTATTTCTATAAAAACTAAATCGAATGTTCTGGAAAGGCTCTTGAGAACTAAAATGAATTAGTAAGGATTTAGATATGAACAGGACAATCATGAAGATTGGGAGATTTTTTTAAACATTTATTTACTTATTTTGAGAGAGAGCTCATACATGTACATAGGTTGGGGGAGGCGATGGGCACAGAGAGGGAGGGGGAATTCCAAGCAGGCTCCACTCTGTCAGCACGAAGCCTGATGTGGGGCTTGATCCCACAAACAGTGAGATCATGATCTGAGCCGAAATCAAGAGTCAAGGGCTTAACCAACTGAGCCACCCAGGCACCCTGGGAGCTATTTTAAAAAGCAGTAAGAATTTTCACTGAGATAGTTTCACCTCAAACTGAAAATCAGAGGCAATGATTCATAGGTATTATTAATACCAGAAGATGATTCAAAATTCCAATCAGTAAGTTCCAAAGATCTGTGGACCCACATCAAAAGACTGATGAATAACCGAGTATTTAAATGATTTATGTTATAAAACAATATTTAAGGTAAATATGCATTGTTCTATAATTTTCTACTTTAACCAATTTTTTCTATTCATCAACACACCATATGTCCCAGTATAACGTAGGTTAAGTAATATAGACGAGTCTTCTCATATGTAAAATAAAGAAAACAATTCCTACTCATAAGGCTGCTTTGAGGAGTAGATAAAATTATCCGTATAAAGGAATACTTGCCACATAGTATGATACATTACTCACTAGCTACCACCAATATGCTGGTGAGGGTAACACAATGGTTAAAAGTAATGGCAGGAGGAACCAGTCTTCCTTCCATCCCAGCTCAATTACTTATCAACCCGGTGACCTTAGGCGAAGTTACTTAAGCTTTCTGTGCCTCAAATCTTAACACCAGTGAAATGTCCATAATAAGAGCTCCGACTACCCAGGATTAGTATCAGGATTCAATGAAGTAATAAATGTAAAGTTCCTGAGACATAATAAATAAATGTTTAATGTAATAAATTTTAGCCATTCTTATTTTGTATATTGGCTTTTCGGCAACATAGAGAATTGTTCTTTCTTAGAGCATCAAGATATTTGTTATTACCACAGTCCCTTTGGTTCATGCTTCTCACGCTCTAGAAGGAACACAGGACGCAAGCAATTTTACTACAGACAGGCCAACAGTGCCATCTAGTGGCAATTTTCTAATAAATTCGCCAACAGAGAAAGGTTGCCCAAAACAGGTAAAAATTTCTACAGATACGAATTTAATTTTTTTAATTTGTTTATTTTTGAGAGAGAGAGAGATAGATAAGGGTTGTGAGTGCAGGGTAAGGGCAGAAAGAGAGGGGGACAGAGAATTCCAAGCTGTCTCCGCTTTGATAGAGTGGGGTTCGAACTCCTGAACCGTGGTATCATGACCTGAGCGGAAGTCGGATGCTCAACTGACTGAGACGCCCAGGTGCCCCTGCATTTAATTTTTAAAACAAACGAAATCTAATGTTTTAGATTTGTAAATTTGGAAATTTGTGATGTGTTTTTTAATAATTATTTGAATTCAATACAACTACAGCCGGGAGAAATTTTTTAAAAACTACAAACCACAAGAAGAGTGCTTGGCAATTATGGTACAAAGAAGACTGTTTTTGTTTTTGTTTTGTTTTTTTTTTAATATGAGCCAAACAAATGGGCTTAAACCCACTGCCAAATTTTTTTGTACAGATTTGCAATGCTAATAAATCCGTATGAGAATTAGAAATGTGAATTTTGGTACAATTCAAATAGCACGAAAGTTATATACCAAGGAATTAAGTTATATTGTTGGATAAAGTATAATCAATACCATACAAGGATCTCATGCAATAGCACCATTCACTTTTTACTTTCTGCAAGTCAAAACTTATAGAAGAACTCAAAACTACTGTAATCTAGGGGCGTCTGGGTGGCTCATTCAGTTAAGCATCTGACACCGGCTCAGGTCATGATCTCATGGTTCATGGGTTCGAGCCCCGCGACAGGCTCTGTGCTGACAGCTCAGAGCCTGGAGCCTGCTTTAGATTCTGTGTCTCCCTCTCTCTCTGCTCCTCCCCCACTCACACTCTGTCTCTCTCTCAAAAATAAACAAACATTTAAAAAAATTAAAAAAAAAAAAACCTTCTGTAATCTATACTATATGGCAGTCCTCACTTCACTCAGTTGAAATACACATGAATTTCAGAGCCACAATTTACTTAAATAGCACCAATCGTCCAATAGCACAGTTCAAAGTTCAGTTATCATGGTAAATTAACTGTGAGTAATTATGTAAGAGCTGCTGGCCCTCTGGTTCACAAATCACCGTGTAAATAAAGATGAGCATCATGTTCCCTGAGCAACACATTTGACACTTCTTTAAAAGTCCGTTGATGATTGATCACTGCACATTTGTTATTCAGGTCAAACATCAACAGCAAATCATACTTCCTCCTGGTCTCTCGGTGGTCAACTTACAAGACATTTCACAAAAGTAGATAATCAACAGAGGGAATTAACCTGTAAAGGTGACAGGGCAGCAAAAAAATAAAATGTGGTGACACTGGAAGTGAAATGAGATGTGAACAGACGGTCTGAAAATGGCAATAGCAAAGCAAAAATAACAGAAACCTGTGCCCCCAGGAAGGGAAGAGCTATGATTAAGTGCTCCGGTAGGACTCTGATTGAATGGAAATGGGTTGTGCAGGAATGAGGTGACCCTGGAATGTTGACTCTGGGCCCTTCGGAGCAATGTGGATATGCAGCCACAGAAGCTCTAATGAAGGTGGACTGTCTCCCGTACATGAAGAAGGTTCTTATGACAAAACGATGACAACATCCCAGAGGAAGTGGCACCAGCATAAACCATCCCATAAAAGAAACTCTCAGAGAGATTTCAGAACCGTGAAAAAACTACGAACCATAAGAAGACTGCTTGGCAAATGATTACAAAGGAGGAAATGGAAACTGATCCAAACTTAGAGAGGAATATGCAGTTGAATTCACCAAGGCCCAGGAAAGACGCTTGCTCCATATCGTAAGTTACATGATGAGAAGGCAAGCTCCCGTGCAAGCTCCTCTGAACAAGTTTTTTGCAGAGAAAACACTTTAATTCTCGATGTTTCTAAAGTTTTAATTTATAGTGTGCTGAACAAATATTATCTTCCCTCTTTTTTGTGTTCCATTTCCCTATATGTTTATGAACCACAGAGAGAGAGTTTTTAATGTTTGGGGAGAACATTTTAAAGGTCAGAGAACGAGGGGCGCCTGGGTGGCTCAGTCGGTTAAGTGTCCAACTTCGGCTGAGGTCATGATCTCACGGTTTATGAGTTTGAGCCCCACATCAGGCTCTGTGCTGACAGCTCATCCTGGAGCTTGCTTCGGATTCTGTGTCTCCCTCTCTCTCTGCCCTTCCCCCACTCACAGTCTGTCTCTCTGTGTCTCTCAAAAATGAATAAACATTAAAAAAATTTTGTTTAAGGGGCGCCTGGGTGGCTCAGTCGGTTAAGCGTCCGACTTCAGCTCAGGTCATGACCTCACAGTTCGTGAGTTCGAGCCCCACGTCGGGCTCTATGCTGACAGTTCAAAGCCTGGAGTCTGCTTCAGATTCTGTGTCTCCCTCCTTCGCTACCCCTCCCCCACTCTCTCTCTCTTTCAAAAATAAATGAACATTAAAAAATTTCTTTTAATTTTTGTTTAAAAAAATAAAAAAATAAAGGTCAGAGAATGACTGTTGTTTTTCCCATTGGGTTTTTAAGGTTGCTTTGCCTGGTTTCAGCGTGCACAGTCATTGTCACGGTCTTGGGGCTATTGTACAAAGTAAGGACTATGTGTAATTTTTGCCTACATTTTTCCTTTACAAGTTTCAGTCATTGCAAGCAGAAGTCATCCAGGCTTTGCCAACAATTACCTGCTAGTGTAAGAGCTAGTCCCTTCGTGAACGTATTTCCTAAACTACTTGCAGTGCCGTGACAGAATGTTGAAAGACGCCCTTTTTCCTCACCAAAGCAGACATATACAAGAGCCTTAGGTACCTGGTAGTGGTAACTGAACCAATATACCACTGACTCGTGGGTCCATATTCAATTGATCAGTTATATCCAAAAGTTCTTCCTGAGAAACATCCTTTGGTTTTAGAATGATCTCACTACGGATCCCTGGAAGAACAACAAACACAGAGAGAGTCACTTGACCAGCAAAGATGTGGTTTTTCAACAACGGTGTCTTACACGGTGTGTAAAAGGTTTCCTCTGAGCCTTGCCTCATTGGAAGGAAAGGACCTTCTACAAAAATGATGTTCAAACCACCACTAAAAGGGATGTCTCAAAGAGTACAGATGTTTTCTCATGATTCACACACAATTTTTGGCCCAGTATCGTATTGCATTTATTTGTGATAGGCTACTGTTAGGGGATGTGAATCTAGTAAATATGTTAATACCCCTCACCACCATTATTAGGCCAAGTTCAGCAGAGCGAACTGGCCAGGTTTATTATCTGATTAAAGCAAGTATAATAAAAATAGGCCTTTTAAAAAAAAAAAATTGAAATACAGGTGACACACAATGTTACACCAGTCTCAGGTATACAACATGGTGATTCGACAAGTATGTTCATTTTGCTAGCTAGGCTAATCACAAGTGTAGCTACAACGGTCACCATACGATGCTATTACAATATCACTGACTACATTCCCTATGCTATACCTAAAAATGGGCCCTTTAATGTTTATTTCGTTTTGAGAGAGCGCCAGTGGGGAGGGGCAGACAGAGGGGGACAGAGGATCTGGAGTGGGCTCTGTGCTGACAGGCTGACGGCACAGAGCCCAATGTGGGCCTCGAATTCACAAACTGCGAGATCATGACCTGAGCCAAAGTCAGACGCTCTACCGACCGAGCCACCAAGGCACCCCTAAAAATGTGCTCTTTAAATGTGCAGTGTTCCTCTGACATATCACCATAGGATCTGAAATCACATCAAATTAATTCAGTAAGAAAGCTGGAGAAAAACATTAAGAAATGAATATAAACTTGGGTAACTCATCTCTAATAGTAATGGTAATAATAATAAATGTTATTCAAATGGCACTTATTTGGCAATTCTCACTGATAATTATTGCACTTTGAAGGAACACAAGAAGACATGACTTAGTAACAAGAACAACTAAAACGCATCCCCACCTACAGCAGACGCAGCTCTGATCTTCTTCCTGACGTACGTGTGGCTTGCTGGATTATCACCCACTAAAATGATACTGAGGTGAGGTCTTCTGTTCCCAAGGGAAATCCATGATTCCACACCTCTCTGTATTTCTTTCTGGATTTGTTTGGCCATTTCAGTTCCTGAGATAATAATGGCATCATGTCTGTGGAAAACAAAGAATAAATATAGCACTAAAAAGACAGTAAGGAACATTCAACCACATAATCTTCAGTTACAAGAGTGAACAACACATCTGTGATTCTCCAAGTGATCAACCTTAAATCAACCCCCAGAAAAGCAGAAAGAAATACATATATTGAAAAGGCTTTCTTGCTCTCCGTGATCTCAAATTTCAAAGTGGTGCATTAATGTTGCTCTTACTGTGTGTTTGTTTTTTTAAGGTACCTGATAAAGTATAAGATGGTTCTTTCTTCCTGCTCCCCCTGTCCTTTCACTATTGAAAGGCCTGGCGGAAGCAGATCTGTATGTAGCACGTGATTATTACACAAAACCCCAAATGCAGGTCAATGAATATCGTGAAGAATGGAAAAGGAGGCGGGGGAAGAAGCAGAAGAGAAAAAAGAGAAAAGGAAACCTTACAGCACCTGAATTCTTTCTAGTACCTGGATACTTTTTATTTTCCAACGAGAGCAGGCAACATGAATATCAACCAACACAAAAAAATGCAAATTTGCTGTCCCTTTCAAATAAGTCAACTGTCCTTTCTAAGAGGACATATATATACGGGGGGAGGGGGGCAGGGGGACAATGAACTAGATCAAGAATACTCCTTTTCAGTCGGGCACCAGTGGTCCAAAGTGTCTATCCAAGTTTGCACCATTTTGATGTCAACATTGTTCTATTAAGAAGTGATGCTGGGGGCGCCTGGGTGGCGCAGTCGGTTGAGCGTCCGACTTCAGCCAGGTCACGATCTCACGGTCCGTGGGTTCGAGCCCCGCGTCGGCTCTGGGCTGATGTCCCAGAGCCTGGAGCCTGTTTCCGATTCTGTGTCTCCCTCTCTCTCTGCCCCTCCCCCATTCATGCTCTGTCTCGCTCTGTCCCAAAAATAAATAAAAAACGTTTAAAAAAAAAAAAAAAAAGAAGTGATGCTGCAATGTGATCTATGGATACATACACCAAAGTTGCCTGGGAAGCTTGCTCAAGTTGCAGATTCCCCAACCCATGATTGAGAACACCCTGGAAATCTGCATGTCTGACAAGTTCCCACAGGTATTCATGTGCATGACCATGTTCGAAAACTACCTGCTCAATTCAATACAAAATATATTTTAAAAATGATCATTACCATAGGTAAACAATTAATTGAGCAAATAAACAGATTAGAGAATACAATTACAACTAGACTTTATAGCTGTAAGTAAACTCAACTTTTGATTCTGACTTGTCTACGTTTCACCAAAAACTTGATAGCTTTCAAGACAAGGAAAATCATGGCAAATTTATGGATCAGTCTTGCTCCACTGTCCTAATTTTATAATAGCTGTATTGAAGTATAACTGACAGGGATGCCTGGGTGGCTCGGTCAGTTAGGCATATGACTCTTGGTTACGCTCACGTCATGATCTCATGGTTCATGGGTTCGAGCCCTGCATTGGCTCTGCACGAGCAGCACGGAGGCTACTTGGGATTCTCTCTCTCTCTCCTCTCTCCTCTCTCTCTGCCCTTTCCCTGCTCTCTCTCCCTCTCAAAATAAATAAATAAATTTTTAAAAATAATAAAGAAGTATAACTGACATAAAATATATTGTACATATTTAAAGTGTGCAATTTGATGTTGTAATATATGTATATACCTAGGAAACTATCACCATGATCAAGCAAATGAAACCCCTGTAAAAATTCTGGTACTCTTTTCTAAATCTCACCATTCCCCCTGTCCTGGCCATGTCCCTCCTCAATCAACAGGCAACCACTGGTCTGCTTCCTGTCACTATATCTTAGTTTGTATCATCACAAATTTTGTACAAATGGAATCATGCACAACATACTCTTTTTTATCCAGCTACTCTCAGTCAGCATAATTAAGATTCATTCATGTTGTTGCATGTATCCATAGTTCATTTCTTTTTATTGTTGAGTAGTTTTCCATTGTATGGATATACCAAAATTTGTTTATCCATCCAATTATTGATGGATATTTGGGTTGTTTCCAGCTTTTACTCATGGCAAAAAAAAGCTGTTATAGACATTCATGTACAAGTCATTGTATGCACAATGAGCAAATACCTAGGAGTAGAATGGCTGGGTCATACAGCAGGTATATCCAAGTCCTTTATCAGAAAAGTGATTTGAAATATTTTCTCCTACTTTGTGCTTTGCCTTTTCATTCTCTTAACTGTGTCTTTGGAAGATCAGCTCTCAATTTTGATGTATTTCCATCAATTTTCCTTTTCCTTTTATGGTGAGGTATATAAGAAATCTTTGCCTAACTTAAGGTCACAAAGGTTTTCTTCAACGTTTCCTTCTAGTTTTATGTGTTCAGGTTATACATTTAGTTCTGTGATTTAGTTTTACTCTTAGTTTGATGGAACTTTATTTATATCAGGATATTGTCAAAGTTTTTTTAATGTGTGTGTATAGAGATAATCATATGACCACATGATTTTTTTTTTTTTTTTTGGTTTTAGTCTGTTAATATGATGAATTATATTGATTGATTTTCAAATGTTAAGCCAATCTTGCATTCCTGGGATAAGCCTCACTTGGTCACGATGTGCTCATCCTTTCCAGATATTCAGGATTTTATCTAAAATTTTGTTAAATTTTTTGCTTCTATGTGCATGACAGGTATTTATTTATAGTTTTCTTTTCTTGTAACGTCTTTGTATGATTTTGGTATCAGGGTGATGCTGCCTTTATAGAATGAGTTAGGATATATCCCGTCCTCTTCAAATTTCCAGAAGAGTTTCTGCAGAATTGGTATTATTTCTTCCTTAAATGTTTGGTAAATTTCACCCATGAAGCCATCTGGTCCTGGAGCTTTTATTCTGTTAAAGTTTAAGATCAAGTTTAAATGAAGTTAAGATAACATACTTACTTCTGAGTTTAAATGTTATCTTTCAAGATTAGGTAACAAACTTTTTTCACTATTTACTATGAACTTCTAGTGCTCATTTTTTATTAATTCATTTAAGTGATCTTTTAATTCTAAGAGAACGAGGAACTCTTCTATTATAAAATACTAAAGGCTGCAGTAATTCCAGAATGACTCATTTCTAAGAGTCATAAAAATAATAAGTCAATAAATAAATCAATAAATACTTTCCATAAATTAAACTGTGTCAACATATTCACTTAGGGTAAAATACCTAAGCTTATCTGCTGATACACTAGAATTCACTCTTGTAACAAAGAACATGCATTTGTATTTTAAATTACAAAATCACCTGAGCCCTATGTTACATTTTATAGTATATGAATAGAAACTGCTGCTGCTGACATGTTTTATTAGTTGATTCTCTGTTACAACAATTCGTTCATAGGTTACCGTGAAACTGGCAATCACTGAACATAATCCACGATAATTATGGCTTAGATATTACAAAGCTGTGTGACTCTGAGAGTGTCAGAGTTGACCGTGGCATAAATGGACTCATGATTTCCACAGACAGACAATCTATATACAGATTAAACTTGACTGCACCATGTTGGGGTCTGAGAGAAGACAGGGCTTACTTTACAGCACAGATGTGCTAAGTGAGTTTGCTAACTATAGCTGACACGTTATAGCCTGGTCTCGTTGGTATTTATGGGTAAATACTCAGAAGACTGCCACCCAATTATAAAAGGAACTTTGAGGGTTTTTCAGTAGCAGCTGGCTCCGCCTATTGGTTCCCTCAATCCCTGCAGAGCCTGGGCAAGCCTGGATTTGTGGGAGATATGATATAAGGATAAATGAGGCAAGCAGGAATTAGTGGAGACTCAAAGGAAGGATGCCCCTATCAGCCTACATGCTGGAAGAACTGGTAAACACACACATTACCTAGCTCAGTGCAAAAACAAATGAGACTTTTCAGCACGCATACTGTTGAAACATGTTAAATATCAATACTAGTGTGAATTTCAGCCATAGAAGCCCACAGCTCCTAAGAGTTTCCCTGGCTCAAGTCAATCTCTACCATCCGTCATCTGCACCGCAGCCAGAGTGATTTTCCAAATCTAATCATGCCGCTTCCTTGGTTAAAACGCCTCACTTACAAGCCCAATGTTTATTGACTTAATAAATACACACTGAAAACCTTATATCTGCCAGGCACTATTCTAGACACTGGAAATATAAATAACAGTGTACAAAACAAACTGCCCACTTTTATGGGAACTACAATCCAGTTGAAGAAGACATAATAAGCACGTTTTTTTAAAAGGCGAATATTTATATCATGTGTGAAAAACAGAGGGAAAGGGCATATCTGGGGGCCAGAGCTGTCATATTATACAGATGGGTTAAGGTGTCTCTTAATTCTGATTAATCTGGTGATATTTCATCATAAATGAAGGAAATGGGTGGCTCAGTCGGTTAAGTGACCAACTCATGGTTCCAGCTCAGGTCATGATCTCACAGTTTGTGAGTTCGAGCCCCACATCTGGCTCTGTACTGACAGTGTGAAGCCTGCTTGGGATTCTCTCTCTCTCTCTCCTCTCTCTGCTCCTCCTGCTCTCTTTTTCTCTCAAAATAAATAAACTTAAATTGACAAAAAATGAAGGTGAGCCAGAAGTGGCCGTAACAGGGATAGAAACCGCAGCGGGGGCAATCACCGCGCCTGCTGTCAACCCGGGTATAAAGCATCACCAGGAGCCCACCCAATGAGGATGCCTCCTCCATTCCCAGGGGGCTTTAGGGAGCCCTGAGGGGCAAAGCGGCAGGGACACCTCTCTTCAGATGCTGCCAGAGGGCATGGGAATGGAGCTCAGAGGCTGCGTGGAGTGCCTGCTGGAGGAGAGCAGATTTTTCTTTTAAGTACTCTGTACACCCATTGTGGGGCCTGAACCCACAACCCTGAGATCAAGAAATCACATGCTTGGGGGTAGGAGTTAAGATGGTGGAGAAGTAGGGGGACCAAGATTTCCCTCGTCCCTCAAACACAGCTGTATTGAGGTTAGAACACTGGGAACGCCCTGGAAATCAATCTGCAGAGTGGCAGAAGGATCTCCACAGGTGGAGGGAGACAGCTTGGCAGAACAGAAGTGCATGTACGTGAAATGGGTGAGATAAAATAGCACAGGCACAGAGGAGGGGAACCCCTTCTGAGGAGAGGCAAAAGGGAGCACAAGAGAAGCTGTGGACTGCGGCCTAGTGTCAGGACAAGAGGAAACCCTCTCCGGACCGGGTACTGGGGAACGAGAAATACAGTGCATTTCTCCTTTGCAAACTTGTGACAAATGCTGACTTTCTAGGAGTGAAGCCGCTGCCGTGTGTGAACGCCTGGGGAGCAGGGAGCTGGCCCCAGGGTGCGGCAGCGATCTCAGGGGTGCACTGGGAGAGGGCAGTCCCTTCCCTTGAGTACTGTGGGAAGAGGGTTTATTGCCCCCGCCCCCCCAACCAGCACAGTCACCGGTCCCCGGCAGGTCCCCGGCACCAACAGACAACTGTTTTGTGTTTTTGCCTGTTAGTCTCTCTTTGCTTTTTCTCTATCTCGTTTCTTTCCTTCTCTTCTTTTTTCACTTCTTTTTCTTTCTACCTTTTTCTTGTTTTCCCTTTGGAATCAGGCTCATAGTCTCTGATTTGATTTTTGGTCAATTCTTATTATATATTTTTTTCGCTCTTTATCTGTTTTATTTTTTTTGTTTGTTTAATCAGGCATTTTTACTCTATTCTTTTTACACCTTTTCTGTATCTCCTTCTTTATTTTCCTTTCACTGTCTCTGGATTAAGCCTTATAGTTTCTTTGGTTCTTTGCTTGGTGTCTTTTTCTTTTTTCACCCCTTTCATTTTCTCTTTGTATTGGATCGGGTCTCCTGCCCTTTCCTTTTTTCCAGGTTATTTCAACGAACACATCAAAGCACACCTGATTGAAGCTCCAAACATTCCACCACCATGAGCAAAGAGAAGCTTTGCAGAGGACTGATCAGTGGGATAGAGCAGCCAAATACACAACAACAGAGAGGATGTGACACATTCCAAAAACACCTCCTGAAGGGCCAGGCCCTGGACAGTGTGTGACCCATTTTTAATATAGTAGTGTTCACATGTACAGGATACATAACCAGCTATTAAAACACATAAAAGACAAAAACCTACCCAAAATGATGAAACAGAAGAATTCTCCTCAAAAGAAACTCCAGAAAGAAATGACAGAGAATTGCTCAAAACAGATATAAACAATATATCTGAACAAGAATTTAGGATAATGGTCATAAGACTAATAGCATGAGACTAAAAGCATAGAAGACAGCAGAGAATCTATTGCTGCAGAGATCAAAGACCTAAGAAATAGTCACAATGAATTTTTTAAAAACGCTATAAATGGTATGCAAAATAAACTAAATACAGTGACAGCGAGGATGGGAGAAGCAGAGGAGAGAAAAGGCAAAGAAGTCAAACTTTCACCCTTCGCAGATGACATGATGGAAAATCCAAAAGACTCCACCCAAAAATTGCCAGAACTGACACAGGAATTCAGCCAAGTTGTAGGATATAAAATCAATGTACAGAAATCAGTTGCATTTCTATACAACAATAATGAAGCAACAGAAAGAGATATCAAGGAATCGATCCCATTTACAATTGCGCCAAGAACCATAAAATACCCAGGAATAAACCTAACCAAAGAGGTAAAAGAAATATATGCTGAAAACTATAGAAAGCATATGAAAGAAACTGAAGAAGACACAAAGAAATGGAAAAACATTCCATGCTCCTGGATTGGAAGACCAAATATTGTTAAAATGTCAACACCACCCAAAGCAATCTACACATTCAATGCAATCCCAATGAAAACAACACCGCATTTTTCACAGAGCTAGAACAAACAATCCTAAAATTTACATGGAACCACAAAAGACTCCAAAGCGCCAAAGTAATGGTAAAAAGAAAACCAATCCGCAAGTATCACAATCCTGGACGTTAGCCTGTAATACAAAGCTGTAATCATCAAGACAGTACGGTATTGGCACAAAAACAGACACACAGACCAATGGAATAGAATAGAGGACTCAGAAATAGACCCACAAATACATGGCCAACTAATGTTTGACAAAGCAGGGAAGAGTATCCAGTGGGAAAAAGACAGTCTCTTTAGCAAGTGGTGCTGGGAGAACTGGACAGCAACGTGCAGAAGAATGAAACTGGACCACTTCCTTACACTACACACAAAAATAAATTCAAAATGGCTGAAAGACCTAAATGTGAGACAGCATACCATCAAAATCCTACAGGAGAAAATAGGCAGCAACCTCTTTGACCTCAGCTAAAGCAACTTCTTATTTGACATGTCGCCAAAGGCAAGGGAAATTAAAGCAAAAAATGAACTATTAGGACCTCATCAAGATAAAAAGCTTCTGCACAGCAAAGGAAACAATCAACAAAACTAAAAGACAACTGACAGAATGGGAGAAGATATCTGTAAGTGACATATCAAATAAAGGGTTAGTTTCCAAAATCTATAAAGAATTTACCAAACTGAACACTGAAAAACAAATAACCCAGTGAAGAAATGGGCAGAAGACATGAATAGACACTTTTCCAAAGAAAACATCCAGATGGCAAACAGACACATGAAAAGATGCTCAATATCACCCATCATCAGGGAAATAAAATTGAACCCACACTGAGATACCACCTCAAACACGCAGAGTAGCTAAAATTAACAACTCAGGAAACAATAGATATTGGCGAGGGTATAGAGAAAGGGGAACCCTCTTGCACTGTTGGTGGGAATGCAAACTGGTGCAGCCACTCTGGAAAACAGTATGGAGGTTCCTCAAAAAATTAAAAATAGAATTACCCTATGACCCAACAATAACACTACTAGGAATTTATCCAAAGGATATAGGAGTGCTAATTTGAAGGGGCACATGCACCCCAATATTTATAGCAGCACTGTCAACAATAGCCAAATTATGGAAAGAGTCCAAATGTCCATCAACTGATGAATGGGTAATGAAGATGTGGCTTTATATGCAATGGAATACTACCCAGCAATGAAAAAGAATGACATCTTGCCGTTTGCAACAACATGGATGGAATTGGAGGCTATTATGCTAAGCAAAATAAGTCAGTCAAAGAAAGACCGGTATCATGAGTTCACTCAGATGTGGCATTAGAGAAACTTAACAGAAGACCATGGGGGAAGGGAAGGAAAAATAAGATACAAATAGAGAGGGAAGCAAACCATAAGAGACTCTTAAATACAGAGAACAAACTGAGGGTTGATGGGGTGGGGAAAACGGATGATGGGCATTGAGGAGGGCACTTGTTGGAATGAGCACTGGATGTTGTATGTAATGATGACTCACAGGAATCTACTCCTGAAGCCAAGACTACACAGTATGCTAATTTGACAATCAATCAATCAATCAATAAGAAGGAAATGAGGGAATATGTCATGTGGCTATGTGTACAAAATACTTCTAGGCCAAGGGGAGTGCAAAGCAAGTACAAGGGACTCTAGGCAGGAGCATGACTAGCATGTCTGATGAATAGCAACGCCAATGGCTGCAGTGGAGACAAGTGGGCCAGGCCAGGACATAAAACCAAAGAAGTCACTGAACTTGAGATCACATAAGGTCCTGCAGACTTTTGAAGGGGTATTGGCTTTTACTGAGCTAGAAAGCCATTTGATGATTCTGAGGAGTGCTATGACCCGATTTTCATGATTCAGTAGCTGGTTAAATGTGGAAAACAGACTCTGGAAGCAAGGGGCTTAGAGTCATGCAGCTATAGACCAAGGAAAAGTAAGAATTTCCAGCAAGAAGATGCAGGGAGAGCACAGCTCTACAGATACTTTCATTTCAGACTTCTAGTCTCTGAGAGTCTGAGGATCCATCCTGTTGCTTCAAACCATCTAGTCTGTGGTACTTTGTTTACAGTGGCCTTAGTAAACAAATACATGCATAATCCTAATTTAAAATATTCAAATTTGTGGGAAGAATCTTTTGATGGAGCTGTTTTTCATCGAATAGATTTGTATTTTGGAATGCAATGGCATAGAATTGAGAAGACCTGTATCTACTGTATCTAAACATGGCAAGATATTAGAAAAGTCATAAATAGCAACAACTTATTTGATGACATGTAACAAGTATTTGTCAAAGAAAGGTACTCTGAAAGGAGACACTAAAACAGCAACTGTGAAAATATTTAGGCTAAAATATCTTCACATTTCAATATGAAAAAAATCTAGAATTGAGACCATGTTCCATTCAGCAGTTTGCTCTGAGCTTGCCAGGTGCTTTGGTATCTGTAGGGAAAGCACTTTCTTGAAAACTAAAAATACTATTGTCTAAAGAAAAAAAATAATAAGGTTTGCAACTTAAAAAAAAACTGCAGCAAATTTAATTTTAAAATTAAGTGTAAGATCTTTTTTTTTCCAGAAAATGATCACTATCGACATATTAAAGATAAGGCTAGGAAACCGATTCAAGTATATGTACCAAGAATTCAGCATGTGTTAAAAGTTAGTAATCACATAATTAACATAAAAATTAAATATATTATTATAAAATTAAGATCAAAATTTTCAATTGTCTAAATGCATAAGGGTATATAAATTACCACTTAAAATGTGAATTTTGAAGATACTTTTGAACAGGACTCTTTATAGGTCCTAATATATTTACAAATCAATAAATATTCCAAATATGTTATTTTCACTACTTTAACATCTTTTTCCTCCTAAAAATGTGGTTTGGTCAAAAATTATAGCCACATTGCCATTACACACCAAAAGGGCAATTTGACTTAGGTATTTTTCACCAGTTGCACCCTGTCATTACTTGCTCAGGCAACATTTCCTGAAAAGGCAATGTTGCAAGTGACCCCCAAAGAAGGCAGGACATAGAGCTCTCTGTTTCACCATTCTCCCCTCATTGCTGGGCTGGTACTAACATGTGACTTCATTAAAAAACAGTAAGTCATAGTGGGGGGCGTGGTGAGCAATAAGGGCAGGATAATGCTGTATAAATTACTTCCCCCAAGCCAGAAGTCAGTCCTGGTTCACCATTAATAGTGTAAAAGGAGATTTCAAAATGGAGCAAGCGAGCCTAACTCAGTCTTTTCACAATCGGATGGAAAAGCCACAAGGGAGGAGGAATTTATGCAGGTCATCGTTGGAGGAACTATGAACTTTTTGTCAGTTACAAGCCCTCTGCCTAGACTTCACTTCCTCCTCACCCAGACACCTGAATTGTTCCATTCTTTACTTTGGAAGAAGCCGATGGGGTTTAACAAGCATCAATCCCTTATTTGCATATTAACCCAACCAATCCAAATTAACCTAGTTTCAATCTCTGTTTTGTATCAAGGACCCAAATAAGAGCTGCACTTGTGACTTTTAGTTTTTGTAACTCTGTCCCCTCTTTGTCTTCCTCCAAACAGGAGTCAGATTTCTACCTGAATCTGGGTTTCCCAAACTGCAATTCTAATTGCCCAAATAAATGTCTATTTGCTTACATTTCCAGTGACAGGAGCTAGAATATGGTAGCACAAGTCACTTAACGGCTCTGAAAGGAATGCAATTTCCTCATCTATATAATGGAAATGTTCTCTGTTTAACTTACAGAAAAGGATTTGGCTAAAAGTTGACTGGCTGATTTGCAAAAATGCTCTTTTAAGTGACAGATGGTGCCAATACTCAAGTACCCGACAGCAACAGGAGACCAAAAAGCCACCATTTAGTGTTGTTTCCAGGAGCCTGTTTACTCACCCATATTTTCCAGGAAGTAAACTGTAACCATCCTAATCTATGGTTACTAGAACTAAATAGTATTTAATTAACTAAGGCAAAATAGTAAATAGAAGGAAAAAAAAAACTCACTACTTTTCCTGGGTATCAAAATACTCCTTCACAAAATAGTAAAATAACAAATAAAGTCCACCCAGATCGAGTGTATTTAATTTGTATACTTGGCATCTTGTGTTCTGCATCTAGGTTTCAATCTCATTTTCAGCCACAGCTGTAATTAGAGCTGCAATGGACTGTTTTATGATCTATAAAGATGAAAAGTCTAGTACAATCATTAGCAGTTAAAATTTCTCTGGTCATACCATAGCTTAATCACTGTGTATTTTAGGACTCCACTGGAGATTTTGAGTTTGAAATTAATAGAAATGAAACCCAGGGAACCAGGCAGCAAAATTATATATGGAATAAAACCAATCACTAACTACTAGGAGCCTTTGAAGTAAATAAAATGTTTTAAGTGAATGAATACTTAGGAATGTTAAGTTTATGGTCTTTTACAATCATTTCACTTCACATCCTAAATACTATACTTACACCTTAAAGTTATTTTATCAGAAATTACGCTTTATAAGTCAATAAGAACATACCTAGAGCAAGTTCTTTTCATCATGCATAATCTGTTATTCAATTTTCAACTCAACTCTTCAGGACCCTAATGTGTAAATCAGAACATCAGTAGCTACCTAAAACAACATCTATGCTTTTCAGAATCTTAGATGCTAAGTTTGTAACATAAGAACCCTTGGGCAGTCTGCTCAATCACAGGGACAACTTCTCAGAACAATCTTTTGAATGTTTAATATAAAATACACGTTTATAAGGAAACCAGTTTTACTGAAATATTGTTCTCACTTTTTTTTAAGCATAAATAACAGCATGTAGTGGCAGGTCTAATAACTACCATAATAAAGCAGTGGTTGTGTATGATATTTTGAGATCTTTGCACCAACTCTGTAATATTAAAGTATCTCCGACTTTTATTGGCAATATCTGAAATACTGCTAATATTACTGTGGTTTGTTGCCAACATTCACAACTGAAGAAAACGCTAAATTTGTTAGAGGTTAGTGATGTCCTATCTAAGTTATGGATCCCCTAAAATCTATCCAGAAAGTCTCAGGTTAAGAAATACCCTTCATTAGAGGAATCTGACAAGATGATTTTTTTCTGACAAAATATTTTTAAGATTTATATGCAAAATTAGCTTTCCTGATTCACAAAAGTTCTACAACATTTGATAAATGTTTTCAAAAAGAGGAACAACAATAGTGATATGTCAACAATGCCAAATTACTTATAGAGCAAAGCACTGGGTAGACCATTCAGGTTCAAACCCCGTCTTCACCATTTATTTACTGTTAACATGGGCAAGTTATTTAATTTCTCTAAGCTTCAATCACACAATCTACTAATTAGTAATACTAATAGTCTACTTCAGCTGTTGTGAGGATAAAAGGATATACTTATGCAAAAAATCTCAGCACAGAGTAAAGGCTCACTAAACACTAATAAGAATTTATTTTTCAACAACACACTGGATTACTTAAAGGCAAAATGATATTCATCGCAGGTTTTCATAACCAAAGTGGGGACGAGACATCTAATTTAAACTATATATACCCTAACTTTAGAATTATGAATCTTTGGATAGTCTTTTGGTTCTAGGCACACTCTGTAACGTAATTACAGAAACCTACATAGATCATTTTCGGATCATTAAGTGAACAAACCTCATTGGTATGATGTTGACAAGACCATGACCTGAATCTGAGAATACATGATTTCCTATGTTCTAAGAACTAGACATTAAACGATAGCAAGATGGTTATGTAAGTTATGACCAACAGACTTAATGTAATAGAATGTAGCCAATAAAATGTTAGTAAAAACAGTAGCAACACAGGAATGCACTGATGTAATGTTAAGTGGAGTAGCTGGATAATACCCAACCCTGAGTTCTCAGACACTAATTTAGGGTTAGATTATGTTCCATTCTGACCACAAAATTTCCTACCTTTTAGGTGTATTTTTCTCTGGTCCAAATTGCACTTCTTAATAGTTAATCCCATTTATTCTAATCATTAACTTATCCCACTCAATTGACATTTCAAATTTCTCCCAAGTGCCTCCCTCCCTCTACCTCCCTCTCCAAGCCAAACTATCTTTAAAAACTGTCATCGGCTCTATGGAATTCCGTTAAGAGTCTGTGACCATGGAAAATTAAGTGTTTTTGTCTTTTTCCTACTGTTTTTATCATCCCATCAAGGTATTAACATGAAAAAGATAACATTCGAAAAAGAAAGATTCAGATCATTAAAGAAACTGCTAAATTATCCCTAAAACCATGACTAAGTAACAAGATCTGAGATTAATAGTAGTCTTTTTTCATCTATTGATCCATTTTAATCAGAAAACTTGATTTTGGAGATATTACATTAGAACACATTATCTCTGAACAGCTGGGATACAGACATAGAACTCAGATATAAGATAGTAAATGGTGAAATATTTAGATTCTAAATTTAAAGTGACACTGAGAACTGCTCAGAAATCAATACCGTAGCAACAGCTATCTCATTAAATAGGTAAGGCATTAAGACAGGAAAACCGCACAATCACATTTTCCAACAAAATAGGATTTTGAGAAACTGCTTTTGCTACTCATTGGAACTCTTATCCTAGTTGAAATCAGTCTGTGGAAAATCAGCTTTAGTAAAGGTCCTAACTGGAGTCTGGGTCCTTCAAGCTTCCCACGAGGGTAAGAGGACCTTTAAATCAAATAATCCTATTGCAGAGATGGAAACACTGAATAAGTACTAGAGGGGAGAATCTGAATAAAAATGAACAGCCTTACTGATAAACTTGAGTCTGTTTTTCAGTTATTAAATTCAACTCCCCCCTCTATGAGCCATGAATATTCAACTAACATAAACCAGTATCTTTTACTAGCTTCAAAATGCTGGCCTAGCTGCAAAATTTATAAAGCCATTGGCAACAAGACATAAAGAAAGGTGAGGTTTCTGTCAAGAGCTGTAGGCTGGTACACACAATTTTACAAATGCTAAATAGCATTTTAGCAGGAGGGAGTGCCAAATTATGATTTTACGATTTTAGGAAATCACTTTGCAATAGGATAAACGCTTAGGATACCCATTTAATTACAAAAATGAGTTCAGGGGGGATGATCTAAAGCAGCATTTGGGAAGTCCCTGTTTCAGGATATCTGCAAATCTGCTTTGACCGTGGCATTAACGTATAAGGTCTGTACCTTCCCCTCCAAATGGGAACCGCTTCTGCCTAGCTCCATACACGGAAAGCACTGGGCCAAAGACTCATGTGGTATTTATAATCCGATGACATGTTGAGTTGTACACTCACACAGCAAGGCAAAATAGTACAAACTTAATCACTAAAATTTTTTTTATTTTTAACTTTTTGGCTGTTTAGGTAATTCATTTCAAGGAACAATAGTGGGCAACAAATAGAAGGGCTTATTTATTTCTTTGACAGTAAATATATTTTCTTCCAATTAATAATATCTAATTTCTCATAAGTTACTAAGAAAAAAAAACTCACTGTAAATTTTAAAAATAAGAGAAAACTTAAATGATACTTCAAGATTTTATAATTTTCAAATTCTGTCAAAGATTACTTCTTGAAATTCCAATTAAAAAAAACTTAAGTAAAAAAGCATTATATGTTCCGCTATCATAGGTATCTAGTCAAACATATGAAAAAGAATCAAAAATGTTTTTTCATTTTCATTTAAAGCTCCATAGAGCTCAGAAACTAATAAATCTGTTAATTTAGAAGAGTCAATACTGGGGAAGGAGTTTATCAAACTCCAAGATAATTTTCAGTAAAAATAACACTAAGGCTCAAATTTCAAGTCAATAGAAATGATATCAGATATAAAGCACATTCACTACGAAGAACTAGACAACTAATAAGTAGCTATATATTTTAAAAAAGATGACTGAGGATGGGGACAAGTGGGGAGGCAGACAGTGGCGACCTCTGGAAGATGGAATCTCTTCTCTCTGCTGGTCCTAGAAGAGAAAAGAGACACCAATAAGCATCAACACACTGTCCGAATTCCTCCCCACCCGAGACCCAGCAGTCCACAGGTGTTTCTCAACCTGACAGCCAACTTCACCTTCACAGATGGTATTCAGTGCCAAGAGGAAGTCAAAAACACCACCCTATCCTAACTTGATTAGAGCTGCCTTAAGAAAAATAAAGACTATCCAAAGTACTATTTATAGCTGTTATCTATATCAAATGGGGCCTAAAGCAGCTGGGTTGAAAGTCATACTCCTTTTTATTAAGACTAGCTTTCCAAAACTATTGCACTCAACTATTTTAAATTATAAAGAGACAATTAAATATAATCTAAAAGATCTGAATTATCCCTTTGCTTGCACACATTTGTACGAAGCAAGTGGCTACAAGCAGATGTTTGGGTTATAACCGTTGTGACTCTCAATCAACGCCCATGGAGAGGATTGGGGTGATGGGTCCCTTACACCAAGTTGACAAAGGGAAATTCAACAACTTATGTAATTTGGAAAAGATTATCCTCACTCCGCAAAGCAGCTCTAGAACAAATGAAACTCAAAACATAATTACCTAGAGTGACTAGAGTACATAATACCTTCAATTCTGCAATTCAAACAGCATTCTACAGAATCTGCTTTCCCTAGGGAGTACAGCTGGTAATTCCGAAACAACTGGCAAATCCTTGCAGAGACCATACAGCTTTCATAACCAGAACTCAGAATCAGTTACTTTCTCCTATCTTTGTGGAAGAGCTAATCACTGGAAACACGTCTAGAGTAAACCCAATATGAAATATTCTTTATTATTTTAGTCACTCAAGACTGAGACAAATATATGTATAAAATGATGAGTTAATCAATTAAAATGAAATAAGTAGTAGCTATGTTTCCACATTATTACTTTCTTCCAGGTATTGTGCTGCTCACTGGGGATGCAAAAAGATAAGTAAGATACAATCTCTGAGCTCATAGAAGTGCCGTGAACGTGCAATACTGGAAGCCTGAAAGTCTGAAAGTCTGAAAACTGAATCTCTTGTCGACTCGCTGGCTCTGGGTCAAGGGAATATATTTTTAGATTCTTAAGTCTAAGTCTGCAACTCCAACAAGTAGATGACGGCAACGCGAAGAGGCCGGGGCACCACGGTGTAGAAGAGTTAAAACACGTTTCGTACGCGCAGTGTACTAGCCGGCAACGGGGTCCAAAGAGATGCAATGATTCTAAGACTGACTACTTCAATGTTAAGATTGAAGAAGTTCAGGAAGCACCACACAGAAAAAGACTGAGAAATCAAGATTATGTTTGATTTTGTGAAATCGCTACGAATTTTAGGGCTGAATGAGACCTCGGAGTTCCCATCAACAAAGGAATTCAGAATCCCAAACACGAGCAAACCATCTGAACAATGCCCACTCCTTTGTTTACAAAGCACAACAATAACCAAACCAAAGCAACCGCTAGAAACGTGCAGACCACCTGTTTTTCGGGCACCTTTCCTGAGGGCCTCCAATGTCTTCCTAAATCACTCCACTGTACCTGCTGCAAAGTAAGAATATTCTTGGCGCCAGAGCCCAAAGCCGACCTCGTCCGAGTTGCCCGACTTGAGGTCGACGCGACCAGTCCGCGAGGCCCGCAAGGTCAAGTTCGGAGCCTAGGCAGGCCTCGCCCCCCAGCCCTGCGGAGGCGCGCGGCCGCCCGAGCCGCTGGCCTGACGCGGGAGAGCTCGGCCGGCGCCAGCAGCCCGCGCCTCGCCGCCCCGCCCGCAGCCCGCGGCTCCGCACGCGCGGGCACCCACACCCGAAGGCAGCGAGCGTTCGGGGCGCTCGTACCTCACGCCGCTGCTCCGAAAACCCCGGGACGCGCAGCCGGCTGCTCCCGGCGCCCCCAGGGGCAGCACCACGCTCCCGCCGAGCATCAACACGCGGCCCAGGCGACGGCGGAGCAGGGAAAAGCCGCGGGCCGGCACTGCCATGGCCGCGAATCGCCGGCTTCCGGACGGAGACTCCACCTCCCGGCGCTGCGGTCCTCGCAGCTGCAGGCCGGGCTCCGCCCCCACGCGGCCGGGCCGGAGAGCGGGTCCCTGCGGCAGCCGGTTCCGGGCGCCATGCCGGGGCGGGGCCCGGAGCCAAACTCAGGGCTGGGGGCGGGCCCGAGACACACTGGGAGGCGGGGCCAGGAACCAAGCTCTGAACGGGACGGGGCAGAAGAAACTCCGCGACTGGCAGGAGCTGGGCGGAGACCCTGGCCGCGGGCTGTGCGAAGTGGGGGGGGCGGGGGGACAGTCTGAGACTGGTGGCTTGCGATGTGGCTTCTCACCCACCTGACACACCTTTGATCTTCCCATAGCGAGGACACAGGTAAGGCGTCTAAAGTAATCACTCCAAGCAGCATGCCTTCTTTTTCCCTAGCCAGACTTCCGGCCTGCCACCTCCGAGGCTATATGATTTAAAGCCAGAAGGATGTTACTGCTTGTTTCCTACCCCACTTAGTAAGATCTTGGGATATCTGGGAGCTGGAGAGAGAAAAAAAAAGGTGTGAGTGTGTGGAGGGAGGAGGGGGACCTGGCTGAAGAAGGCCTGAACTTTAGAATTTCTGTTGTTCTACCTTATCTCCATATTTGGAAGGAAAAAATCATTTTCCAGAGTTTATGACCAAGTTAACATAGCCTGGGAACCTGCATTGTCTGGTGAATGGACAGCTACTGAAAAAGCAAAAATATCAACTACCTCTGGAAAAGTAAAAATCAGACTGGCCATTCACTATGCTGGGATATGTTAAAAGGTAAATTGAAGCAGACTTTTAAAAATTAAGAGTTTCTTTGAGCAAAAAATCAGTTTGAACCAGGCAGCATCCAATCTAGCAGATAGAAAGGCACTCTTGAGAGCTTTACAAAATAAAAGACTTTTTTTTTTTTTTGGGGGGGGGGGCGGGGCTGAAGGGAACAGGAACAAGAAAGTTATACTAGCAAAAAAGTGGGTTCTTTGTTGCAAAGTTTCTTTCCTTTAGGGGATGGCAGGGATCTATCAGGCACAATACCAGACTAGGGCTGATCAGGTGATTCCTGGTTGACTGATTTAAGATTCTGTTTCTGGGAGAGAGGAAACTAACGGGGAGGAAGAATTTCCTCTGCCTTTAAGGTCCTAGTTCTAGCTAGATCAGAATCATTTTTTTAAATATGAAATTTGTTGTCAAATTGGTTTCCATACAACACCCAGTGCTCATCCCAACAGGTGCCCTCCTCAATAGCCATCACCCACCCACCGCTCCCTCCGACCCCCCATCAACTCTCAGTTTATTCTCAATTTTTAAGAGTTTCTTATGGTTTGGCTTTCTCCCTCTCTAACTTTTTTTTTTTTTCCTTCCTCTCCCCCATGGTCTTCTGTTAAGTTTCTCAGGATCCACATAAGAGTGAAAACTGGTTAGATCAGAATCATATGGACATGAGATAGATTAACAGAGGAAAATCAAGTTAATAGCATACATAAGGGGAATCAAAATCAAATTTAATAGCATTCAATGGGGAATCCACACAGACATTGAAATTCCAAAGATAGGCAACATGATGCTTATATGAGTTAAGGAGAGGGGTAGGGGTCTGAGGATACAAAAGGAGAGATATCATGAACAGGAAAGTGAAAGGAGATGTTTGGAAAACAAAGATACCCTGTTATTCAGATAAGTTTCTCAGGTAAAGAGGAATGTCTATTAATAGCTCTCTTCCTGGTAAAGCAAGCAGTTGAGGGGGAGGTAAAGAACTTTTTCTGACTCTGCTGGGTTTGGATTATTTTTAACTCAAAATAATGTTCATGCCAAAGTGGCCCATCTAAGGGTGGCCTTCCCTTGTCCTCTACAGTGATTAGGTCTTAGTTTGGTGAAGTGGGGCTTAGCATAAGTGACTCCATTTTGGATCTGTTGTCTTGTTTTTTAACAGGTAACAAACACAGATAAGAGACAGATAGAACCAGATGCAAAGGTGAAGGAAACAATATTTCTCCCAAGGTCAGGCTGCAGCTGTGAAGTATCATCACAATCCCTTTGACCACTACATTCTTACTTAAAATCCTTCTTCTCTAAAATCATAACTGTCAGAAAGTGTGCTCTTTAAAATCCTATCAGTAAGAATGAAACATCCTATCCGTCCTATTCTGTATGATGTAAGTCAGTTTCACACAAAGAAGCAGCCTTTATTTCCAACGTAGGTAAAAGCTTCAGATGAGGGATTCCTGAACACATTCCACATCGATCTTAACCTTATCAATTCCAAGGAATAGGCCCCTGGATCCCCTTTACAGTTCCACTTCATGTTGACCCCTTTACACACAGCTCTTTCCTGCTTTGAGCCTCCCAAAATGTTGCTTTATTTAAATTTCACCTAACCTCTACCCTTCCCCAAATCTTATAAGAACCCCATATCTCCCCTTAGTTGATGAGACATTTCTCAGGTTTCCTCTGGTGTGCAGTCTCCTTCATTACAAGGAACCAGTTATTCTAATTTTGTCTTTCTACAGTTTTGTCCCTGCCAGTTGAATCTGATTAGGCTAGGATAGCAGCCAGGAGTGATGATCGAGGGGATTTGCAGCCCAGAAGCAGTTATCAGTCTATTGTGTCCCCAGTGTTCAGTAATTTCTTGAAAACTAGTTCATTAAGGTTTATAAGGAATCCTAAATGGACACCACCACATTTCAAAACATAACCACATCAATTCAAAGCTTTCTTTAATTATCTGGCCTTGTCAAGAATATGTAACAGTCTCGTATGGAGATACGTTGATCATTTCTTGTCCCCATCCTCTGTGTCTCATACTAGACTCTAGACAGCTCTCTTTGCACATAAACTTCATGTACTTCCTACTAATGGAACCTGAATTATTGCACTCAAAATAAGCCATGACTGTGACAGGAAGGAAAAAAATTGCCTCCACCCTCAAGGTTCTCCAGCAGGACTAAGAATTAAATTTACATGAGACAAATTAACAGGAGACAAAAGCCCACAAAGTTTTATTATGTGTACACGAAGGTCCAGTTACAAAATTGAGACGGGAAGAAATGACCAAAGTAAGGTTTTTGAACACTTTTAGACAAAGAGATGATACATTTATTTAAAAAATTTTTCTAACGTTTATTTTTGAGAGAGAGACAGAGCATGAGAGGGGGAGGTGCAGAGAGAGAGGGAGACACAGAATCCAAAGCAGGCTCCAGGCTCCGAGCTGTCAGCACAGAGCCGGACGCAGGGCTCAAACTTACTAACCGTGAGATCATGACCTGAGCTGAAGTTGGATGCTTAACTAACTGAGCCACCCAGGCACCCCAAGAGATGATACAATTTTGAGGAATTTATAGAGTAAGGAAAACAGGTGTTTGGGCTGAAATGGTAGATTAGTAAAAAGTAATAAGACTTACTTCTGCAGCTTTTTGTGGTTTTAAAGTCATTACCTCTGGTGATAAGGATATTTTTATTTTTTTTTATTTTTTTTTTTTTTTTTAGTTTTCTTGTTTATTTTGACAGAGGAAGAGAGAGAGAGAGAGACAGCGTGAGTGAGGGAGGGGCAGGGAGAGAGGGAGAAAGAATCCCAAGCAGGCTCCATGCTGTCAGCACAGAGCTCAACACAGGGCTTGAACTCACAAAACTGAGACCATCACCTGAGCTGAAACCAAGAGTCCGATGCTTAACCGACTGAGCCACCCAGGCTCTTTTCACTTCTCAGTGTAGGGAGGATATTTTTCCTATGAGACATTTGTTTCCTGCTTTCAAGGAGACAGAGGAAGGGCTGAATGTCCTTGTACTAGTTGTTACTTCAGTAATTTTTATTTGAAATAATGTGCCAGCCCCGACAGCTGTTTCTGAGTAACTCATTAAAGTCATCTTGAGGTAAGAGCTTGCATCAAGCAAAGGAAAGCAACTACCCTCTGTCATCTAAAGGTAACCCTACCCACAAGTCTACCTACTATCTAATCTCGGTGTGACCTCCGTGGCATTATCTCCAGAGCCTAGTCCAATGGGTGGCACACATTAAGTGCTCATGAAGCATCTGTTACATGAGTGAGTGAATGAATTGAACCTAGACTCAGCAGGAATGGAATGAAATGCCCAATGAACTCCAAAAGAGCCACCTCTGACGAGATGTGGGCAGAGCTGCTCGTCCTCCTGGAGACGTAGAGCATATAACTGAACCTGTCCCAGAGATTTTAAGTACACCAGAAAATGTGTATGGTGGCCTATTGCCAGGCTTTGGATGACTATAAGTTTTCTGACACCCATTGGATATCCTTTCAATAGTAAAATACCCCTGTAGAACATTACGCCTACTATTCTTGCAAATGGAGAAGTTAATGTCAGTCTACTGAGTTGTGCCATGAGAAATTTTCCCCATGTTTCTGGATGGTGCCCTGGTCGTCAGAAATGTAACTCCCGTGAAAGTTAATCTAGATCATCGCTGGACTAGAGTGACATTTTTAGCTGTTTGAGAAATGTGTATATTAATATTGATTTTTATGAATCTGAGGTATCACAGAGGACATGAAATGTTTTTCGACATGATTAGAGGAATTGTTTGAAGAAGAGACTTTTCCCCATAGCACTGAATATGAAAGATTGTGACCCTATACTCAAAAACAATTGGATTTGGTTTTTAAACTATAAATTAGATTTTCTTATATTTTGCTTTTCTAAGCTAACTTTAGCTGCAAGCATAAGCTTAATTCTGGCCACTACCTCAACAAGATTAATCATTAGGGAAATGTAAATCAAAACCACAATGACACAACATCTCACACCCATTAAGATGGCTACTATAAAGAATAAAACCAAACAAAACCAAAAAACAGGTGTTGGTGAGGATGTGAAGAAGGTGGAACCCTTTGGGGGTTCTCTTGGTGGAACTGTAAAATGGTGCAGCCAGTATGGAAAATCAGTGATTCCAGGGGTTAGGGGAAGGGGAATGGGGAGTTGCTGTTTAATGACTACATAGTTTCAGTTTTGCAAGATCAAAAGAGTTCTAGAGACTGGTTACATAATAATGTATTTGTGCTTAACACTACAGAACTATATACAGTAAAACCTTGACTTGCCAACATAATTCAAGCATAATTCGTTCCAGAAACATGTTTGTAGTCCAAAGCACTTGTATGTCAAAGCGAATTTCCCCGTAAGAAATAATGGAAACTCAGATGATTCATTCCACAACCCAAAAATATTCATAAAAAAATGATTATACTACTGTAATATAACACAAAATAATAAAATACAAAACAGAAAGAAAAATAAATTAACCTGCACTTACTTTTGAAAACCTTTGTGTCTGGTGTGAGTGAGGGAGACAAGACAGGAGGGTTATTGTGGAGGAGGACTTTTGCTATCACTGACAGAATCATCGCTATCCATTGGCTCAATGGAATCTTTTTCTGCATGGGCGCCATTGTACATGCTCTCATGGATACTGACTATAGTACAGTATTAATAAACTCTTGTCATATACTGTATTTAATGTAACTGCAATAAGGCAATAGAGGAAAGGGTCTATATCCGCAGGCAGCCTAATCTAGAATGAAGCAAAGTATTCCTAAGCTTACTCATTCCTAAGCTTACTCTTCTATGGAAGAGTAAAGGACTGTCCATAGGTGCTTTGAAGTCACAAAAAATACACGAGTGCCAGTTGTGGGCACCTTCCAACATTCTGAAAAATCACTGATTTCTGCCAAACACCATGGCCTGACACCAGAGCATCTCAGCATCGGCCTGAGACTGAGCATCTGAGCATGGGAGACGATCACCCACAATCCCACAGAAAGAGAGAGAGAAAGAGAAGAACCATTGTCTCAGTTGTGATTATGTGATGTTCGGTGTCACATACCACTCATACTGCAAGACATGCTCATTTTCAAGTTAAAATTTATTAGAAATGTTTGCTCATCTTGCAGAACAGTCGCAGAACAAGTAACTTGTAATCCAAGGTTTTACTCTACTTATACATGGTTAGGATGAGAAATTTTATGTCATGTATATTTTACCACCATTTAAAATTCCTTTGATGGATGGCACAAAAACAGACACATAGACCAATGGAATAGAATAGAAACCCCAGAACTAGTCCCACAAACGTATGGCCAACTAATCTTTGACAAAGCAGGAAAGAATATCCAGTGGAAAAAAGACAGTCTCTTTAACAAATGGTGCTGGGAGAACTGGACAGCAACATGCAGAAAATTGAAACTAGACCATGTTCTCACACCATTCACAAAAATAAACTCAAAATGGATAAAGGACCTGAATGTGAGACAGGAAACCATCAAAACCCTAGAGGAGAAAGCAGGAAAAGACCTCTCTGACCTCAGCCGTAGCAATTTCTTACTTGACACATCTCCAAAGGCAAGGGAATTAAAAGCAAAAATGAACTACTGGGACCTTATGAAGATAAAAAGCTTCTGCACAGCAAAGGAAACAACCAACAAAACTAAAAGGCAACCAACAGAATGGGAAAAGATATTTGCAAATGACCTATTGGACAAAGGGCTAGTATCCAAAATCTATAAAGAGCTCACCAAACTCCACACCTGAAAAACAAATAACCCAGTGAAGAAATGGGCAGAAAACATGAATAGACACTTCTCTAAAGAAGACATCCGGATGGCCAACAGGTACATGAAAAGATGCTCAATGTCACTCCTCATCAGGGAAATACAAATCAAAACCACACTCAGATATCACCTCACGCCAGTCAGAGTGGCCAAAATGAACAAATCAGGAGACTATAGATGCTGGAGAGGATGTGGAGAAACGGGAACCCTCTTGCACTGTTGGTGGGAATGCAAATTGGTGCAGCCTCTCTGGAAAACAGTGTGGAGGTTCCTCAGAAAATTAAAAATAGACCTACCCTATGACCCAGCAATAGCACTGCTAAGAATTTACCCAAGGGATACAGGAGTACTGATGCATAGGGGCACTTGTACCCCAATGTTTATAGCAGCACTCTCAACAATAGCCAAATTATGGAAAGAGCCTAAATGTCCATCAAGTGATGAATGGATATAAAAATTGTGGTTTATATACACAATGGAGTACTACATGGCAATGAGAAAGAATGAAATATGGCCCTTTGTAGCAACGTGGATGGAACTGGAGAGTGTGATGCTAAGTGAAATAAGCCATACAGAGAAAGACAGACACCATATGGTTTCACTCTTATGTGGATCCTGAGAAACTTAACAGAAACCCATGGGGGAGGGGAAGGAAAAAAAAAAAAGAGGTTAGAGTGGGAGAGAGCCAAAGCATAAGAGACTGTTAAAAACTGAAAACAAACTGAGGGTTGATGGGGGGTGGGAGGGAGGGGAGGGTGGGTGATGGGTATTGAGGAGGGCACCTTTTGGGATGAGCACTGGGTGTTGTATGGAAACCAATTTGACAATAAACTTCATATATTGAAAAAAAATTCCTTTGATGTAAAAATTAGTGACAAATATTTTATTATTAATTTAGGAATTTTTACTTCCAATGGTAGTGAATAAGACTTACTGGGCCACATCCTTAGAAAGATTTTGTATTATCAGTCTTTTAAATTTTAGTCCGTTTTGTGAGCAACAAATAATATTCACTGAAGTGTTCATTTATATTTTCCTGACCATGAATGTGTGAAACATCTGTTTATTAGCCATTTCAATTTTCTCTTTTCCAGTGGGTTTGTTTTTTATTGATATAGGAATTATTTCTATTTTCAGTATCAGTACTGTTTTGTCACTTGTGTGTGTGACAAGTAGTCAGATTTATCAATCTATTCTTTTGTGGTTGGAGTTTAATGTTTATGCAATCTCTCCATAATTTAAGATTATAGAGATGGAGTCCTGTTAATTTAGAGTTTTCAAAGTGTTGCTTTTCACATTTAAATCTCTTAAGTATTACAATGTGCACAATGTGTGAGGTACAATGTGTGAGGTAGAGATAAAATTTCTTTAAAAAATGCACCAGAAGCACTTATTACTAATCCATTCTTTCTTCCTTATCTGCAGTTCCACCTCTTTCTACTATGAGCTTTCTATATGGACATAGATCTGTCCCTTCTCGCTGGCAGGATGATGTGGCAGAAATCAAGACTAGTGAACTTGAAGCAATAGAAACTATCAAAGGCGAAGTGTATTTTTTAAAAAAGGCTAAAAAATATAACAGTGTCTCAGTGAGCCTTGGGACAACTTCAGGACACCAAAGATAATATAATTGGAGTTCCCAAAAGAGAGGGGATGAGGACCAAAAATTTTTTTTAAAGAATTCATGTGAAATATTTTCCAAATTTGGTGAAAAGTACAACAAACTCATCTGAGAAACTCACTGAAGCCAAAGCAGAAGAAACATGAAGAAAACTGTACCAAATTATATCATAATTAAATTGCTCAAAACCAGTGACAAGGTGAAAAAAAATTTTTAAGCAGCCAGGAGGAGAAAAAACATTTCAGGACAGAGGAATGCAGATAAGAGCAGCAGGTTTCTCAACAGTTTAGCACAGTAGTAGGATATAAAACAACATACCCAAACCCAAGTTAGCAATATGCCATATAATAAGTTTTGAAATCAGAAAGTGTGAGACCTCCAACTTTGTTCTCCTCTTTTTTTTTTTTTTTTTTCAAGATTATTTGCCTATTTAGGGTCTCTGGAGATTCTGTATGGGTTTGGGGATGGGTTTTTCTATTTCTGCAAAAAACACTTCAGGACTTTGATAGACATTTCATTAAATCTAATAATGTAAATTGCTTGGGTATATTGGCATCTTAGCAATACCAAGTTTTCCAATCCATGAACTCAAAATCTTTCCATTGATTTATTTCTTTAATTTCTCTCAGAAACATATTGTAGCTTTTTAGTGTACAAGTCATCCTTGGTTGGATTTATTACTGTGTATTTTATAAGTTTTGATGCTATTATACATGGAATTATTTTCTTCATTTTCCTTCTGGACTGGTCATTTTTGGCAACTACTTTTGCCATAACAAGTTTCTTTGTCTGGGAATCTCATGTCTTCTGTAAGTGTCCCTGAAACTGTGGAAAGCTAACTTAGTAGATTGTGGGTAGGGTGAAATTTACTCCATCATAAGCTCACAAATTGTCATGATAGGAGAGAAAGAGGGGATATCACTATAGATGCTAAAAACACTAAAATATTAATAAAGTAATAATACAAAAAGCTTTAATGCAGTGTATTTTACTACTAAAATAAAATAGACAAGTTTATTGAAAAACACAAATCATCTTAAACTGACCCAAAAAGAAATTTAAAAATTTAATAACTCTATATAGATTTTTAAAAACAAATTAGCAATTAATAACTCTCTGGCAAACAATCTTCAGTCTTAGTGGGTTTCACTGATGATTTCTCTCAAATATTTAAGAAAACAATAATAACAATCCTATGCAAATCTCTCAGAAAATAGAAGAAGGAACACTTTCCAACTCACTTTGTAAGGCCACCATTGCCCTGATATCAAAACATTACAAGGAAAGGCAATGACAGACCAATACCTCTCCACAACATAGTAACAAAAATCTCCAAAACAATAGCAAATTGAATAGCAATATGTATAAAAGGTAATCTATCCTGATATCCTGATCGAGAGGGGTTTATTCTGGGAACGTAAGTCTGGTTCAACATTCGATTAATGTAATTCACCATAGTAACAGATAAAAGAAGAAGAAACAATGATGATTTCAGTAGATGTAGAAAAAGTATTTGACAGAATTAAACATTTACTCATGATAAAAGTAACTTTCAGAAAACTAGAAATAGAGGGATATTCTTCAAGCTGATAAAGGACATCTATGAATAACTAACCCACAGCTAACATTATACTTCATGATGAAAGATCCCTAAGATTAAGAACAAGGCAAAGATAACTTTTCTCACCATTTCTATTCCATATTGTACTGCTCATCTGGGTGATGGAAAGGGGTACAAAAGAACTTTGGAGGGCGATGGAAATGTTCTGTATTTTGATCGTGGCATGGCACATGTGTATACAATTGTGAAAACTCATCAAATTACATACTTAAAATGAGAACATTTTATTATATGTAAATTATACTGAATCAAAATTGATAAAACACAGAACTTAAACATTTGTTGGTTCTCTTTAGATGTAATCCACATCCCTCTCTCACTAAGAAGCCTCTTTTCTGAGTCTGGATGTATCACTTTGATTTTCTGTTATTCATTTGGCCTCTAGAGGGAACCCATATTTCATGAACTCAGAAGCTTGGCAGTGATTTAAAAAGCACATCATCTATGGATATAAATGCACAGAAAAGAATGGTACAAATGAAAATTTTTCATTAGCAGATTTTTAAGAATTTAGTAATGAAATTTCTTAAAACCCTTGTTGGCCATAGTCATATGGAAGATAAACATGTTACTTGTGAAAGAGATGAAGCTTCTTTCATCAGTGTATTTAAATAGTGGACTCAATCTTGACTTTCATGTAGATGGTGTGGGTCAATTAGACATAACCTTGGTATTTTTTTTTAAATAAAGGTTATATTTTTGGTTACAAAAGTTATCCATGCTCATTACAGAAGATGTGATGAGAAATTTTTAAATACCATTATATAAATAAATTAAAGTAATAATATATAAATATTATTATATTTATATATTTTATATCTTATTTTAATATATTTATATATAAATATATATAAATAAATTAAAATAATATATAAATATTATATAAGATATATTTATATATTTTATATATTATTTATAATATATTTATATTTTTATATATTATTTATATGTATAATTTATAAATATATTTATATAAATAAATCAAAATAATAATGCATAAATATTATATAATATATATTGTATATATTTTCCTTTATTATTATATAAAAATATATAAATAAATTTAAAAATAGAGAAAAATTTTAAATACCAGGTTATACTTTTGGTTACAAAAGTTATCCATATTCATTACAGAAAATGTGAAAGTTACAGAAAAATTGAAAGAAGAGAAAGAGGAAGAGGAGAAGAATCCATAGAAGTCACTATTGTCATCATAATCACTGCCTGCAGACATGAATACTGTCAACATTTGGGCATATTGCCCCAGAGGTTTTATTTATACATTATTTTTACTTGATTGTAGTCACATATAACAAAATGTTAGAATTTAACCGCTCTTTGATATCTAACCATGAAAATGAAGCATAAATTATCTTTTTGTAATGTAGAACGTTCATAATTAATTAATTATGCCCCTTTGAAGTGCTTTTAATAGTACTCAACTAGAAAAGTTACAATAAAATGTTATTAATATTTAGTAGTCACATTAAATTGTCCATATTTCTTTGGCGGTTCTCTCTTATGCAGGAAATCTACTTGAATAGTCGTTACAACTGGAAAGAGCTGGGCAGTGGATGGCAGAATTTTTTTCCTTATCCTAAATAATTTCCACCTAAGTTGGTAGAGGAAAAAAAATGTAATCTATGAGCAGTAAAAAGTCTCAGATGAAAAGAACATTTTAAAAAAATAATTTACCTGGTGGTCTTATGGTATATTCCCAAAGGGAAAAGAAACTATACATACATTCCAATTCAGCTTTACCTTGTCACATAACAATGTATTCGTGTTTAGGTAGAGGGGACAATGAAATAGATGGTAAACAGTGAGTTTTGAGCCTTGTTTGTGGAATTACCTGTACTTTTATTTTTATTTTTTTTAATTTTTTAAAAAATGTTTATTTATTTTGACAGAGAGAGACAGAGCATGAGCGGGGGAGGGGCAGAGAGAGAGGGAGACATTGAATCCGAAGCAGGCTCCAGGCTCCCAGCTGTCAGCACAGAGCCCGAGGCAGGGCTGGAACTCACAGACCACGAGATCATGACCTGAGCCCAAGTCTGACGCTCAACCTACTGAGCCACCCAGGCGCCCCTGCCTGTACTTTTATTAAAATGCACTTGGCACAGATGAATTGTATGTAGATTTTAACTGACGCAAGTGATAAAGGGAAGAGAGTTAATGTGAATGTTAACAATTATACTTAAACAGTATTTACTAATATTTATTGAAGACATAATATTTCTGGTACTGTAGGTATCTTATTACATGAATCACCTTTTCTTTATTTAATCGTTACAACAACTTTATAAAGATTTACGGGGAGTAACTAATTTCTTTCTCATTTTACTCAGACAGAATCTGAGGCTCTTAGAAGTCAAATAACATTTTCAAAGTCACACAGAGGGGTGCCTGGGTGGCTCAGTCGGTTGAGCTTCCGGCTTTGGCTCAGGTCATGATCTCACAATTTGTGGGTTCAAGCCCCGCATCCGACTCTGTACTGACGGCTCAGAGCCTGGAGCCTGCTTTGATTTCTGTGTCTCCCTCTCTCTCTGCTCCTCCCCGCTCATGCTCTCTCTCTCTCTCCTTCAAAAATAAATAAAAACATTTAAAAAAATTTAAAAAAAAAGTCACACAGCTAATACATGCCAAAGTTGGGGTTTGCACATAGGTCTATGTTGCTATAATAGTCCTATCCTTAACCCATGCCCTCTTCTTTCCAGGAACTTCACATATATGACCCTTTCAAAGCAGGACTTCTTTTTTCCACTTAAAGTACCTTATTGCCATCATCATGTTGTGTTCAAAAAAACCTCAGCCTAAAGAATTAATTTAAGGGGTGCCTGGGTGGCTCAGTCGGTTAAGCATCTCAGGTCATGATCTCACGGTTCGTGAGTTTGAGCCCCCATGTCGGGCTCTGTGCTGACAGCTTGGAGTCTGGAGCCTGCTTCAGATTCTGGGTCTCCCTGTCTCTCTCTGCCCCTCCCCTGCTCATTCTCTCTCTCTCTCTCTCTCTCTCTCTCTCTCTCTCTCTCTCAAAAATGAATAAACTTAAAAAAAAATTAAGAAAACAAAAACAATTAATTTAAAAGAACGAATATTCAGCCCCTGAAAAGAACTCCAAAGGGCAATTTCATTCCTAATACAAACCACAAATGAGGTTCTTGGTTTAAATCTACTACTTTATTAAATAACAAGGTAAGGAGTGGTTTGCTCTTGTACTTATGATTGTTATTCTTTCATCCATTGTCTCCAGGCTATTATATTCTGATAGCTATAACATTATTAGTATACACAAGTAATTGTAGTATATCAATTGGTTCTATGAGACACCTTTGGAGTAGAAATGAAACCCTTTCTTAGCATCTAAAACTAGAAGAGAATAAACCACATCCCCATGATGCTCTTTATTGAAGGCCTTTAACTGATATGATGTGAAAATGAGTAATTTTGGGAATCATACCTGAAAGCACCTAACGGTGAAGACAGTGTTGCATTTACTTATGAATATATAAATACAGTGATTTAAGATGTAATTAAATAATTATTCAGCACATGCTAGGCACCTATATCAATAAGCTGGCAGTTGATTAAATTGTCCGTGGTCATTGTTAAAAATGGATTAAACATCCATTCTAGATTTTTTAAACTTAAAAAAAATTGTTTTAAGTTTATTTATTTATTTTGAGAGAAAGACAGAGAGAGTGAGCAGGGGAGGGCCAGAGAGAAAAGGAGAGAAAGAATCCCAAGCAGGCTCCCCACTTCTTCAGTGTGAAGCCCGATGCGTGGCTTGAACTCATGAAACCGTGAGATCACGACCTGAGCTGAAACCAAGAGCCAGATGTTTAACCAACTGGGCCACCCAGGTGCCCCTAGATTTTTAAGACTTCTAATAAAAAAAAGATCACACACTTACTATGATAATGTCTAAAAAGCTCAAAAAAAAAAAAAACACTAAAAAAATAAAGGAAAGAAGAAAAGTGAAATGAGAAATGAGTGGTGTTTGGGATAAGACACCAGTATATAATAAATAGGATTACAAATGCATTGGAAGATGTAGCTTAGTATGTGAGTCAAAAAGACTGCCAACTGAATGCCACAAATAGGCAACCACTAAGCATACATGGAAAAGATGACCATCTACAAGCCAAGGAGAAAGGCTTCAGAAGAAAACCCTAAGGATACCTTGACCATGGCCCTCTAGCCTCCAGAACTATGAGAAAAACAAATTGCTGTTGTTCAAGCCACTAATACTCAACCTAGGCTCGGTGATATTGCCTGCACGTGATGAACAGCCACTGAAGAATCTCAAGTAGAAAAACCACTTTTTAAGGTCTGCTCTGTAGAACAATCACTTTGCAGTGAGTAAGATTGACCGGGGAGACTAGTTAGGAAGTTACATCAATGGTCCAGTGACAGCTAATGAGGGGCATATTTAAGGCAATTTCACAGGGAAGGGAGAGGAGGAAGTAAGGGAGTAGACATTACAGGGTCCAGAGCCCTGTTGGATGCAAAGCAGAGAGAGAGGGTCAATCTGTGATGAAACTGAGGTCCCTGACTTAGGCAGCTCAGTGAATTTGCTTAATAAAGCAAAACAGAGAAACAGAGGAGCAGTGGGTTCCCCATGTGAACTCTGGGAGAGCTAACTAAATCACAGTGGTTACATGTTAATACTGGCAGCAAGGAGAAAATACAGGAGATAGGCATCAATCCAGATTAAGATCAAAGCATTTGATGACCCAGTGAGGGGAGGCGCATAGAGCTGGCACGGAGTAGCAGTCAGGATGTCTTAGATGGCCTGGTGAATTACCATGTCATGGAGAAGAAATGCACCTCACCCAGAAATACACAGAGGGTCTCTTTGTGGAGGGAAGTCTCCACATTCCACAGAGGCAGGTGCAATCAGGGTGTAGCTGGCCTTGCTAACTGAAGCAGAAATAATGAAAGAAAAAGGAGAGAACAGCCCTGGCGTCATGCCTTAGCTCTGCCCTTAACAGGCCTGATAACCTTGAGCAAATCAATGGACTTCCCTTTGCCGCATTTCCTCTCACTAGCAAGTCAGGGTGAAAATGAAATGATTGTTATTATGACTTCATTAGCTAACTGATACTTTGAGGGCTCAGAATAAGCCTCCTGGAAGAGGTGATTTATAAACTAAGAGCTGAAGAGTAAGTAAAAAATGAACCAGATGGAAGGGCTAGGAGGTGTGGAGGTGAAAGATGTTCTAGTTAGAGGGAACAGCATCTGTAAGACCCTGAGCCCAAACAGAAAGTGGTATTTTCAGAGAACCAAGAAGTGATTTGATGTAACTAGAGTATAGAGTTTCATCAGGATGAAGTGAGAAAACAGAAATTGCAAGCAGTTAAGTAATTTGTTCAAGTTCACATAGCAATGAGTCTGATCTGTGAATGGAGCCTGCCTGCACCAGGACTTGCATTTAAACTTTTTGTAAACTATTATTAATCCTGTACAACCTCCCTGCAACACTATACAAAGAGGAGAAGACCATTGCCAAGGGTAATACAGGCTTAATATTTATGAGTGTGTTTAGAAAGTTACAGAATGAATATTCACTGAGCTTAAATAGAAAGATCCAAGTGAGAATGTTAGAACAAGTGTCATTAGGTATACAGAATGAGACCACAAAAGCAAGTAAGCTAAAATTAGAGAGAGTCTACTAACCCTTTTTTCCACTCCAGTCCTCCAAAAAAAATATAGAAACCATCTCAAAATAGATTTGTGACTAACACAAGATTTTGATGATTGATCTTCTATTGTAAATAATTGCATTTATTTTACAAACCAAACAAAACCCAGATCCGGACTGAACTGGTTTGTCTATGCCTTTTCCCTGGGGCATTGATCCACAGAAGATTATACGTATTGATTACAAAATCTTCTCTTTGTTCTCCGTGTTCTCATGTTATGCTATGAAGCGGTAAATTGTGGAATTCTTTCTGTTTGTCCTGCATGTGATTTGTTGGGATTCCTAAATCTGATGCTTGTTGTCTGATGCATGTTGTCTGGTGACCACGGAGGTACATCCCTCAGATCTTCTTCCAATAGAGGGAAGCTGCCGGAGGAGCTCAGTTGATGTCCCAGGGTGGCATCTGATTTAACAATGCACCATCTCAGTGTTGTTTTTGTACACTTCTCTGCTGGCCTCCCCTGCACCTCCCAAATGCATACTTGTACTTCAACCCTGGTCTCAGAGTCTGCCCTCATTATCCCATTTCTACCCAATGATTTGTCAACTGAGCTTGAAGTTGGACTTCCAGCAACACTTCTTGAAGTTAAAAGATTTCATCCAAAGGGGGGAGAAAAGAAAGGAAATTTTGCTCAGAATCTCTCTTAGCTGAAATACCTTTGTTTTGGTCTGCATAAGACCACTGATGGCCGTTTTAGTCACTTTCATGTTCAGTAGGGTTAATTATAAGAGGACATGCCACATTACATGAAAGGTATAGTCACAATTCTTTCAGATCTGTAGCAGAGCTTTTGTTTCAATATTACCTACTTGGTGGGTCCATCGGTTGAGCATCTAACTCTTGATTTCAGCTCAGGTCATAATCTCAGGGTCATAGGATCAAGCCCTGTGCCGTGCTCCACAGTGAGCACTGAGCACAGAGCCCGCTAAAGATTCTCCCTCTTTCACTCTCTGCACCCCCCTCCCCCGCTTGCTCACACGCTCTCTCTCTGAAAATAAATAAATAAATAAGCAAATAAATAACTAAATATCAGTCCTACTTAAGAAGGAAGACTTTGTCTCAGGATACCTTGGCAAGCAGCGTAACTGTCTTCAATCTTTTTTAATACTATATCCACAGGAGTCAAGCATCTTTCCGTGCAACTCTGAAAGGAGACCATTTGGATTACCAAAACTGGGAGCACTGCGTTTTAAAAATTTGTTCATTTAAAATTCTGAAGTGATTTAATGTTATTTATTGGCTTTTAAAAATAATTATAAAATACATGAGCTTCCAACCGAATTTGTCTCAGATGTTGCACCAACCATATATTGAGGATACAGTGTTTTGTCTGGACTGTCACAATTTTCTACCATTCACTATGAGTAACGTCAGTTAAAATGTTAAGACAGAACCCTTTCAGCAATAAGCCATCAGAAAGCACTTATTACTATGTATGTAATATGTACATAATACATGTAGTTCTATGCACAAGTTTCCATGGTAGGCTTGCTAACCTACACGTGGATCTCCCAAGCTGCCACCATAAACTATCCTTCATACATTGTTTAGCAGTCTTATTTGGTCTATTTCTGTTTGCTTGTTTGTTCTGCCTCCAGAATCTCACTAAGATCTAGTTTATTACTGAGTAGGGAGAGCCTATGTTGTCCAGATCACAAAGAAAGTATCCTGTGTTCCTATTTAAGCTCCCATTTAAAATAATGCTGAAGCGGGGCGCCTGGGTGGCTCAGTCGGTTAAGCGTCTGACTTTGGCTCAAGTCATGATCTCGGGGTCCATGAGCTCCAGTCCCGCATCGGGCTCTGTGCTGACAGCTCAGAGCCTGGAGCCTGTTTCAGATTCTGTGTCTCCCTCTCTCTGACCCTCCCCTGTTCATGCTCTGTCTCTCCCTGTCTCAAAAATAAATAAAATGTTAAAAAAAAAAGATTAAAAAAAGCCTCTGCTGCTGTGCACAGACCACAGGGCTCCACCGACATCACCAGAGTCCTCAGAAGTTCATTAAGCTCACACATGACCAGCTCACCATAGTTTGAACCCAGAGCGGAAATTCCAGGATTTAAAAATAATGTATTCAATAATCACGGTTTAAAAAGAAACTCTTGGGGCACCGGGGTGGCTCAGTCGGTTAGGCATCTGACTTCAGCGCAGGTCATTATCTCACGGGTTCGTGGGTTCGAGCCCCGCAACGGCTGTGTGCTGACAGCTCAGAACCTGGAGCCTGCTGGAGCCTGCTTCAGATTCTGCGACTCCCTCTCTCTCCGCCCCTCCCCCACTCGCACTCTGCCTCTCAAAAATGAATAAACGTTAAAAAAATTTTTTTTAATCAAAAAAAAAAAAAAAAAGGAAAGAAAGAAGCTCTTAAGAAATTATTATTTGGGGCGCCTGAGTGGCTCAGTTGGTTGGACGTCCCGTCAGGTCATGATCTCATGGTTCGTGGATTCAGGCTGGCATTGGGCTCTGTGCTGACAGCTTACAGCCTGGGGTCTGCTTCCGATTCTGTCTCCCTCTCTGCCCCTCTCCCCCTCACACTCTGTCTTTCTCTGTCTTTCAAAAACTGAAAAATAAATGTTACATTTATAATAAATATATATATTTATATGTATTAAAAAAAGAAATTATTAATAGCAAGTGACTTCCTTCACCTCAAAAAGCTATAAAACATCCACAATAAGTATTACACTTAGTGGTAAAATGTTTAAGAAGTTTGTTGGAAAAAAAACAAAAGTACTTGTTATCATCACTTCTATATACAAGCTTGTACTGAAAATTTTAACCAATGCAGTAAGGCTAGAAAAAAAAAAAAAAACAAACATAAACATTTATAATGAATGGGGAAAAAACTGCCATTTGAAGCAGATGACATAATTGTTTATGTGAAAGATGGAAAATAATTAAAAGATACATAATTAGAAAACTGATGGGCATAAAAATAATACACAAAACTCAGGAAATGTGATCTTATAGACCCTGCTTAAACTAAATAGCACCTGGATGCAAGTCTCTAGAAATAAGATTAACATGTAATGTGCAAGGTGAAAACTTAAAATGTTACTTAAAGTCTTCAATTTATGGTATGCCTGGGTGGCTCAGTGGGTCGAGTGTCTGACTCTTGATTTCGGCTCAGGTCATGATCTCACGGTTGGAGGGTTCGAGCCCTGCGTCAGGCTCCTGGCTGTCAGAGCATCTGCACTGCTTGGGATTCTCTCTCTCTCTCTCTCTCTCTCTCTCTCTCTCTCTCCCCCTCCCCTAGTCATGTGCATGCTCTTACTCTCAAAATAAATAAATAAACTGTAAAAAAAAGACTTCAATTTATAAACTCTCCTAAGTTCTCAAAATGGAAGATTTGTTCTTTTAAAGATTCATCAACTACCCCTACCCAAAATGATTTATAAATTCAATTGCACTTTCACTCAAAATTCCCAAATCTACAAGCTGATTCTAAGGTATATATGAATACGTTAAGAAGGGCTAAGACACTCCTCAAGTAGAACAATGTTAGGGAACGTGCCTTTCCGCTTATCAAGAACTTACAATGCTATAGTAATTAAGCCAGTGTGGCACTGCTATATGTATGAACGGATGGACGAAACGATGAGGAAAAAAATAGAGTCTAGAAACAAACCTGCATATGTTATCTTGATTTATGGCAGAGATTGGAAAATGACAGACTTTTCTTAAATGGTGCTGGCACAACTGGTTATCCATATGTGAAAGATAAAAGTGAATATCTACCTCATGTTGTAGAGAAAACTCATGTCTGAGTTCTAAGCATAAAAGACAAACTATCCAACTTTTAGAAGGCAATACAGAGTATTTTTATGATTTTGAGAAGACTAGACATCAGAAAAACATTATACTATAGAAAAGTTATTTTAAGAAATACCACAGATACAACTTTTTGTCACATATATAAATGACAAATGATTAGTACACAAAACATGTTTTTAGAAGCTTTTATGAAATAACAAATAGCATAATAGTACAAATGGGGAAAAATAGAATTTCACATATGGCAAAATGCAAATGGCTCATAATCGTGTAAAAAGATATTCGCTCTCATTTGTAATAAGGGAAAGGCATATTAAAATCACCATAAGATACCATTTTATATTGTCAACAATTTTAAAAGTATGACAATTACAAGTGTTGGCCAGTAGAGGGAGGAAGAGGAACATTCATAAATTGCTCATGGGTGGCATAAATCAGTACAACCATTTGGAAAATAGCATTGTTTGATGAAGTTGAAGATGTATATACCCTATGAAGGAATAATTCCCCTCCTACATATTCATTCCAGAGTTTCTCTTACACATGTGTAGCCAGAGAGTTGTCCAAAAATGTTGACAGTTGTATTGTTCATACTAGCAAAACTGACCACCCAAATGATCACCCAGCAGTGGACTGGATAGATAAATGTTGCCAAAAAATGGAATAGCAGTCATCTGTAAAAATGAATCAGCCTAGATTAAACTCACAAACATATTTCTGAGTGAGAGAATTAATTCATATTTATACATCATCTCATTTACTCACAATTCAAAACCCAGCAAAACTAAAGAGGATTTTACTCATAGGCGTAAACTTACCAAGATAAATGATGAATGAATGAGACTGAGTTGAGGATGAGGATTAAAGTGGGTGCAGGGTCGGGTCAGTGGCAGGGAAGGAGAGGGATAAGATTTGAGGAATGTACAGAATGCTTCCGGTATCCTGGTGATGTTCCAGGTCTTGGGCTTGGATGTGACCATAGTTGTTCATTTTGCTACTGTTCCTAAAACTGTACATGTCTGTATGTATATACACACACACTTATAGTATACATATGCATACATATATAATATTTCATACTATCTTTTATATTTTATATAAAACATGTATACATGTATTTTTACAAAATGTGTTTTTATTATAATCTTTTGTATCTACGCTATGTTGTACAATTTTAAAAAACCTTTTTTGGGGCGCCTGGGTGGCACAGTCGGTTAAGCGTCCGACTTCAGCCAGGTCACGATCTCGCGGTCCGTGAGTTTGAGCCCCGCGTCAGGCTCTGGGCTGATGGCTCGGAGCCTGGAGCCTGTTTCCGATTCTGTGTCTCCCTCTCTCTCTGCCCCTCCCCGTTCATGCTCTGTCTCTCTCTGTCCCAAAATAAATAAAAAGCGTTGAAAAAAAATTTAAAAAAAAAAAAAAAAACCTTTTTAAACCTGCTAAGTTATACTGCATCTTGGTTATACTGCCTGAAACTTCCTTTGGATTTTGTGTCTCCCTTTCTCTCTGCCCCTCTCCTGCTCACACTGGGTCTCTCTCTCTCTTTCAAAAATAAATAAACATTAAAATGATAATAATAATAATAATAATAATAATAATGGAATGGGACCTTGAAGATGCACAGTTTTTTTCATGCACTTAAATGTATAATGCCCAAAGCCTTGGTCTCCTGTATTCTCAGGCTGGCATATTTTTATAAGCATTTCAGCTTTGAAAATTCCATTATGAGGCTCTTATTTTCCCCCTAATGATTCCTACTTACATGATCCTTTTCTTCTGACATAAACTAGCTTATAGTTTAGCTTCAGATATAAACTAACTAGGCATTCTCAATGGGTTTAGGAGAAATAAAAAGTAAGCAGACATTAAAGGCATCCAAATCAGCCAGGAAGTGGTCAAACTTTCACTCTTCACAGATGACATGATACTCTATATGGAAAACCCTAAAGATTCCACCAAAAAACTGCTAGAACTGATTCATGAATTCAGCAAAGTTGCAGGATATAAAATCAATGCACAGAAATCGGTTGCATTCCTATACACCAACAAAAAGAGAAATCAAGGAATCGACCCCATTTACAATTGCACCGAAAGCATACAATACCTAGGAATAAATCTAACCAAAGAGGTGAAAAATCTATACACTGAAAACTATAGAAAGCTTATGAAAGAAATTGAAGAAGACACAAAAAAAATGGAAAAAGATTCCATGCTCCTGGATAGGAAGAACAAATACTGTTAAAATGTCGATACTACCCAAAGCAATCTACACATTCAATGAAATCCCTATCAAAATAACGCCAACGTTCTTCACAGAGCTAAAACAAACAATCCTAAAAATTTGTATGGAACCAGAAAAGACCCTGAATAGCCAAAGCAATCTTGAAAAAGAAAACCAAAGCAGAAGGCATAACAATCCCAGACTTCAAGCTATACTACAAAGCGTGATCATCAAGACACTATGGTACTGGCACGAGAACAGACACTCAGACCAATGGAACTGAATAGAGAACCCAGAAATGGACCCACAAACGTATGGCCAACTAATCTTTGACAAAGCAAGAAAGAAGATCCAATGGAATCAAGACAGTCTCTTCAGCAAGTGGTGCTGGGAAAACTGGACGGCGACATGCAGAAGAATGAACCTGGACCACTTTCTTACACCACACACAAAAATAAACTCAAAATGGATGAAAGACCTCAATGTAAGACAGGAAGCCATCAAAATCCTCGAGGAGAAAGCAGGCAAAGATCTCTTTGATCTTGGCTGCAGCAACTTCTTACTCAAGATGTCTCCAGAGGCAAGGGAAACAAAAGCAAAAATGAACTACTGGGACCTCATCAAAATAAAAAGCTTCTGCACAGCAAAGGAAACAATCAGCAAAACTAAAAGGCAACCGACAGAATGGGAGAAGATATTTGCAAATGACATATCAGATAAAGGGTTAGTATCCAAAACCTATAAAGAACTTATCAAACTAAACACCCAAAAGACAAATAATCCAGTGAAGAAATGGGCAAAAGACGTGAATAGACACTTCTCCAAAGAAGCCATCCAGATGGCCAACTGACACATGAAAAAGTGCTCAACATCACTCATCATCAGGGAAATACAAACCAAACCACAATTAGATACCACCTTGCACCTGTCAGAATGGCTAACATTAACAACTCAGGCAACAACAAATGTTGGTGAGGATGTGAAGAAAGAAGATCTCTTTTGTATTGTTGGTGGTGCAGCCACTCTGGAAAACAGTATGGAGTTTCCTCAAAAAACTAAAAATAGAACTACCCTACAACCTAGCAATGCACTACTAGGTATTTATCCAAGGGATACAGGTGTGCTGTTTCAAAGGGACACATGCACCCCCATGTTTATAGCAGCATTATCAACAGTAGCCAAAGTATGGAAAGAGCCCAAATGTCCATCGATGAATGAATGGATAAAGAACAAGTGGTATATATATACAATGGAGTATTACTCGGCAATCAAAAAGAATGAAATCTTGCCATTTGCAACTATGTGGATGGAACTAGAGGTTATTATGCTAGAGAAAGATGAATATCATGTGACTTCACTCATATGATGACTTTAAGAGACAAAACAGATGAACATAAAGGAAGGGAAACAAAAATAATATAAAAACAGGGAGGGGGACAAAACAGAAGGGACTCATATATATGGAGAACAAACTGAGGGTTACTGGAGGGGTTATGGGAGGGGGGATGGGCTAAATGGGTAAGGGGCACTAAGGAAGCTACTCCTGAAATCATTGTTGTGCTATATGCTAACTAATTTGGATGTAAATCAAAAAAGAATTAAATTAAAAATTAAAAAAAAGTAAACAGACATTAATGTCTGAACATACTAACATTCAACCATTGGCTTTCACAGGCATCAGCTAAGTAAGATAGGTAGATCAAAACTCTGAATGAAGATAAAGACAGCCATGATTCCTAACCTTTAGGTTTTAATATTTTAAAGTAAGGTAGTAGGCCACAATATTGGATTAACAATTCAACAGTAATAACAAAATAATTCAGAATAAATCATAAAAGACCAGTTATTTGCCAATATCATATAATAAACACATTATTGAGCTGCTCCTATGGAACTGTGCTATGCATTCTATAACAAACATCTGTTCCTAATTTTTTAATGTTTATTTATTTTTGAGAAAGAAAGGTGTGAGCGAGGGACAGAGAAAGAAGGGGAGAGAGAGAGAGAGAGAGAGAGAGAGAGAGAGAGAGAGAGAAGGCCAAGCAGGCTCAGTGCTGCCATCACAGAGCCAGACACGGGGCTCAAACTCACAAACCATGAGATCATGACCTGAGCCGAAACCAAGAATCAGTCACTTTACAGAGTGAGCCTCCTAGGCACCCCAGTTTCTAGACATCTTCAATGTTGAAAAGAAGAACAAATTCTTCTCTACTGTCAAGGTCTTCCAGCTGGACTAAGAGTTAAATTTACATGAGACAGATTAACAAGAAGAAAAAACCCAAAGTTTTATTATGTGCACAGAGAGGTCCTATAATGAAATTGAGACCTAAAGAAATAACCAAACACAGGCAGTGTTTATACCTTTTAGGCAAATAGAGAATAAATCTTTGAGGAATTGACAGAACAAAAAAAACTTAACTTTGGAGTTTCAAGTAGGAAGAAATTCTAAACAGATTTTGGACTGGGGTAGTAAATTAGTAAAAAGTAACAAGGATTGTTTGTACAGCTTTCTTGCCCCTGAAATTCCTATCTCTGGTTATAAAGATATCTCTTCACTTCCTGATACAGGGAGGGTACCTTTCACATGGGAGATTTATTCCTTGTTTTCAGGGTGCACAGAAAGTCCCATCTCTGGTGATAAGGATGTCTCTTCACTTTCTGGTACAGGGAGCGTAACTTTCACATAGGAGATTTATTCCCTGCTCTCAGGGTGGACAGAGTCTGAGTGTCCTGGCATAGGCTGTCTCCTAAGTAACTTTTATTTAAAATAATCAATATGCCAAAGGGGAAGCCTGCCCTTTGCTCCTACGGTGTCAATAAGAAAACCTATGTAAGCATAAAATGAACTGTTTTATTCTGAAAGTTTATTAGTATGATAATTAAATGTGAGATCTCAGATGAATAGAATAGTTTCACCTGAAACTGACATTAAAATAAATGTCCTAGATTGACTTGCAGTCATATTACTACTATCATCCATAATCAGAGAAGAACAAACCATTGTGGTCAGTATTTCAAGGTAATTAAGTACATTCTGTTCTGCCTTTACATAAACTTCTTGGACACTTGGCAATGTGCAGGTATGTCCTGCTTTAATATTTCACAGTTTTTGGTTTCACTTACAACCAAAAAAAAAAAAAAATCTCCTTAGATCTGGGTTTCTTTTTTGTGAAATTTGACTTCAGACCTTGGTGGATTCAACATTATAATGTTTCTTTAAGCACTGCAATCTGAAGATTAGTTTTTATTGCTTTCTCTTTCCCTGTTCAAGAATGAAAGAAACTTATCAAAGGGGTAGTTATCAGTTACAAGCCAAAAAGGAAGTATAATCTATTTATTTGGGAGGGAGGGGAAGTGTAGAATGTAATCAATTTGTTAACAGAGATTGAAACTTTTGTGCTGTATTATTTTGGGGAATGACACTATGCAAATTTGAAGGATCTGTTAAAACAAAACAAAGCAAAACAAAACAAAACAAAACCATAGGCCCAAAATGATATCACTTAGATAAGGCCCCAAGTCAATAAACCAAGACTTACTATTTACCTAATTACAGTTTCAACTGAATTCCCCCAGGAATAACCTTTAACCAGTAACATGGAATCTCCTGGTCAACACTAGGAAATTTACAGATAGACCCACTTTCCTTAGGACAGCTTTGTCTAAACAATGCATTCTTTACTAATAATTTTTCTTTCTTTCTTTCTTTCTTCTTTCTTCTTTCTTTCTTTCTTCTTTCTTTCTTTTCTTTCTTTCTTCTCTTTTCTTTCTTTCTTATCTTTCTTTCTTTATTTCTTTCTTTCCTTCTTTTTCCCCCCTCCTCCCCCTCCTCTCCCTCCTCCCCCTCCTCTTCTTACTTTTTTTTCTCCTTGTCCTCCTCCTCCTTCTCTTTCTTTTTCTTCTTCTTCTTTATGCCCTCTCTTCTGCCATTTTTGTTGTTGTTTAGCTCAGTGAGCTCCCCACTACTTGCTAGATGAATGCTTCTTGATCATGAATCATCTAAAGAAACCAATTAGAGCTTTGAATTTACTTGGCTGAATTTTTTTTTTTAGCAGATCCAATGCCATTTTCAGCTGATGATGATTTAGAGAATATTGTAATGAGAAAGTCTGTGCATCTTTTTAATTTTTTTTTTAACGTTTATTTATTTTTTTTATTTTTTAAAAAAAATTTTTTTTCAACGTTTATTTATTTTTGCGACAGAGAGAGACAGAGCATGAACGGGGGAGGGGCAGAGGGAGAGGGAGACACAGAATCGGAAACAGGCTCCAGGCTCTGAGCCATCAGCCCAGAGCCCGACGCGGGGCTCGAACTCACGGACCGCGAGATCGTGACCTGGCTGAAGTCGGACGCTTAACCGACTGCGCCACCCAGGCGCCCCTTAACGTTTATTTATTTTTGAGACAGAGAGAGACAGAGCATGAACGGGGGAGGGTCAGAGAGAGAGGGAGACACAGAATCCAAAACAGGCTCCAGACTTTGAGCTGTCAGCACAGAGCCCGATGCGGGGCTCGAACCCACGAACCGCGAGATCATGACCTGAGCCGAAGTTGGATGCTTAACCGACTGAGCCACTCAGGCGCCCCTGTGCATCTTTTTAAAAATCAAGAAATTAATTTGCTTTCATGTATCTTTGCCTTTTACGTCTATTTCCCCAATCATATTTCAGGTCTTGTTAGAATCTGCCATCACCTGATAAATTAATAATTCTTGTCCTATTAAGAGCAGTATGTTAAGCTTCAAAGTTCTCAACACTGAATTACTAACCATGGTTTATGATCTCAAATTCTATTCATTGTTTTGTTAAATGGTCTTGGTTATGTCATATTTAATACCTTTTTTCTGCATAAAGAAGTCAAACCCTTTAACTAAATAATACAGTTATTGATACAGTGTCACTTTATGCATAACCTCAATAATCACAATATCTCATTTGTCTTCACAAGGGTCGGTATCATTGAATTGTGTCTATAAAGATGAATAAAACCTCAGCATACAGAGAAAAAGCTGATTAATATTATAGACAGAATCATGCTCCAAGAAGCACAGCTTTTTGACAGGGATTATTTATTTATTAGGGAAAAGTCTCAACATACAATAAGATGGAATGAGTCTGTAACATTGAACTGATTGCTGGGTTCTTGAAATTTATGCTAAATAAAAAGCTACCACAATGAATCAGAAACACTTTTCAGACATAACCTTGAGTCTCAGTTCTCTATGTCAAAGTAGTGGGGACTATATTGTAGGTTATTAGCATTTGTGGCCACCTTGATGATAAGAACATACATACACAAATATAAGATAAAAAAAGGTGTGAAGAATCAAAATAAAGGGGTAGTTTCTGACATAGAATTACAGTTTAGGATTTAATGGAATTAAAATTAGTTATTATGGACTTTGCCAATGTCATGGTAGTTAAGTTTGCAGGGATCTTTACTTTTTTTTTTAATTTTTTTCAAATGTTAATTTTTTTTTTTTTGAGAGAGAGAGAGAGAGAGAGAGAGAGAGAGAATGAATGGGGGAGGGGCACAGACAGAGGGAGACAAGGAATCCAAAGCAGCCTCCAGGCTCTGAGCTGACAGCACAGACCCAGATATGGGGCTCAAACCCACAAACTGTGGGATCATGACCTGAGTGAAAGTTGAACACCTAACCAACTGAGCCACCTAGGTGCCCCAAGGATTTTTACTTTCAAATATGGGTCTCTAATTTGAGAACTTTGACTCAATGCCAGATTGATATGATGGTATATTTCGTTTGCAATGAATTCCCAACTCTTAATTTTCTAAGGTGATCAAATTCTCGGGTTTTTCTAACAACCTATTACATTACCGTGGTCTTCCAGCTGCTGTGAGACCTATGTAAGTTTCTAAGTCACATCAAATACTCCATTTTTAAAAAAATTTTTTTTTAAACGTTTTATTTATTTTTGAGACAGAGACAGAGCATGAACGGGGGAGGGGCAGAGAGAGAGGGAGACACAGAATCAGAAGCAGGCTCCAGGCTCTGAGCCATCAGCACAGAGCCCGACGCGGGGCTCGAACTCACGGACCACGAGATCATGACCTGAGCTGAAGTCGGGACGCTTAACCCGGCTGAGCCACCCAGGCGCCCCTCAAATACTCCATTTTGAACTGTGTCATATATTTCAAAAATAATGGGTTTATTCTGACATAAGAAGCATATACTGAACTGAAGTAACAACCATTTGTTGATATTGTCTTATGCTAGTACTACTTACGCAATTTCAGTGTATTCAATGCTGCATGGATCGTTTTTACTGTACAGATGAGGAAATTGAAATTCAGATGAGGTAAGTAATTGGCAAAAGAAGACGAGTTGTTTTTTTTTTTTTTTTTTTCAAGTCTGTTTGGCCACCGCGCCCGTAACTTTCCTTCAGTCCGCACTGCCGTGGCTCATTGTGAGGGACCCCGAGGGGAATCTGCAGAAGTGGAGGGAAACTGGTTCTACCCCCCTGTGCTCGTAGACAAGGCTGGAAGTCAGAGTCACCCACAGGCCTCTTTGATGGTCATGGGAGCTGGACTAATACTCAAAAAATCTTGGTTCTCCTCCTTGTTTTGTATTCAGATAGCTCTGTGGGAGGCACTGAGTTGGCGGATCTGTGCACTTGTATGTTTTGTGGCCCAAAGAGCGGACTTCTCTGAGCTCTAACTGGCTGCAAGTCCAGGTTCACTTGATCTGTGTTCATGACTGCCTGGGCCCAGCCCTCATTTTCTTTTTCAGAGGACTGCTAAAAGTAAAAGGTATAATCCCAGTCACCTGTGGCTATCACTCTGAAGGCAGAGGATAAAACATTTCCACGGGGATACCCCGCACACAGGTATGAAGCTAAGGTCCGGGAGGCAGGCTGGTGAACTTTTGCCTCAGGCTCTGCTTTATGGAAAACTTAAGGTAAGAAAGGACTCTCATCTTCTAATTTTTCTGTTCCAGCAGAGAAAGCATTGCCCTGTTTTGGTATTACAGGACCTCCACCTCTCCTATCCTTCACAGCCTGTTGGTTTCTGGAAGTCTCTAGAGAGAGCTCATAAGAACTCACAAATAAGTAATCATATTCACAGAGCGGGATCATCCATCATTCTTCTTTTTCTGCCTCTGGTTCTTGCCCAGGAAACCTCAGGACTGCTGCCATCACTGTTTCCTGATTGGCCTCTTAAAGTCAAAGGTCCTACTGGCTCTCACTGTTCTAAGACTGACCTGGAGGAAGAACATCTTTCCCGCCCTCATCATCCTGTGACCATCCTCTCAATATACTCTGCCCTCCACTTCCTGTCTTGAGGTTCCCAATGGAAGGCTGTCTTGTACTCCAAGTCTCAACATCATGTGGACCAACTTAATGTGATACCTTTCCTTACCATTTCTGTTTGCTCTATGAATGCATTCGAATCTATGAGAGTGCCAACCGAGAAAAGGAGGCAAAACCGAAAAAGAAACAAAGGCTTTTATCTGGAGTCTCAGAATTGCAAATCCGGAAGCACGGATTCCAGTGTAACCAGAAAAGTATTGCACCTGAGCGGAGAGAGCAAAGAGTTTTTATGACAGAGAGGAAGAAGGATGGGCAGTTATACGACTTGAATAAGGGAGGAGAAGGAAAAAAGAGCCAAGACTGCTTCTAACACATTAAGCCATCTTTGTTTACACTCTGACAGACGAAATATATCCGTGTGGTCTAATGAGACCACTCTCGGTATGCACTAATCACTCTGCTGGCAGAAAGTCCATACTGGCAGTTTTATGGTCTGGCCGCCAAATGCCCTGCCGGTTTTATGAGCAACTGCTTGCAAAACAATCATCCCGACTGGCCCAGTTTAAAAGTTAATTTGGTGCAGTTCAGAAGTTCATTAGAAAGGAAAAGGAAGCTTTGAAATGGGGTTGCTCATGTCCAGAAATTTTATCCGGTCTCACAAGCGCAAGCCAGAAGACTTGGTTAATGCAGACCCAGACCCTCGTCTTGTTCTTCCAGTCATTCATGTGTTCCCTCCAGTTGTGTGATAAATATATTCCGGTTCACTTTGAAGCTTTCCAATAGTAGCAGTCTGGAGAAAAGACTCAAATCTCCTTCTGTTTAACTTAGAACATTAACTGTAATTGCATTTATTGAACATCAGGCAAGTGTTGGTACCATTTTGGTTCCTCCCACAATCTCCAATGCCCCTTCTTTTTTTTTTTTTTTTTTTAACGTTTATTCATTTTTTTTTGAGACAGAGAGAGACAGAGCATGAATGGGGGAAGGTCAGAGAGAGAGGGAGACACAGAATCGGAAGCAGGCTCCAGGCTCTGAGCTGTCAGCACAGAGCCCGATGTGGGGCTCGAACTCACGGACCACAAGATCATGACCTGAGCTGAAGTCGGACGCCCAACCGACTGAGCCACCCAGGCGCCCCAACTCCCCTTCTATAATATGTGCATTTTGTTAGCTTAATGAAAAGTGCTTTGAACCCTGAAGTGAACTTCCAAGTGTCCTGTGGAAGGCTGAATAATCATTCCCCAAGGATATCCATATCCTAATCCCCAGGACCTGTGAATACTTTTACCTTCCATTGTAAAATAAACTTTGCCGATGTGATTACATTAAGGGTCTTGCAGTGGGAAGATTATTCTAGATTATCCTGTGTGGACCTGATATGATCACAAGGATTCTTATAAAAGGGATGTGGCATAAGTCAGACTCAGACAGCAAGGGATGTGACAGAGCACAAGGACAGGAAGAAAGAGATTGAAGAGGCTATCCTGATCACTTGGAAGATGCAGGAAGATGGCCATGAGCTGGGGAATGTTGATGGCCTCCGGAAGGTGGAAAGATTAAGGCAATGGATTCTCTCCTGGAGTTTTCAGAAGGAACCAGCACTGAAGGCCACCTTGACTTTAGCCCAGTGGAACTAATTTCTGTCTTCTGACCTCCAGAAGTGTAAGAGAGTAAGTTTGTGTTTAAGCTACTACATTTGTGATAATTTGTTACAACAGCAACAGATAACTGATGCACTGCCTCCACTCTCAGTCAGACTGCTCCCCCTTTTTTCCAGAAATTCAGGAGCCACTGTCATCTTGATGTGGTTGGAAGTGTTGGGATTTGGAGCTAATGGCCAAGAAAGAATTCTTGAGATGTCTGGTGCAAAAAAGTGGTTTAATTAAAGCACGGGCCAGGACCGTGGGCAGACACAGCTACACTGAGATTGTGAGGGGTGGTTGATTTTATACTTAGGAGTCTTTAGGATATGAAAGTCCTTTTTGGAAACTTCCCCCCAAAGGACTTTCATATGCTAAAGACTGTCAGGATCCCGGAGGCCTAGCTATTGTCAAGATTGTTTTTGCTTCTAGCAAAGCATTAACATTGAGACAGTTGGGAGTTCCTGGAAGAAATCATTCTCTGCCTACCTCAAGTATCTGTCAACGTGCTGTGAGTTGTAAGGAAATTAATTTTATCTACATTTCTTTCTGCCTTTGTTTCCCACATCAATCTCTTAGGCACTGCTTAGCTCTTTACTCAAATTATTAATGCTCAATTCTAGTAACAACTACAAAAAGGAGATTCTATTATCATACCCCTTTTATGAAAGGGGAAATGAAGTTTAGATTAATCAAGAAATTTCACCTCAAGTCTCACAGAAGGCATTAGAACTGGAAAACTACAGCCAGAACAGTCTTAATTCTTCATAGCCTGTGTTCTTTCTTTCTTTTCTTTTCTTTTCTTTTTTTTAAGATTTTAATTTTAAGTAATCTCTACACCCAACGTGGGCCTTGGACTCACAGCCGCAAGATGAAGAATCGCACACTCCACTGACTGAGCCCGCCAGGCGCCCCTTCATAGTTTGTGTTTTTAATCACCATGTGAGCTAGCTGCACCTCTTTTTTCCTGCTTTTCCATTCACCAAGTTAACAAGGCCTATGTTGAATTTTTCATGTTGATATTTAAAAATTTTTATCCTGAATGTATAAAGAGATGTTCTGGATCAGACAGATTTCGTATTGATTACCTCCCATGAATATACGTCACTTCCTGCTTGCCTCAGGCCTGACTCTTGGGGGGTGATGTGATGAAAGCCAAGCCAGTTGTCCTATTCCAGGAGCGAGACACTCCATAGGCCAGGGAAGGGAGTGGAGGGGGGAAGGGGAGATACAATTGTCCCTGCTTATAAAAGGGAATGAGGACTTTGTCCCACTGCCCTCCTGAAAGGGTTTCCTTGGAAACACAATAGGTCTAAACCCCAATCATAACCCTTTGTCATATAAGTAAATCTTTCCAAGAACCAGATTGCCCCTTTGTCTCCACTATTAAGACCTATGTGTATCTCTAAAGTCTGTGGCTTTATCTCTTTTGACATGTAAATACCTAGGGAGATAGTATTCCAGTCTCCCCAGAACCCTGAGGCTTAGCCTGACACCTAGCCCTGGATATAACCATTGAGTCATCCTTCGGATTAGAAAAATTGTTATCCCTGAGGATCAGAGCCATTAACTAGACAAATGACAGATTTAATACTCATGGGACGTGAGGAGGCTAGGACTTTTACAAGAACACTGAGAAATCCAAAGAAGTTTTATTTCCCACAGCCTAAAATATATTGCCCTTGACTTAGAGTTAAAGGAAGGAGTCCCTGCTGACATTTATAGAGCTACCAGAATGGTTTGTGTTTGTTTACCTCTACAAAACTTAAAAAATTGCTGTTCCATGTTATCTCATTCTGAGCCAAGTACAATTGGAGTAAAGAAGAGGCTATTCTACTTAATTTTCAAGGGAGGACACAGAGGCTCAGAGTAGCTGTTGCTTGTCTATGGTTACCCAGCTGCTTAAGACAAGTGTGGGCATGTGCCCACACTTTTCCTCCTGCCGAAGGTTACAGACGTGCCCAGGAACAGGTCCAGTGAGACAAGCACAAATCTTCCTGGGCCTTCCCCTCAGGAGCACAAACTCTCCTCCCTTTCAGGTTGAGAATACGTTATTTTCCAGGTGGTTCATATGGTTCCATATCAGGAGATAACAGTCTTTGTTTCTACTATGGAAGCTGGATGTATTCCTGTTGTCTTGGGGCCATTTAAATTCAAATTTACAGGTTTAGCAACATTTCAACCATCACCAGACTTGTGAAGCCATTGGAACAGCATTACACTGGCTGATTGTTTCTCTCCATGAAGGTTATAAAATAAAGACCTTCTCATTTTAGACCTTTGGACAGATGACACTCAGCCAACTCACTTTTTCCTTTTTTGTTCCCATTACACGAATAATGATTGAGTTCGAAGATAGAGTGCAATTTACAATTTAGCTCCCAGCTTCACGAAGAGGGAAAAGAATGCGTAATTGAAAAACCTTTTAAGATCATTTAAATGAGAGTGCTTTTGAAAATATGGGTAAACATTTGAAAAATTTTAAAGAGCTAGAACTAAAGAACAGTTGGTTATACTGAAACAAAATGAGTATTTTATGTAAAACAGAGATTTTTTTTTTCAATATATGAAATTTATTGTCAAATTGGTTTCCATACAACACCCAGTGCTCATCCCAAAAGGTGCCCTCCTCAATACCCATCACCCACCCTCCCCTCCCTCCCACCCCCCATCAACCCTGTTTGTTCTCAGTTTTTAAGAGTCTCTTATGCTTTGGCTCTCTTCCACTCTAACCTTTTTTTTTTTCCTTCCCCTCCCCCATGGGTTTCTGTTAAGTTTCTCAGGATCCACATAAGAGTGAAACCACATGGTATCTGTCTTTCTCTGTATGGCTTATTTCACTTAGCATCACACTCTCCAGTTCCATCCACGTTGCTACAAAGGGCCATATTTCGTTCTTTCTCATTGCCACGTAGTACTCCATTGTGTATATAAACCACAATTTCTTTATCCATTCATCAGTTGATGGACATTTAGGCTCTTTCCATAATTTGGCTATTGTTGAGAGTGCTGCTATAAACATTGGGGTACAAGTGCCCCTATGCATCAGCACTCCTGTATCCCTTGGGTAAATTCCTAGCAGTGCTACTGCTGGGTCATAGGGTAGGTCTATTTTTGAGGAACCTCCACACTGTTTTCCAGAGTGGCTGCAAGTAAACAGAGATTCTAAAGATGGGGAGGCACTGCAAGGACTTTGAAAAAAATATGGAAGGAGCGCCCACTAGTGGCAGTCTCTACGTGGGTGTGCCCTACAGTCCGTTATAAATTTCCAGGGCTTGCCTATTCAGGAGGAATAACAGATCAAGAAGAAAAAAACAAACCTAAGCAAGAAACTTTTGTAAAAAGCTTTATTTTCATACAATTTGTAAAAATACACCAATAAATATTTAAACTTCTCTATTCCAAGACATAGAGAAACACTGTATAATTACCACTAAACAAGGCATTATGCCTTACAAGGAAGACATAAAATGTCCAAGGGATATTTAAAAACATTGTGGAGTTTTCAAAACTTCAACATCAGAAGTGTTGACCACGTACTGTAAAACTCTCTCAATAAATAACAATTGGCATTCTTCTGAGCAGTACAAAAATAAATGCACACATACATTCCACAACCTTAACAGTGACCTGTGTGCTTGGATCCCAAACTATTTATCTCCAGCCTTTATCATAGGGAATGACAGGGCGTGGTTTCCCCTCCCCTCCCCCCAACACATAATATAGTTTAATGAATGAAGAACATTTAAGACTCATCACTTACAAATTAAAAGGAACTGAACTAACTTTAGCATAAAGTGACCTTTAAATAATAGTACAGCAAATTACCAAATTCATATCTTTAAATATTAGCTAGAACATTACTATGCTAGCTTTGAAAAATAAATAAATAAATAAACAAATAAATACATATGTTGAAAATAGATGAATACTCATAGGGAACAGTCAAATAGATTGAACACAGTCCAGATGGTCCCTGGAGGCTTTGGTTTCTTTTCTTTCTATCCCATTCCACTGAGGCTGCCACAGTAAGCCATGAACTTCTGCCTTCTCTCTCTAGCTCAGTTGTTGCTGCCCCTGTGATTAAAAAAGAAAGAAGAAAGAAATGGTTGCCATTAATAGGACTCCATAAATTGACTGCATAGTCCTGTGACATGTGGTTGCCACGTGGTTACCACCTACACCACTGCGATGGGTGGCAGGAAAATGCCGGGCTCCTGGATGGTGTTTAATTAGGAATAAGGTGCTGTCTGTGATCACAATTGTATTATTAGCTTCAAAAAGCTAGAAGGTAATGTCACAGTGGGCTAAAAAAGTACATTCAGGACATCATTTAAGCCCCACGGCAGAACTCGTTAAGGAGCCATTTTTATTTCTTCTATATTACCCAGACTTGAACAGATTAAGTACTTTCCCTGGGGACACAGGAATAATCAGAGGTGGGGCCTAGGTTACAGTTAGGCCAGGGATTCACAGCAAAGTCCTTGCTCTTCACGACTAAGCTTCAGCGGCCCATGTTGCCCAAAACCAAGGGTGCCACTTTTCAGAGCAGAAGCTCACCAGGGATGGAGCTGAATACTGTGTGTTCCTCAATGGGTGGGAAGCATTTGAACACCACTGGCCAAATCCAATTCAGCTTTTAGGAACACACATGCACCCACACTCATTTGCGTGGGGAGAGAGGGCACTGGAAATATCCTTCTGGCATAGGAGAGGCTTAATGACCTTAATAGCAAAGGTCATTGTGAATGAATAATTTTGTTTTTCAGCGAAACCTAGGTTTCCTTGATCAAACTTCCCGGACGCATTTGCCAGGATCCGTGACCAAGGACTCTAGCGGCACGCGTCAACAGAAAGCATAACTCACTTGCTTAGCATCTTTTCGATGATTCTCTTGACCATCGGGGCTTCGGGGTTGAGACAGGCTTCGTGTCCGTTCTTGAGAGTGGCTCTGCGGAGACAAGGCAGAGTCCCCGTTGGCGGGAGGCCGGGCCGCGGGGTGGGGGGCACGGGGGCGGGGGGGACGGCCAGGACGGCGGCAGCGCGGAGCGTCACTTACATGACTTCGGTGTGGGCGCAGTGGGGGCCCGACGGCGTCACCTTGACGCTCTGGATGTTCTTGAGGTGAATGCCCTGCACGGTCTGTAGGCACTGGCAGCGCAACTCGGTGACGACGGGCGCCCCTGCGGGGAGAGCAGGCCGGGTGAGCGGGCGGCCCCGGGGCGCGCACCCCACTCCCACCCGCACCCGCACCCCGTCCCCCCGCGGGCTCCGGGCCTCACCTGCGGCGCGCCGGGCGGCGGGGACCAAGAGCAGGAGCAGCAGCGCGGCGCCGAGGAGCCGGGGAGCGCGGGGCGCGGTGCGGGCCATGGGGCTCAGCTCGGGGAGTCGCGGCGGCGGTGGCTGGAGCTGGACGGCTGGCGGGAGGGCTGGCGGAGCGGACTCTGTGGCTCCCCGAGCCGGGAGAAGGGCTTTTATCCCCTGTCGACTCGGCGCGGCGCGGCGCAGGGCGCAGCGGGGGGGCAGGGAAATTCCCGGCGCCCCGGGTCATTCCCGGGTGCGGAAGGTTCGCGCGGCCCCGCCCCCGGGGTGGAGGGGGACCCGCGTGCCAGGCCTCCCGGGTGTCCCGGCGACTCGGGCGTGTTCCCGTTCCGCCCAGTCCCCAAAGAGGGCGTGAGTGGCCTTGCTTGAGTCTGTGCCATTTACGCGAGACCGGCGTCTGTCTTGACGAATGTTAGTTATCCGGATGGGGGAACAACGCCCAGAGAAGGGGTGACATGATTTTCTACTTGCTACTTAACGCATAAATGTGTTTTGGTTTGATTAGTTTGCTTCCGTCTGCATAAGGAGACTCTGTTAAAATACATTTGTCATCTCACAGCAGACATAAGAACGTTCGTTCGCCGGTTCCATTTTACATTCACAAACAAATCATACTTTGTGTCATATCCTGAAGGGGTGAAGGGATGAGGGGATGACCGGTGTCAAGAGGTCAATTTAATGTTTAACTTAGGACTGAGTGCCTTATTCCTACTTATCTTCCTCTGCAATTCTGGAACTTCCAGAGTTGGAGTAAATCCATGAACACCACCTTTTTGGTGTAGACGGTGTGAATTAGTCCGTGAAGTATAATGCTGGTGGTCATATCCGAGCTGTTGGGGGGTGGGGGGAAGGCTGCGTTGGGCTCCTGGGGTCCAAGGGTCGGAGGGACCAGGAGCTGATGATGCCTGGTGGGAGTAGCACCCAGTGCTCACCTGAACAGCAAAAAGAGGTGTTCCTGTGAAATACTTAAGCGCTAGATCACCACTCCAATGGCACTTCCTTGTTTTATGTTCCCAAATCTCATTTCCTTTCCCTGTTGTGTGGACTTGCCTGCCTCCGGGGATTTGAAATGCTCTCTGGAGAAGTAACTGCAGTCCTATTTTAGTTCTGACTGACTTCTAATCATTCAGACCTTTCAAGCCGGTAACTCGACTGTGTCGTTCAGCAGCTCATTTCTCACCTCAGTGTAAATGACTTTTGTTGTTGCTGGATTACATGTAGGTTTCAGATGGCTTCGGTGTGATTCCAGGTGCAGGTCTGTGAGGAGCGTGGGGTTACCCGTGGATGGGTGTGGAAGGGAAGCAGGAGGAGAGAGGAGATGCTCTCGAGCTGCAAAGTGGCACCGAGCAGCCCTCTGCTTCACAATGCCAGGGTAGGAATTTCATTTAAACCGTCTCTGCCTTAGTTTCTCACCTGTAAAATGGACGTCAGAGATAGTATCTACTTCAGCAGATTGTTAGGAGGAATAAGTATGTGAACATTTATAAAACGCCAGTACATACAATGCATACACTATAAATCATTTTTAAAAATTTTTTTTTCAACGTTTATTTATTTTTGGGACAGAGAGAGACAGAGCATGAACAGGGGAGGGGCAGAGAGAGAGGGAGACACAGAATCAGAAACAGGCTCCAGGCTCTGAGCCATCAGCCCAGAGCCTGATGCGGGGCTCGAACTCACAGACCGCGAGATCGTGACCTGGCTGAAGTCGGACGCTTAACCGACTGCGCCACCCAGGCGCCCCTATAAATCATTTTTAAATAAACGTAATTTAAATTGCTGTTTCTGCATTCTTAAGCTGGAACTCACCTGGGGATAAAATCCCTGTACAAAGAGAAAAAAAAAAATTAAAAAGAAAAAACACCTCCTTCAACCAACATAAAAGTTTTGTACTATTTTTTTTTCTTAAGAGAAAACTCAGAATGAGTTTTTTGCTGTCTAGTTTAATTGATCAGTAATTTTATAGTTCTAATTTTATAGTAATTTTATAGTTCTAATTTTAACTACAAAGTGCAAATAAAACTAAATATATTCTATCTTATTAGAAAAGATTATGAGGGTGCCTGGGTGGCTCAGTAGGTTAAACATCTGACTCTAGTTGAGATCCTGTCAAGGTCATGATCTCACTCTTGGTGGGTTTGAGTCCTGTGCTGTGGGGTTGAGTCTGTGCTCACAGCTCAGAGCCTGAAGCCTGCTTCAGATTCTGTATCTCTCTCTCTCTCTCTCTCTCTCTCTCTCTGTCCTTGCCCTGCTCATGCTTTGTCTCTCTCTCTCTCTCTCTCTCTCAAAAATAAACATTTTTTAAAAATTAAAAAAAGAAGAGATTATGAATTACTAAATTATAAATAATGATTTGTCTTTACATTTTTTTAAGTAATCAGAACAGTCCTTTGTGGGAAGGGGCAAGAAATATAACTTAAAAAAAAAATAAGTGGAAAATGAAAGATGACCTAAAGTTTATAAAATATGAATAACTTAGTAATAATTGAGAATTTGTGTAGGTACTACTGTCATTATCCTTATTTTTCTCAGATTCTTATTTTTTTATTTTTTTAATGTTTATTTATTTTTGAGAAAGAGAGAGAGAGACAGTATGTGTGTTGGGGGGAGGGGGTGGTTGGGGGAAGGTCAGAGAGGAAGGGAGACAAAGAATCTGAAGCAGGCCCCAGAGTCTGACGTGTGGCTCCAACTCATAAACTTCCAGATCATGACCTGAGTCAGTCACCCAGAGCCACTCAGTCGCCCCTTTCTAGGATTCCTAATTGAAAATACTATGGATTTTCTTTCTTTTTCTTTTTTCTTTTCTTTTTTTTTTTTTTTAGATAATCAGTAGCTCAGAATTATAATAGCTGAAGAGATTGCTATTTTTTCCATTATTCTTCATTATCTCCAGTAATTTACATATGTTTATGTGCTTACAAGATCAACATAAAGTATTACAGTAAATAACACTTTAATCTAATAGTCAATGTCCTCAATCTTTTGCATATATGAAACCCACTTAATCTTCTCAACTTCCCCACAAAGTACTTACCAGCTTTGTCCCCACAGCTTTTCTCCACAAGGAAACAGGGAATTTAGGTAATTGGCCAAGGTCTCACAGTTAATAAAATTCACAATTTGAGCTCTAGCCAGTGCTGCTTTTAACCACTACATGTTAAGAAAAAAAAAAAAAGAAAAGAAAAGAAAAGAAACTTTTTTCTAAGAAAAGTAATAGATAATTCAGGAGAGCAGGTTTGTTTTTGTTTTGGTTTGTTTAAGTATGTTTGTTATTCTCGCGGTTAAATAGTTCAATGCCACATTTCCTAAAGCTTAAAAATAGCAAACTGCTCAAAAGTCTCCAGTGTTTTATTTCACTAACAGCAAGAAGTTTCTTTTGTGGAATGAATAGGATATACTTAGATTCAATAAAATCTACATCTGTCTATCTATCTATCTATCTATCTATCTATCTATCTATCTGATTTTCCTCATCAATGGATTATGCCTCCAAAATCAAGTCAGTGGGATGAACACTCTACACTGAGATTTTCCCAGAAGGGAACTGGGCATTTTAGTTATTTGCTGAAATAAGGATCATGGTTTTCTGCCTGATCCAGTTTGCATACTTTATCATGATTTAATAATGGAAATATTTTGCCTTCGGCATTAACAGGAAGCTACCCAGAACTTTACTCTCTTTATAATTAAAAGAAAGAAAGAAAGAAAGAAAGAAAGAAAGAAAGAAAGAAAGAGAAAAAGAAAAATATTCTCCTAATGCTTTCCAGATCCAATCCAAAGTATGGACATATGCAAATACTCAGGGTGAATGAATAGGGCATCAAAAAATTTATAGTAGTGGCCAAAGGGATGAAACATTTCAAGAAGCAGCCTCATATTTATAGAATTATCTATAATTTTATGTCTAAGACTTGCTTGATAATCATCACTTGCTAACAAAATAAAGTACAGAAGAAAGGGCTTTTTTCTACCTTAATATATCAACTCTCATAATTCAATCCCTAGCAGCCCCGTATTTATTTTTCAGAAAACTTAAAAAGCAATGACGTTCTGAAGCCTAAAAAACCATCCCCTTCTTTGTTTTTGCAAGTGTCTCCCCCAGATATTTACTCATTTTATGAGCTGAATGACAGATTTCTATGCCCAAACTTTAAACTAATGCAATCACCAATCTTAAAAGAAGAGAGCATCCTTAAAATAAAATGGGTTATTAAATCCCATTTACAGCCACCATATTTACTGTCTTCTTGTTCGATTGACGCTATCTGATCTGCCTTTACAATCCAGACTTGGTGCCGTCTCCTGAGATGAGGGAGCCAGCGGAATGGGCAGTGCAGGACTGCTGTCCCCACTGTGGCCCTGGGAAATTGTGACACCACAAATGCCACGTGTTGCGTTTACCGCTTCTGGTAGAATGACTCCGGCTCTGAGGGGAGAAGAATGAAAATGTCTGAATGTGGCATTAAATCGCTCAATCCACCCACTTCTTCAGTCTGAAGCGTGTCGTCCAGGGTTCATGTCATAAACCCGATCCAGTCTCTAGTAAGGTGGTCATTTCTACCCGGCTTGAGCTCCTTCCTCCTTCTGGTTATGGAATCTTGGTTTTCTCTTGGGGACCATCCCTTCTTCCTCCCAGCCTGGGTAGTTCAGGGAGGGGGACCCTGCTCCAAAGCTCCAGGAGTGTGCTGGAGACCCAAAGTACCATTGGTTGGTCTTTCCAGTCTGGGTGTAACCCTCAGGCAAGTTCTAACAGGTGCAGGGTGGGCAAGGGACCTAAGCCTGGCCAAGTCAGAAAAATGTCCTGGAGTCCTTGTTGTCAGGAAATGGTGGGAAAATCAGCCCTTGCTTCCTGTGGGGTTCCACCTGCTGGAACAGAAGAAGCTTGAAGCTTTGTCAGTGCTTGAGGGGAGCCTGCCTGAAGTGAAGCAAGCACAGAGAAAAGCAGCCTGATGTGGAGTGAGGCTAATTACCGGCGAGAATTTTTTGAACCGCAACATGCAGTTTTAAAGCATCCGCACATCAGCCGTTTACTTTTAGAGGCCCAATGATTCTCCTTTTCTTTTTTAATTAAAACTTTCTTTTTTTTTTTTTGGTTTTTATATGTTTTAAAGTGTATTTATTTTTGAAAGAGATAGAGTGCGAGTGGGAAGGAGGCAGAGAGAGGGAGGCACAGAATCCGAAGCAGGCTTCAGGCTCTGAGCCGTCAGCGGAACAGCTGTGTCAGCTCTGAGCTGTCACTTGAACTTGTGAACGGGACATTATGACCCGAGCCAAAGTCGGACGCTTAACGGACTGAGCCACTCAGCCACCCCGTTCTTTTTTAAAAAATTTTTATTTGTATTTTTTAAAATTTATGTATTTGAGAGAGAGAGGGAGAGAGAGAGAGAGAGAGAGAGAGAGAGAGAGAGAGAGAGAGAGAAGAGAGAGAGAAGCTCAAGCAGGCTCCATGCTCAGCTCGGAGGCCAATGTAGGGCTCAATCCCACAACCCTGGGATTATGACCTGAGCCAAAATCAGGAGTCAGCATTCAACAGACTAAGCCACCTGAGTGCCCCCTCTCCTTTTTATGAAGCCATCTTAAACCGGGTTTTGGTTACTGACTCCACTTACTGTTAGTTACCTTTCTAACCGGGAGGGCAGTTCAACTCGAATTGAATTCCTTTCTTTCTCCCTTTGTTTCAACATTGTCATCGATTGTTTACTCAGCATTTATAAGGTGGGAATAAAGTTTGGCCAGGGATCCGGAGAGGAATAGGACTCTGCTACCCTCTGACTCTCCATGCAATAGGGGAAATGAGTGGACAAATAGAAGATTTTAGAAAAGGGGCACCTGGGTGGCTCAGTCAGTTGGGCATCCGGCTTCGGCTCAGGTCATGATCTCACAGTCTGTGAGTTCTAGCCTGCGTCAGGCTCTGTGCTGACAGCTCAGAGCCTGGAGTCTGCTTTGGATTCTGTGCCTCCCTCTCTGCCCCTTCCCCACTCACACTCTGTCTCTCTCTCAAAATAAAATTAAAATATTAAAAAAAGAGAGAGAGAGATTTTAAATTTTTTTTTTCAACGTTTTTTATTTATTTTTGGGACAGAGAGAGACAGAGCATGAACGGGGGAGGGGCAGAGAGAGAGGGAGACACAGAATCGGAAACAGGCTCCAGGCTCTGAGCCATCAGCCCAGAGCCCGACGCGGGGCTCGAACTCACGGACCGCGAGATCGTGACCTGGCTGATGTTGGACGCTTAACCGACTGCGCCACCCAGGCGCCCCTAGAGAGAGATTTTAGAAAAGCCTGTGAAAACCATGGCAAACCATTCCCAAGATGCTGGTGTGAGGACTACCTGATCTAACACTTAAAGAGTGGGTTTATGAAACTTGTCAGAGAGGTTCCTGAAAGAGGTGACCATTGATGTGACTCTCGGGATGAGGAATTTTCCAGGGAAATGGGGGACACTGATGGGCAGAAGACATTCAGGAGAGGGCCAGATGAGCAGAGGCATAGAAATGGGATGGAACATGGTGACTACTACTGGGAGCAGCAAACGGTTTGTGTAGCTGGAACTCACTCTGTGAACAGAGACTGGAGAGAGGCTGAGGCAGGAGGAGGTTGCAGGCCTCCGACACTGGAGACCATGTGCTGGAAGGATCCTGTTTGTTAGTCAGGATCCAGTTTGGATGGTATCTAACTGGGAGGCCTCTGTAGGCATTTCAAGGTGTTTCCATGGCCCTGTTGCCCAGACCACACTGTGACCTTCATTGGCTATCTACAATAGGGTGGTTGAGGTATAACCTAAGATTCAGGATATGTGCAAAAAACTGAGGGCATGGTAGATATTAAATTAAAAGACGTTTACTTGGGGTGCCTGGGTGGCTCAGTCAGTTAAGCTTCTGACTCATGATTTCCACTCAGGTCATGATCTCACGGTTTGTGAGTTGGAGCCCCATGTCGGGCTCAGTGCTGACAGTATGAAGCCTGCTTGGGATTCTGTGTCTCCCTCTCTCTTTGTCCCTTCCTCTCTCTCTCTCTCTCTGTCTCCCTCTCTCTCTCCCTCACAACAAATAAATAAACTTAAAAAAAGTAAAATAAAAGACATCTGTTAGCACATGCAAGATACAAGGAACTGTGGTCCATTTTGCAAAAAATGTATAGTGGATAAAACTGAAACTCCAAATATGAAATTCTTCTTCAGTACTAACCTGCCAACTATCTTCTGCAACACAGCTAGTCTTTCCTTCTGTTCCTGTGGTAAGGCCAACCTGACGATTTTAACCATGTATAATTACTTAAGTTCATTTCAGTTAACTCTGAAAAACATCCAATATATTAGATTTGGGCATTATTCCAAGGCTTCAAAAATAATATATTTCAATATAATGTTTGTATTTCCATTAAGATTTTTGAACAACTTTTGAGAAATAGTAATGAGTAATTAAATTATATTACATGCAATACGAATCAAAGAAATATAGAAATGCCAAAATTACAAAAGGTTGTGTGAAGAAAAAAATATAGAAATTGAGGAAATGTCTTCAGGCAAATACTGTTTATCATACTTGGTTATAACAGGCATGAAAACAGCGTGATGACCCTGCTTTGATGTTTCCTGTATTATGGAAGTGAAATTTGGGAAGTTGAGATGAGCTATAAACCACAACAAACATATTACACATAGTGTGTGTGGATACATGGTCAGCCAGGGGACATGACAAACGTAGAAATTTTGATGATCAGAGAATGTCCTCTGTAACATTTCAACATTTTGAAATGTGTTATTACATTCTTTATGGCTCATATATGGTCTTTATTACAAAATGTTCCCTGTGTGTTGAAAAAATATACGTGACTTACGCAGTTTTTGGGGGAAGCATCTGTATACCACGCTCCGGCCAAGTTGGGGGATCATGTTGCTTTACTCTTCTGTACTGTTACTGATTCTTTACTGCTGGGACCTCCTAAGTCCTGAAAAGAGGCCTGTTAGAATCTTTAACTATGATAATCATTTCATCAATTGCCCCTTTTAGTTTCTCTCTTAATATAATTTGATTAAATATCAAGTTCTTGAAATTTAGAATTGTTTGTTTCTTGTAGAAGTACCCCCTTTTTATTTTGAATTGGTCTTTTTTTTATCTCTAAGACTCCTTCTTTCCTTAAGTCCTAATATCTTCTTACCTAATGCATTGATTTTTTTTTTTTTCTTTTTAAGAGAGAGAGAGCATGAGCAGGGGAGAGGAGGAGAGAGAATCTTAAGCAGGTTCAAGGCACATCGTGGAGCCCAATGCAGGGCTCGCTCCCATGACCCTGGGATCATGACCTGAGCCTAAATCAAGTCAGATGCTCAACTGACTGAGCCACCAGGTGCCCCATTGGACTAGTAATTTGTATTAATAATAGATTAATAGTCATTAGCAAGTAATACATTAGTATATCCATACTGTTTCTTTCAGTTAATTTTAGCATGATATAACACTCTTATTCTTTTAATTTCAAGTTATCTAGGTCTTAATATTTAAAGTATGTCTCTTTTAAGAGGCATAGATTTTTTGGTCTTATTTATACAGTCTTTGTATGAAAAAAAGTTGATCTTTGACTTTTAATTAGAGTGTTTATTCCATTTAAATTTACTATAATTCTTAATATAGTTGGATCTAAGTCTCCTCTCCTGCTATTCTATTTGTCCTATTTTTTTAAAAAAAATCAACTTTCAATTTAAGAGTAATTTTAGATTAAAAAAAATTTGTATAGATAGTACAGAGAGTTCCTGTAGACTTTTTGCCCAGTATCTCCTAATGTTGATATCTTACATAATTATAATACACTTATCAAAACTAAGAAATTAACACTGGTACATTGCTGTTGGCTGAACTCCAGTCTTTTATTCAGATTTCACCAATTTCCACTGCTGTCATTCTCCTATCCTGGGATCCAAGTTAGCACAACTCACTGGATTTAGTCATCACATCTCTTTTGTGTCCTCTAATCTATGACAGAGTCTCAGTATTGCCTTGATTTTCATGACTTTGACAGATCTGAAGAATACTTTTTTTTTTTTTTTAGTGTTTATTTATTTTTGAGACAGAGAGAGACATAGCACAAGCAGGGGAGGGGCAGAGAGAGAGGGAGACACAGAATCTGAAGCAGGCTCCAAGCTTTGAGCTGTCAGGACAGAGCCCGACGTGGGGCTTGAACTCACCAACCCGAGAGATCATGACCTAAGCCGAAGTCAGATGCTCAACTGACTGAGCCACCCAGGTGCCCCTGTGAAGAAAACTTCTTAAGTATTTTGTGGAATGTTTCCGGATGGGGATTTTTATGATGATTTTCTCATGATCATGCTAGGGTTATGGGTTTGGGGGAAGAACATGGTGGAAATGAAGTGCCCTTCTTACCATATCACATAGGGGGTATACATGATATTCATATGACACCAAGGGTGATAACCTTCATCACTTGGTTAAGGTGGAATCTGCCAGATTCTCCAGTCTAATGTTTTTTCCTTTTCCTAACCTGTTCTTTGGAAGGAACCCACAAAGCCCAGCCCACACTCACATGGGGAGGGGATTTAAACCCACCTTTAGGAGGAGACTTTTTATTGTCAGACCTGACAATAAAGAAGATTTTTTTCCTTTTCCCCATCTGCCATCTGCTGTTTTGTCTCTTTATTCCTTAATTTCTGTATTCTTTTGTATTATTCAGATATTTTCTCTTATTCCATTTTATCTTCTTTTCAGATTTTTAAATCTAAACTTTTCGTTTCCCTTTGAGTGGTTACCCTAAAAATTGCAATATATATTCCTGCCATGTTACAATGTTCCTTCAGCTTACACTTTCTGCAACAATTGAAGACATCTCTTGTAGTCTAAATCCATTTCTTTCCCTACTTACCCTTTGTTATTTTTGTCATGTATTTTACCTTATGGCATGGATTTATCTCCATAGATCATCATTATTATTAAATAACACAAATTACTCAAGTTCTTAGGAAAAAATCCACCTTTCTACCATTTGGTCCCAGCCTCATTAAAAGGGAAAGAATTGCATAATTGTCTGAAAAACCGCTTACCCAAAGTATTTAATAAGAGCTCTTATTACAATGTTTGTAAAAAACCAAAAGTTTATAAAGGCACTAATTTTTAATAATGAATCAGTGTGAAAAGCAGCCATATTTTATGTAAAACTAGGTTTCTCAAGCTGGTTGCGGAGGGTAGCGTGTCAAATATTCTTTAAGTAATAGAAATGTAAGGGAAGTAATGGCCAGGAGCAGGCATAAAGTTAGGTGTGACCTATAGTCTGTGTAATGGTACGATACCTTGGGCCCCCCCAGTAAGAACCAAGGATCAAGAAGAATAAAACAAAACCTAAGCATGTGATTTTTTGCAAAACGTTTATTTTCATGTCATTTGTAAAAACATAACAGTAGTTTTAACGTCTCTGTTCCAAGACAGAGCAACACTGCGTAATCAACATGAAACAAGGCATTATGCCCTACAAGCAAGACATAAAATGTCCAAGGGAAGCTTCAACATAAAAATGTTGACTATAGAATGTGAAATAATTTCCATAAATGACAACTGCCATTCTTTTAAACAAGTACAAAAATAAATATATACACGCTAACTTCTTCGGCTCCCTTCCCCCCCTCCCCCCCACGCCCAGTGCTGTGCCCTGGCACCTGATGGAGTCTCCCAATACATAGTGGTTTAATGAGACCTTAAAAACCCATCATCTTCAAATTAAATAACAATCAGGACAGAGTTACGTCTGATTCAACACAGTCAGATCCTTAAATACTAATATGTAAAATATTAAAATACAAGCTTTGGAAAATAAATAAATACAAACAAATAAATAGAGAACTCGTAATAGTCAAACACAATAAGGCCTTTCTAGGTGCCTGCAGAAGCCAGCTGTTCTCTCTTCATTTTCAGTTCCTAGAAGGGCCTTTCAGGAACCACCAGCAGCCAGCTTCTTACTGGTCTCCAGGTCAGTTGGTGCTGCCCCTATGATTGGAAAAGGGTTACTGTTACAGGTGCTCAGGAAAAACTGCTCCTCTCTCACACTGGCCCCTAGGGCTAGAGGGAGTTTTGCTGTAGACCCTGGCCCAGCCCTGCACCCACAGAAGGTCCCACAGTACCCGCTGCCCCCTACTGCAGAGAACTTGCTCTTTACTGGCTGTGGACTGAACTATTATTGACTTGAAAGAGCTAAAACCTAGCGCTCAAAGACTGTCATCCTGGGTTAAAAGTTTACATGCAAGACCTCACTTGAACCTCATACATCCCATGAAATTGTTATTATTCTCTATGCCCATTTTGCTGAGACTCAAAAGGATTTGAAAACTTTCACAGGGATCCTAGACTTGAACTTAGGAGGATCACGCTGCAAAGTCTTTGCTCTTCACGACTAAGCTTCAGCGGCCCATGTTGCCCAAAACCAAGGGTGCCACTTTTCAGAGCAGAAGCTCACCAGGGATGGAGCTGAATACTGTGTGTTCCTCAATGGGTGGGAAGCATTTGAACACCACTGGCCAAATCCAATTCAGCTTTTAGGAACACACATGCACCCACACTCGTTTGCGTGGGGAGAGAGGGCACTGGAAATATCCTTCCGGCATAGGAGAGGCTTAATGACCTTAATAGCAAAGGTCATTGTGAATGAATAATTTTGTTTTTCAGCGAAACCTAGGTTTCCTTGATCAAACTTCCCGGACGCATTTGCCAGGATCCGTGACCAAGGACTCTAGCGGCACGCGTCAACAGAAAGCATAACTCACTTGCTTAGCATCTTTTCGATGATTCTCTTGACAATGGGGGCTTCGGGGTTGAGACAGGCTTCGTGTCCGTTCTTGAGAGTGGCTCTGCGGAGACAAGGCAGAGTCCCCGTTGGCGGGAGGCCGGGCCGCGGGGTGGGGGGCACGGGGGCGGGGGGGACGGCCAGGACGGCGGCAGCGCGGAGCGTCACTTACATGACTTCGGTGTGGGTGCAGTGGGGGCCCGACTGCGTCACCTTGACGCTCTGGATGTTCTTGGGGTGAATGCCCTGCACGGTCTGCAGGCACTGGCAGCGCAGCTCGGTGACGACGGGCGCCCCTGCGGGGAGAGCAGGCCGGGTGAGCGGGCGGCCCCGGGGCGCGCACCCCACTCCCACCCGCACCCGCACCCGCACCCCGTCCCCCCGCGGGCTCCGGGCCTCACCTGCGGCGCGCCGGGCGGCGGGGACCAAGAGCAGGAGCAGCAGCGCGGCGCCGAGGAGCCGGGGAGCGCGGGGCGCGGTGCGGGCCATGGGGCTCAGCTCGGGGAGTCGCGGCGGCGGTGGCTGGAGCTGGACGGCTGGCGGGAGGGCTGGCGGAGCGGACTCTGTGGCTCCCCGAGCCGGGAGAAGGGCTTTTATCCCCTGTCTACTCGGCGCGGCGCGGCGCAGGGCGCAGCGGGGGGGCAGGGAAATTCCCGGCGCCCCGGGTCATTCCCGGGTGCGGAAGGTTCGCGCGGCCCCGCCCCCGGGGTGGAGGGGGACCCGCCCGCGGCTGCCCGCGACTCAGAGACCGTTGTCCGCCCCAATGCGCAAAGGGGGCGTGAGTGGCCGCCCCGCGGCGGCTGCCACCGCGGGGGAGGGTGCGGCGACCGTGGGCGCCCAGGGATCCCCGGTCGCAGGACCGGGAAGGTCGGACCCGTTAGTTAGACCCGTTAGAGGAGAGAATTGATTCTCAAAGACGTTTCAGTCGCTGGAACTGGAAGAGTTGAGGCGGAAATGGCAGCCTCTCTGATCTATCCTTTGACTTTAAATTGGGCTTTCCGGGTGTTTTTCATCTCTGGAATAAATACACTCTTTAAAAATGTCTGTCGTCTCGGATTGTATGTGAGAATGTTTGTCTTGCTTCTGTTGTGTGGTCAGCTCTGGTAGGTTACACTTGGTACCACGTTTTTGCCCAGTGGGCATGGGGGTAGGGTAAGGGAATGGACCGTGGCGCAGGGTAATTTAATTCAGCGTTTATTTTTAGGTACAGTTTGCAATGTCTCATATTCCTTGTCTTCGAAATTCTGGGACTTCCTACACTCTAGTAATTCCTGGAGCCGCGCTGTTTGTTGTCTAGGAGACGGTGTTTTCATTCATGGCAGTGGTTCCAGAGCTGCGAAGGCCGTGCTGGGATCAGGGGGCCCTCCTCTTGTAAACAGTCCGGGGAGAGAAAGGATCATGGACACAAGAAATCGGGTACCTAGCGACTCTCACCTTTACTTCTCTAGGTAGCAAACAGATGTGTTTCCAAATGTGTGAATACTAGATTACTAGCATGTTCCACTCCGTGTCACCTGAATATGCCTGCCTCCTGAGAGTGATTCTCTTGAGAAACAGCTAAGCTATCAATTACTTTAGTTCTCTAAGAATGCCAGCCCATAAAGCATTTCAGTCCGTGTAGCTTGAGGACTTCTCACCGAGTAATTCACTTTTCTTCATCAGTTTCAATATCCCTTTTTGGATTAAACTGGGTAGTTTAAATTGATTCTCCAGGGTAGTGCAGATCTCGGGGATGTGTGAGCTATTCTGCCGGTGCCGGGAGAAGAGCTGGATGTGGAGGATGCTGGTCTGTCCCTGGCACAGAGACACTCTGGTGAGGCTGTGAAGGCTGGAGCCTCAGCCACACCACTTACTTGCCCCATGACCCCTGCTTGTGGGTACTTTATTTCATCTCTCTGGGCTGCTGTATTTCCTCTGTACAAGAGAGCAAATAATGCCTGCCTCGCAGGGTTGTTATGAGTATTAAATGTGTTAACATTTATAAAACATCAGCACATGTTGTGTTGCATAAATATTTGTTAAATAAAATAGAATTAGTGTTCTAATACAATCTTACTGTTATGGACTCAGTATGCTCTCCAAAAATTCAGATGTTGAAGTCCTGTATCCCATTGTGGTGATATTAGGAGATGGGACGTTTGGGGGGTGATGAAGTCTATATGAGGTCATGAAGGTGGGATCCTCCTGATGGTATTAAGCGCTTTTATAAGAGGGGACACCCAGAGGGCTTGATCTCTCTCTCTTTGTCATGTGAGGGTACAGCAAGTCAGCGACTATCTACAAACCAAGAAGAGGGTTCTCACCAGATACTAAATCTGCAGATAAGTATCTTGGACTTGGACTTCCCAGCCTCCAGAACAATGAAAAATAAACGTTTATTATTTAAGCCAGCCAATGTACGGTATTTTGTTTTAGCAGCTTGGACTGTTTAAGATGCTTACCTGAACAAGAACACTCGGTGGTGAATCCTTGTGTAAACAGGAAAAAAACAAAAGACAATCTTTTCATTTATCTCTTAAAATTTTCAGCGTCCGAGGTTGTGAAAGGAGGGCACATCTGCATTCTTCAGAGATCCTAGAACAGATTTTTCAAATCCAGTGTTTATTTGCAATTTCAGTTTCCCACGTAAAATGGAAGTAAGAATAAAAATTTCCCCCAATCCTTATACAGGAAAATATTTCAGATGTGACTGTCTCTCTGCCTTGGGCATTAACAGCTGGCTCCCAAAACAATAGCAAGTATTAGTTGTAATGATTCCCAGACCCAACCCAAAGTATTGACGTTAGCAATCATACAGGAAGAGTAGAATTTCAACTTTCCTACGATAGCAGCCAAGAGGATGAGACAAGAATTAACCCATTGTCTGTGGAATTATCTACAACGTGACTCCTACTACCTGTTTAATCAGAATGATTGACTTTCAGGAAGTAAGTAGAAAGGTAACTTTTTTCTTTCATAATGTACCACTTTCCATTATTTCACTCATGACAGCCCCATACTAAGTTTCAGAAAATTTTAAGAGTTTCAGAAAATTTTAAGAGTTCCAGTGTTACAAAGCCCGCCATGATAAACAAATTGCTTCTTGTTTTAAGGGGCGCCTGGGTGGCGCAGTCGGTTAAGCATCCGACTTCAGCCAGGTCACGATCTCGCGGTCCGTGAGTTCGAGCCCCGTGTCAGGCCCTGGGCTGATGGCTCAGAGCCTGGAGCCTGTTTCCGATTCTGTGTCTCCCTCTCTCTCTGCCCCGTTCATGCTCTGTTTCTCTCTGTCCCAAAAATAAATAAACGTTGAAAAAAAAATTTAAAGATGTGCTGAATGCGACATTTATTGTGCAAGCTGTAAATCCCTGCAATCACTAACCCAATGAAATTATCTCTAACCTATGTGTTTCAGTTTACTAAATCCTATTTTACCCTGTCATTGTTTATTGTATCTTTCAGATTTGACGAATTCTTTGCAATATGTCTGTAAAATCTTGGGTCGCTCTTCCGTGCTGAGCACTCATCTTGCTAATCAACCAGCAAGAATGAGTGGTTTGCCTTAAGCTTTGCCGGCATAATTGGCACTCCCTGACCCCCCTCCCGTCCCTCCCATTTCCCGAACATCTATAGTTTGTTGTATAATGGTTCTGCTCAGAAAGGAGAAAATTAAGATGCCTAAACATGTCGCTAAACCCTAAGATCATCTATCCTCTTGTCTAAGGGCACTCAGTTGCGCATCTCTGCTAACCTCTTTAAATCTCTACGACATCTGCTTTTTCGACCTGTCCGGCGCCTACTCTTTCTTAAAACAGAATCCTAGATTTCCTTTGGAAATCCTTATCTCTGCCCTTATAAGCCCACATGATTAAAGCGAGGTGACTTCGCTTCGGAGCTCAGGAGGGGGAGCTTTCGACCCTATGGCCGCGTTAGTACCTCCTTCCTGCCTGTGCCCTTCGTTGCCCAGGCCTGTATGGGTTCAGCGTAAGACTGGCCATCAGAGAAGATGCTGGTCGTGCTGGAACAAAGGGAATTGAGAAGCTCTTGCTTCTTACCAAAATTGCTAAGTAGGTAGGATAGAAACTTGGAGTCTTGCCATTGCCTGGGGGAGCCTGCCTGAGAGTGGAGCTGCCACAGAGGAAAGCATGAGCACACTCAGACTCAGAATTACTGGGGACGTTGTGGGAGCACGTGGATCTAGCTTTGCCCAACCTAATCCACTGACTTTCATTGTCATACAGCAGTTGATTTTCTTTCCTTATTGAGCCAATTCGAGTCATGTTGCCATTACTTACAATAAAAGAGCCCTGAAAAATATGTGATCTTTCATATTGCTGCTAAAATTATCAAACACAGATTGATTTCTTCACCATTTAAATCCTTCCCTCCCTTCCTTTCTCCATCTATTCATTTGTAAGGTAGCATTTATGAATCTGGAATCAAATTAGGTCCCAGGAATGCAAAAAAGCATAAGATGCAATGTACTGCCACCTAAGTTTTAGTCTCCTAGGAGAAGCAGACATATAAACAGAATGCTACGAAGTAGTCTGGTAAATCACATGATAGAGTATGCCTAGGATATGATAGCAGCATATGGAACCCCTAACATTGGTTCTCAATGGCATGGCCTGAATTCTCAGAGAAGATCTTCTGAGATGTTTCTAGGAGAGGTGTCCCCTCCAAGCCAAACCTGACAGGACAGATTTTCCCAGGTGAATGGGGAGATGAAAAGGTGGGGAAAACATTCTAGAAGGAGATGACCAAATGCACCAAGTCATAGAAGCTACAATGAGCATCGTGTCTACTGGAAGCACCTGGCAGTTTATATATCTGGAGTTTCACCAGTGAGGCAGGGAGAGGGGAGAGAAGGAGGCAGAATCCAGTCACTGAAGGCTGTGCATAGACCCTGCTTGTTGTTCAGAAACCAGTTCAGATGTTACCACCGTTGAAATGCTCTTAAATCCATCCAGAGGTGTTTTCAAGACCCTACGTGTGCAAATTCACCATTTACTAAGTGGCGTGTGTGAGGGCAGAGTGTATAGAAATCACAGGACGTGGCCAGACCGGAGGAGGTAGTGAATATGAATCCAGTGGCCCTTTACCGAGCACTCATGGTGTATAAGGTGCTACAACAGGTTTTACAAGACCTGCAAAACTGGAGAAACGTCAAACTCTTAACTGGACATTATTTAACATCTATCCAATATACTCCCTTATGTATGTTAATTTCTGTTGTTGCTGCGCAAGTAGGGAAGATTCTAATGATCTGAGCAATTTGTAGTTATTTAAAATAATTTCGGGGCACCTGGGTGGCTCAGTCGGTTAAGCGTCCGACGTCAGCTCAGGTCACGATCTCGCAGTCCGTGGGTTCCAGCCCCGCGTCCGGCTCTGGGCTGATGGCTCAGAGCCTGGAGCCTGTTTCCGATTCTGTGTCTCCCTCTCTCTCTGCCCCTCCCCCGTTCATGCTCTGTCTCTCTCTGTCTCAAAAATAAATAAACGTTAAATAAATAATTTAAAATCATTTCAAGTTACACTAAGGGACATTACAAAAATACTGACTTTGGACGAGATTTAAAGGATTTTTAAAAAGTTGCTGTAAATTAGGTTTTCACCTCTAGTTTCTTGAACTTGTTTTCTCAATGTTTATGGAAGTAGTCCTGGTTATGTAAATACTGTAACGCAACAAGAAGAAATGGCGGTATGACAAATTTACAAAAGGGAAGTAAACACAGGAAAGAGGAAACTTCCCCATGGAAATGGCTAATGCTACAAGAAGACATTTTTGGAGCACGAAAACATCATGACTTTGGCTTTATGGAAGTAAAATTGAGGAAGTTGGCAGATGACTGTATAAACCACTAATAAAAGTGTCACCCATAGTGTCACGCTAGCATTATGAAAACAGGGTCAAAAACTTGATTTTTAAATGTTGCCTATTAGAGTACATCTTTCAATGTTTTTCTCTACAATTTGACATATATATATATATATATATATATATATATATATATATTTTACCAGAAATACTTAAAAAAATTTTTTTTTAACGTTTATTTGTTTTTGAGACAGAGAGAGACACAGCATGAACGGGGGAGGGGCAGAGAGAGAGGGAGACACAAAATCGGAAGCAGGCTCCAGGCTCTGAGCCATCAGCCCAGAGCCCGACGCGGGGCTCGAACTCACGGACCGCGAGATCGTGACCTGAGCTGAAGTCGGATGCTTAACGGACTGAGCCACCCAGGCGCCCCAGAAGTACTTTAAGTTTTGTTTCTATTCTTCTTGTCTCTGTGCATGCATTTTTTTATGGAGATATGCAGAGATGTGCATACGTATACGGGATTGCTCACAAGTAGTTGGAACCTTATTAAACCAACATAAGCAACAAGAATGACAAAATAACAACAACAACAACAACAACAAAAGGTCTTGTGTGCCAGGGCGGTGGTGGTATTTAGTATTTATTTGGTATAAACAGCAGGCCCCAAAGGCTGTCAACTGAGGGCCAGGGCAGGAAATAACAAGTTACTACAGAGGGCTGGCACTGAGAACTAGAAAAGCAGGAATAGAGCTTATACTCTCCGTTTTTCCTGGACCATGCCATCTCTCATTGTGGCTTTTCTCTCTATGTTTGCTTCATATTTTGTCCATTCTGTGTCCCATGAGCTTAGCCAAACTAAATATTTGTACTCCTTTTAAAGCCTTGAAAATAGTCCTCATAGGATTATTCTGCGAATCAAATCCATTTACACGTGTAAAATGTACCAGTAAATAAATTCTATATAAAATATTGTTAAATAAAGAAAAAAAATAAGAAAATAATGAAATAATTAAAATTAAGAATAGGTTTTAAAAGTAAATTGAGTAAGTTGTGCAAAAATTTGATTTCCGTTTTTAATCAGTATTCTTGACTGCTTATATTTAGCAAGTGGGGTCAAGGTGGGTTAATATTCTTCTGTATCAAGGAGATAGACTGGGGCGCCTGGGTGGCTCAGTCGGTTAAGCATCTGACTTCAGCTCAGGTCATGATCTTATGATTGGAGCCCTGCAGCCGGGTCTGCGCATATGAGTGCAGAGAGAGCCTGCTTCAGATCCTCTACCTCCCTCTCCTTCCACCCTGCCCTCCAGCTCTTTCCCTCTCTCTCTCAAAAATAAATAAACATTAAAAAAAAAAAAAGGAGAAGGAGAAAAGGTAAAGATGCAGGGAGATGGAGTATGAAGGGAGGTAATTTAGAGATCATCATAGGAAAATGGGAGAAGAGGTCATTTCTTGAGTGGCCAGGGCTAATGACAGGGCTGGGTATTTGAAGTGACAAGGATTTGGAACAATAGTTTGTGAAAGTCCAAAGGTAGTTCGATTTCAGGAACAAAAGTGTTATAAAATAGGAAAGCTCGCCTGGAACTAGAAGGCATTAACTCACACTGATACCAACTCACACGATTTCATTTCTTCAGCAGTATTTTGTAGCTCAGGGCCAAAACAGAGAAAGACAATGGGAGTGAGCAACAATGAGGGATTAACCTGGTTGAAACTATGGAGAGAGTAATTTGCAGATGTGACGAACCACGGAGTCCAGGCTGAGCTGGAAGGGGAATGAAGCAGAATAAGGTGGGAGAAACTGAAAAAATGATGGTGGGGGGACTTTCGAGGGACTTTTCAGTCCCTCGGTAGAGAAGCCTGAGAGTAGGGGCACCTGGGTGGCTCAGTCGGTTGAGCATCTGACTTCAGCTCAGGTCATGATCTCACTGCTCCTGAGTTTGAGCCTTGAGTCGGCATCTGTGCTAACAGCTGGGAGCCTGGAGCCTGCTTCTGTCTCCATCTCTCTGCCTCTCCCCTGCTCACGCTCTGTCTCTCTCTCAAAAACAAATAAACATTTAAAAAATTTAAAAAATTAATAAATAAAAAAAATTTAAATGGACTGTTTTCAGGGTGCCTGCTTGGCTCAGTCAGAAGAGCTTGTAATTCTTGATCTCAGGGTCATGAGTTCTAGCCCCACGTTGGGTGTAGAGATTACTAAAAAGTAAACTTAAAAAAAAGGTTTATGGGTAAACTTTAAAAAACAAATTAAAAATATAAAGTGTTTTCTAAGAAGGCTTATATAATGAAATACACTCAATAGAATTAACATTAACATGGTCTCCTTCTCAATTGTTTCTTTGGGCAGAAAAAAACACTGGCTTTGAGTCAGTGGGCTTCTGAGTCAGACAGTCTTGAGTTTTACTTTTAACTCCACTTTGAAGATCTCTTATTCCTGTTTCCTGATCTATAAAATGAGAATAGGGTGCTTGAGTGGCTCAGTCAGTTAAGTAGCCAACTTCAGCTCAGGTCATCATCATCTCACAGTTCACAGGTTCGAGCCCCACGTCAGGCTCTGGGCTGACAGCTCGGAGCCTGGAGCCTGCTTCAGATTCTGTGTCTCCCTCTCTCTCTGCCCCTCCCCTGCTCACACTCTGTCTCTCTCTCAAGAAAGTAAATAACATTGAAAAAAAAATTTTAATAAAATAAAATAAGAATAAGAATATCAATCCCATAGCATTCTTGAAGTAATTAAAAGGCTATTACAAAGAGCTCAAGCACAGCATCCAACCCAGAGTTAGGGCCTGAAAAATATTACTCTCCTTATCTTCCCTCTGTGCTTACCCTCTGAATACATATTTCCAAACAGCAGTGGCCACATCCCTGAGCTAACAAGCAACCCACTAAGGGCACCACAGGCAAGCAAGAATTTTTCTTCAACAGAACCACAACCCAACGCTGGGGTCCTAGAGTCAAGAAAGAAACATGTAACACAATGCATATAAGCCACATTTCCAGAAAAATCAAATAGAAAACCCTGCAAAGCTTGTCAACCACTATGTTTATAAGACTATGAAGTATACAGAGTATCTGGTGATTGAGATCTGGTCTTAACTTTCCCTTTAGTGAAAAGAAGAAGAATGAGAAGGAGAAGGAGAAGAGGAAGAAGAAGAAGAAGAAGAAGAAGAAGAAGAAGAAGAAGAAGAAGAAATAAACACAGTATGCAATCATATTGATTGTTTCTTTTTTTTTTTTTTAACGTTTATTTATTTTTGAGACAGAGAGAGACACAGCATGAACGGGGGAGGGGCAGAGAGAGTGGGAAACACAGAATCGGAAGCAGGCTCCAGGCTCTGAGCCATCAGCCCAGAGCCCCACGCGGGGCTCGAACTCGCGGACCGCGAGATTGTGACCTGAGCCAAAGTTGGACACTTAACCGACTGAGCCACCCAGGCGCCCCGATTATTTATTTCTTGACTGAGTCAGACACAAAAAGGGATTTTACCAGTGTCCGGTTTCATGTGGGTGGCAGCAAAGCTTGAAAGCAAAGGACTCACCAAACATAAACAGAGTTAGGACTATCAAGTCTTAATTATCAACAGCCTTGGGTAATTTGTCTTCTACTCTGTGATTCCAAAGCACCATCTCCCAACCTCCCTCAGATCTAACTCCAAACTCTATTGTAATTATTTGTTTGTCCTTCTGATTTGTTCCTCTGTAGGATCCAATTTACCACCCTGCCCCCCACCGTAGTATATCTACATTCTAGGAAAATGCCAACCACAATAAATGCTAAAACGTATTTTTCAAATCTTAACCACAAGGAGGAGAACAATGTGATTACTGTAAAAGTTTTGGGTAAGGACTTTTCTTGTTGCCGGGGTGAGCAACTCAACTAATCAAGAATAACACAAAATGGGCTCGCTAAATAATATTTAGGTGTATACCTGCATATTTAATGTAGAGTGTATCATATGTGATATATAACCAAACCACTCGCACTCCCTTTTCCTCTGTATTTTCCACCCATCGGTCATAATGGGATCTCATGGTTCTTTAATGTGCTCTACTTCAGAACAGTCTTATGACACGAGCTTATCATCCACAAACAGAAGTTCGCCTTTAACACCATCATATTCAGAACAATGCCACAAGATTATAGACAGTGAAAGGCCCTTCTGAGACCACAACTTTTTGTTCTTCTAACTCTTCTACTCTCAGACTTTTCTTTCTTTCTTTCTTTCTTTCTTTCTTTCTTTCTTTCTTTCTTTCTTTCATTTTTTTTTTTTTTTTTTTAGAGAGCGACAGAGAGACAGAAAGAGCGTGAGCAGGGGAGAGGCAGAGAGATGGAGACAGAATCTGAAGCAGGCTCCAGGCTCCCAGCTGTTAGCACAGATCCCGACTCGAGGCTCAAACTCAGGAGCAGTGAGATCATGACCTGAGCTGAAGTCAGATGCTCAACCGACTGAGCCACCCAGGTGCCCCTACTCTCAGGCTTCTCTACCGAGGGACTGAAAAGTCCCTCGAAAGTCCCCTCACCATCATTCTTTCAGTTTCTCACACCTTATTCTGCTTCATTCCCCTTCCAGCTCAGCCTGGACTCCGTGGTTCGTCACATCTGCAAATTACTCTCTCCATAGTTTCAACCAGGTTAATCCCTCATTGTTGCTCACTCCCATTGTCTTTCTCTGTTTTGGCCCTGAGCTACAAAATACTGCTGAAGAAATGAAATCGTGTGAGTTGGTATCAGTGTGAGTTAATGCCTTCTAGTTCCAGGTGAGCTTTCCTATTTTATAACACTTTTGTTCCTGAAATCGAACTACCTTTGGACTTTCACAAACTATTGTCCCAAATCCTTGTCACTTCAATCAAATACCCAGCCCTGTCATTAGCCCTGGCCATCCCCAAAACTGTGCATTTTTAAAGACTCAATCTAGTTTGCACTAGGAACCAAACAGAAATGTTGGGGTAATGACAACTACTGGCCTCCAGAGTTTCAACAGCCCTAAGATTCTCCTATTTTCTGTGTCATCTCAGCTCCAAATGCTCCATCCTATGGAATGCTCAGAGACTTCCAACACTAGGTGAGGATCTGAAAATCATTTATTCTGAAAGCAGACAATAGGCAGGGTGTGCAAAGGGCCTAGCCAGTTTAAACATTCTAACCTCTACCGACTCTTCTAACATCTTGGGACACATTGACAAGGACATCGACTCTACCGTGGAATGTCAGCTGGCTCTGGAATCAGGAGATTATCACAATGCTTGTAAATTATAAGTTATGATGCAAAATCATACATCGCAAAATCAATCTTGTGGGTTATAACTAACCCATATAACTATAATTTGAAAATATAATGGAATTAAATATGATAGGATAGAATATAAAAAGAGAATATACCATAATGCATCGCTTATGATTAGCTTGTCTTATTTTGTGTAACTTTTGTTGCTTATATACATGGGTCACTGTAAAACTAATTCCTTGATGCACAAGATGTAGGAAATGAACCTCTATAAGCAAAGATGTCCCTTTAGTAATTCTGTTTCATGAATCCAGTTTGTGACTATGTAAGTCCCTAGTTTGTAGATACTATCTGCTGAGAGTTTCGAGTCAGAAAAAAAATAAACAGTCGAAATAGGGCCACTTGAATTTCATCACTCCCTGAAAGTTTGCACAACAGGGAGCTACAGTAAATTGCAATACAACCTGTGCTTTTCCCGACAGAGACTCGGGCTTTAGATGTTCTTACTGATAAGGTGACAGCCATACAGAGCTCTCAGCAGAGTTAATCTAAAACAAAGATTAATGTGGAGCAGAATTTGCTTTGGTCTTTTGGCCTGTTGGGTCATACTCACTGATTATTATATCCAACTAAAGATGTTGTGTGTGGCAGGCATCAGAAGAGAAATAAAGAAGGAAGTTAAAACCGTAATACCTTACCTTGCACCCCACTTCCTAGTATGTTCGGTTTTCAAAAAATTTGTTGATGTACTTGCATTTCAATTCCAACACTCTGCTTATGTCTGACTCAACCCACCAGACTATGATAGTACAAGGAATAGCAATCATAATAACATAAATATTATAATTGTTAATAATCACGAACATTTAGTAAAAACACACCATTTTATATGTTTTTATATATGACACGGGGCTGAGATTGTGTGTGTGTGTGTGTGTGTGCATGCATGTGTGTGTGCGTATATGTGTAAAATCTCCTTATAGTAACCCAAGAAATAGCTATTCAAAATATACCCATTTCAAAGACTAGGAAAACCTGGTCTTATAAATTTGCTGCTTATAAATTTGGGCCTTATACTCGGGGATAAAGAGAAACCTAGAATGTTTGTACATAGATGAGTGATATCGTTGTTATCTGTATTTTAGCAAGATAATTCTTGTGGCATGGAAGTAAAACATTAAGAGGGAAACACAAAACGGGGACAAAACTCTTCAAGAAATGATTGTCTACTGTCTCCAATATATCTCTGCCCCTCACATATATTCTACCTACACAGAATGAGAAACTCTTCTCTAAATATGCAACGATTTTTCACAATTGAGTGTGTCTGTACTCATTTCTCTCTCTTTTTGAAGTTCTGTTTTCCCTTGGCCACTAGTAAATTCCAGCTCCTTTTTCATGATCAAGCTCATCGGTTGGTACCTCTATGAAACAATTACTTCCATATTATTTGCCTGGATGAGTGTCATGATATAGTAGAAAGACTAGAGGGCTAAGAATGAGCCGGATTTTCTCTGCCTCTTACATATGTGAACTTGAACAAGTTTCTTAAGGGTTTTTGTGGTTGCTTCCTCATTTGTAAAATGGAAATAATATTACCTGCCTTGAAGTTATTGGGAGGATTATAGGATCATTGGCATCTAGTAAGTACTTATATCATGATATCATTTATGATTGTTTTTCCAAAGTTACCCAGAGTGAATCCTTCTCTTCTCTATCTTTTTATGGCTTATTATTCCTAATCCACACAAACATCTGGCACATTAGAATGGAATTCTATTAGCCCAAGAGCAAGGACAGAGCCTCATTTTGAATCCCAGTATATAGCACAATGTCTGGCGGTGAGTGAGATGCCTTCCACAGACAGTTTGGTGAAATGAATGAATGGGCCTTTCCTGAGGGTAGTGATAGAGAGAATAGATAAGTACCTGCCAGATATATGGGCAGACCTATAGGAGTTGATGATTGCAACACTCATTGCCTAATCAGCAGCAATAGTCTGATACTCAGAATGAAAATAAAACTGATGAGACATAATAAGCTTCACCGAGCATTACATTTGTTTAGCTTTTAGTAGGAACACAGGATGGATTCAACACTGCATGTGAACAGCACTATGATCAATGAATTGTGGATCTTTTCGTAAGCTTTACCGAAATTTTATTTAAATAGATGACATTGATTAATTTTAAGTGAAAGATTTTATGATTTTTGCCAAAAATACCGCTTTTAACAACCGTTATTACACATTTATGATTGTTATATTCCCTTGAATACTAGACCTTTTATCATTACCAATTGACTCTCTTTACTCCTAGCAATATTTCTTGCTCTGAAATGTACATATGTCTACCCATCCAGTTTCACTTTGATTACTTGTTAATATGGTAAATCTTCAATCCTTTTCCTTTTGAGTCTTCATATTTAAAGCAAATTATTTTAAATAGCATATGTTTGGATTTTGCCTTTTTATACAGTCTAGTAATAAACCTTTAATTTGGGTATTTAAATTTAATATGATTCTCAATATGATTGGGTTTATATTTACCATCGGGTTATTTTTTCTTATTTGCCTCATGCATTTTCTTTTCTTTTTACCTCTTTTCCAGCTTGCTATCTTTTGGATTAATTGAATATTATTCTATTATTTCATTTCATTTCCTATCATACCTTATTGGCTATACATCATTTTTTTATTACTCTAAGATTTATCAATCTCTATCTTCCTATGACAACTGCACATATAGTATAATAATCTTACAATGGTGTAGTTCCATTTCCCTCTCCCTGCCTTTATGCTATTGTTGTCATACATTTACTTCTTCATATGTTATAAACTCCATAATATGTTATTGCTATTTTGCTTTAAATGGTCAATTTTCTACTAGAGAATTTACTATCCCAGATATTTATTCTTGGTACAATCCAAGTTTTTATCTGATATTATTTGATTTCTGCATGGACTTCTTTTAACATTGCTGATCAGCTGGTGATGATTTTTTTTCATTCTTTGCACATCTGAAAAAAATCTTTATTTTATCATTTTTAGAAGTCTTTTTTGAATTTATGGTTTTAGATTAATAAATGTCTTTCAGAATTGTAAAGCTTCTATTTCATTGCATGGTTTCTGATAAGTCTGCTCTCATTACCTTTGTTCTTCTGTTCGTACTGTGGCTTTTTTTCCCTCTGGTTGCTTTAAAATTTACTCTTTGTCACTTTTTGGGTACAATTTGATTATAATGTGTTTTAATTTGATTTCCTGCATGTTTTTTTCTGCTTGGGGGTTATTATGCTTATTGATATAAATTTCATCAGATTTGGAAAAATTAAAAATTTTGGTTATTATTTCTTCAAATACTTTTTCTGACTTTCCTTCCTCCTCACCATTTTCTGAGACTCCAATTGTATGTATTTTAGGCTGCTTGATATTGTCCCATATCTCACTGATGGTGTCTTTGTTTTTTAGAAGTCTTTCCCTTCTATAATTCATTTTGTAGTTTCTATTGCTATGTCTTCGAGTTCACTATTTTTTTCTTCTGCAGTGTCTAATATAATAGTAATTCATCCAGTGTGTTTTTTATTTTGGCTATTGTATTTTTAATCTCTAAATGTTTGCTTTAGGCATTTTTTTGTTTGTTTTTTCCATTTCTTTCCTCATTATGCTTATCTTTTCTCCTATTTTCTTGAATATATGGATTACATTAATAGTAGCTATTTTAACATCTTTGTCTACTAATCTATTATCTGTGCAATCCCATGTCTTTCTCCTATCCTAGTTATGGTGATAGTTTCCTGCTGCTTTTATTATTTCGTATTTTTTGATTGGAGGTCAAATATTGTGAATTTTTTGTTGGGAATGGATTTTTAAATTACTTATTTTTATATTACTTTATATATTTTTGCACTTTGCTCTTGGATGCAGTTAGGCTATGTAGGATCAGTTTGATACTTTCAAGGCTTTATTTAAACTTTCATGGCATGGATTCAGAATACCCAGTAAGCAAAAATTAATTTGATGCCAGTACTGAAGCAACACCCCTGTTGAGAATTCTACCTTTGAGCCTAAATTGTGCTTTGAATTCTTCAGGATAAATTTTGATCCTATAAAATAATAAATATATTGGTATTCTCTGTTTCTGTTATAGAATTTTGTTACAGTAAATATAGTTACACATAAATTGTCATTGGAAGCAAGTTGAAAATCTTTGGATCACAGAAGAATTTCTTTAGTAATACGCTTATTTAGGGTGAAATCCTTTTGGGTCACATGTTTATAGCATTTTTTTCCCCTGTACCTTGCAAACATATTCATAATAAAAATATATAAAAAATGGGCAAATCTTTATGAGGTAAGAGGCAATTTGCTCTGTTGTATGCTTATGACAACCACAATTAAAACAAAGGCAAGGTCAGTGGTTATATTTTAAATTCTGAGCTCCCAACATGCCCTTATAAAAATTCAATCTCTACTGCCTTTCAAGTCATTTTCTTGTGTCTTCAAACATTGAATGGTGAGTCTGAATTTTGCTCCATAAACTCAAGTGTTCAGGAACATTTACATTTATTTTCTTTAAAACTGATTAAATTTGACCTTATGCCTTCATTCCACCATGGAGAAAATTGTTTAATCTCAGTTATTATTGTGGCTCCTTGCCCATACTTCTTTGTATTGCCAGAGATTTATGCAAAGCAAAACATCCGGGAATGTTCCTCTGTACTTTAAATTTAAGCTTATTTTCTATAAAAGGACAAAGATTAGCATTAAGATTATGCTTGTTTTCTATAAAAGGACAAACAGAGGAATGGTCATTTGAGGTACAGCACTGTGTAGTTTTTTTTTCCTATTCTGTAGCACAGAAATTGTTGCTAAAGTTGATAATACCAGTGCTTACTAGTCTTCCAAGTACCAATTACAGCCATTCTTCCATAGTCCTGTTATCTTCTTGGAAATAGAGAAAGCTGAGAGAAGGAATAAAATTGTTAGTCTTGGCAGTGTGTAAAAAACACTGTGACAACCCCTTCCCTTCCCACTCTTCCATCTCTGTGAAATCCAGCAGGGAACTAGGTGGAGGTGAAGAGTTGATCGTGAATTCAAAAAGAAGGTGAGGAAAAGAAAACAAAAGATTCAGGAATGGCAACTATGAAACAGAAAATGAAACTGAGGATAGCCAAAATGGTGGAATGGAGCTAGGAGCCACTTCTGTATTCCAATGCCCTTTTCCTTCTCTATTTTAATCTTGCCCTTGTTGGATGTTTGCTGAATTCATATTAATACCATGTGGGACATGGATTATACTGTCTTCTCTCTTCCCCAGTGAGGGTACAGTTCTAAGGTTACACATACATTAATCAACGGATTCATTTATTAAGGAGTGACCAGAGTGACCATGTTTCTAGGATTGAGTGAGGCTCTGATATCCAGAAATCATTCTTCCTTCCTTCCTTCCTTCCTTCCTTCCTTCCTTCCTTCCTTCCTTCCTTCTTCCTTCTCAAGAGCTACAAGGATGCCAACAGGCAATAAGAACACATTAGGTATGCCAGATATTATGTATGTAAAGAAATAGGGATTAAAGAGAGGAGTAAAATACTGTCCTTGTTCTTACAGGGCTTAAATTCTAACAGATAGAATAGATAAAGGAAAAAAAAAAACGTATCAGGAAACTCTACATGCCCTTACGCTTGGGGAAGAAGGGCCCCTTCTTAGCCAAAGTGTCAGGAGAGCTCTCTATTACACACATATAGAAAAATAAATGTACTGAAGAACATATGAGCACCTCTGCCACATGAGGAACCAGGGACCTGTGTGGACATCAAATGACCTTTAACATCTTAAACATCCTTGCCCCTAAATATCTACTCTCTTGACCAATAAAGTTTAGTTCCAAGGCTGGGTGTCCCAGGCTAAAACATTGGGGAGGCTAATGAATAACAAAGGTGGTAGTAAGGCTTTCTTCTATTCTCTTCTGTTCTGGAACACCTATGAAGAGCTGGAGGTGTATTTGTAAAACCAAAAACAAAAAACTAGAATATTTGCAGGAGATTTGACCTAAGATGCTTGGGAGAACACTTATGACCCTCATGACCAGCAATTTCCCTGTCCTCTCATTCAGAGATCAGTTAATAAACCTTAAGGAATATATTTGTCAAGGTATATTTGTCAAGGTAGAATTTTAGAACTATTTTATTTAACATTTTGTTAGCTTGTTTGGAAAGTTTTAAACATTTAGACAGAGGAATGCGGGTCTCTCTTTGCACTCTTCCCCAAGACCTCACAACTGTTAAATATGGGCCTGAGTGCATGGACACTGGGGACACACATTTGGGGAAGGAGTTTTGGAAAGGTATCCTAGAACAGATGACTGGGAGATGAATTGTGGAAAAAAGTTGAGTATTTTTATAACATATCTATATTTGTGCTTATTTTGATAACCCCTCAGGGGATTTATTGCTTTTTGGAAACAAAAACTATTTTCTATTTATGTTTTCTCTACACACAGAGTTCATTTAATAGTTCTTGGAATGCAACAGTGCTTAATAACTTGAAATAAGAGATTTGGGGGAAGGAAGAGAAAGAAATGGAGCGTAGATAATAAATTTTAATGGTTAAGACCTAATGGGGAAAAGGCATACTAAGGGATGAAATGCATGTTTTTCTTTCAAGTGTAATTTCTTGACCAATTAATAAAATGTTATTTTAACTATAATCAATTCTTGATAACATAATACAATGTGGTATTGTTAGGAAAAGCAAGGAATTATCACCTGGTCTTCAGTGGTTCCTCAAACTATCCTTGAAAACTTGTGCAATGAGAGATAGGCTTATTATTATTATTTTTTTAGTCGTTGAATGGTCTGACTCTACTCACTTGTTCTAAGACAGTGAATTTGGTCTTGTTTTAAGCAAATCTCTTTTCATTATTAAAGGAAAAAAAAACAGTAGCTACTTCCGTTTATTGAAATACTCCAAGGTGTAGGAATTTCGACAGCAGGAAGTTCATTTCTCAACTTGTTCTTATTACTCAAGAGACTTCAAACTGCTCACGAATTAACAGCAGGACAGCAGCAATGGTCATTTCCTGGTGGAGGACTTCCACAGCGAGGACAGAAGTCTGAACTGGTCATCCTGTGTCTTGGGATATGTAGTCACCCCGCTAAGCCTCATGTGAAATCCAAAGGAACAATATTAGGTAGAGAGGAGTCTGGAGTTTACCACAAAAATGTGGAGTCAGATGGTCCTACCAAGTGCATCGTTGGTACTTAACCTTTGACCGCAGCTTCTCTCTGACTGGCACTGCCACAGGAAATGCTACTTCATGGTTTGAACAATTCGTCAGGCTCATGGCTCAACAAACTAAAAATCAGCAAAATGAAATTTTATTGCACAATGTGCATTACTTAGAGCACACAGTTTTGGGGGGAGAAAAATCAGTAGGATTCAGCCTGCAGACTCAGAACTGCCAGGTTTGAGTCCACAAAGAACAGAACTGAAACAAGAGAGGAGATAGTCTGACTTCAGTTGGCTGCAAAGGGCAACAGGATGCCAGCCAACTCAAGGTCATGCCATTTTTTCCCTCTTCAATTGAAATGGCAGGCCCAAGACAAATTTATGCAAATACAACATGGAAAATAATTTCTCCAAGACAACTTCCTTGTGCCAAATATTTTTTTGTCTTTGTCCTGGACTGTGAACAAGGTCAGCTTATTTTAGAGCCCAGCTCTTCCAATGTTCCTTCAAGCTAGGGCCAAGTAGTGTTTATTTCATAGAAAGCCAAGACTTTACGAGCAGGGCTGGGAGTAAGAGGGCTGGGGTCAAGGGTGAGGCTAAGGAGGGCAAGGTGAGGACACAGAATGCTTTCCCTGATATTCCATTTCTTTTTTTTTTTTAAGTTTATTTATTTATTTTGAGAAAGAAAGACAGCAGGGGAGGGGCAGAGAGAGAGGGAAGTGTTATATAAATATATATTTATATAACCGAGAAGGCTCAGTGTTATATAAATATATATTTAAAGATATATGAGGACCATTTATTTTCTGTTTCAAAAAATATTTTAAAATAATTCATTGGATTATAAATATAATGGGTTTTTTTTTTGGTTTTCACCTTTATTTTTAAAATTTTTTTAGGCTTTATTTATTTTGAGAAACAGAGAGAGAGAGAGAGAGAGAGCATGAGTGGGGGAGGGAACAAAGTATCTGGCACTTGAGGGGTAAAACCACTTTATTCAAGTCTTCACTCAAAAAACTCCTCTTGATGCACAGGATACTCTAGAACACTGATGACCTAAAGTAAAACATAGTCATAGTTTCATTAAAAGAAAAACACAGAAGAAGTTAAGTCTTCTGTAACTGGAGAGTTGTCATCCCAAGGGTCCCATAGGAACTCATCCTTAATCAGCGAGTGGTTCCCAGTCATTTACAGTCATTGGTGTGCTGAGATCAACTCTTACTAGTACAAGAGCTGAGTGTTGAATTGAAAATTCTGTCAGCCAGTTGTTAATTTTTGGTAGCATAAATTTGGCCAAAGCGGGAGTGTTTGCACCATGGAAATTAGCAAATGTTACAAATCTGGGCTTTATTTATTTTTTTGAAAGCTGCCTTATCAACACACTAATATGTTTAATCTTTCTTAACTCTGTATGAGCATGCTCCCCTATTCCCTCCCCCTTCCTATTGTCTCTGTCCGCTGCCCCACTGCCCCACTGCCCTCTGCTCAGATCCCTTGGACACTTTTTTTCCAGTTAGTTGGTTTCCTCTTTGATTCTTGATTTTTCTTGGGCTTCACCATTTAGAGAACTTTAGGGCACAGAACGTTTTTGTTTTTTTTTTGTTTTTTTTTTTTTTGGCACAGAAGATTCTTTTTTTTTTTAACCTTTTTAAAAAATGTTTATTTATTTTTGAGAGAGAGAGAGAGAGAGAGAGACACACAGAGCATGAATGGGGGAGGGGCATAGAGAGAGGGAGACAGAATCTGAAGGAGGCTCCAGGCTCTGAGCTGTCAGCACAGAGCCTGATGAGGGGCTTGAATTCATGAACCATGAGATCATGACCTGAGCCAAAGTCTGACGCTTACCTGACTGAGCCACCCAGGCTCCGTGAGGCACAGAAGATTCTTAAGAGTTTGTACTCATTGGACTGATGGAGAAAACCACTTTTTTGGTTTTTTTTAAACCAGAGAAGACATTTTGAGCACATTTAAATATATATGAGGACCATTTATTTTCTTTTTTAAAAAATATTTTAAAATAATTTATTGGACTATGAACATAATGGCTTTTTTGGTTTGTTTTCACCTTAGTTTTTAAAATTTTTAAGCTTTATTTATTTATTTTGAGAGAGAGAGAAAGAGAGAGAGAGTGAGCATGAGTGGGGGAGGGGCAAAGAGAGGGAGAAAGAGTATCCCAGGCAGGTTCTGCACTGCCAGTGCTGAGCCCAATGAGGCTCGAACTCAGGAACCGTGAGATCATGACCTGAGCCTAAATCAAGAGTCGGACGCTTCAATGACTGAGCTACCCAGGCATCCCTGCTTTCACCTTTATTGAGATATAATTGACAAAATTGTAAGATTTTTAAAGTGTACATCATGATGATTTGATGTATGCAAACATTGTGGAAAGATTTCTCCCATCAAGTTAGCTACTGTATCCATCACCTCACATATTTGTCTTTTTCTTTTTCTTTTTTGAGAGCTTTTACATTCTACTCTCCTAGTAAATTTTAGTTATATGTAGCACAATGTTATCAACATAATCACCATACGGTACATTAGATTCTCTGGACTTTTTCTTTTTCAACTATTTAACCAGTATAAAACTATTGTTTGGTTATCCTGAATACTTAACAAATATAAGAGAGACCACAAGAGAAATTCCACTAATGGATTTGAGATTGAGTTCAGAACGTTACTTTAAGTAGATTTAAATCTTGCAAAAGTAATGCAGAATTATTGTATGTGAAAAATATGATGGAGTTTCTGTTACACCTTAATAATGATATCTTTCATGTAATTGATCACATATTTTGTGTTAGACATCGGGATAAATGGTTTCCAAAAATTTGCCTTCATTAGCCCTCATGCCTCTCCTCTGAGTTCCTTCCATTTCTCTAGTTTTACAGGTATGGAAATGGGGGCACAGATAGCCACCAGGTCTCCCGGTGAGTAAGCTGTCGCTGTGGTTCAAACCCGGGGAGAACTGCCTTTTCCACGGGCTCCTCTTGAGTGCTGGGTGATGCCAGGTGACTCCAAGTGAGGAGACCAGGACCACTCTATGGAGGACAACAAAGGGCAATATACACATGAGACTTAAAAAAAAAAAAAGAAAGAAAGAAATCATGACTTAGGCAGTTCCAGGTTTTGTAGAGCCTCAAGTTCATGTGATGATAGAGATGCTCTACAAGAAAGAGTGCAAATTATAGTGTAAGAATAAACATTTATTTTACTATTTTTTAAATTTTTTTTTTAAGTTTGATTTATTTATTTTAAGAGAGACAGAGACAGCATGAACAGGGGAGGAGCAGAGACAGTGGGAGAGAAAGAATCAAGTAGGCTCTGCACTGTCAGCACAGAGCCGAACGCTGGGCCTGAACCCAGGAAACCACGAGATCATGACCTGAGCTGAAACCAAGAGTCGGACACTTAACCGACGGAAACACCCAGGCGCCCAAGAATAAACATTTATTTTAAATAGGAAATCATAAATCATAAGTAATTATAACATAAAGTTATCATGACATAACATAACAAATTATGAATTTATAAAGTAATCATAACAGATTATAAATTTATAAAGCTGGAAAGTACCACAAACAGAAAATCCAATAAAACAGACTATGCTTATGAAGTAACTGCCAGCAACATTTTTAAAAGCTTTGGCTCTACATTTGTAGTTACAATACGCTTCCATGTCTCCTTCATATAATGATGATGTTCAAGATAATCATCTATGCAAGTAATAGAAAATAGTTTATTCTTTTTATTAGGGTGGTTGACCAAAATTTCCTTTTTTAAAAACATCTTAGGGCACCTGGGTGGCTCAGTCGGTTAAGCCTCCGACTTCAGTTCAGGTCATGATCTCGCCGTCCGTGAGTTCGAGCCCCGCGTCAGGCTCTGTGCTGACATCTCAGAGCCTGGAGCCTGCTTCGGATTCTGTGTCTCCCTCTCTCTCTGACCCTCCCCCATTCATGCTCTGTCTCTCTCTGTCTCAAAAATAAATAAATGTGAAAAAAAATTAAAAAAAAAAAAAGAATTCTGATAGATTCTATGACACATGATGCCAGCCAAATAGAAAAAAATATATGAAACATTTTTGATTGTATACCTTGCATTATTAAGACATTCCTGAAATGGGGGGGGGGGGCGGTGGTTATTTTGTCTAGTATTGATGTTAACTGAATCCTCTAGTGCAACTTTCCATTTTGAGAACTAGAAGAATTTTCCCCAGACTAGCTCTGTTGCTGTGTATTTCAAGCTTGTTTCTCCCTTACCAGCACCATTTTGGTGTTGTGTACCTTAAGACCCATTCTCCACACCAGGAGTTCAGGGGAATAGGCATAGGAAGCAGAGGGATATTCCTAGAAGCTATTCTCATGCCAGGATGCCTAGTAAAAACAGAACCATTGATAACATGACTGTGAACCAGTAAATATGTCACTAAATCTAAACGAATACCCTCATCTTAACTTCCCCTTAGCCAGATAGCAAATGCACAACTACATCACATCATCCAATACAAGGAGAAAGGAAGTGAGAGTGAGAAAAAGACACACTCCTAACCAGTGTGGTTAAAATACAAAATACATGTTATGTAACAAATATACATAAATAAACATTATATGGAAATATAAATTATAAAAATATATAAGTCTTGCTAGGGTCCCTGCCAAGGCCTGGAAAAAAGGCTAAACTACTTCTAGGTCCTGGAGCTCAAACTAAGTAGCTTCATGATACATCCACCCATGGTTGTGATCAAGTTCCCATCTATCCGAGTGACATCATTTCTTAAAACACGTACCAATGTTCATCCTTATGTTTAAGGTAGTAACTGTGCCCCTAGTAACTGAGAACATTGACAAACATAAGATGATTCTGTTGTGCGTTCAAAAAATGGTGAATCAGATCTAGGTCACCAGATGATTTTATGACAAAGTATCATCAGGTTTGGTTCAAAGAGATTCTTGACACTAAAATCGTGTTTTGAACAAGTCATATGGGTTTCTATCTGTCTTTCTGGATCTCCACCCAAACCACTCTACACTTACTACATTAAAATTTGCATGTTAAAATTTTAATTTATCATATTTTTAAACAAACTCATTTGGTTTCCTCTTTCTTATCTCCTAAATGCAAAATTAATGTGGGGGATTTTTTTCAATAGGTGATTTATGCTCACGGTAACAACGCCCTATTATTCTTTTTCTCTGGAGACATCTATGATAGAAATGTTGGAAAAAGGGATTTTAAAGGGAGATTCTGAAATCCTTGGGAAATTCCATAAGTGGACTTGGCTTTATAGCTATGTCAACAAATGACATTGTCCAGGAATCCATGAGTCATGCGTTAAGCATGAGATGTTAGGATGGGGTCAAGGGAAGGAAACTGGCCTCAGACACAGGAACTTTTGGCTGCTGAGCCAGAATAACTATGAAATGTTTCCTCTTTTCAGAAGATTTGTCTCGAGTGTTTACTCTCTGTAAGATGCTTGGGATTCGAATCTAGCTCCTGTTAATAAAGGGGAAAAAAAAACCCAAGAAGTCACTTAGAAAATGGCACAGTCAGTTCAAGGAATGCTCACAGACAGGGAAGAGAAGACCTTGAGATCTTAACCCGTATACTGTGATGGAGATTGAAAGAACTTTCAGCAAGTTTCCAAGCGGTGGTACTATCTGGGTTGAATTTTACAGGATGCATAGGTTTTGTCATGTGAAGAAATGGAAAAGGTATCCCAGAGAGAATAGTATGAACAAAGACTCAGAAGTATAAGAATTTAAAAGAACAAAGTCAAGGCAGGGAGGAGAGACAGATCTGAAGAGGACTCTGGAGAGGCCGGAAGGGGCCACTCAGGAAACACTTTCATCAGTGTGAGAATGTAAAGTGTATTCCAAAGACCATGACGAGGGGGTGGACGCTGGGGACAGAAGTTGGGAAAAGACATAACCATTGATGCTGACAACACAAGAGAAGGTGTTATAAGTAGGACATAAAATTGTATCATACATGTAGCACGCAGGATTGAAATGGAATCTATGAAAACCTTAACAGCCTTAATCTCTGGATAGTGAGATGAGAGAGAATTTTTACTTTCTTTTTTCTGCTTTGCTATACTCAAAAGGAATCATATTTGTAATGCAGAACTATGTCAAATGCTAAGAAGAAAAGGATGGGGGGGGAAGGAGGAAGGAAGGATGGAAGGAAAAAAGGAGGCAGATTTCAGAGCTGTGAAGATGTACTCAATGGTGTATGAGAAGAATGGTTCCATAAAGAGAGATAGAGTTATGATTCCTACAGGAGTTTCTTTTTCCTTTCTCCCTTTTTAAAAAATGTTTGTTTATTTTTGAGAGAGACAAAGCACACACATGTGTGATCATGGGGGGCGGAATTGGACACTGGTGCGGGGGTGGGGGGGAGGCAAAATCAAGAGTCAGACGCTTAACCGATTGAGCCACCCAGGAGCCCTGAGGAAAGCTTCTTTAACTTAACCTATTCTAGAAGTGTTGACAAGGTGACCATTATGGGGTATGGCACTCAGCCTGGATGTATAGCAGGTGAGGTAGTAAACACAAGATGGCAGCTGGGGTAGGAGAGTAATTGAATTGTGTTCTCCTGACTGTCCATTGGCTTAGCTGTGACTGCTGAGGAGGCTAGAGGGATGTGAGTGGAGGAGAGCTGCGGTCTTTGAGGTTGATTTCTTAGAGAGGGCTGTCCTGATGAGGTCAGATCTGTGACTGGTTACCCAGCTCTGCCCAGTCCCTGTCCAGCCCTCCTCCGACTCCAAGCACTTGATGCCCTGGATGTTTAGACATGTTGAGAATCTGAATATGTTATAACTGAACATTATGGTAAATAGTCATTCATTAACTGTCTTGGCAGCTGCTTATTCTTTTCTGAAGCTCTTAGAAAATGAACCATAATACCCATAATTATATTAATAATACTAGTGAGTGTGATGATAAAAAAATGGGCAATACAATATATCTGCCAGAGGTCGACAGCTTCACTGAGTGTTCAAAGGTTCAAATTTTGGGGGTTGTTTATCTCTAAGAAGAGTCAGTAAGTGGCCTGCAATATTCTGCAGTAACTTCCCTTATGAGAGCTGCCTCTGAGGGGGCACAGGGTCTGCAGGGGGAGAGAACACGGGTCTGGGAACCTGTCTTCTCTCTCTAGCAGTGCCCCTTCTCTCCACGCCACATTTGCCTTAAGAACTCCACACTCGGAGGCGCCTGGGTGGCCTAGTTGGTTGAACGTCTGACTTTGGCTCAGGTCATGATCTCGGGGCATGATCTTGGGGTTTGTGAGTTCCAGCCCCACTGTGCTGACAGCACAGAGTCAACTTGGGATCCTTTCTCCCCCTTTCTCTGCCCCCTCCCCTGCTTGTGTGTGTGTGTGTGTGTGTGTGTGCGCGCGCGCGCGCGCGCGCGCTTACTCTCTCTCTCTCAAAATAAAAACATAAAATATGGGGCGCCTGGGTGGCACAGTCGGTTAAGCGTCCGACTTCAGCCAGGTCACGATCTCGCGGTCCGTGAGTTCGAGCCCCGTGTTGGGCTCTGGGCTGATGGCTCAGAGCCTGGAGCTTGTTTCTGATTCTGTGTCTCCCTCTCTCTCTGCCCCTCCCCCGTTCATGCTCTGTCTCTCTCTGTCCCAAAAATAAATAAATGTTGAAAAAAAAATTAAAAAAAAAATAAATAAAAACATAAAATAGACATAAAAAGGGGTGCCTGGGTGGCTCAGTTAGTTAAGTGTCCCACTTCAGCTCAGGTTATGATTTCATGGTTCATGGGTTCGAGCCCTGCATCCGGCTCTGTGCTGACAGCTCAGAGCCTGGAGCTTGCTTTGTGGATTCTGTCTCCCTCTCTCTCTGACCCTCCCCTGCTTGTTCTCTCTCTCTCTCTCTCTCTCTCTCTCTCAAAAATAAATAAAACATTAAAAAAATAAAAAAGTAGACATTAAAATACAATAGACAATACAAATAAACGTAAAAAAGAGCTTCACGCTCAGACTGAGGTCTCAGTTTATAAATCAATTCCTCCAGAGTGGTTGAAAGGTTCCACTCATGTGCTCCCAGGGCCTCTGCACTTGCCGGTTACAATGCTACCCACTGCATTTTACTCGTCCGTTCTCTCACCAGATTGTAAGGTCTGGAGAGGAAGAAAGGAGATCTTCCTCTTGCTGTAGTCACAGCATGTACCATAATGGCTGGCTCATAACGTGCTGGAAAAGTACTTGCTAAATAATTAGCAGCACTGATTTTGTTAGGTGACATTGTTAAATTCATAAATGATTAAATTCAGACAAAATACAAAAATTAAAAACATGAGAAACCAAATACTTGTAACATTTGCCCTGCTTCATTAGTGAGCACTTTTATATTTATTGCACCCCTTCTCCCCCAAATACACACACACACACACACACACACACACACACACACCTGTGAGCAGCTGCTTGTTGTTGCATTGGGCTCTGGAAAAGAGGCAAGGTACCATCAAAATAATTTACTTAACTATTACTACTGCAAGGGCTCTTGAACAGAGCTTATTATACCCAGAAGTTGACATTATTCTTATAAAACAAGAGCAGTAGTGGGAACAGATCAAGGGAGTTTCATTCAATTAGTGCTTTTCTTCTAGAGCATAAATTGATACTTTCATGTCCTGTTTGCTAGGGTGCAAAATCCTTTGAGCTATTACTTAGATAAGGATATCTTCTTCGAAGATGTACTGAGAAGTGCACAACATCACACTGAAATATTGCTGCACAAAACGAATCTAATCATGAAGAAACAGCAGACAAATCCAAACTGAGGACATTCTGTTCCAGAATAAAGGAGGCTAGATATTAGATATGACAACTAAATGCAATAGGGGATCTTCGATTTAAATCCTGAAATAATTTTTTCTCTGTATGTTTCTATCTATTTATCCATCCATCCGCCTAGCCATCTATGTAAAGAATATCATTGGGACAATTGTCATAAATTGAGTGAAGTCTGTAGATTAAATAATAGCATTGAATCACCATGAATTTTCCATTTTTGATCACTGTAACTCTGGCTATATGAGAAAATTGTCTAGGACATTGGGTAAAGAGTTTCCTAGAATTCTTTATACTCTTTTTGCAACTTCTGTATGACTTTAAAGTTATTTACAAATAAAATATTATAAAAATTAGATGTATAAATGCAGATAACCAAATTGAGAGATAGGTACTGTTATGAGTTGAATGTTTGTGCCCCACCCCCATTCATATGTTGAATCTAGTCCCCAGTGTGATGGTAATTAGAGCTGGGGCTTTTGGGAAGTGATTAATTAGGTCATGAGGGTGGAGCTTTCATGGATGAGTTGGGTTTTTTTGTTTATATTTTTTCCTTACAAAAATGGATGAGTTTTTTTTTTTAAATAAGTGTCCTTTTATAAGTGCCCCAGAGAGCCCTCTTGTGCCTTCTGTCACTGAGGACACAGCAAAAGGAAGGCCATCTGTAACCCAGGAAGGGGTTTCTTATCAGATACACAATCTACTGGCACCTTACTCTTGGATTTGTCAGCTTCCAGAATTCTGAGAAATAGATGTTTGTTGTTCAAGCCACCCAGTCTGTGATGTTTTTGTCATAGCAGCCCAAACAGAGTAAGACCTGCATATTGAACAAAATCGTTTTTATACTAAATCAGGTTAATATTTAAGCATGCTGTACATTTGTTAAAAGACCTGAGAGTGTTTGCTTCTCTTAGCATTAGTTTCAAAGGGCAGGCGGTCATGTTGGATTTTGTGTAGCTTCCAGGAACATAGTGCAAGGATGAGGGTCCATGCACATTTAGTGTTGCAATGATATAAAAAGCCTCTTCAGCCAGCACATGTCCTCAGAGGCAGCTAAATATGCCAGTGTCTAGGGGCTGTGGGGATTGGAAAGACAGGATCCAGTGTAAACATAACTTCCAACCTGACCATTGCTCTATTTGCTCTCTTGGCAGTTCCTTCTTTCTGTTTGAAGGTAGGCACATCTCCTGATCCATAGAGTTTTATTTTGTCTAATGCTTTGACAACAAACATTATTTTTATTCAAACAAAAAAAAAATCTCTGTTTATGGGGCTCCTGGGTGGCTCAGTTATGTATCCAACTCTTGATTTCGGCTCAGCTCGTGATATCGTGGTTATAGCATCAAGCCTTGTGCCAGGCTCCATGCTGAGCGTGGAACCTGCTTGAGATTCTCTCTCTCTCTCTCTCTCTCTCTCTCTCTCTGTCTGTCTCTCAAATAAAAAAACAAACTTAGGGGAACCTGAGTGGGTCAGTCGGTTAAGCGTCCGACTTCAGCTCTGGTCATGATCTCGCGGTTGGTGAGTTTGAGTCCCACGTGGGCTCTGTGCTGACAGCTCAGAGCCTGGAGCCTGCTTGGGATTCTGTGTCTCCCTCTCTCTCTGCCCCTGCTCCACCCCTGCTCATGCTCTGTCTCTCTCTGTCTCAAAAAAAAAAAAAAAAAGACCCCCCCCACACATTAAAAATAAATAAATAAATAGATAAATAAATAAACAAACAAACTAAAAAAAAAAAAAAAAAAGAAAATCTCTGTTTGCATTCATTCCATGTTGACAGGGCTGTAAAATGACTCTCATGGGCCCTAGTCACTTTTCCCTTCATGGGGCTTTCCCATCATAATCATTTTCTGAAGGTCGTTTCTTTAATGATGAGATCATAGCTTACCTCCTATAGTGTTATGATATCACAGAGGATTCTGCAAAATCAAATGGAAGGAAAAAAATGCCAAATGGAGTTTCATGTTAATTTTTAAAACTACAAATATTAGTCTTTATATAGAAAAGTATTTAAGGGTCCTCTGGGTGGCTCTGTTGGTTAAGTGTCTGACTTCAGCTCAGGTCATGATCTCATGGTTTTTGAGTTCGAGCCACTCATCTGGCTCTGTGCTGACAGTTTGTGACAGTTTGTGACTTCAAGCCCTGTGTAGGGCTCCGTGTTGACAGCTCAGAGCCTAGAGCCTGCTTTGGATTCTTTGTCTCCCTGTCTTTTTGCCCTTCCCCCCACCTCAAAAATAAATAAACATTAAAAAAAAGTTTTTAAATAAAAATTTAAAAAAAGGAAAGTATTCAAAATGCCCAGTGAGAATCACTTTTTTTAAAAAAGAAACTTGATGTCAAGGGGTGGTCAAAAATTAAGTCTTTATTTGCAGCAAAGTCTTTCTTAAAATTAAGACATTTCCCACAGTCCTCAAAATCATCATATTAGATTTTAAAGGGGGTCTGATAGAGTTGTGCCCATTGATAAAACCAGTCCCTGTCCCCCCTTGCTGTTTTCACTCCTTCCAATGTGCCAGGCATTTGTGTGGACATCAATGCCAGTGCATGAGGACACGGTCCACTCCTTTCCATACCAAAATTGTCAAAAAAATTAGGAACAATTCAGAATAGATTACACTATGAGAATTGAGAAGTCATGTAAATACTTCTTAAAAACTCTTATTTTGGGGACACCTGGGTGGCTCAGTCGGTTAAGCATCTGACAACAGCTCAGCTCATGATCTCCCATTCCGTGAGTTCGAGTCCCTCAGCGGGCTCTGTGCTGACAGCTCAGAGCCTGGAGCCTGCTTGGGATTCTGTGTCTCCCTCTCTTTCTGCTCCTCTCCCACTCTCTCTCAAAAATAAACAAACATTAAAAAACATTTAAAAACTCTTATTTTTCCTGTAAATGTAGAATGTCTAGGTGCTGGGTGTTCACGGTAAATGAAACAGCAAGAAGAAAAAAATCTCCGTCATGAAACCTAACATGCTGCAGATGTCTGTTTAGTGTTAGCTGTTGTGTCCCCTTAACTTGTGAATTCCAGGGCAACGGTTTCATTTGTTTGACAGAAACAAATTCCAAAACACAGTTTGGAGAGCTGGCTAACCTCCATTCTGCAGAGTTAAGGTAATTTGAGGAGCAGGAGAAAGTTTCTAAAATAACGATTAAATTTGAGTCGGAAATAGTATGATTGAAGGGACTCCAGGTGCATGTTGGCTGACCCTAGCAATCTGACTCTGCATAAACTGGGGATTCCTTTCACCATGACAACTGGATCCGATGGCCTTTGGCAGCCTAGGTGAAGTGCCCGTGGCTTCTGGAAAATTGTGAAGAAATCCTGTTGGGATCATTTCAGTTCACCAGGGAACCCCAAAGGACCGTGATTTCAATGGCAAAGGAATACCTAAAATCAGGTAAATCATTCATCTCAAAAATCTCATTTTTGAAGTGGGAAGCTTACTCTCACGAAGAGAGCTCTGCCCGGCCCTGCCTGAGGAGGTGAGTTGATTTTTCTGTTAAAATTCTTCACTTCCCATGCAACAAACACGGAAGTTTCAGAAGTCAGCCCAATCACCTGATGGAATTGCACTAAGTTTTTTTTTTTTCTCTGCTACTTAAAAGGTTTCTGTCCTGTCTTTGCTTCTTCAGTGATAGAAAAGAATAACGGCAATTGCAGTTTTGATAACTTTTTTTGATACCTGAAAGCATAGAGCAAACACAGTAAACCAAAGAATATTACTTTCTCAAAAAAAGAAAGCGCAACAAACAAGTTCCTTTACCCTTCCTTAACCCGTTGTTCATTTTTAATCGCTTTGCGGGATGAGAAAAATGAATGATATGAAAAGTGAAGGATGATTCTTCCATGGCTTCCCCAAATTTCTCAGCGAACAGGCTCCTGAAACTTCAAAGAAATAAAATCCGAGCTCTAGCCGGTGCTGTTGGATCACCACCCATAGTGTCCCCTGTTCACTACTGCAGCCCCCACAGTATTTAATCTTCAGGGACTTTCTCCAGCCGTCAGAGTCCGTTACAGGGACAGAGCCACAGGCTGGAAACACTGGGAAATGAAGGCCTCTGGACGCAGCCTTTAACTGATGACCCACGGGAGGAGTGTACATATCCCAGCTCCCTCGCCCATCAGGTGGGACGACCCCGCCCACGCACATGTTTTACATGGTTCCAGTGAAGTTCCGATTAACCCAGAGCAGCAACTTGTTTGATAATTAACACTCTATTGATCGCTTTCTCTGTCCTTCCGTCCTATCCTCCTTTCCCTCGCGTGTTTTTAGGGATCACTTTCAAACAACCTACTTATACTTGAACCCATCTGTGAGTGACTGCTCTTAGGAAGAACCTAAGACAACAGCTGTGAGTCCTCTGAGAGGCTGGAAAGGAACTATTGTGTTTCCTGTCTCCCGAATTTCTGAAGCGGGGTAAAGATACCCACTTTGCATCACATAGAATTGTGAGAACACGTAGAATGCTTGAAGCTTTGAAACAGTCATATAAAGTGCCATTTTCCAATGTGATTTAGTTCAGATATAATAGGATATGCATGTATATAGCGGGTGCAGAGATGAACGGGATGTTAAATACAACCAGATTATAGAAGAAAAGAATATGAGGAAGATAATACAATGGTCTGGTGGAGCAGTCAGATTGATTTTAGACTCAATGATGTCATATTGTGGAGCTTCTGATGCTGCCGCTCCCAGCTTTGCTGGTACTCTGCTTATCCTGCTTTTCATTTCCTCTCAGTTATGGCCTGAACCGCCAGGCTTTGGTGCTAGAGACGCATCCCCGTGATGGCTTTATTATATTTGAAAGGCAAAACAGCAAGGATTCACTTGACAGTGTCATTGTCTGTTGGCCACAGTTTTTTATTATGTACCATAGGTTGTCATTATTTTAAAAAAATTTTTAAATGTATTTATTTATTTATGAGAGAGAGAGAGAGAGAGAAAAAAAAAAAAAAAAAAAAAACACAAGCAGGGGAGAGGCAGAGAGAGAGGGAGACACAGAATCCGAAGCAGGCTGCAGGCTCCGAGCTGTCAGCACAGGGCCCCATGCGGGGCCCCAACGTGGGGCCCGAACCCGTGAGATCGTGACCCGAGCTGAAGTCTGACGCTTGATCCACTGAGCCACCCAGGCGCCATGGTTGTCATTATTTTATATAAATGGAAGTGTTTTGTCAACATCAGGTTTTATTTATTCAACTTGTAAAAAGGTGTTTATTCATATGCTCCGAAGACAGATTCTTTTCTCCCATTTTGGCAGTTTGGACGTTTGCTTCATTCTCTCTTTTTCCTCCCTCCCTCCCTTTCTTTCCCCCTCCCTTCATTCCTGCCTTTCTGTCTTCTTTCCTTTTTTCTTAACATGTAAACGTAAACTTTTCTAGAAGGATTTTAATTTTACCAATCACTTTTTGGCTTAGAAAATTTTAAATCTGGGGGGCTCCTGGGGGGCTCGGTTGGTGAAGCTTCAACTCTTGATTTTGGCTCAGGTCATGATCCCAGGGTTTGTGGGATCAAGCTGCATGTTGTTGTCGGCTCTATGCTTGGGATCCTCTCCCTCTCTCTGCCCCTCCCCTGCTCATGTGCTTTCTCTCTCTCTCAGAATAAATCAATAAACTTTGAAAAAAATTAGAAAGTTGCAAAAAGAAAACTTAAAATTTTCTATGAAAACTTTTGTTCCGTTTACACCTTCATTTTCAAAATACAGAACAGAACCAATTCCCAGGAGGAGTTAGATTTTAGTCTCTTAGTTTAGGAACTTTTTTCTCAAGTCCTCATCATTAGGCATTAGAAAAAGTGCTTCCCAGTTTAGGTACTTGTTCCCAAGGCTGACTTTAGACTATTCATAAACCAACGGGTTGTGCACAGCAAGGCTAGCCTTCTTAGGCTGTCAGTGGAAGGAGGGAGAAACTTCAACTGATGATGAATTTATCAGTTGGATAAGGAAATGAAATTTTTATACATGAAGCAAAGAAAATCCTCTGACTACGTGATCCTATATAAATGTATCAGCTTTTATTGTGGGTCTGATTTGTATCACATCGTTTATGTCTTATTAACTCTTCACAATAATGCCACAAAGCAGCTGGTATCCTCATCTTCTTAGTGAGGAAACTGAGGCTCAAAGAAGTTTAATAACTTGCTAAAGTTTATTGGAGTAGTAACAGGGTGGTAAAGCCATGCATAGGCTGAAAGAAAAGATAATCCGATTGAATCTACTCAGGATGTTTAGTTCCAGTTACCTGATACTGATCTTGGATCCATAAGTGAATAAATGAATGAACAAATACATGAGCTAAGAGCATAGTCTCTCTGTTTTAAGTCTCAAAGCATAGTATGCAGAAGATGAAATTCCTTGCAAAAATTGTAGACTTAAAGAAAGAGGTGGACCTGGTTATTCTGGTCACGTAGACTAACAGTTATAGGCAGGAAGAAAGAGCATTCGCCGGGACTGTTTTTATTTTCTTTAAAGTCCTGGCATATCAGTGCCAAAGCAGAGCAGAAGAATTAATTATCTTAATAGAAGACAGAGATATGGAAGAAAGAAAATAAATCGTACCCTTTTTCTCTCCTGGGCATCATTACAGAAAACCCCATGTGTTGGATTTAAACAGTTTTTATTTAGGAGAAGTTCAAGTACCTGGGAAACAGAAGGACACATTGGAGGGGATGATTTGTGCTAGAGTCAAGGTGTATTTTCTGGATAAAAAGGATACTTGATATGTAAGAAACCATAACATTGAGTAACTCAAGACTATTTTTTCTTAAGTTTATTTATTTATCTTGAGAGACAGAGAGAGAGAGAGAGAGAGAGAGAGAGAGCACGAGCTGGGGAAGGGCAGAGAGAGACGATCCCAGGCAGGGTCCTTGCTGCCAACACAGCCTTACGAACCACGAGATCATGACCTGAGCTGAAACCAAGAGTCAGACGCTTAACCGACTGAGCCGCTCAGGCGCCCCAAGTAACTCAAGCCTATTAAACAATCTTGGAGAATTGTTTTGGTAGAGACCAGTGGTCTAAGGACCTCTACCAAAGAACACTGGGCAGTACAATAATTGTGGAATCTCATTCCCAGCGTGCCTTTCAAATTGTCATAGTGCAAAACTCCTGTAAAAAATAAAATGTGACTGACTCTGGGTTTCCATACTTTTATTGGTCAATTAAGGCTGGCCAATATTTACTCGTCATGGCCTTGTCGTGAATTGTTCAACCAGGCTTTCATGGTTAGCTTGTGAGATGGTAATGCCAGGTACCGAGAGCTGTTGAAGATGAGAAGAAAACCACTTTTGCTTGCTCAGTGGGGTTTTTATGAGTGTAAGTAGATACTTCTGGGCTTATGTAGGCAGTCCCAGTAGGATTCAGTACCTAAAAACAAGATGGACTGTGATGAAACTCACCCGAAAGAGCTATGTTAATCTTGCACGGGCAGCAGACGCCCCCTCGTCAGATGCAGTACCGGAAGCAATCACTTTCATAAAAGCTATCACTTTCCAGGAGTCCAGGGGTCAGTGATGCCACAATCTGTGGTGTCCCTGTCCAGTGAGGGACAGTTGCATTGCCTTTGTCAGCCTAATTCTACTGTGAAATGTAGGTGACTTGTTTTTCAGCTATGGATCCCCTCAGTCTTTCTGGTTCCTAGGGAAATTCTCTGAGCTAACCAATGTCTCTCTCTCATTTTATAGCTTTATTGAGGCATAATTTCCCTACAATAATTTTACATATTTAAAATTTACAATTTGATGGGCTTTGATGTATGAATACATCCATGAAACTATCATCAGAGTCAAGATGATGAATAAATTCATCACCCCCCAAAAGTTTTTTCCTGCCCCTTTGTAATTCCTTCCTTCTAACCCTGCTGCTCAGGTCCCAAGGAAAACACTGGTCTGGGCAGAGGCTCCCATGGAGAATGGTCCTGAAGATCAAGGTGAAGCCTCAGGTTTTGTCTGGTCTAGCTCGAAAGTCATGCCACATCTTTTATGCTATATCTTATTTGTTACGCAAGTCACTAATATCAACTCAAGAAGGGAATTCGATTCCCCTCTCAACAGAAGGAGTAGCAAAAAAGTTTCCATCATTTTTAAATTACCACAATATAATTGAAATGAGGTTATAATAATCTAACCTCCCCATTTTTACAGACGCAGATGCCCACGTATGGAGTTTTAATGTGACATCAATTTTGAATAAATACATTTAATTCTAAAAGTTCAAATAGGATGGCCAAGACTTTAGGAAGGATTTAAGTCAAAAACTCTGGTAGATACCTGCCACATTGCTTTTGGCATCTCTCTAATAATAATAAAAAAATACCTTTAGGAGTCCGCCTAAAACTTCCCAGGAGAAAGCCTTCCGATTCCTATCTTCTCCTCACGAGGGCCACAAAAAGGAAAACTCCAATCTTCAAGTTCCACGGGAAGTACTCACCGATGCCACGGAAGGGGGTGTGATCATTGCAAAGACTGCATTATGTGTCGTCCACCAAGTTTTCATCAGGACGGCTTCATATGACAAGCCTACTGGGATATGCTGGAGAAAGGACAGTAACACCTCAGAACACCTGAAGAGGAGTTAGGTCATTCAAGTGTTGTCACAGATTGGCTTCTCAAGAAGCAGACTCTGACAAAAACGTCCTAGAGATCTGTTGTACAACAATGTGCATAGAGTTAACACTACTGTGCTGTCCACTTAAATCTGATTAAGGTGGTAAATTTGACCACTCATACTCACACACACACACACACACACACACACGCGCGCGCGCGCGCGCACACACGCCCTCTTTTAACATAACATACTTAAAGGTCAAGAGTAAGATCATAGGGTTACGAGTGTGGGGGACGTAATGTATTTATACTTTTTAATTTCTACACTATTGAGTTTATTCATAATATCATCAGCTCATGTTTTTTTCCACATTTTTTTGGTGTTTTCCTATTACCCTGTGTTTTTGTAAAAACTGACTCTCTACTCCAAAATAGGCTAATAAGACGCAATTTGAAGCTTTAAATGTTACGAAAGGGTAAATATGTTGATTTACCTCTTAATATTTCATGTAATTTTGTACCCACATACAGCAACATTTTCCCCCCATTTGCAGCCAGAATATTTTGAGGCTTCCTAAGATCTCACTTTCTTTCTTCATGAACCTAAATGAATTCCTTATTTCCTCTAAATCTCAGTTGCCTCATCTGTATAAAGGAGAGATGATGGCACTTACTCTATAGGATCTTTCTGAGCCTTAAGCGATATGATATGTGCAGATGGGTTATGGCAGTGGCTGGCACATGGAAACAACTCAATAGTGTAACTGACTATATTGGGATACAGGTAACTATCCCTTCATTAGTCAGAATCAGCCATTACCATGTGATGCCCTTTTGCAAAAGGTATTTGTTGAAAAGTAACAATTTAGAAATGGAAACCAAAATCCTAATCCCTGGGTTCAGTCTCCAGGATTTCTCTACATCTGTCACCAGGTGGCCCCACATCCATATCTTTCATGGCTCTGCACTCATGGAAAATGAACCAAACGGCAAGAAGGTACTGCGGCAAAAATGCATGGTGATAATAATCCAAAGTGTAGATGGTCCATTTAATAATCAGTTGTGCGTTTGGCTAGAAGAGAGAAAAGTAAGCCTCATAGGTTTGAAATGGGCAAAAAGGCTGTTAAATGTGTCTAGACATTTTTCTTTAAGACTAGTCTCAATAAAAGTGGTAAATAAATCATCCTGCTGACGTTGAACACTTCAAATAGTACATGGCCTAGCATGCTTGGTTGGGAAAAATGTCTAATCTTTACCATTTCTGTCTTTTATAAACTGGCTAGTTAATAATTACTTATTTTGGGGCTTTACCTGAGTATTTTCAAAACAGTTTCAGAATCATTGCCTCTTTATCTTCTTCTACCTGAAATGCAGAGAAAAACTATAGATTTTACATCATCTAACATCCTATCAGGAAAGCCTCAGATTAAAGGTTTCATCAAACCATGACTAATTCATTCTTTCTTCCTCTCATCTCAGAATCCTTAAAGTCTTCAGATGGAGCCTCAAAAATTTCCTTTCAGACAATGAAAAATTATTTCCAGACTAGGTAATAAAATGCTACAGGAAACACTTGGCAGTTGATTGCAATTGATAGATAATATTTGAATAAATGGGAAAAGAATTAATATAGTGGAACTGAGCCTATAGGAACTACCATATCATAGTTACTAGTGGTTAAGTGTCTTAACACTAGGGTCAGAAGTTTGTTAGTCTAGTTTAATGTAATAGTAGTGTAGCTTGGATAAGTTACTTCAAGATGATCATACTTCTTTCACGAAGGTTTTTGTGAGGATTAAATGAGGTCACATGTGAAACGCTGAACATTTTGCCTGGAATATGGTAAGGATGTAATAGTGCCTCTTATGACCCACAAAGCCATGGGATGATGAAAAGAATTAATTGAATCTTCAATAGAAAGATCCAAACACATCCCTGCTGATTTTTCCCAACTGATTCTGAATTGAGCCTCAAAAACCAGCTGTAAAAGGTACAATGTCTTCCATGTTTGTTTGCTTGCTTTTGCAGAGGAAGAGGTGGTCAGAAGTGTGGACAACCTGGGGCGCCTGGGTGGCTCAGTCGGTTAAAGCGGCGGACTTCGGCTCAGGCCATGATCTCGTGGTCCGTGAGTTCGAGCCCCGCGTCGGGCTCTGTGCTGACCGCTCAGAGCCTGGAGCCTGTTTCAGATTCTGTGTCTCCCTCTCTCTCTGACCCTCCCCCATTCATGCTCTGTCTCTCTCTGTCTCAAAAATAAATAAACGTTAAAAAAATTAAAAAAAAAAAAGTGTGGACAACCCAATGTTGCTTGAAAGAGTGCAGTCTGGAGTTCAACTGGAGGGTCTGAGTAGATATATTTTTTTCTATTTTTTTAATGTTTATTTATACATTTTGAGAGACAGAGAGAGAGAGTGCGCACGCAGGAGAGGAGAAGAGAGAGAGGAAAGAGAGAATCCCAAGCAGGTCCCATGCTGTCATTGTAGAGCCCGATGCAGGACTCGAATTCCCGAACCATGAGATCATGACCCGAGCTGAAATCAAGAGTCAGACATTCAACTGACTGAGCCACCTGGGCGCCCCGTATATTGTTTTAAATTTATTTTTAATTTAATTTAATTTTTTAGCTTATTGGCCTGAAGATATATCTTTGCCAAAATATAGAAAATTACATTTTTAAGGGAATTCATAGTCTTTTCAAAGTAAATGAGAGACTTGGTTTGATTGTGTACACTTTATTCCATAATTTGATTTTGATCTCAGGAAAAGATTCAGATATAAGACAGAATTATAGAACTTCTTCTAGCAAAGTCTTTCCAGCATCTGTCTTGTAAGAAAGGAGGTAAAATTAGACAGTCTAATTGTAGTGTAGATAAATCACAATTCCTAATCAAATGTGATTCCTCTTATGTCCGGAATTTCCAGCTTAATGTTCTACATGAATTGTTAAGATTATACAGTCAGTTAATTTGTAGCAAGGACTTTTGCAGCTAGCCCTCAGGACAGCATTTGTAACACTAGATGGCGGGCATATTTTGATATTCTCCGTGCATTTTGGAGAAGGTTATTCGGTCTTTATTTTCCAAGATAAATGTGCTATTAAGATCTCCACTTTCACCAAAAATGTATTTGTATGCCTAAAACATTTCAAGATGGATTCAAATGCAATATTCATTATACATGATGTTTTAAAACTTACCAAAAACTCAAAATTGGAACAAAGATTAGCATAAATGGTCACTTATATACATACATACACACATATATACATACATACATAGTTAATAATAGATGTGTAAATGCCAGGCACTGTGCTGCATATTTTATATATTATTACATATTATGTATCTAATTTTAAAAATAATTTTATGAGGATTATTACCCCCATCTGCCAATATGAGAAAACCAAAGTCTTTTTTTTTTTAATTTTTTTTTTCAACGTTTATTTATTTTTGGGACAGAGAGAGACAGAGCATGAACGGGGGAGGGGCAGAGAGAGAGGGAGACACAGAATCGGAAACAGGCTCCAGGCTCCGAGCCATCAGCCCAGAGCCTGACGCGGGGCTCGAACTCACGGACCGCGAGATCGTGACCTGGCTGAAGTCGGACGCTTAACCGACTGCGCCACCCAGGCGCCCCGAGAAAACCAAAGTCTTAAAATACTAGATCACTAGTTTTCAAAATGTTGACTATGTACTAGTTTATTATGGGATAATTAATACATGCAAAACAAAATTTACCAAAGACATAAAGTTTAGGGGTCCCTGGGTGGTTCAGTTGGTTAAATGTTAGACTCTTGATTTCAGCTCAGGTCATGATCTCACGGTTCATGAGATCCGGCCCCACGTCAGGCTCTGTGCTGACAGAGCGGAGCCTGCTTGCGATTCTCTCTCTCCCCCTCTGTCTCTGCCCCTCCCCTCTGCTCGCACTTGTACACTGTCTCTTTCAAAACTAGATAAATAACTAAAAAAATATGTATACATATAACTTTTAAAAAAGATATAAATTTGAAAGCGTAATGAAAAGCATAATCAGAATGAACACTCATGAATACATACCATGAAGATCAGAACTAGAAGTTCATTCCTATTATCAAATACATCTATGTGTTCCTCCAGTGCTCTGTTCCTCTGCTTCCAGAGTAAATTACAATCCTAAACTCTGATTTATTCTTACAGTTAGAAGTGTAGTTATTTTCCAAAGCCAGCCTACACACTAATTTATTTGTAACTTTTTTTTTTAGTTTGTATAAAACTACATCAGTGTTTTGGCAATCATTGACTGGATACAAACACTGTAAGCATAATTCTCAGATTTTATACTTCCTGCTCAGAATTCATCAGTCACCTTTGTGTTTTTAATTTAGCATTTACACATGATTTCTTGACAATCATTTCCTTTGTGCTGACTCAATGAGGAAAACTCAATTTAAAAATACACTTCAAAATAGGTTTCTTGAAAAGGTACAGAATTTGAGACTACATAAGAATAACATGAAATATGCTTTCTCATAATTTTTTACCAGTTTATTATGTTGTCAATGGGAATATTGAAAATATGATAAACCACACACAAAAAAATCTGCTGCTTATATCTCAGGACTAACAGTTTGCAGAAATCACTTTAGCTTTTACTTTGCTTACTCTTACAATATACCTGCTATTTGCCAGGCACTGGCTACAGGATTTATTAATGATAGTCTCTCATTCATATTTTTTTATCTGAATTGTTGGTACAACTGATAAGATGGCCCTTCCTTCCTTTCCCTGATCAAATATTTATTAAACACCCAAGTTGCTGGAAACTATACTCAAATCCGGGGCTTCCATTATGAAAGAGTGTAATCCAAGATGTCAGGAGACCACACGGTATTAAGAGGATACAAATGAATGTGTTTATTTTTTAATTAACTTAATAAAACATTTGCAAAAGCAAATGGAATCCATTATGTAATGGAGTCTTCAAGAGTTTATGTACGTGCCGTGGGTATCTGGAATTCTGGATTATGGCACTTTGTGATAGGAGCTGCTGCCTCGAGCAGATGTCTGTGGAGGGGTGAATGCTGGGCATCTCTTCTCTCCCATGTCATCCCTTATGGCTGACAATATCCACACACCAAATTACACAGATGAACAGCACTTTAAGGAAGTCTTGAGAACAGCTTCCGGGAAAGTACGCAGGGAGCCTGGAATAGCTTCTTCCATGAGAAAGTGAGGAAGTGCTTAAAAACTGAGAGGGATTTGTTGAAAGGACAAACCTGAAGAAGAGGTCCTCCTGGGGAAGGGCAGGTACAAGCAAGATCTCAAGGAAGTGAGGAATTTAGCCAAGTAGATATCGGGTGGAAGAGAATTTCAGGCAGAATAAATACTCCTAGGGGCACCTAGGTGGCTCAGTAGGTTAAGCGTCCAACTTCTGCTCAGGTCATGATCTCACTATTTGTGGGTTCTGGCCCCACGTTGGGCTCTGGGGTAACAGTTCAGAGCCTGGAGCCTGCTTCGGATTCTGTGTCTTTCTCTCTCTCTGTCCCTCCCCAACTCACACACACACACTCTCTCTCTCTCTCAAAAATAAACATTAAAAAGAAAAATAACTTAAAAAAAAAAAAAGGATAAATACTCCTAAAATGGAAGCATGGCAGCTGAGTAAGGAGCCTTGTGTGGCTGGGTGAGTGAGCAAGGGGGAAAACACTGTCAAAAATGCAGTCAGAGAAAGAACAGGACACACAGCATGTAACCCTCCCTGGCTCATTTCCAGGGACTTGGACATGAACTCTGAGAGAGGGGAGACAATGGTGGATTTAAACAGAGGGGAGTCCCGGTCTGGCATATTTTGAAAGGACTTTATTGGAAGCGTGTCAAGAGTAGACATGGGTCAGTTTACAGACACCAGTTAAGAGGTGACTGTAGTCGCTCAGGGGGCTGAAGATGGCAGTCCAGACCAGGAGGGTAGCAGTGCATGTGGTTAAACGTTGAAAGTGAACCAAGTTGTCCTGCTGTGTTGGATGTGGAATGGGGGAGAAAAAAGAACAGTTGAGGATAACGTCTAAGTTGGCTTATAATCATATTCCAGGAGACAGATACAGGGGTAGGGACCATGCAGGAGTGGCAGGCATGGAGCCAAAAGATGGTGAGGGGTAGGATTTAGAAGAATTGGCGATTGAATCCTCCTTTTAATTTTAAAAGTATGTACTTATCAGTGTAGGGCATGTTTTACAGCATTCTACTCTATTTCAAAAGCTTCCTCATAATTAATCCTGTCCTGCAGATAGATAACTCTGAACTAGCTGTGTCATTTCTCCTACTCTGAACCATCAATTTCTTCTGTGCCTGTCTTGCAATATTGCATGATAATTACAAACGATAAACGTTTGGGAATTATAAATCCTAATGTTTAAATATATTGGTAACTAAGGATGAGGGGGGAAAAACGTATTTAAACACTCGTGAGGGGGGCGGGGTGTAGGAATATACACATTTGTCTCTTTCACAACTCCTTTAAATGAACCCCTTTCTTTTCCCAGTTGGGGACCGCACGTGACTGGGAAAACTGGGATGAATTGGTAGGGAGAAGTTTTGCCCTCTTTGTACTAACCTGGACATATTATTGTGAGTTCACCAGGCAAAAGTGCCAAGTCACAGTTTTTAAACAGTTTTTCTGTTTAAGCCGTTTTGGCTTCCCCCTATTCCTTGCACCTCAGCTCTGCCACTGCTCTTTGGGAGACAGATCCTGCCCTCCAGCCTCTACTTCTTCCTCCAAATAAAAATTACCCCCACCCCCCTGCCCCGTCTCCACCCCCACCTCAGTGCTACAGATCAAATAAGTCATTGGTCTGATTATAGTGTTTGATGCTACCAGTGAATGAATAATCCAAAGCTGCTAGCAATGACCTTTAGAAACAATTTGCCGAGGGCACCTGGGTGACTCAGTTGGTTAAGCGTCTGACTCCGGATTTCGGCTCGGGTCATGATCTCATGGTTTGTGGGATCACACCCCGCATCGGGCTCTGCACTGACAGTGCAGCGCCTGCTTCGAAGTCTCACTCTCCCTTTCTCTCTGCCCTTCCCCCAGCCCGGTTTCTCTCAAAAATAAATAAACATTTTATTTATGCCAAAAGTAAAATGTCAAGAAATGAGCTTTCCAGTCACGGGTAACCCTTTCTTCCCATACTCCTCCTCCTCCCAGCTTATATTTTCATACCCAGAGCCTTAGTGCAGGAAGGGTTCATGTGTCTGTTCTAATGGCATGGTCCTAAATGCCATTTTTCACTTCCCGGGGGTGTCCCGTAGATTCCGGCATTGTTTTACCCAAAGCCGTGTATCCTTGCTATTAGAAGGCAACACAGTATTGATCGAACAGAAGGAGGTTCAGAAAGAGATGTCCAGAACTAGTATGTCATTCGGTATTTTAATGCTTTTGTTTCTCTCACTTAAAAGTAGTTTAATTTCCCCGTACCAGAATTCAACTACTAAATGAAAGTGCGAAAGATTGTTTTTTCTTCTTTTGTCATTAAAGCATGTTTCCAGCTACATCAAAATACAACAACTGATGGAAATAATTTAGATAATAAACACAAGAAAGTGCAGTGGAATTAGGCCCTCTCCTGATTTCAGTATCCAAGAGGTCCTCAGGGCTATTAACTCTGTTCCTTTAAGTCTGGGATATAGTTAAGTGCTGGGTAGCCCCATCACAGATGGAAAGATCGCCTAGGGAGGGCAGGAGATTTGTCAACATATTGATCAGAATCAAAAAAAAGGATTCATGGGCATCTGACTCAGTCCAGTGGCAGACCACACTTAGATGTTTAAATTTGTAGTCAAAAATCTCCAACACAACTAACCACGGGGACTGTGAGGAAATCAGCCCCCTTGGGGAAAACGTATAAGCGCTGTAAGCTCTTGAGCAAGTGTTAAACATGTCCCAGAATTGAGTTGATATCTTAACTTTGTTTACTGTAACAGAACAGTAAGGGAAGTGAGGGTCAGAGCATCGGGCGTTGCACTACCCCTGTCCTGAATTTGAACTAAGATGAGTGTTTGGGGGTAAACTTGCTATTTCCAAAAAGAGAAGACAACACGGGATCAAAGAAACGCAAACCAAAGAACTCTAAAGTGAGCAACTAGATTAACAGAAAAAGAACTGGTTTTACAATCTATATCATACTTGGCGAGAAATGTATTTCTGTAGACCAAAGAATTTTTGGCACCCTCCCTCTTTTAAAGAATTGCTGTAATCTTCACCCTCCTAAAATCAGAACCTGAGACACAGTCTTGGGTGCTGGTCGTTCTTCTATGGAGGGATCCAGAACCCCAGAGCGAGTTGTCCGAGCTTAGCATCATGAGTTCCAGAAGCACAAAATGTGCAAGTGGGTAGCTGGGCATGGTGGCAGAAGATGTCAGTTCTACTTCTACTCCTAATTTCCCCCATCCATGTGTGTATTCTAGCCAATGGCATTCCATATAATGGCCATTATTTGAATACATATCCCATTCCTGAAGGACAGTGCCCCAAGCTTCGAGTGTCATCCCTGAGCTGGCACATTCCAGCTGGAAAATAGTGTTAGTACTTAACCAAAATCTGTCTGTAATGTCACAGGGAAGAATCACATGGTTTGGGTCAGAGCAAAACCTAGACATTTACTCCACTCAATTATATCCTGAAAACTCTCCTTATATTCCCTTCCCCCGAATTTCTTCTCCCTGCCAATCCCTAAAGCCTTATTAAAAAGTCTTTAGAGCTGGCTCAATTTCTTCTCAATTCTTTTATCCCCTTTTTAGCTTCTGAGTTTCAATAGGCTTTTTTTTTTTGGGATAAGCTCACTGCTCTCTTTACTGAAAAATAAATCTAGATTTTATTTCCTTCCAAGCCTCCAAGTACTTCTCCCTCTAACCAACAGAACAAAAATCCTGGAACAAGCTAGGTAAAAGAGGAAGAAACACAGAGTACTTATTCACGGATATGCTTCTTCTTGTCATACCTGTGTACATTGAACAAAGTCTCAAGTATACAATGAATTCTTATATTGTTCCTCTTCCTATCCAAGGAAATAGTGCTAACAGTTTATAAGAACGTCTATGGAAAACAGCATCTATGTTTGTTCTGATACTTCGCTGAATGTTCCATGCTTCTGTTACACACTGTTTTTGCAAGAATGCCTATTTCCTGATTCAGGACCCATGTTAAGAATCCCTGATAATTCTTTGTCTACTGTTACGCATTTATTTACAAAGAGGTTATAAATAAGATTGGGCGAACGGGACAGAGATTGATTGGTATCTCAAAGACACATCTAGTTATTCGAATGGCTGTTTCTGTTTTATCAGAATAGTAGCCGAGTTCTTACTCTGAAGAAGCCAAAGCTCATTCTCCCTAAACATTTTTGATTTTGAAAATTTCTGCTGCCACTAGACAGATCCAAAAAAACATTGAATATTGGAGTAGCTGTGCAGGCCACCATGTTTGCTTAGCAGGGAGAACTTCCATGCGGTTGTACACATTTCATCATCAACTTTAAAATAGGGGCTACCTCTGGAGATGCGATCAGGGAGAGTTCACAGGGCCTTCGACTGCAGTGGAAACATTTTAGTTCCTAAAGTAGATGGTGGGCAAACAGCTACTTATTAGATTATTGTTATACTCTTTCAAATTTCTAAAATATTTTATAATAATGTAACTTGTAAACTGATTAAAAAATTAAAGAATTCTGTATTTCTTCATGATTTTTCACCTGTCACTATTCCGGTTGTCTTATTGGTTCTCTGTCCACTTACAAATGGTAATCAGTTAAACAGTATGATAGCTCTTGCAGAGATTACATAAAAGCTCTTTTATTCATTTATTTAAGAGGAAGGATTACATGATCAAGAACAGGAATTATTATGAGAGGATTTTTTAAATATGCTACTTTCTCCTTTCATACATTGTTTCCCTGGCCCCAGCCCTGAAGTGATAAGATAAACCCACAGGGCATTTCGAGGATTTAAAGATCAGACAAAATACTTGAAATGATTGAGATTTGAAAAGAGTAGTGGTTCCCACTGGGGTGATTCTGCCTATAGGGAACATTTGGCCAAGTCCAGACACAGTTTTTATTATTTGATTTAGAAAAGAGGGTACTCTTGGTACCTATTGGGTAGAGGTCAGGTATGCTGCTAAATATCCTACAATGCACAAGACAACTTCTAACAACAAAATATTGTCTGAAATGTGAATAGTGCTTAGGTTGAGAAAATCTATTCTAAAGACAAGAAAAGTTTTCACTGGTGTGGAGGTGATGTGGATTGAAGGGGTGGGGAGCTCATGACAGTGTAGATACTGGTGAGTTCCAGAGAGAGGGACTCTGTGCTATCTCTACCAGAGGAGTGTTGGAGAAGTGGTAAACCCCAAAATGGATTTGCGAGATCCAATAAAAAGTGGTTTACTAGACAAGTGTGGGCAGAGGAGGCCTTAGATGGCCTCCCAGAACATAGGAATATGCCCTAGTAATGGCATGAAAGAAACATAATGATTTACTTCCTTTTGATCCCATCCCTGGAGGTGCGAAGAGAGCCAAGTACCTGAGAAATTCAGGCAGATGGAAAATGTATACAGAACTGTGGATGCCAAGTAGACAAATGACACTGATTCCCATATGTTGTGTGCTGGTCCCAGCCTGTCAATAACTAATGTTGTAGCTGGACCGGCCCTGTGATTCTTAGTATGAATGCAAGATACCCTCAGTAATGGACCATCAGGAAACTTTGGTAAAAAATAAAAGGTTCATTACTGACAAATCCTGGAAACTCCATGGAGCACTTGGGGCCACACAACATACTGCCAGTCCCTTGGAAGATACTTGGCAGATAAGGTAACTCAATTACACCTGAACAGGGCATTCCAATCCAATGAAAGGGATTTGGTCTCCAGCATTTATAATGTAAATCCTACCACGTATAATAATGTTAGCTTTTCAACATCTCTTAGGTAGATGGCAACAATTTGGCAAGCATTTGGCAAGAACTATGTGTTGTTGCACACAGAGACACAGGCACACACATAAGGCTTGAGCCTTGGGTTCTGCTTTTATTGAGGTCAAGAGTAGGGGCTTAGGGTTTTGCAGGCTCACTCTATATTGGTGAATTTAAAGCATAAGAACAGGAGTTTAGAGCACAGGAAGAGAAGAAATGAGTGGCCCAAACGGTCAGTTATTGAAATCAACCAAGATATCCAAAACTAGGGAGCCTCAGATTGGGGGAGGTATCTGGCTCTTTACCTAGTCATGTGGCTGGCCGTGTATTTATTGGAAACAGCCATCCCTGAAGTGGATGCCTCGCTGAAGTGGTTGCTAGGCAATCAAAGCTTCAGTCAGGCACTTGCATTACAAAAAATAAAAAACAGCTGTTAGGGTTTACACTCTACCCTGTCATCTCAGTTCTGTATCTACCTCCTAATTTGTAAACAAGCCTCAGAAAAGGACAGAACCAAAGATCAGGTGAGATTGTGTGTCCACCACCCAGGCAGAATGGAATTAAAGGTAGGAATTGAGATGAACTACAGAATAATAGAGATATATTTATTTCTTGTACACCTGATCATGGACTAAAATTTGTTATCCATTTCACTATACATCGTGTTACTCAATTGATATTTTAATTGAAAATGTAACCAATGTTAATCAATGATGTTCATTCCCCCAAGCATTACCTATACTTCTTAGTGCTCCATAGACCCCAGGTCTTACTCTTGTCTGCCTATGAGGCATGTGCCCCTCTGGTAATGAGTGGAGGGAATGAGACTCCTCAGCTACCAGTAGTTATGTCTTCATGTGGAGTCCTTCTTTGGGGAAGTTCTATTTTTCTTGACTCTTGTATGACCTGACCATTTTCTTGACTCTTATAGTACCTGACCTCTTATATTATCTGACCAAGGTACCAAGTGAACTCTGTTTTTACAAAATCCATGCTGACCTCTCAGAAGTCTCAACATATGATCTGATTACCTCCAGGCTAAGGTTGAGCCCATGTCAGCGGGAAGCCATAGGTCACCCTTGGTTTTAGGAAGCTCAAGTTTATCCCTTAGGTTCCTGATAGATATTTTCCAAAAGAGGTGTTTGCAGAATATATGAGTTCTCTTTAAGCTTCTGTCTGGCTGAGACTCCACAGCCATTTTTTTAAATTCATTGTGTAGATATAGGCACTTCCCCTTCCAAAGTAGCTCATTAACCTACCTTTGGCTGACCTGTCAGTATTTTATTTACTAATAGTTGGATATGTACCTTTGGACTGTCAGGAAACTATTTATATTCAAGATGATCCTCTTTGTTTATATATTTACATCCTTACCGGTCAGCTTGACTTGTCTAGAGTCATGTCCTATATCAATCATAATCCTTTACTAATATGGGCAGGACTATCTACATTCCATTATCTCTGACCATTTAATTTCAAATGTGAAATTGGCGGTCTATAATGAGTAATATTCCTACCTACGTTGCGTCTTCTTTTGAAGTTCTCAGGAGAGTGATGTGTTAATTATGGAGCATTCTAACAGGAAATGTGTAATGTATTTTATACAGCCCACTCTCCCTGCCCTCTATCTTTCTGTTATAGCATCAGAATGAATATTTCACTCGCATTTATTTCAAAGTTATGTCAGACCCCTAAAACAGTTTAGCAAAAAGAAAGTGGTATCAATATTAACAGTTCTCGCAAATGACGCTCTAAAAGAAACCACTCTCTAAAAAAGAAAGGTTGAATGTTTACTTCAAAGGAGATGTTTCCCAGGAACCATTAGCATAGGTGCTGTGTCTTTAAATGAGGGTCATTTGGTATTACTGAAGAGCAAAAGTCTAAAGGAAATTAAAGGCTTTTCTAATGACTTCATGTCCCTGTTGGAATATAAAAACACATACCTGAACAACCACAGCATTTCCATAAGCCAGTAAAATGATGACTCTGAAAGTTAAATACCCAGGCCACAAACCACTTGCATATGAGTTTTAAGGTTATGTAAAAGTCCTATTTCTTAAATATTCATATTATTAGAAAATAGGTGTATTGTGCAAGAGTCATTTAATGCCCGATTCTTCCCTGAAATGTCTCAAGGACATTTCAAGAAATGCTGTTCTGCAGGAGATTTTTAGAGTTCCAACAGATTTCTTATGACAATAAACATTCTTTGCCATTTGCTTTCTTTGATGTCCTAATGCAGAAGAGAATTTAGAGAAGGACTTTTTATTAGTATGCATTCCAGCGTGCTGCTTGCAATTCAGAGATGTGTAAATCCCAATGTGTCTGACTTCATCCATATTTGTGGCCATTGAACCAGATTCCTCAGACTGTGGTTTGTGTCTCTGGTTATTTCTATCGTCTAATGGTGGGTTCAAATTTCTACACATTTGAGTTAATTAATTGGGTGGGTACAGGCCTTGAGCAAAACCAGAAGAAAGGAATGAACTATGCTGTGGTTGATTCAATACGCTCATAGAAATGTCTGGAAGTGCCAGAAACACAATGTGAAGAGATCCACAGTAGCAGTATAATCTCTGACACCTAGAACACGATCTCTATTCAACTGTTATTCAGTACAAACTGATGAATGATCTTGATATTTACTATAAAACTTTGATCTCAAAATGTGTATTGTGAATGAAGAAGATACAATTAATCTCTTCCTTTGTAGTCACTGAAATGTTTTTTGTTTGTTTGTTTGTTTATTTTTGAGACAGAGAGAGACAGAGCATGAATGGGGGAGGGTCAGAGAGAGGGAGACACAGAATCCGAAACAGGCGCCAGGCTCTGAGCTTGCGGCACAGAGCCCGACATGGGGCTCGAACTCATGGATCGCGAGATCATGACCTGAGCTGAAGTCGGCCGCTTAACCGACTGAGCCACCCAGACGCCCCAGTATTGTACTGTATTTTATTTTATTTTTTTAATTTTTTTTTTCAACGTTTATTTATTTTTGGGACAGAGAGAGACAGAGCATGAACAGGGGAGGGGCAGAGAGAGAGGGAGACACAGAATCTGAAACAGGCTCCAGGCTCTGAGCAGTCAGCACAGAGCCTGACGTGGGGCTTGAACTCACGGACCACGAGATCATGACCTGAGCCGAAGTCAGACGCTTTACCGACTGAGCCACCCAGGCGCCCCTGTAGTCACTGAAATGTTAAATGAAATGAACTTCTGAACTGGATGTAGGAGTAATTTCCATCCTTGCAGGCAGGGAGGTTCTCTTCAAAATATACTTATTGTATATTTTCCACAAGCCAAGCACACCCGGGAACATAAAGATCTGGTTTTTGTCGTTGAAGAGAGAGTTCATAGTCAAGAGTGAGACTCTTGACTCACTTGACAAGAGTAATTGACTCTTGGCAAGAGTAATACAGTTGCAAGGAACTCCAAAGTATCTCCAAACTACATTTCATATTCAGTAGCCTCATTATATACAAAACAGAGGAAATTCATATTGTGCAGATTAATATTGAATAGATTAATAATGTTACCCCGTCTCTAGGCTGTTGTGAAGATTAACTACGTTATTTAGGCAAAATGCTCAAACTAGTGCTGGACACATATTAAATGCTGGCAATTATTAGCACTTGTCATCATTATGGAAACTCTACACTTCCCTTTGTTCTTGAGTTTCTGTAGTAGTAGCTATGATTGAATGGATGTATTGAATACATACCACACATCTTACCCTAAGAAATATTTCATTAATCCTTCCCATAACTGTCTGAAGTGACTATTTATAATCCTGATTTATAGATGGGAAATTCAGCGTTCAGAAACTCAATAAGTTGCTCAACTGCAGCTCTAGTAAACCCAGAGCAGAAATCTGATCTATGGTTTGCTTCTAAACCACACCAGGAACAAAGATCATGAATGGAGAGCTGGGATCATACTGTTTAGCTCTCTAGCAGTTTTATACTCGGGAGGACTGGCTCTTTCTGTCCACCGTTTGCCCCCTTTATGCTGAGGTAGAGATCTACTATAACTTGCCGGTACTGGGAAAATACACAGAAGCAATTCAATGACTGGGAAAGTATACAGAATGAACTCAACTCAGTTTTTCTAACATATCCTCCCTTTCTACAGTGAGCCTTTAGAGAAGACGGGAGTTTCCTTGGAGAATGAAGAAAAGGTATTTGAGCATTAGACTTCCCACATTCAGTGGTTCGTAGAAAAACCTCTATGTCACATCCATTCCAAAGCACAGAGCCATCAGGAGAGGACTGGACAAATGTGATCCATGAGGAGCAGGGATGAATGAAGTTACAGGGGAGAGGCATGCTTTGCAAGTAAACTAAGCGGGATTATAATGGTTTTTTTTTTTTTTAACATTTATTTATTTTTGAGACAGAGAGAGACAGAGCATGAACGGGGGAGGGTCAGAGAGAGGGAGACACAGAATCTGAAACAGGCTCCAGGCTCTGAGCTGTCAGCACAGAGCCTGACGCGGGGCTCGAACTCACGGACTGCGAGATCATGACCTGAGTCAAAGTCGGCTGCTTAACCGACTGAGCCACCCAGGCGCCCCTATAATGGGTTTTTTAAACAATACTCAACTGTCTTACTAAGTGGGCAACTGTGTTTATTTTATTATTTTATTTTAATTTTTTAAATGTTTATTTATTTTTGAGAGAGAGATACAGTGTGAGTGGGGGAGAGGCAGTGAGAGAGGGAGACACAGAATCTGAAGCAGGCTCCAAGCTGTGAGCTGTCAGCACAGAGCCCCATGCAGGGCTCGAACTCACAAACTGGGAGATCATAACCTGAGCTGAAGTCGGACGCCCAACCGACTGAGCCACCCAGGGGCCCCTATTTTTGTTATTTTAAAACTTGAAAATGTATGTGTGAGTAGGTGTGTATACACACACACGTGTTATTTGTTTTAACGACTAAAATATATGTTAACTATGTGCCAGGACTGTTCATGCAGTACATTATTTCATTTACTAATTTCATTTGATAATTTACATTAGGTCACTAATATCTAAAGCAGCTTTATGTGGTAAGTATTATTATTCTCCCATTTTCACAGATGAGGAATCTGAGGCCATAAGAATTTTAAGTAAAATGCCCAAGATTACAAACCTAGTAGAATATATGAGATGGTAATGCTAGTAAAAATGAGAAGTTGAGGGGCGCCTGGGTGGCGCAGTCGGTTAAGCGTCCGACTTCAGCCAGGTCACGATCTCGCGGTCCGTGAGTTCGAGCCCCGCGTCAGGCTCTGTCTGGGCTGATGGCTCGGAGCCTGGAGCCTGTTTCCGATTCTGTGTCTCCCTCTCTCTCTGCCCCTCCCCCGTTCATGCTCTGTCTCTCTCTGTCCCAAAAATAAATAAACGTTGAAAAAAAAATTAAAAAAAAAAATGAGAAGTTGGACAGCCAAATGCAGAGTTTTGATACATCATGTAAGACTGCTTCTCATGTTCTCTAGAAAATTTGGAAAGTAATTAAGAATAAATGTCATCAACAAAAGAAAGAAATGCCACTCATAACTGCATTGTTAACGGATAATTATTATCTATATTTTTAAACTTTTGTGCACATAAAGAATATTATGCCAGTGCAAAGTTTTCATTTTTTTCATCTGATATATTGCAATGCACAACTTAAATATTTTAATTTGCTTGAATATTATGACTTTTCTTTTCTCTTTTCTTTTCTTTTCTTTTCTTTTCTTTTCTTTTCTTTTCTCTTTTCTTTTCCTTAATGGTTATTTTTGAGAGAGAGACAGAGCATGAGCAGGAAGGGGCAGAGAGAGAGGGAGACACAGAATCCAAAGCAGGCTTCAGGCTCTGAGCTGTCAGCACAGAGCCCGAAATGGGGCTCGAACCCGTGAACTATGAGACCATGACCTGAGCCAAAGTTGGATGCTTAACCAACTGAGCAACTCAGGCGCCCCGTATATTATGACTTCATTTTCTATGGTATACATTATATATTCAACTATTATCCTTTTTAAGTTTTTACATTGCTCTCATTTTTCACCATAAAAATATTACATTGCTATTTTTGTGTATAGTTTTTTATTCAATTATTTAAGATAGTCTTTTAGGATATATTCCTAGATATGTAATTCCTGTGTCAAAGGCATGATTTTGTTTTAAAGCTTGGATTTTTTTGAATGAAAATTTATTTAGACATTCTCATGAGAGTTTCTATGCTTTCTGCCTGTTGACTCCTTATTTTTTCTCTGTAGTGGCTGTTAACCCCAAAGAATTTCAAATTTCCATTCATTCATTCTTTCACTCTTCATTCATTCCTTTATTTTATTACAAGTTATATTTAAATTCCAGTTAGTTAACCTATTGTATAATACTTGTTTCAGGAGTAGAATTTAGTGATTCATCACTTACCTGTAACACCCAGTACTCATCACAAGATGTGACCTCCTTAATACTCATCATCCATTTAGCCCATCCCTCCGACTACCTCCTCTCCATCAACCCTTAATTTGTTTTCTATACTTAAGAGTCTGTTTCATGGTTTGACTCTCTCTTTTTGTTCTTCCTATGTTCATCTGTTTTGCTTCTTAAATTTCACACATGAATTTCTTTGACTGACTTATTTCAGCTAGCATATTACACCCTAGCTGTATCCACATCATTGCAAATGGCAAGATTTCAAACTTTCTTATGGCTGAGTAATATTCCATTGTGTATATGCATATCTACTTTATCCATTCATCAGTCAATGGACAGTTAGGATGTCTCCATAATTTGGCAATTTGATAATGCTGCTGTAGACACTGGGGAGCATTTGTCCCTTTGAATCAATATCCCTTTGAATTTGTGTCCTTTGAGTAAATACCTACTAGTGCAATTTCTGGATCATAAGGTAGTTCTATTTTTAACTTTTTGAGGAACCTCCATACTGTTTTTCTGAGTGGCTGCACCAGTTTGCACTCCCACCAACAGTGTAAGAGGCTTCCCCTTTCTCCACACCCTCACCAACATCTGTTGTTTCTTGTTAATTTTAGCCATTCTGATAGGTGTGAGGGGATATCTCACTGTAGTTTTGATTTGTATTTCCCTGATGATCAGTGATGTTGAGCATCTTGCCATGTGTCTCTTAGCCATCTGGATGTTTTCTTTGGAAAAATGTCTATTTATGTCTTCTGCCCCTTTATATCTGCTGGATTATTTGATTTTTGGGTGTTGAGGGTTTTTAAAAAATATTTATTTATTTTAATAGACAGAGAGAGTGCACACCAGCAGGACCAGGGGAGGGGCAGAGAGAGGGAGACAGAGGATCCAAAGTGGGCTCTGCACTGACAGCAGAGAACCTGATACAGGGCTCAAACTCACAAACTGTGAGATCATGACCTGAGCCATAGTGAGATGCTTAACTGAGCCATCCAGGTGCCCCTGGGTATTGAGTTTTATAAATTCTTTATATATTTTCTTATATATATTCTTCTTATATTCTTATATTCTTCTTATATATTTTCTTCTTATATATATTTTCTTATATATATATTTCTTAAATATATATTTATTTATATATAATTTATATATATAAATTCTTTATATATAACCTTATCAGGTATGTCATTTGCGAATACCTTCTTCTATTCTGAAGGTTTTCTTCTAGTTTTGTTGATCATTTCCTCCACTCTGCAGAACTTCTTATCTTGATGAGGTTCCAATAATTCATTTTTGTTTTTGTTTCCCTTGCCTCTGGTGATGTGTCTAGTAAAAAGTTGCTGCAGCTGGGGTCAAAGAGGTTGCTGCCTGCGTTCTCCTCTAGGATTGTGATCATTTCCTGCCTCACATTTAGGTCTTCCATCCATTTTGAATTTATTTTTGTGTATGATGTAAGAAAGTGGCCCAGTTTCATTCTTCTGCATTCTTAGCTGTCCAGTTTTCCCAACACCATTTGTTAAAGACACTGTCTTTTTTCCATTGGATATTCTTTCTGGCTTTGTTGAAGATTGGTTGCCCATACATCTGTGGGTCCATTTCTGGGTTTTCTATTCCGTTCCATTGATTTGAGTGCCTGCTTTTGTGCCAGTACCACAGAGTCTTGATGAATACAACTTTGTAATACAGCTTAAAGTCCAGAATTATGATGTCTCCTGCTTTTCTTTTTTCTTTTCTTTTCTCTTCCTTTCTTTTCTTTTCTCTTTTCTTTTCAGGATTGCTTTGGCTATTCGGGGTCTTTTGTGGTTCCATACAAATTTTAGGATTGTTTGTTCTAGCTCTGCAAAAAATGCTAGTGATATTTTGACAGAGATTGTATTGAATGTGTAGATTGTTTTGGGCAGTACAGACATTTTAACAATATTTGTTCTCCCAATCCATGAGCATGGAATGTTTTTCCATTTCTTTTTTTTTTTTTTTTTTTTTAGAGTTTATTTATTTATTTCGAGAGAGAGAGAAAGAGCAAGTGAGGGAGGGGCAGAGAGAGAGGAGAGCATGAGAATCCCAAGCAGGCTTTGTACCTTCAGAGTGGAGCCAGACAAGGGGCTCTAACCCACAAATCATGCGATCATGACCTCAGCTGAAGTCAGACACTTAATGGACTGAGCCACCCAGGTGCCCCTCTTTTTTCCATTTCTTACTTTCCTCTTCAATTTCTTTCATATTCTATAGTTTTCAGAGTCCAGATCTTTTACCTCTTTAGTTAGGTTTATTTCTAGGTATCTAATGGTTTTTGGTGCAATTTTAAATAGGATTTATTCCTTGATTTCTCTTTCTGCTGCTTCATTACTGGTGTATAGAAATGCAACACATATCTGTACATTGATTTTGTAACCTGTAACTTTACAGAAGTCATAGATCAGTTCTACTAATTTTTGGGTGGAGTCTTTCAGGTTTTTTACATAGAGTATCATGTTATCTGTGAATAGTGAAAGTCTGACTTCTTCCTTGCTGATTTGGATGCCTTTTATTTCTTTTGTTGTCTGATTGATGAGGCTAGGACTTCCAGTGCTTTGTTTGGACAAAGCAAAGCAAAGATAGTGTTTGGACATCCCTGTCTTGTTCCTGACTGTAGAGGGAAAGCTCTCATTGTTTTCCCCATTGAGGATTATATTAGCTGTGGGTCTTTCATATGTGGCCTTTATGATGTTGAGGTATGGTCTCTATCCCTACTTTGTTGTATGTTTTTATCAAGAATGGATGCTCTACTTTGTCAAATGCTTTTTCTGCATTTATTGAGAGGATCATATGGCTTTTATCCTTTCTTTTATTAATATGGTGTACCACATTGATTGACTTGCAAATATTGAACCACCCTTGCATCCCGGGAATAAATCTCACTTGATCATGGTGAATGTTCTTTTAATGTACTGTTGGATTTGATTTGCTAGTATTTTGTTGAGAAATTTTCCATCCATGGCCTGTAATTCTTCTTTTTAGTGTGGTCTTTGTCTGGTTTTGGAATCAAGGTAATGTTGGCCTCATAGAATGAGTTTGGAAGATTTCCTTCCATATCTATTTTTTGGAACAAAATTTGAGAAGAATAGGTATTAACTCTTCTTTAAATGTTGGTAGGGGTCTCCTGGGTGACTCTTGCTCTAGGTTCAGGTCACAATCTCACGGTTTGTGATTTCGAGCCCTGCATCGGGCTCTGCACTGACAGTGCAGAGCCTGCTTGGGATTCTCTCCCTCTACCTCTCTCTCTTTGCTATTCCCTCCACATTCTTTCTCTCTCTCTCTCAAAATAAATAAATAAAGTAATAATAATAATAATAATAATAATAAATGTTTAGTAGAATTTCCCTGGGAAGCCATCTGGCCCTGGACTTTTGTTTGTTGGGAGATTTTTTATTACTGATTCAATTTCTTCCCTGGTTATTTGTCTGTTCAAGTTTTCTATTTTTTCCTGTTTCAGTTTTGGTAGTTTATATGTTTCTAGGAATTTATCCATTTCTTCCAGATTGCCTGGTTTGTCAGTATATAATTTTTCATAATATTCTCTTATAATTGTTTGTATTTCTGTGGTGTTTGCTGTGATTTCTCCTCTCTCATTTGTGATGTATTTATTTGTGTCCTTTCTCTTTTCTTTTTGGTAACTCTGGCTGGGGGGGGTGCGGTTATCAATTTTATTAACTCTTTCAAAGAACCACCTCCTAGTTTCCCTGATCTGTTCTATTTTTTTGTTTGCTTTTATGTAATTTATTTCTGCTCTAATCTTTGTCATTTCCCTTCTGCTGGCTTTAGGCTTTATTTGTTGTTCTTTTTCTTTGAAATGTAAGGTCAGGTTGCATAGTTGAGATTTTCTTGCTTCTTGAGGTAAGCCTGTATTGCTATATACTTCCCTCTAATGACCACTTGTGTTGCATCCCAAAAGTTTTGGACTGTTATGTTTTCATTTTCATTGGTTTCCATGTACTTTTTAATTTCTTCTTTAATTTCCTGGTTAATTTATACATTCTTTAGTAGGATGTTCTTTAATCTCCACATTATTTTGGTCTTTCCAATTTTTTTCTTGTGGTTGACTTCAAGTTTAATAAACTTGTGGTCTGAAAATTTGCATGGTATGATCTCAATCTTTTTGTGCTTCTTGAGGTCTGATTTATGACCCAGTTTGTGATCTATTCTGGAGAATTTCCATATGCACTAAAAAAAATGTGTATTCTGCTGTTTTTGGATAAAATGTTCTGAATAGACCTGTTAGGTCTATCTGGTCCAGTATGTCATTCAAAGTCATTGTTTCCTTGTCAGTTTTCTGTTTAGACGATCTGTCCATTGTTGTAAGTAGGGTGTTAAAGTCCTCTAGTGTTATTGTATTCTGATCAATGAGTTCCTTTGTGTTTGTTATCATTTTATATATTTGGATGTTTCTAGTTGGGAGCATAAATATTTAAACATATTTTTTTAATGTTTTATTTTATTTTATTTTCGAGAGAGACAGAGCCTGAGCAGGGGAGGGCAGAGAGAGAGAAAGACACAGAATCAGAAGCAGGCTCCAGACACCAAGCGCGTCTGCACAGAGCCGGATGTGGGGCTCAAACACACAAACCATGAGATCATGACCTGAGCCGAAGTAGGACGCTCAACCAACTGAGCCACCCAGGTGCCCCGGGAGCATAAATATTTACAATTGTTAGATCTTAGTTTGGATAGACCCTTAATTATGATATAGTGCCCTTTGTCATCTCTTGTTACAGTCTTTGTTTTTAAATCTAGTTTGTCTGATACAAGTATGGCTACTCCAGCTTTCTTTTGATGGCCATTAGCATGACAAATGCTCCATCACCTCACTTGCAACCTGCAGGCGTCCTCAGGTCTAAAATGAGCCTGTAATAGACAGCATATAGATGGGTCTTGTTTTTTTATCCATTCTGACATCCTATGTCTTTTGATTGGAGTATTAGGTCCATTTATATTCAAAGTGATTATTGATAGATACAAGTTTAGCCATTGTACTCCTTGTTACATCATTGTTTTTGCAGATTTTCTCTGTTCCTTTCTAGTCTTTGTTCCTTTTAGTCTTTCCCACTCAAAGAGTCCCCTTTAATGTTTCTTGCAGGGCTGACTTAGTGTCATGAACTCCTTTAATTTTTCTCTGGGAAACTCTTTATCTCTCCTATTCTGAATGACAGCCTTGCTGGATAAAGGATTCTTGGCTGCATATTTTTCCCATTCAGCACATTGAATATATCATGCCACTCCCTTCTGTCCTGCCAAGTTTCTATGGAGAGATCTGTCATGAGCTTTATTTGTCTTTCCTTGTAAGTTAGGGATTTCTTTTCCCTTGCTGCTTTTAGGATTTTTTTTTATCTCTATATCTTACAAATTTTACTACAATATATCATAGTGTTGGTTTTCATTGGAGTTCTCTGTGCCTCCTCGATTTGGATGTCTGTTTTTTCCCCCATGTTAGGAAAGTTTTCAGCTATAATTTCCTCAAATAAACTTTCTGTCCTTTTTACCCTCTCTTCTTTTTCTGAGACTACTAAGATATGAATGTTATTATACTTTGTGGAGTCACTGAGTTCCTTAAGTCTACCTTCATGATCCAATATTTTTCTTTCCCTGTTCTTTTCTGCTTCATCGTTTTCCATATTTTATCTTCTCTATCAATTATTCATTCCCTGCTTCTTCCTTCCTTTGTGGTCATTGCCCCAGTCGGTTTTGTATCTTGGTTAGAACATTTTTTATTTCAGCCTGGCTAGTTTTCAGGTCTTTTATCTCGGTGATAAGGGACTCCCTGGTATCTTCTATGCTTTTCTCAACCCCAGCTAGTATCCTTATTATTGTTGTTTTAAATTCTGAATCAGGCATATTAATTATATCTATTCTGATTAGATCCTTGGCTGTGAACTATTTTTGTTCTTTCTTTTAAAAAAAAATTTTTTTTAATGTTTATTTATTTTTGAGAAAGAGAGAGAGAGAGAGAGAGAGAGAGAGAGAGAGAGTGCGAGCAGGGGAGGGGCAGAGAGAGAGGGAGACACAGAACCCGAAGCAGGCTCCAGGCTCCGAGCTGTCAGCACAGAGTGTGATGCGGGGCTCAAACTCATGAACCGTGAGATCGTGACCTGGGGCGAAGTCGGCCATTTAACCGACTGAGTCACCCAGGCGCCCCTCTTGTCTTGTTTTTTTCTTTTGGGATGAATTCCGCTGTCTTGGATTTTGTCTAGGTCTCTGTCTTCTTCTGTGTGTTAGAAAAACCTGCTGTGTTTCCTGATTTTTCGAGTAGCAGCTCTATTAAGAAGAGTCCATATACCATCCAAGGCCTGGCACTTCAGGAAGTGTTTCTGGTGTGTGCAGTGTGCACTTTGCCGCTGTGTTTTGGCTGCTGTTTCCTTCAGGTCAGTCCTCGGCAGAGTTTCTCCCTGCCTGCAGTGGGGAGTGTTTGGACCTTGGCTAGAGTGTGGAGAGTTTTAACTAGATGTGTTCTGGTCTGGTTGTTAAGAGAGACCCTATGCCACTTCCACTAGAGCTGAGGCTTTGCAGAACCCTATGTTCAGTAGACTTGGAAAATTTGTGCTGCTTTTCTGGGGGAGGGTCTCACTGCTGCTCTGGTTCTCAGGCACACTCGCCCTAGTAAAGCAGCACTTGCAGAGCACAAGGGGTGGGGCTTAGTGTAGGTGGCACTTTAACTACAGAGCTGTTTACTGTAGTTAGTTGACGCTGAGGGGCAGGGGAGGAAAATGGCACCAGCCCCATCCCTTGTCCCTAGAGAGGAGATTTTGTGCCCACGATTGTCCAGGAAGCCCTCACAGAAGAGTGAACCATCTCCCCTCATGTGTCCCAGGCACCCCTCAGACCCCTGCCTGCCTTCACCTTGTCTGTGTCCCAGCCATCTGCCTGCCTGGCAGTGCAGTGCACCTGTGTTTTATTCCAGGCAGGCCAAGTGAATTTGTTTGTTTGTTTATTTACTTATAAGACAGAGACAGAGAGAGAGAGAGAGAGAGAGAGAGAGAGAGAAAGAGAGAGAGCATGAGCATGGCAGGGGAAGAAGGAGAGGACGAGAGAGAATCCCAAGCAGGCTTGGGGCTCCATCCAAGGATAGATCATGACCTGAGGCAAAATCAAGAGTCAGATGCTTAACTGACTGAGCCCCTCAGCTGGTCCCTGATTGAGTTTTAAAACTCCAAACTTTAGAGGTGCCTGGATGGACTGAGTCAGTGAAGCATCAAACTCTTGATTTCAGTTCAGGTCATTATCTCATGGTTTGTGAGGTTGAGCCCTGTGACAGGCTCTGTGCTGATAGTGTGGAGCCTGCTTGGGATTCTCTTTCTCTCTCTCTCTCTCTGCCTCTCCCCCCTGTCAAAATAAATAAATGAACATAAAAACACCCTCCAAACCTTAGGGACCTAGTGTGGCATGGACCCATGCTGGACCTCTGGGGGAGGGTCTTGTCATGCTGGGGCAGGTTTGTCCCAAAAGGGAAGTCCCACCAACACCCAGGAGCTTGGAGTTTGGAATAAAGAGCGGCAAAAAGCTGGTGTCCATGTTGGCCACCCTCTGCAAGTGTCTCTGTGTCTATATTAATGTGGGGGGGGGAGGAGCATAATGTCACCCACCAGCTTTTTTGTCCCCAGAGAGGCAATACCACCTCTCCCAGATGCACTTGAAGAAGGGTAAATTATCTCTCCCAGTGCATCCCAGGGCCTTCTCAGATAACACCGTCCACACCTGGGCCTCTGCCCTTGTTCCTCACAGGAGCACTGCAGTGCCTGCCAGGCTCAACATCAGCCTGGGTGTGGAATTCTAAAACCCCCATCTTTGCCCTCCACTGTTTGTAAAAACTCATGAAAATCAGCTCCTCTCCTTTTCCCAGGCAATGGCCTTGGAAAAGTGTTTTCCTTGTGTGATGTTCTGTTCACTCCCTCCCCCTCCCCCCCCTTCTCCTCTTCTCTCTACAATCAGGGTGTTCTGCCCTCCACAGCACCTGGGATCAGTTTCTTCCCCAGATCACACCTCGACAGCCCCTACCTTCCATGATGTGCTCTCTTCTCCTGCTCTAGTTGTGTGGTTTATTCTGTCAGTCCTCAGACCGATTTCTTGGGTGTTCAGAATGATTTGATATTTATCTAGCTGTGTTCAAAGGATGAGGCAAGTCTAGGATCCTGTTACTCTCTGCCATCTTAGTTCCTCCCCAAATTTCCAGTCATTTAGAGGACGAGTTATTTTCCAAATGGGAGCCAGCTATTTACTTCCATTGATATTAGTTTAACAAGTTAAAGTAGTGTTTGCAACTCTTGTACTGTGGTTTCTCCTAAGTCAACAGTTTCAGTCCTTAAACACGGGCTTTGGATGCTTTAGTGCTTTCTAGATCCGGTGTTCTGTCTGTGCTTCCCCTTGCCCTAGAAAGTCCAGCTCTTCTTGGGTTCTTTCTAGTCTCTCTCTTCCAGGCTCTCGTATTCTCACTGCCTCACAATATCATTGAAATATTCATTCATTCTCTATTTCCTCATTCAAGGGAGATCTATTGCTTTCCTAGATTCTCTGGCAGCTGAAAGGTTTTGTTTTTTTTGAAAATCAGACCTTACATTTGATGACAGTCCAAGTCCTCCCATGACTTCTTCTGGGTGCTGGGCCCTGTGGCCATGCTTTTACCTGGGATTGTGTAACTTACCATTTCTAGGCAGGAGGAAAAGGAAAAATCTTCCACCTACAAAATGTCTCTCAGGCATGACCTGAGAAGAATTCCAGATCCTGGAGATAAGTAGAACTGTGATGATTCTCAACACTGTAAGTCAACACTTAACAAATTCACTGTGAAGAAATAAGCTCCACCTTTCAGTTGCACACTGGGTCCTGAAGCCACATTGCGAACAGAAGGGAGGTTAGCACAAGTTAGTTAACTGGTAAACCAATCTCACCTGTTTAATGAAAGGACCGGAAAGTGCTCAATTTGCTGCAAACATGACCATGAAAGTCCGCAGGAGACCACTCAAGACTGACTGCATTGTCCACGACAGCTCGCATTTAGATGAGATACTGGTAGTGGCCTTATGGAAATAGAGAACAGAGGAAATAGAGTCCTTACTAGATAAGCTGAGGGCCAGGAGAGAGAAATCAGAAACTTCAGGGTCTAATCCCAGCCGTGACAATAACTTGACATATTTGGACGAGTTATTTTAACTTTTGTTTCTCAATAACAAGTGATAATTTGAGGGGAATATCATTACAATACCAAGTGCTAACTGTGAGGAAAATTACAAAGCGATCCATCTAGGATATGTCAAGTTCTTGATCTGCAAACAGTAGGAATAGAACTAAGTCATTGTTCAATTTGCAAGTCATGTCATCTTTTAAGTGTGTAACATTTATAAGGTTTTTGAAATAATAAAATAATAGTTACTGTATTGTAGAATATAACACTTGAAATCATTCTAAAACGTTGGCCAAAACTGATAAGAGGCAGTAAGAGAGAACAAAGCTCTGTAAAAATATTAACTGGTGACTTTGCCTCTCTTGGGTTTTTCATTTCCCGAAAGAAGAAAAATGTAGGCTCGTTTTGTCAACTACATGTTGACAGATTTTTGGAATCATGGACAAAAGAGAAGCCAGTCTTTTTCAAAACACATTTTAACATTTACCTCTAGTCACTAATGAAATATCTTAGTAAAGAAAGTATTTTAACTGGGGCACAAGGGGTCAGGGAACACAGCAGCGAGATGATGGAATGCTTTAGGGACAGACAGCCAAGAGCTTGGCAAACTTAAGAATCACTGAAATGAATATAGTTTGATTGTCTAGGTCCAAACACTTGAACTTAGATAAGAAAAACTAGACTATAAAATGGAATTAAGTGTGGAATATATTTTAATTTGAAGCCAAACAGATTAAGCATATTATAAACACCATTTTGTAATGAGATATTGTAACAGAAAGTTCCTTAGAAACTAATGCATTAGCTAGCTTACCAAAGAAGCATGTCATTATTGACAGAGGGAATCCTCTTGCTTTTAGCATGCCAAGTAATTGCTATTCTAATGTGAAAGAGAAAATTAGAAGTATATCGGTAGATCTTCAAAGGTCTAGTAAATCACTATATGAAAAACTACACTGAAAAGAACATTCACATCTTTTTCCTTGACAGAGAAATAAGGTAATGAAATATTAAGGCATGATGTCCAGTTTTGCATTTGATGTCATCAGTTTTTAACTTATAGGTAGATTATATTCTAAATTTTTGAACCACATTGGTTTGCTAGGATTTGAAATATTTTTCCTCTAGAAATAATGTTCTGAAGGCTGGATTACTTCACAGAATAACCCCTGTCCAGGCACACCCGAATACACAGTACACCGCCTCCCCACCCCAGGACACCCCCCTCCCAATCCACATTCTTTCAAATGTAAGGCAACATGATGTAGCACGGGCTTTGGTTAATGGAGCATGGCAATAACCCACCTTAGTGGCCTTAGAAAAACTGTTTAATTTCTATGAATTTCATTTTACTCATTTGAATGTAAAAATAATTATAACTCCCTCTTAGGGTGATTGGTTGTGAGCATGAAGTAAGGCAAGTTAAACAAAAGTTCTTTTTACCTTGCAATGTCCTGCAAAATGTTGATGATTAATATACTCTAGTGCTCTATGGTTTAGTTACTCTTGGGATTAAATCGCCTTCGTAAACAATGTGGGACACAGATGCTATTTAAAAATGTCTCTATAGAAGAAAGTGCATTGTATGTCAAGACAAGCTGCAGTAGGAGTGAAAATAATGTCCCCCACCGAGCTGTGGTGTTGCCAGCCAGCCATCTGGCCAACAGAAACATTTCTTCACTGCCTCCCTTCCCTTTCCCAGCTGTAGTGATCACTGTTTCCCAGAAAGCAATGCCTGATGGCTGTTCTCACTCCTCTGGTGGGCCTTTGTCCTGTGTTTCCCATATTATCTTCTTTATTTTCATAACCGCCATGAAACTGTCATGAAAGTTTCATAACTTCCTATTCTCTAGTAATTTCATGCATATGAGATTTGTTTCTTCTGTTGGGTTCTAAACTACTGGGAGGCAAGACCCACCTTTGTCCCTGAAGATCAGACACAGAATTGGTGCTTGGCAAATGCCAAGTAGAGAACAGGAGGGCATTTACCAGGGGATGAGAATGCTATCATAAAGAAGGTGAGATGGACTTGTTGCCTTTAGTGGTATTATCTAGATTATAATGACCACACTGACAAAGAAGGAAAGGCAGAAAGATCCAAATCACGGGGACGAGTGGTAATAAGTGGATAAAAAGATCCATGAGCAATTGTCAAGTCTGAAGACACTTGAGAAGCTAGTCACTTGATAAAATTTTTTAGTAAGAGTAGCATCTCAAGAAACAAAGAAGTTCCATGTGGCAGAAGCTTAGAAAAAGAAAATCTTTTAAAAATGGGAAAAGAAAGTGAAATCTAGTGGAAAAGTTATTTTCAGGAGAGTAATTTTAGGTTGATTCTAAAACAAATAAATCTATGGAATTAGATGGTGCAGGCTTCCAGGTAGGTGTCTAACGCGTCTTGTCGTTTGCACTGCATACAGTAGATAGATAATTACCTCTACGTTCCTGATTTTGAATGGTGTTGGCTCAGCTAAAAGAGCAAATCATTACTACAAACAATAAATATTTTTTAAGTTTATTTATTTTGAGAGAGAGAGAGAAAAAGAGAGAGTGAGAGTGTGTGTGTGCATGTGCAAACATGGGAGGGGCAGAGAGAGAGGGACAGAGAATCCTAAGTGGGGATTCAACATGGGGCTCAAACCCACAAACTGTGACATCATGACCTGAGCCAAAATCAAGAGTTGGACACTCAACTGACTGAGCCACCCAGGCACCCCAACAGCAAATATTTTTTAGTGTATACTATGTGTCAAGCTATTTCACCCACTTTATATAGAGTATAATATTTAATCATTGCATTAATGTAATGATTTATAACTACGGGGGAAACTTCAACTCAGAAATGTTAAATAACTTGCCCAACGCTTATACCACTGATAAGTGGTGGGTCCAAGGTTTAAGCTCAATAGTCACTATTCCTAAAGCAGCTTTCTTAACCACTGTACCATAACACCTCCAAAATATGAAGAAAGCTTATTCACTTTTGGTAGTATAATTCTGTGTCTTTTGATGTGACAAAAAGAACAACAACAACAAAAAAACCCTTTCTCTAAACTGATATATATGCTGGCCTCTGCCCCAAAGCCATTATAATCATCTCTTATACTTTCAACCCTCAACTATCTCTTGGCCTTCCTTCTTTCCCAATTGTCCACATCGTATTCAGTTGAAAACATTGCACAATGGTTCACCCGGCCATTAGTGGTCTGTGGTTAATTTTGGTTAAACATCAGTGGGGAGTCAGATAACAAGAGGTCTGGCAAGGGGAGGGTTTGGGTTAGCTTGGTCCTACTTTTTTCTCTGAGACCCATAATTCATGATGCAAAACAGTGGCTAATCTTCTGCCTGCCTTCTCGCCATGATAGTCTTTGAGGCTGGACATGACACTGAGGGTCAGAGTATGGCTTTGCCTCCTTAAGAGGAGATGTGAGAGGGAGTTCAAAAAAGACGGGGTGGGGGGCAACTTCTGGTATGTGCTTAGTGTGCACCAGTCTAGCTACTTCACATAAATTATTTATGACCTTCCCAACAGCCTTCTGAAATGGGCAGTATTCTAATTATCCCAGGAGAACACAGAGTGGCCTTAGTCTCAGAAAATGCCCACGTTCAGGTTTAAATGACGGAACAAGAAATCATTTTTGGTTCACCTGATTCCCAAGTTTGTGCTCTCCGTACTGTGTCAGTTGCATCCCAAGGGCTGGGAGGTGTCCGGGGTAAGGAGTTATGGGGTTGGGAGCTCCTCGCGCAAATACTTTTTGATAACAAAACTAGCCTTTTGTGAGGGATCACTCAGTGCCAGGCTCTTTGCTGAGCATTTTGCAGGTGTTATGTACATTAATTCCTCACGACTCTACGAAATAGATACTGTTGTTATTTCTAGCTTACAGAGAAGGAAAAAAGAGTCTTAAAAAGATTAAGAGGAAATTTACCTGGGAGGGGCCCCCCGGGTAATTTGTTCCCAGACCGCTTGCTCCCATCCCTCAAGTGCCCTTTATAGGTCTAGTGCACACTAGGTGTTTTTGTTTACCACCTTGTTACCATTTCTTTCCGAGGCCTATGTTGTTGTGTGTGTGCAAACATTTCTGTGGTGCTTGTTAAATGTCAGGCACTATTCTAAACCCTTGACATGGATTCCTTAATGTAATCCTTGCAGCAATCTTATGAAGCAGCTATCGTTATCATCCTTGTTTCATAGATGAGGAAAATAAGGCACAGTGTGGGTCAATCATTTGCCCAATGTCGCGTGGCTATCAAGAGGCGGGATTCTCTGCAGAGATCATGCTTCCATGATCGATGAGTTCAGCTGTCTGTTATCATTCACGTTGTTGCTGGAGTTCTGTTCCTAAAACTTGGGTCCAGTCTTGTCCATCCCTCTCTGAAAGACCTACAATTTCTCACTATTTCGGACACAAATTCAAAAATATTTTGCTCAGCATTCAAGGCTCTTCACAATTTGGCTTTTAGTTGCCGTTCTACGTTCATCTCCATCTACCGTAGACCAGTTGTCAACCTTAAACTAGCCAATCGTGTTCAGCCACTCGTGGTTTTCTTCTCAGACTGGAAGACTCTTTGCCTTTCAAAATCCAAATCAGTGTTCAAATTATCTTAAATAACTCTCTTCCCTCAAAGCTTTCCTTGTTTCTTCTTCACAGAGCAACACTCATTGCCTTCTGCACTTTTATACCTACGTAATATCATGTCTTTCACTCGGTGTCGGGATTACGCTGTGATGTTTGTTCTTCTCTCATTCAGATAAGACCCTGGGTCTCTGTCCCCTCACAGTTCCTAGTGTTTAGTGGAGACCATTGGCATTGTTGAATGAATGTGTATGTGTAAGTGAATGCAAGTGTTGAACACGTTTTAAGCCTTGAGGGAAAAACAGTAGAATGTCTAAGTGTTGTGAAGCTGAATTAACTTTCAGAGTCAATAAAATTTACTTCTATATTGCACGCATTGTCAGAGGCGAGTACAGCAGTATTTTCTGCTTTTGATCCTCCTGGCACGTCAGAACCGTCAAGTTGTTCAACGAGCCTTTACTGCAAAAGAGTTGTTCCTTAGTTGGAGAGATGAATAAAGTTGGTCCTCTGATGTTAGGTGGAGACAGAGAGCACTGTTTTTCAAGCTTTTGTTTTTTCAATGTTTATTTGTTTTTGACAGAGAGAGAGTCAGAGCATGAGCAGGGGAGGGGCAGACAGAGGGAGACACAGAATCTGAAGCAGGCTCCGGGCTCTGAGCTGTCAGCACAGAGCCCGACGTGGGGCTCGAACTCACAGACCGCGAGATCATGACCTGAGCCGAAGTCGGACGCTCAACCGACTGAGCCACCCAGGCGCTCCCGTTTTTCAAACATTTTAAAAATAAAACTCAAGAAATTGATATCATATTTTAACCCCATGATTTTTTTTTTTTTTTTGTTACATTGCCTTTCTACCTATACTACTAACAGTATAGGATTTATCTTTGGGGGGCTATTTAAGAATAGCAGAGGCAAAACTCTCTTTCCGATAATGTTTTAAGCCATAACTCTTACCACACTTAGGAAACACCCTATATATCTCCTGGCTCCTTGCTTTTGCTCTTGCTTTTTGCTCTGTCCAAATATCCTTCATCTTCCTCGCCAAGTCCCCACAAATCATCTCATACCCAAATCCTTAGTCACAGAGGTCCATCTAAAATGTTCCCTTCTCCACAAACTTTCTAGGGAAAAATTAATCTACTCCTATTCTCTCCTACCAAAGCATGTTTTGTGGGCTTTTTGGTTTGTTTGTTTTGCAATTATAATACCACTAATCATGTTTGCTTACTTCTCTACGTCTTCTGGTAACTTGTGGGCTGATTACAGGTTGGAATCCTAGCATTTATCCTATGCAAGGCCACTTCCTCCAAGCTATCCTACCCTCCATCCTGCTCCTTTAGCATGCCAAACTCTTTACAATGTTAGGGTTTTAGAGTTTTGATTTCTGTATGTGTTACGCACGTAGGGGAAACCACAATTTCTTTTTCCCTTTTACTCAGAATATGGCTGCCTAGTAAGAGACTACATTTCCTAGTTGGCTTTTCATCCAGGTGTAGCCATGTTATAAAGCCATATGATACCAAGAAGATACAAGTGTAAGTAATATCTCCAACGTATAGAGAAGGCACTAAGATTATCATTATCCCGCTTCACGGGGAGGATATAGGCTTACAGAGATTCAGTAATTCAGTTACTTCAAAGTTTATAATTTCAAGTTGAGACTCTTTTATGCTCCGATATCTCTTGTGAGTTTAGTTTGCCAGAGGCAGATGCACAAAATCCAGACAGTTATGGGATATCTGTAACTGAGATTCAGGTCCTCGTGAATGATGACCACACCAAGGCAGTTCAGGTAGTTCCACGATAGCCTCTCCGAACATCTGAACATTCAGTCAACCTTCCTGTACAGGTGCAACGTTCTGGTCATCTGTTTGAAGAAGTTTTTCCCAGATGGCCGTCTTCCTTTCCTTTCTGCTGGCTGGAAATGGTGACGGTGGGGCAGCTGTAGAAGTCACAGTGGAGGATGACAGAACTGCCCTTCTCAGCCCAGATCCCTAGATGATTTTACAGCAGAGCTTGACTACTGACCCTGGACTGTGAAGTGAAAGTGAAACTTTTGTTGTCTTACCCCTTAAATTTTAGAATCAGTTTATTAACCATCACCCCCAATGAATATGCCCCAGAACACCTTTCTATCAGTAGTAAATCCTACTGACGTTTCAGGTCTCAGCTTAAATGTTCTTTTCTTGGAGAGGTCTTTCCCAGTCTCTCAATCTTTTTTTTTTTTAAGGTGACTTATTTATTTTGAGAGAGAATGAGAAAGTGTGGGGGGAGAGGCAGAGAGAGGGAGAGAGAGAGAATCCTAAGCGGGCTCCACACTGTAAGCATGGAGCCCCATGTGGGGTTCAAACCCACAAACCGTGAGATCATGACCAGTCAAGAGTTGGACATTTAACCAACTGAGCTACCCAGGTGCCCCCAATCTCTCTATCTAAATGATTTTCCTTTACATGCCTTATCATTTGATCCAGATCTTTTCTTTTAGAAAGCTCAGCAACATCTAGGTCTGTTTCTATTTATGTGATTATTTAGCTCTCTCCCTCATTAGACTGTAAGCTCTATGAGTTCAGGACCACACCTGCTTATTCACCAGCACTAATGCACTATCAAGCACATAGTTGGATCCCCAAAAAGATTTGTTATGTAAATACAGCTAATAGTAGTAATTTAGGCAATAACTGTCACTTATTAAATATTCACAATTTTCAGGAGTGGTACTACGTGTTTTACACACATCATCTCATTTAATCCTTTCAACAGCATATAGAGAAGGCACTGATAATATCACAATCCCAGTTTACTAGAAAAAAGTAGGTTTAGAGAGGTTCAATAATTCATACAAGATCACATAGTTCAAAGCTTATATTTTCAAGTCAAGAGGATTGCCTCTGTGCTTATATATCTCTTGAGAGTATGGTTAGCAAGAGTTGGGTGCACAACTTTCAGACCCTTCTACTGATGGAGAATTCCAGGATTTCTACTAATTGAGACTCAGATCATAGTGAATTATGACCACCTCAAAGCAGACTGGTTTGGTCTGAACATGCCTGAACACCCAGCTGACTTTCCTATGCACCTGCAAGACATATTCTTGTCTCTATGTAAATGTAGCAGGAACAAAGCCTAAGCACTGTTTATAACTTAAAAATATTCTCTAACCCCTGTGTAGTTAATTCAACATAAGGCATGAAGAAACATTCTTCTGAGCTCCCAAAGGAGTGACTACAAGATTTTTTTGATTATTTTTTTCTTTGTTTCAGTCCGGGATTTGATCTGGAATGGATTGATATTTTAGAATTATGCATGATATTTCCTTATTGCATATTTGTTGTTAAATGCCCCCCCCCCCACACCACTCAAAACAAGCCAAGAGTATAATAGCAGAAGAAAAATCTCTAATTATAGAGAAGCTTGTGTACCAGATTGAAAATGGTATTAAATCAGGAGTCAGGGCACTGAGGATCTAGGTTTGCAGTGCCCAATATGGTAGCCTTTACCCACAGTAGATATTTACATTTAAATTGAAATTAAATAAAAATTAAAAACTCAGTTTCTCAATTGCATTAGCTGCATTTTATTTTATTTTATGTTTTTCAATTTTTAAAAAACTTTTATTTAAAAAAATTTTTTTAATTCATTTATTTTTTAATTTACATACAAGTTAGTTAGCATCTAGTGCCACGATGATTTTGGGAGTAGATTCTTTAATGCCCCTTACCCATTTAGCCCATCCTCCCTCCCACAACTCCTCCAGCAACCGTCTGTTTGTTCTCTGTATTTAAGAGTCTTTTATGTTTTGTCCCCCTCCCTCTTGTTATATTATTTTTGCTTCCCTTCCCTTATGTTCATCTGTTTTGTATCTTAAATTCCTCATGAGTGATGTCATATGATACTGGTCTTTCTCTGACTAATTATACTTAGCTTAATACCCTCTAATTCCATCCACATAGTTGCAAAAGGCAAGATTTCATTCTTTTTGATTGTTAATACTCCATGCTATATATATACACCACATCTTCTTTACCTGTTCATCCATTGATGCACATCTGGGCTCTTTCCATACTTTGGCTATTGTCGATAGTGCTACTATAAATATTGGGGTGCATGTGCCCCTTCGAAACAGCACACCCATATCCTTTGGGTAAATACCTAGTTGTGCAATTGCTGGGTTATAGGGTAGTTCTATTTTTAATTTTTTGAAGAACCTCCATACTGTTTTCCAGAGTGGCTGCACCAGTTTGCATTCCCACCAGCAGTGCAAAAGAGATCTTGTCTCTCCACATCCACGCCAACATCTGTTATTGCCTGAGTTGTTAATATTAGCCATTCTGACAGGTGTGAGGTGGTATCTCATTGTGGTTTTGATTTGTATTTCCCTGATGATGAGTGATGTTGAGCATTTTTTCATGTGTCGGTTGGCCATCTGGATGTCTTCTTTGGAGAAGAGTCTATTCATGTCTTTTGCCCATTCCTTCACTGGATTATTTGTTTTTTGGGTGTTGAATTTGATAAGTTCTTTATAGATTTTGGACACTAATGGTTTATCTGATATGTCATTTGCAGCTATCTTCTCCCATTCTGTTGGTTGCCTTTTAGGTTTGCTGATTGTTTCCTTCACTGTGCAGAAGCTTTTTATTTTGATGAGGTAGGTCCCAATAGTTCATTTTTGCTTTTGTTTCCCTTGCCTCCGGAGACATGTTGAGTAAGAAATTGCTGAGGCCGAGGTCAATGAGGTTTTTGCCTGCTTTCTCCTCCAGGATTTTAAGGGCTTCTTGTCTTATGTTTAGGTCTTTCATCCATTTTGAGTTTATTTTTGTGTATGGTGTAAGAAAGTGGTCCAGGTTCATTCTTCTGCACGTCGCTATCCAGTTTTCCCAGCACCTCTTGCTGAAGAGACTGTCTTTATTCCATTGGATATTCTTTCCTGCTTTGTCAAAGATTAGTTGGCCGTATGTTTGTGGGTCCATTTCTGGGTTCTCTATTCTGTTCCATTGATCTGAGTGTCTGTTTTTGTTCCATACTGTCTTGATGATTACAGCTTTGTAACGCATCTTGAAGTCCAGGATTGTGATGCCTCCTGCTTTGGTTTTCTTTTTCAAGATTGCTTTCACTATTTGGGGTCTTTTCTGGTTCCATACAAATTTTTAGGATTGTTTGTTCTAGCTCTGTGAAGAATGTTGGTGTTATTTTGATGAGGATTGCATTGAATATGTAGATTGCTTTGGGTAGTATTGTCAGCTACATTTTAGATGCTCAACAGTCGCATATATCTAGTGGCTACTGTAAGAGACAGTGCACATTAGTGTGGCTTTTGAGGCCACCAAGGCAAGTTTCCTGAGTGATGCTGTTTGGATTGATGGGCTGCTGTGTTGATGTGGATTCGTTTTATAGCTCCTATCAGTGCTTGAGCTGGAGCCATAATTGAAGGCGGTGGTATTAGGGGGACCTTCTCCATATATAACCTGAAGAGAAAGAAGTCACCTCTGTAGATTCAAAACAGCCTCACTCCTTCTTCACTGTAACTTTGGCCTTAGCTAGAACCAGGAATAGGCCTAATTATCCTGGTATTGATCTGGACCTCATCTAGTTACTTCCTCAGCCTCGCTCTGCAAATGTGTCCCTTATAACAATCCCCCAAATGTATAATTTGTTACTGTGCTGGGAAAACACTGTGCTTGGCATCAATGGTAGTGTGACCATCTTGATTCTGAAAGAAAGAGGAGAGGGTTTGTGAAGTCAGTCACCTATTGAACAATCATGTCACTGCAAACTATCATTTCTATATAGCATGTTGTAATGGGGTTAATCTAAAAGTACTGTAAATCTTCTGAAAACCTCTACCATACTATTTTAAAAATCATTGCAAGCAGAGTCTGCCTTAGGCTAAAGTGTATATTCAGCATACTCGGGGTCTGTTCTCTCTCTCTTTCTAATTGGTGATGATGACATCTTTTATGTTAAAGAGTAAACATCCTCCCTTCTGGGCCAAGTGCCTTTCTCTGCAAAGATGTCAGATCAAAGTGTAGTAAAAACGCATCTGACCATTTCCCTCTGCATCGTTCCAAACTCACTAGCCCCAAATGTTGTTCTGTCCTCCTGGGGAAGTCCGTGCTCTATCTTGCTCCTACTAATCTTCAGAGATGGGACCTTTACAATTTGTTCCAGGTGTAGAGGCAGTGACACTAGCCAATGCAGACACACCTCAGAATTATCTGACCCTAGGGAAAGAAGTGGGGAGAATTTACCACCAGTGTCCTCCAATATCCACTGGGGGCACCAAGGGAGTCAACAGCCTCTTGCTTCTGGGTGCTCCCATGTCATAAAAGTTCCAGGGCATAAAGCAAGAGACATGCTATGTAGCTAAGGCCAAGTGCTGTCAAGTTATACCTGCTCAGAGCTGTTTATTGTATGAATGGCAGGGTACAGAGAGGGCCCAGAGGATATGAGGCAGGGCACAACCAAAAAAAATAATTACAAATAACAATAACTAAAAAGTCTACGGACTGTATGAGAATGTTTTCTGTTGGTGCAGAAAACAAAACTAAGTATTCTGGTTGAATTTTTCTGGCACAAAATGTAATTTATTTGTTTGGATACAGAATGGATCCAAGGAAGTGAAATGAGTATCCAGTTGGCCAAGACTCCTCCAGTCCAATGTTCTGACTGTTTTCACATCCCACTTCTTGGTATCCCCTGCACAGCTGCCTTTGTTCCCAGTTTGTTGGTCTCTGAGAATGTAGCCAAGCAAAGCAGGTTGTGGTTTTATTGATAAAGTTTCTTACTCTCCTAATCTGATGGCTCACAATGAGTCAATATGTGGTTTTTTCTGGGCCTTTAGGTAACTCAACTGTCATTCCAATAGACTGCAGCTGCCTGCACTTTGGTTGGTTTGGATCAGTGCCTGGGTTGCTTCTCTGCTGGCTAATGGTAAAGGGAGGTCAGCCAAGTCCATCATAGATCAGGAATAAAGCTTTATACAACATTGTTGAAGGGAGGAAGCTAAGAGAAGCCAGAAAAAGGGGAGAATAAAGGAAGGGTCCTCTTTCTTGGCAGATAAGAAAAAGCATGCTCAGATGTAGACTGGGGTTCTAATCACAATCGTGTCTAACAGGATGAGGAAGCGTGGTTACATGGTGAATTGCATCCCTCAGGGGCACCTTGATGGAGCAACCTTTATCATAGTTTTCGTGTTCTAGTACAGAGGTCTGCCTGCTCATCAGAGCCATGGTCAGGTATGCTAGTTGTTCTTTTAGGGAACCTACAAACAGTGCTCCTTACAACTTCCTGAATTATGAGTCTTGATCCAATTAAGATACAAAAAAATAAGTTAGATCAAAGACCAAAATACCAACCTTCCTGCTAATAAAGCTGATATTAAAAGTTGCAATTGGTATCTATGGGTAGATGCACTCCTTAATACTGGACGCCAGAATTAGTAGGCAGACTTATCTACCTAGTCACAAGCTGAATTGGAAATTCTCAGACATCCCCTATGGGGTAAGCTGCTTTCACACACAATGGAGAACAGAGCAGATCACTTGCTATAGGTGGGCAGGTGGCTGTCATGGGAAAGGTAAGAGGAAGATGTTATGCAAATCCACTTGGTTCATAACAAACTCATCCATCTAAATAATCGTAATCTTCCTCTCAAAAGAAGAGAGACCAATTAACTTAACTTTTCAAGATGCCACTTTTCCGTAGGTAGATGCATCATGAGAGAGTAGAAGCAAGTTTACAGGTAAAACACCAGCTTTTTCTGAGCAGTACACGCTGCTCAACTTGCACACCCCCCCCCCCCCCGCCACTATCTCTTCTTTGTGGATGGGCTTGCTGCCAGATCCTGTACCTTCACGCTGTGACTCATTCTGTTGCTGTAGATTTTTTTAATGTTTTTAAATTTATTTTTGAGATAGCGTGAGCGGGGCAGCAGCAGCAGAGAGAGAGGGGGATAGAAGTTGGCTCTGTGCTGTCAGCAGCGAGCCTGTGTGGGGCTAGAACTCACAAACCACGAGATCATGATCTGAACCAAAGTCTGACACTCAACCGACTGAGCCACCCAGGTGCCCCAGTTGCTGTAGATTTTGACTCCTCTGGGTTAGTACTGAGACTGATAAAGAAAGGATGACAAGGAAGCTAAAGTTTATGAAGAAAGTATGTTTATACCCATTTGTTTACTCAACAGAGAAATAAAGCTTCAAAGATATTAAGATACATACTATATTTCAGTGATTCTAAGAACCTTACTTGATCACACTTTAACGTCTCTGAAGTCATGATATGCTTACCACTAATGGGGAACACAGATTATTTAACTGGTATTTCTCTTTCTAAATGGTATGTAAAATAATGATGACTTATAATCTATAGGGTCTGAGAATCAGTAAGTATCTAATAAATGAGGAGACTAAAATTTGTCACCTGGGTTGTGTGACTTCAAACTTCAGAATATTTTTTGGCCCACAACACATTCCCCCTGAAATATGCAGGCAATTAAGACAACACATGTTTCATGTTTTATGCAAATGATTTCCTCCTTTCCCCACAACACTTCACGTACTGCCATCCAAGTTGGCATTCAGTCTTGCTTGGCCACATCTGCCCAGAATTACATTCTCGTGGAGCCAAAATCCTCCTTTTGTGAAGCAAAGCTTCTTACTGAGTTCTGTGAAGTGCACTGATGATATGTTCACTATCACAAGTTGACTGAATGTTCCAGCAGCTGGGCCTTGTTAGAAGAGTAAACTGGGGCTGACGCTTTATGTCAACTCAAGTGGAATGTGAGGGAAAAGGCTGGGGAACTTTTCTTATTGCTCAAGACTATTCCCTTTTGCAATCAAGAAATGTGGGAAATAACTGAAGTGATTATTTCATAGTTGATTTCTCAAGCAATACTTTGGCATTTTTCTCAAATGCATCTTAAGTGTCTCCTTCATACAAAGTGTGAACGAGAGTATGCTACCTGCCGCTGAGAATCTGACATGACATAAAAAAGGAACCACTGAATGCACTCTTGACTAACAGAAGAAGAGAGGCTCAGAGAGGTGATATGGGGGTTTGAAGAAGGAAGAAATCACATATGTATGAGAGAATTTCTCTCAAGCAGAGATGGGATCGAGACTTCTGGTTTCCTATAATGTCAGTCTCCAATAGGGTATTTGGAGACACTCTCATGGAAAGCAAATAAATGGTAGATTAAATATTTTTTAAAAATCTTTTAAAAGTTGGGGCACCTGGGTGGCTCAGTGCGTTGAGTGTCCGACTTCTGCTCAGGTCATGATCTCGCGGTTTGTGAGTTCGAGCCCCACATCTGGCTCTGTGCTCACAGCTCAGAGCCTGGAGCTTGCTTCAGCTTGCTCCATCCCTCAGCCCCTCCCCTGCTCATGCTCTGTGTCTCTCTCTCAATAATAAATAAATGTTAAAAAAATTTTTTTTAAGTAAAAAATCTTTTAAAAGTTGAACAGCCAAAAAACAATAAAGAATTATTAGATCAAGATTTGAAGAAAATCAGGAACTCAGATAAATAAGTGGAGTATAAAAGCCCCTTTGTCCCTAAAGCAATTTGCTAATTCCCCTAAATCTGAACTTTAATTTTGATGACCCACTTATAATGGCCAGTCTAATAGAAGACTGTCTTCAATAAGTTCATAATCCTGGAGACTGCACAGACAGGATGAAGAAGAACCAGGTGTAAACCAGCCCTCGACCATATTTCACATTGAATGGCTGAATCCAGGTAATATTAAACTTCAAACTTGAAGATTTAAGGTGGTCCTGGACTGATAGAGATTTGGAACACAAATCAAGTTGGAGAAAGGCAATGAACAACATATGGTCATACACCATCATCAGGTTCAATATACTTTGCTTCCACCAAGGATATGACCACATCCATGCAGACATTGACATTGTATAAGGGTGTGTGTGTGTGTGTGTGTGTGCGCGCGTGTGTGTGAGTGTGTGTTGATGACACTATAAACTGACACTTGTAGCTATTACCACGTTTTAAAACTGGTATCTTTAATGACAAGGGATCTGCCTACCTTTGCAATTTTCTCAAATTAAGATACTGGGTGAATATTTACATCAAAAATATCCAGCTCAATATTTTACCTGGATTACATATCTTTCTTGCCATAAAATAGTTTCTCTTATTCTAACAGTACTAAGTATTGAGTAGTGAGTTCTTTCAAAGAATTTCTATCTTCAAAATATGCTAATCATGGATCAATGTCCTTTGAGAATTTGTAATTTAAAAAAGCGATTTTTCTCAAAGCACATGACAGTAATTGGAATTATGGAAAGGTGTCACATATCTGGTGCATGCATGCTATCGCCAGCATCATTAGTGATTTGAAATATGAGTATAAAATACAAAGGATTTTTTTTCCTTTCAGTCTCCATTGTTAGATCACCTTCAACTTTCTGACTCCCACACTCTGGCATGTCCCCGAGTCCATCCAGAGACCTCTTCTCAAATTTATCTACAATCAAGACCAAGGGTAACTTACTTAGGTCCATGGCTTTTATTGTCACTTGTATGTTGAAGATGCTTCCTTCCACTCGTGTCTCCACCTCTCATCTTTCCTCTGAGCATCAGGACGGATGTTGCAACTATTCAACGTCTCCACTTTGGTGTTTAACAGACACCTCAAACATGGTAAGACCAGAAGAGAACGCTAGTTAACCCTCCAACACAAACTTACTTATCCCTCGTCATCCCTTAATAAAAGGCACCGCCATTCACAGACCAAACCTGCGTTGCCTGCCTTGATTTTTCACTTTCTTTTTTTTACCCACTGCCTCCACTCTATCAGCAAATCTGTCGACTTTACCTTCAGCATTTATCACTCATTCAATATTTCTTGCTCTCCTGACTGTTACCTCCTTAGTCCAAGCCACCATCACTGTCTCATAGGATGTGACAGCCACCAAACTTGCTTTTTTGCCTCCTCTCTTGCTCCACATCCTCACTGTCCATTTTCTACACTGTAGCCAGGGTGATATTTTTAAATGAAACAAAACATTTCACTCTTTTACTCTCAGCCCTTCAACGCCTTCTCATTACACCAAGAATAATATCTAAAACGTTTCCATGGCTGCAAAGTTCTTTATCACTGTCCCCATCTACCTCTTCAACTTCATTTTTGAGACCCTCCCCCTTTCATTTATTCCACTATGTCAACCTTCCCACCCCACTTATTCCTTTAGAATGTGCCATTCACAATTTTATTTCGGGAACTTTGCTTTGCTCTTCCGTCTGCCAGGAATGTTCCTCCACCAGATACTCACATGACTTGCTCCCACATTTTATTTGGTTCTCTGTTCAAATGTCCTTTTCTCAGAAGAGTCTTCCCAGAATATCCTAGCAATTCCTTTGCCCCTTCATTTTTCTTCCTTGCCCTATTTAATTTTTCTGTTATAAACATCAGAACATATAGTAATGCAACCTGATATTATGCGATATATTTGTTTATTTGTTATTATCTTGTGTCCCACGCTATGATAGGAACTCCATGAAGACAGGGCTTTACTGTATCCTTGGCTTCTGGAAGTAAGGCAGGAAATGGAGGTGCTCAACACATATCTGTTGAATTATTAAGTGAATGAATGGATGAATGCCTCAGAATGTCTCTCAGATTACCTGGAGAGGAGTTTTCATTTATAATAGGCATAAAGCTGGGTTGGTCCAAGACCGTGAAAGATTCTCTTTGCTCTCCATTTTCTAGAATCTGGCCTTGGAAACTGGTTAAACTTAAATAAAACAGTTCTTTGTTTATTCTACATTAAAGAGATTATTAAATCTCTCCTCCATTCCATTGTATCTGCTTGGGGGGATAATAACAGTGCTTACATCACAAGATTGTTATAGAAATTTGAGAACGTAGAGTAAAAAAGATATTCTAAGGTACCTGGCCTATAGTAAGTGCTCAGTAAGTATTCTCTGTTGCCATTAATGTTATTTCTGTTATTTTAAATTTAGAGTTTCCTCTTTACCAGTAATGGGTTACTCTCCCTCTCCCTGCCTTGCATAGTGGAGCATTCATTAAATGTTACTACAACATTGTCACTATACGATATAGGCCACTCTGTCCTCACTTTGCACAGAAGTGTAGGGCTACAAAAATGACCATTTAAGAAATTTGTGCATACTGGAACCAGAATCATACAAAGCAAGGGCTGCCAGTATGTTGGACTAATTCTTGTGATAGTATCTTTTTTTTCCAGAATTCTGAGTCACAAGAATATATTCCTGTGCTGTACCCACTTCATTCTTCATTGCACTTGCCTTTGTGTCAGTCTAACTGTGAAAGACCTTTCTATGGTGGCTGCTTTTTTGGCCTTTGCTGTATTATGTGTAAATAAAATGGTCTTGTTCCTTCTCATCTTTCATTTCTGATTTTATTTATTTGGCTTCTTTCTCTTTTTTTCTTAAAAAAATTTTTTTAATGTTTATTTATTTTTGAGAGACAGAGAGAGAGACAGAGTGTGAGCAGGGGAGGGGCAGAAACAGAGGGAGACACAGAATCTGAAGCAGGCTCCAGGCTCTGAGCTGTCAGCACAGAGCCCAACACTGGGCTTAAATCCATGAGCCATGAGATCGTGACCTGAGCCTAAGTCTGACACTTAAGCAACCAACTGAGACACCCAGGCGCCTCTCTTTTTTTCTTGATGGAGTCTGTAGAAAGTTTATCAATTTTGTTTCTTTTTTTTTAAAGAGCAAGTTCTTGGTTTCAGTAAATAATCTCACATTGGAGTTTTAGAGAGGCAACTCACTTGTCACATTTCTCCATGAACCTGTCTAGTGTTCCACGAACCCTTTGGGAATATATCCCACCAGTATGGAATATATTTTATATACATAAAAATTGGGTATATCAGCTCTTTCCCACTTTGCATACAAGCAGTATAGTTATCTGCCACATTCACTGTCCTCACCTTACCACTCTCTCTCCATTTCTGAGATGAGGTTTTTGTGAAAGACTAGTTTATATAATTTTCTTAGAAATTCCTTGGAAGGACAATGAAAGAAGCAAATCCCCAGAAAGGTGATAATTCATAACAGGCCATCCCTGAACCAAGTCTTCATTCTTAATCTTTGAACACAACCCTTTTTTGTGCCATTTTGTCAAATTTGTTACCACCAAATTTGCCATACAACAAAAGGGTCCTTCTCCAAATGAATCATGTCAATGCAGGTACATATAATCTTTTCTTTCTTTAACCTGACAGATAAATGCATTAAGCTCTGCTTGTACTGAGTCTTGTCAGTTATCTGAGGTTGGGTCTTCTGGTCCTATCTCCTGTTCTCCACTGAGGTCCCGCACAACTTCACAAGCAAAATAAAGAGGATATCAATTCTTCCCTGCTGGCTTTATTCTGCCTTCCCTGCTTCTCTCTTCTTCTAGGCCATCCCCTCCTGCCACCCAAAAAAGATATCCATAATCACTTAATACAAGGTGAAATTTGTCAGCTTAACAGCTATACAAATAGCCTCACAGACTTTAAAATCTAGCTTGGCCTTGACTAGAACACCTTGCTGTAGCTACTGAATAGATGGAAAAGGCACTTTTCCGAGAAACAGGATGACATTGCACATATACATATGAAAACAGAATCCCTAAATATAAGAAAAAATCGCCTGGAGTGTTGACAGTCACCAATTTTGAGTGTAAGTTAAGGGATGGAGAAGAAATGCGGTCAGAGAGCAAATCTGACTTGCCTTGGGGTGACCATGGTTTGAATAGATAGTACTTACCTCTCAAATGTGAAGCAAGCTGGTCATTTTCTAGATCTCAGTTGGGTTGAATAGTGCATCACCTCATTTAACTGTCAGAAGGATTAGAAGTCTGGGCATAAACATCTGTTCAGAGTTATTAAAATATAGATATTTAGGGATATATTTCTTAAGACAATTCCCACATATAGGAGAGAAGTTAGCAATAGCAAAGTCAAACGGGGTGACATCCTATTATTTAAACTAACAAGCTGGGAACAGACCCTCATGAAATACAGTCCCCTAGCCAGCCAGAATCCCATCCGCCCAAAGAGAGTAAGACCAGCTTTTTCCTTATTTCTTCCCCTTAATTATCCACCTGCCCCTAAATTTCTTCCCCATTGCTCTGTTGTAATGCTTGAGATTCTACTATTGCAATCATTTTGGAGGGCTAAGGCTTATTCAGTTTTCAAAATGCACTCACTACTAAATGCCTACTTCATCAAGCTCCCACTTACCTTTCAAATCTCAGCTCCTGTGTGACCTCTTCTTTGGATTCCACCCACCCACCCTGTCCCTTGGTTCTCCTGGGCAATTGAAGCCGCTCTGACCAGACTCTCATTGCTCCTGCCCTGTCTGTCTGAGTTCCCACTATATGAACAGCTCCTTGTAAAGTGTCTTTAGAAGGTTTGATGGGACAACAAAACAGAGAGTAAGATAAGGGGACCCAAGGGTGGTGGTGAGGGTAGGTAGCAATTATAAATAAGCTGATTGGAGTAGACTTGAGAAACTGACATTTGAACAAAGACTAGAAGAGGTGAGAGAGTTAGCCACAGAGATATCTGGAAATAATATATTCCAGGCAGAGGAAACACCCAGAGTTAACAAACATTCAGTCCCTAATACCCTCACTAACAATAGGACCTCACCTCCTGCTGGGTTCTCCTCCATCACTCTCTTCAGGCACTTTGACTTGCTTAATGACCCCTGAACAACTCATACATACGCCTGCTTTAGGGCCTTTGTGTGGCTTGTTTCTTCTGCCTGGAATATATTATTTTCAGGGGAGACCCTTGGGGGGAGTGGGGAAGGGCAGACCTAAGGCTTTGTTGGCTATTATAAGAACTTGGGCTTTTCTGTGAGTGAGATGGGAAGTTATCAAAAAGTTTTGAGTAAAAGAATGTCATTATCTGGTCTATGTTTTAAAAACACCACTGTGGCTATTGTTTTGAAATAAACTGTGGGGGTGAGAGTGGCAAGTGTAGAAGCAGAAGTCAATTTGGAGATTATGGTATCCCCAGGTGAGAGATAAGGCTAGCTCAAACCAGGGAGGTAATAGCTGACGTGGTGGAAAGTGGTCAGATTCTAGATATATTTTACAGGTAGATTCTCCAGGGGTTTCTGACAAAAATAATGTCTAATGTGTGGGTAAAAAGAAGTCAAGAAAAACTCCAAGATTTTTGGCCTGGACAATTGGAAGCCTAAATTGCCATCAACAATAATGGTGACTTGCAGGCAGACCAGATTTTGGGGGCTGACCAAGAGTTCCATTTTGGATATATCAATTTCAAGATGTCTGTTAGATACTGAAGTGGAGTTGTTCAGTAGGAAGTTAGATGCACAAGTATGGAGTTCAGGAGAGGGTTCAAGGGTGGCGTTCTAGGTCTGGGAGTCATTAGCACATAGATGCCGTCATCAGGATCTGTTGTTTTCTCTTTCTAAACTTTGAAATTCTTTCTCTCCTTCTCTACTCATTGTACTTCTTTTTTTTTTTTTTAATTTTTTTTTTCAACGTTTATTTATTTTTGAGACAGAGAGAGACAGAGCATGAATGGGGGAGGGGCAGAGAGAGAGGGAGACACAGAATCGGAAGCAGGCTCCAGGCTCTGAGCCATCAGCCCAGAGCCTGACGCGGGGCTCGAACTCCCGGACCGCGAGATCGTGACCTGGCTGAAGTCGGACGCTTAACCGACTGCGCCACCCAGGCGCCCCTCATTGTACTTCTTTTGCATTAAAATTTTTTTCATGTTTATTTATTTTGGAGAGACTGAGAGAGAGAGAGAAAGCACATGCAAGCAGGGGAGAGGCAGAGAGAGGGATAGAGAATCCCAAGTAGGCTCTGTGCTGTCAGCATGGAACTTGGCTCGGGGCTCAAACCCACAAACCGTGAGACCATGAACTGAGCCAAAATCGAGTCAGATGCTGAGCTGTCAGCACAGAGCCTGACACGGGGCTCAAACTGACCAACCATGAGATCATGACCTGAGCTGAAGTCAGACACTTAACCGACTGAGCCATCCAGGCAAGCCCAGAAGTTCCTGTTCTATAAACTTATGCTATAGGTACACTCGTATGACTTGTATACACAAGAAATGAATACATAAATGTCACTAAATCATTATTTCTTTTTTTTAAGTTTATTTATTTATTCTGAGAGAGAGACAGAGAGAGAGAGAGACAGAGACAGAGAAACATGTGCGTGAGCTGGGGAGGGGCAGAGAGAGAGGAAGAGAGAGAATCCCACGCAGGCTCCACACTCTCAGCATGGATCCTGATGTGCGGCCCAATCCCACAAACCATGAGATCATGACCTGAGCTGAAACCAAGAGTCAGACACTTAACTGACTGACCTACCCAGGTGCCCCCCTTAAACTCTTAAAATATTTACCATGTACACATTTTCTTTCAATAAATATGACACATGTATCTATTTGCTGATGTAGGTTTGAGCCCAGAAATAACAAATTAAATAAAATTAAGTGACAGTAGGAATATGGGTCCCTTTTTTGACCAGATGGCTTCAGGGGTATCAAAATTTGAATGACACCAGGAAAAATGGGTCAGAACTGGGTCTATCCACTGTGTTTTGAAGCAAATCTTAATAATGGGTAATTTTCACAAAGGATCTGATTAATGGTCATTCTTAACTGTTGGCCTGCCTTATAGATGAGAGATTCATCTCATCTATTGATATCTGTGTTTTAGAACAATCACTTTGCAGTGAATAAGATGGATTGGAATAGGAGCAGACTGGAGTCATGGATACTAGTTTGGAGGTATCTCAGGGAAATGGTTGAAAGTTTGAGAAGGCCAGAATTAAGACAGCGGCAGAGGGAAGAGAAAGGAAGGCTGGATGAGTGTGGGAAAGAGTGGAGAAGAGGCAGCACCTAGAGCCTGGCTGGATGTGGGGCAGGACAAGGTCAGTCTATGATGACCCCTAAATCCCTCGCTTAGGCAGCTGGATGAACTGTATGTAATAAAATAGAAAACCAGAGGAACAGTGGGTCTGGGGAAAATAACAAACGCATCTCCTTCACCTTGAGCTCTCTGGCCCATGGGGTAGGGCATCGTCATGGGTGATTGTGTGTTTCAGGGCAGGATGAGGGTGCAAGGTAAGGGGACAATTCTTTTCAGCAGTGACACGAATTGAATCTCAAGAGAGGAGAAAAATCCCTGTGTGGATGATGAGTTCTGGAAGGAGGTTTGGCTAAGTTAAAATGATAGCATATTTTTATTGGCATCAAGAAGAAAATACAGAAGACAGGCAGCAGTCCAGACCAAGATTATAGCATGTGACGACCTAGTGGGGGAAGACTGCTTATTGCTGGCAAGGAGTAGCAGTCAGGATGTCTTAAACAGCCTGATGAACTGCCGTGTCATGAGGAAGAAATGCACCTCACCCAGAAACACACAGAGGGTCTCTTTCTGGAGATTTTATGTCTCAGCATCCCACAGTCTGGGTGTAACCAGGGTGGAGCTGGTTCTGTTAACTAAAGCGGAAGTAATGGAGATAATAGAGTAATGGAGGATAAAAATCAGGATTCCTGGCTTCACGCCTTGGCTCTGCCACGATCTGGTTTTATAATATCTGGCAAGTCAGTTGGTCATGTTGATTTTAAAACTTCCTCTGTGAAATAAGTTCAAATGTGAAGCAATTGTTATGTTGACAGTCTATGTAATTGAGGAGCAAATAACCCAGACTTGAGGGGGACAGAAGGGCGCCCTGGAGGAGGTGATATACAAACTAAGATCATTCCTCAAATCTTAGTTCCTTTGTATGTTAGGTCAGGTTCAGGGGACGGAGGCAGGGCCAGGGGAACCAATTTAAGCGGAGACAACAGTATGAATATGAGCTTTAAGCCAAGAAACGGAGACTAGCTTCACAACAAGTACGAGCAATGTGATGTGGTCCCTAGAGCAGAAAGAGATGAAAGGCATTCACCTCTTTAGTTCTTTTCATTTGCTTTCTAAAATACATATTAGTGTTGACATTTTATAGAAGAAGACACTGAAATTCTGAAATGTTACTTGCCTGAAATCACTTAATCTGTAAGTGGTAGAACTAATAGGATCTATCTGCCTCAAATCCTGTTTTAACTACCGATTTTTACCACTTCCCCAGAAGAACACATGAAGAGGGGTGGGGCAGGGTGGTGGTGGGGGGGCAGTAATGAAGGTACACTTTTCTCAATACGTCCAAGCAGGTTACATTTTGAAAAATTCGTTGAACCTAAGAAAACCATAGTGAAAAAATGTAACATGTGTGAGACGGTGTCAAACCACCAACATGAGGAAGTAAAAGATTTCTAGTAAAATTAGTCACATAAATGAATCACTAACCGTGACTTCTTCTTAGGAGTTCACTGTATCCTTTAGGCATAATTAACACAAGCCAAATTCGGTGACCTTGATTCTTCATAAATGTGCACAAAAGGCCACAGCAATTTGATATTCTTTTACAACTATTTCATCCACGGCAATTCCATTTTATTTTATTTTTTAAGTTTATTTGATTTATTTTGAGGGAGATGTATAGACAGGGCGAGTGGAGGAGGGGCAGAGAGTAAGGGAGAAAGAGGGGGGCTCAAACCCACGAAAACTGTGAGAAACTGTGAGAAACCTGAGTCGAAACTAAGAGTGGGCTGAGCCACCCAGGCGCTCCCACAGCAATTCCGTTTTTAAAAAACCACATACGTATTCCAAAGACGTACCACAGGTGTGACCTTTCCTTGAGCCCTCCTTCTGGAAACACTTGCCACACGGTATAGGTCATGCTTATTCATTCTAAGGTCTTTTCCCTGTATTTTGGATCTGGCAGGTTTATTACAATGTAGTGAGGTATGAATTTTATGTTTCTATGATGCTTAGAATTTGTTGGGCTTCTAAATATGAAAATTTCATCTGTCTACAAAATTCTTAGTCATTAGTGACAATTTCATCTGTCTGCAAAATTCTTAGTCATTATTGTTTCAAATATTACTTTTCATCCATTCTCCTCCCCTCATTGCCTGGAGTTCCTTTCAGAAATAATTTAGATATTCTCAATACCATTCTTGAAGTCTCAATCTTCTTTTTGTATATTCTGTATTTGCATCTCTCTAGCGCATCTTAGATTCACGTAAAACAGCGGTCTCTCTAGCTGAATCTAATCTATTGCTTAAGCCCACGGAGTTGTCTACCAGCTACTCTGGAAACGGCCTGCCTCATCCTGGGGTGGCTCCTGACCATGTCTCCGTGGTGTGTTTACGCTCTTCTGTTCTAGGGTGCTAGACCCTGAGTGGATACATGACATAAACTGTGCCGATTAGATCCCTTTCTCTTGAAATTTGGAATTTGATATTCTAAAATATTCAGTCTTGTACTTGTGGTCCTGAGATCGTTCTGCAGCAAGCCCAACTTGAGAGCTAATTGTTGATATACAATACTTCATGATTTTTCACACTTATTTTCAAAGCAATTTTATTTTAGTATCTCCTCTTAACAATCCTGGCAGGAACGAAAAGGATTTGATTTTGTTTTGTTTGCCATGTTTTCACATTTACAATGGAGTGTAGAGAAGCGACGATACTTGTTCAGAATTGTAGACCTTCGACCTTTTGCCCAGGGCTCTTCCAATGCATGCATATCACCTCTTGAAGGCACTAGAGTCTCTCCTGAGGAAATGTATTTTCTCATTTGTCTTTGTGTTTCCCTTTCACACATGAAGACACACGTGGAGTGATCGAATCCTTCGAAGGATTCAATTCATAAAAAGGGCACTACCCTTGCCACAGTTTATTGGACCTCTGTGGACACCTGGGTCGATATAGCCAATGAGATCTTCTCTTTCAGGAATCAGACACTGAATCATAGGGAAAGCAAGTTATTTTTTTGTGGATGACTTGTCATAGAGACCCAAAAATCAGAGAAAAAAGAGAAACCCCAGGCCAGCAGAGAGAGGCAAAAACATAACAGATGACAAGAGAAAGTCCTGAGGACTCCAGTGTCTAGGGACTGAATTCATTTCCGCTATGGACTGAATGTTTGTGTCCCTCCAAAGTTCGTATGTGGAAATCTTCACCTCAATGTGATCGTGCTTGGAGGTGCGGCCTTTGGAAAGTAACTGGGTCATGAGAGTAGAACCCTCATGTATGGTATTAGTGCCCTTATTTAAAAAAAATGGTCAGAGAGCTAGCTTTTTCCTCCATGTGAAGACACAGCAAGGAAATAGCTATTTGTAAACCAGGAAGAGGACCTTTTCAAGTACTTGGCCTTTCTGGCACCCTGATCTTGGACTCCTGGCTCCCAGAACTATGAGAAATAAGTTGTTGTTTAAGCCACCCAGTCTAGGGTAATTTGTTAGCAGCCCCAACTGAGAACATCACTCATCTGTGAAAACATTTTTATTTTCAGAACGATAAAAAAAATTATATACATATATATTCTCTCAATATGGTGTTGCATATCCAGAAATTCTACCTAAAAGAAGTTAAATGGTTAAAACACAGCCTTAGTTCTGCATTTTCTATTTCATCTTTCCGAGGCATCATCCTTATGATCTTCCTTGGGTCTCAATGGTCTTAAATTTCCTTCCCTTCCTCTTCCAACCTGATGACTTTAAAGTTTCCTAGGGTGGGTTGCCTCTACTCTTGGCTGAGGTTATCTATCAGGTTTGCTTTATTTAAGAGTAAATTCTTAAAATTTAAGACCAGTCTATCATACAACTGTATGAACCCCATTTTCTTCTCATTAAATGCATAGATCTTATAATGAATGAAAAATTCCCGTAAAAGAAGCATTGAAGTTTTGACAACTGTAGATAAACAACCTTATTTATACTGAGATCCAAGGTTGTGGATGACTAAAATGGGGAGCAAGTTAAAGCCTTTGGAACTTAAAAGTTCAAGCAATCAAAAGGCCAGAGTGTTGATAAGTTGATCAAGAAAAATGTTGATGTCATTAAGAATAATATCAAAGGATAGGGTCAAGTGAAAAGCAGTGATCAAATGCCAGAGTGCCTTAGGAAGTTAACTGGTAGGGCACAGCATGGAAAAGGTGAACTCTACTAAGATGTTGTGAGCCTAACTAGGAAACCTCTAACCTACTATATGAGTTTAGAGAGTATTCTTACAACATAATGGAAATTTCATAACCCTCCCTTCCACTATTCCCTCACAAGTAGCCAACCACCTGCCTGAAAATAATGTTTAGGTTGTCAGAATAAGTAAAGAAGGCAGTTCATTTTAGTCAGAAATTAGCATAACTTGATGCTACTCTGAAAGAAACCTCTGGAGGATGTCCAAGCTCACGATGATACCGAGGGCTTCCGATACCCACAGGATGTGATGTTCCTTGTGTGACCATCAGTTAGGGGCACTACAATACAAACAGAGCAACAGGTGACTATACAGATACACAGGATTACCCATGTGTGGCCCCTTGTAAGAAAATAAGAAAAAACCCAGAAGAATAAAGAAAAAATCTCATGTATTTGGTAAGCTAAAAACAGACAGCAGCCATAATTAAGCACTTTACATGTATTATCCCATGATAGAGCAAAGTAAGAACAAACGAAATCATGTAAATCTCGATGTTAAGTGAGTTATCCAAAATGACATAAATTATAGTTGTGGATCTAGAACACTAACCCATAGCTCTATGAGTCACAAACCCGAGCTCTTCCCACCACATTATACTATTCAACTGCCAAGGTGATCCCCTGGTGAATCATAGTTCCACATACCCTTAATTCGTTTTCCTTTTTTAAATTAATTAATTAACTGTTTTCATTTTAGAGAGAGAGAGTGTCAGTGGGGGAAAGGGGCAAAAGGAGAGGGAGCGAGAGAATCTTAAGCAGAGTCCAAGCTCAGTGAGGAGCCTGATGGCGGGGTCAGGGCAGGGCGGGGGGGGGGGGGTTGGTGATCCCATAACCCTGGGATCATGACCTGAGTCGAAATCAGGAGTGGGACACTCAACTGACTGAGGCGCCCAGGCACTCCCTTTTTATTTTTTAATTTAAAAACCCACAAAATTTAGTTTTTCTAATATGAGTCATAATCTCTGCCTTATGCACTGCGTTGGCTTAAAAATCCTACCATGACTTTTTTTCCCACAAGTTAATCCAAATACACTCCCATTATCACCTGCCTGTCCTTAATGTACCTTCTCCATTCACCAATTTGCAAATTCCATGTGGAGTCTAGATTCTAGAAATGTGCTGGAAGTAAATTTTTTTTTTTCTAAAGGGATTTTTTTTTCCTTAAAACTTCTTTCACCAAATGTGTCTATTGCCTGCCTACCTTATCTGCATAAGATAGTTTCTAGCAATATTAGATCATTTTTATATTTAATGGGGATACTTATAACACAGGTCGACTTGGATATCATGTTAAATAGAAGGTAAGAACCAATGGTTCTCAAACTTGGTCATGCATCAGAATATCCTGGAAGGCTTACTAAAACACAGGTGTTTGGGCCCGACCCCCAGTTTCTGATTTTAGTAAGTCTAAGCTGAGGCCTAAGAATGTGAATTTCTAACAAGTCGCCAGGTGATGATAATTCTGCTGGTCTTGGGACCACACTTTTGGATTCTCTGGTATAGACTCATTCTAATCTTACTGTAATTTTATTCTAATCTATGGCAGAGTCTGAATATATTCATAGATATCTTTAATTAAAAGAAAAGAAAGGGAGTTCGAATATGAGAATCCTTGGCATTAATTATACCTGTTGATAATCTTTTTGATAATAGTCATCACCCATTCAGCGTTAGGATCCAAACAAATTAATTTCCCATCTTCCAATGTGACTCTGGGAAAAAAAAAAAAAAGAGCATTTTGGTTAAGTAATAATTGTACATAATTTAATAATGTTTTAAATGTATTGATTAAAATGATATCAACATGAAATTTTATACTTAAAATGGACATATGGATTTCTCAAACTACATTAATACTATTATTGGAATATGACTTTCAGTCATAACAGTATACATAATGAAATTTTAAAAATCAATTAAAGATAAAATTTTTTCGGGCGCCTGGGTGGTTCGGTCGGTTGAGCGTCCGACCTCGGCTCAGGTCATGATCTCGTGGTCCGTGAGCTCGAGCCCCGCATCGGGCTCTGGACTGATGGCTCAGAGCCTGGAACCTGCTTCAGATTCTGTGTCTCCCTCTCTCTCTCTGCCCCTCCCCCGTTCATGCTCTGTCTCTCTCTGTCTCAAAAATAAATAAAGGTTAAAAAAAATAAAAAAAAAAAAGATAAAATTTTTTCTTAAAGTTTTTGAGATATCAAGTATGCAGCAAACATTTAGTAGACTTATGCTACACAATTGTTAGACTGGAAAATCTACACAAGGGTAATATCTTCCGGGATTCCAGTTATTAACCACTTACTCTATATTCTTTATCATTATACCTGGGCTAATTGTGTTAGCTTTTGGGACCTCATTAAAGGCTCATTTATTACTGGGGGAGAGGAGAACATAAATTGCTTATTTAAATTAATTCTGAAGTTTAAGTTGCTTCTATAGTTTTTTTTTTTTTAAGTTTATTTATTTATTTTGAGAGAGAGACAGCTGAGTGGGAGAGGGAGAGAGGGAGAAAGAGAGAATCCCAAGCAGGCTCTGCACTGTCAGCGCAGAGCCTGATGCAGGGCCAAACTCACGAAACTGTGAGATCATGACTTCAGCCAAAATCGGGAGCGGATGCCTAACCACCTGTGCTGCTAGGACGCCCTGCTTCTATAGTCTTAAACTCTACTTCGCAGAACCACAAATCTCTACCTCTTTAAAGTTCATTGCATGAATGGAGGACCAGATCATAATAAAAACGATAATGATAATAATGTAATAATAACCCCTTAGCAAATTACCAATACACAGATAGCCACAAAGCATCATACATAGTAGTAAAACCTCGAAAGCATTTCATTTGAAAGTAGAAAGAAGATAAGGATACATGCTATCACCACAGTCATTTCCACAAAGCTAGAAAGATAAAAGGCATAAAGTCCCAAAGGAGGAAAGTAAACTGCCATTATTGCCAGATGAACTACTCAAGTAAAGAGTTGATGGTTACAAAATCAATACAAAATTTGGTCTAAATGCTAGTAACAACTAGAACAAAATTTTATAAAGTTATTCTTTACAATAGCATCAAAAAATATAAAATGACTAGAAATGTGGGTTTTTTTTTAATAATACAAAAGAAATGGAGACCTTTATGGAAAAAATCATAAAACTTTGGTTCAAGACATTAAAAGAAGCCCTTGATAAAGTGGGTTTCTACGGGATTGATAAAGTGGGATTCTATGTTCTTGAAATAACTCAGAATCATGAAAACGTCAATAATTTACAAATTAATCTATAATGTCAAAGAAACTCAAAATTATGATGTAATTAGTGCAAATTTGCAAGCTGATTTTAATATTTATATGGAAGAGCAAAAATCCAAGAAAATGTGCTCTGAAGACAATGGAAGAATTTTCCTTTCTTGATGTTAAGAATTACTATAAAATGTTAAAGATAATGCACAAGTAAAGACAAATCGATTAATGGGACAGAATAGAGGGTTCAGAATTGAGGAGAACACAATTTATGGTAGAATTAGCACTGCGTATCAGTGGGGAAATGATGATATTTTAATAAGTAGTGCTGGAATAATTGATGAACTATTCGGAAAAATAAAATAAAATTGAACAAATCTCTCACATCACGTACTAAAATCAGTTCCAGGTGGGTTAAAGTCTTAAATACAATGGAAAAAAATTGTAAAAGTTTTAGAGGACAATATAGCAGAATATTTCTGTGAAGTCTGTGAAGGAAAGTTTTTTTGAAACAAGACACTCAATGTGCCAACCAGAAAAAAAAAAGCATATTGTTTAACTTGGTATGTAAAAAATACAAATTTACATTAATTGAAAGGACACCATAGAAAGAAGGAAAATACGAGCTGCAAATTGGAAAATGAGTTTTGCTATCCATAAATCTGACAAGCGATTAATACCCAGAATATGTAAAAATCACCTGTGAACCAATAGGGAAATGATGGTATCCTAGTGGGAAAAGAAAGCAAAGAAATGAACAGAAATTTCACATAAAAGGGAACATACATGCTTATGAACACATGGAAAAAATACTCAACGTCATTAATAACAGAGAAATGCAAATTAAACAAGCAATAAAAGATACCGTTACATACCCATCAGGTTAACAACACCAGATATTGGCCAAATGTGAAACAACAAATGGTTTTATGTAGGAAGGAGTGTTCATTGGTACTGTTACTTTGTAATACAGTGTGGCATAACCTAATAAGGTCAAAGATGTGCAAACCTTAAATGAAACCCAGCAAGTAATAAGAGAAACTCTCATATACCTGAACCATATATGCAGGATGTTGACAATCGCAAAAACGTGGGTAGAACCCAAATGTGCACCAACAGTGGACTGGATAAGCAAACTTGGTATTTGTTGAGTTAGTATTCCTACAACGGGATACTAAGTGTCATTTATTTTTTTTTTAACGTTTATTTATTTTTGGGACAGAGAGAGACAGAGCATGAGCAGGGGAGGGGCAGAGAGAGAGGGAGACACAGAATCGGAAGCAGGCTCCAGGCTCTGGGCCATCATCAGCCCAGAGCCCGACGCGGGGCTCGAACTCACGGACCGTGAGATCGTGACCTGAGCTGAAGTCGGACGCTTAACCGACTGAGCCACCCAGGCGCCCCCTAAGTGTCATTTAAACTGAATAAAGGACAGCTAAACATATCAGAATGCATGTATTGCAGAATAAAATGTTGAATAATAGAATTAAGTCAAAGAGTATATACAGCATGATGTCCTGAAATTCAAAAGCAGGCTGTCTTAGTCCATTTTGGCTGCTATATATATATAAAAAACACCAGACTGGGTGGCTTAACAAATACCATTTCTCACAGTTCTGGAGGTTGGGAAGTTCTTGGTCAAAGTGCCATGGATTTGGTGTCTGGTGAGAACCTGCTTCCTGGTTCATAGAAGGCCACATTCTTACTCTGTCCTCACATGTCGGAAGGTTAGGGAGCTCTCTGTGGTCTCTTTTTTAAGGGCACTAATCCCTTTGTTGAGTGATGAGGGCCCCACCCTCATGACCCAATCACCTCCCAACGTTTCCTTCCCCTAATAACTGTAACGCTGTGGCTTAGGATTTCAACATATGAATTCGGGGGTGCATTCATTCAATCCACATTCAATCCACGCACATTCAATCCACAACACAGGCAAAACTGTAATTGTTTTAGATTTCATACATAGATGGTATAATGATTTTTAAAAAGCAAGAAACAGCAGCTCAAATAGTAGTTATTTCTTAGCTTGGGATGGGTATATGATTCCGAAGGTGTATTAGTTTGCTAGGATTGCAACAATATACCACAGACGGGGTGGCCTGAACAACAGAAACTTAGTATCTCACAGTATGGGGGCTTTAAGTTCAAGATCAAGGTATTGGCAGGTTTAGTTTCTTCTGAGGCCTCTCACCTTAGCTTGCAGATGGCCATTTTCTTGCTGTGTCCTCACAGGCCTTTTCTTTGTGTGTGTGTGCATTTCTAGTGTCTCTTCCTCTTATAAGGACACTAGTCATGTTGGACTAGGGCCCAGCCTTATGACCTCACTTAACCTTAGTTACCTCTTTAATGATCTTATCTCCAAATACAGTCACACTCTGAGCTTTAGGTTGGTAAGACTTCAAAATATAAATTTAGAGAGGACACAATTCAACCCAAACACCAAATAGGTGTTTTGCATGTGCAGGCTTCTGATATATGAATTATATTCCAGATTTTGGCCTGGGTGGCAAGTGAACAGATTTTGTTTTATTACTGATCTTTAAATTGCATGTATATATATTTATATACTCTTTTGTATGCATGTTAGACAGAATCCTAAGACTCATCAAGCTTTCCTCCCTCATCTCCAGGAAGACAATGAGATATTACATCCATGATTATGTCATGTTACATGGCAAAGGGATTTGGCAGATGCAATTAAGGTTACTGATGAGTTGACTAAATTAATCCAAAGACAGATAATTCACATGTAACCACATGGGCCCTAAAAGCAGAGTTATCTCTGGTTAGTAGCCGAAGAGAGATATTTGAAGCATGAGATCAGATCAGTGTGGGATAGATTCTTAGTCATGGATATGGAAGAAGCTATGTGGAAGAAACTGAGAGTAGCCTCTAAGAGCTTCGAGTGACCATGAGCCAATGGCCAGAAAGAATATGGATACCTCAATCCTACAACTGCAGAGAACTGATTTCAGCCAACAACATAGATCATCTTGGAAGTGGATTCCTCCCAGATCCTCCAGACAAGACTTCAGCCCAGCTGACATCTTAATTTAAGCTTTATGAAACCCTAAGCAAAGAAACTGGTCAAGCCATTGGCCTACTGACTTACAGAACTTTGAGATAATAAATGGGTTTATTCTATGCCACTGAGTTGTGATAATTTATTACTTAGGAATGAGCCAAAACACTATGTATGATATCGTTCAAAATTTTAAAAAGTTTCAATAAAATGCAGAAGTGTTCTCCCCAGCCTCTAAGCTCTATATTTGTTGAGCTTATTTCCGATGCTTCAGAAAGATTGTCACACCGGCTTTGAGAGCCACTAAGCCATACGGACTCACTATGTTGCCCAAGCGTATAATAGAGAGATCTCTAGAAAATCAAGAATTACCCATGTATTCTTACTGAGGACCATGTAACTTTGCTTCTTGCACATGTTCTTTGACTTCAAAGGCCACTCAAAAGAGTTCACACACTAATCGTGTTCCCATTTGAGAGCATTTTACTTTTTTGGAGAGGGTACATGACATTTTCCAAGAGCATAACCACTGGACAATTATCTTCCCACACTGTACATGAATCATGCTCAGGGCCCTGGTCTCTGGCACTCCCAACGTACCGTATTTTTTTAATGCAAATGTCCGTGTTGCAAAGCCCAATCCTAGAGGCGACCATTCTCCCCCACATCTTTACTACTTACATGATTTCTTTCCTGCTGCAGTGAACACCTTCGGGTATCAACTGGACATGTTTAATGAATTTCAGAGAAATAAAATCAGAATGTGTCTGAATACACTGGCATCGCAACTCTTGCCCCTCACAGAGATTGGCTGTGTAAGAAAAGAATGGCAAAACCCTGAGTAAGAACAAAGATAGCAGTTATGTTTTTCCTTTATCCATGCAGCAGGACACCCAGTTCCCAAAATAAGTACCGGTAGGCTAATTTAGAGAGACAAGCACGCAAATCTAATCACCTGCTATTTTTATGATCGACAAACGTTTATTAAGCATCTACGATGTTTGAGGAATGGATACGTGCACTAGACCAATAATTCATTGCTTAAAAGTATGCATGGTCAATAAAATAACTTATTTACAGATACAGTCAACTTGATTTCCTTCTATGAAAAGTTTTCAACATAAAAATTTTATGTGAATTCTATCAGTTGAAAGAGGCACTTTCTATCTGTCCACTATCATTGCAATAAATACCCCTAAACTTATTTGCAGTAATGCTCCTGCTGTTATCTTGACTAAGACAAGCACAGATCCTTCCAGTTCAATAAATCCAGGAAACTAAACATATTTTTAAAATTAATCCAACAAGAAATTCTTTGACACCCCACAATCTAAATACATGTTCTGCCAAGGTTTCAATTTTACAGTTGCTATATTTTGCTCAATGCTAAATACAATCTCATCAGCTCTCGAATCTTTTCTAAATTTTTGCAATGCCTAGAAGGAAAATACAAAAGCTGTAGCTGCTTTACCGAAGATGCTCAGTGCAAAGACAGCCAGCAGGAGGAATCTTCTTTGTGAGCTCTCAGCAGCCATGTCAGTGCTTGATCTTGATCCTAGTCTGAATGGTGGAATCAACACCGCAGCCCTCTTTTATGTGCTTTCTGTAGCCCTGGGAATTTTTTGTTGTTCTTGCACTCCCCCTTCATTGAAGGATGAAAGGAGCAGTTTATTAAGTAGTGTGTTTGCCACAAGCCAATAAGGAAACTGGGTTTGCTTTTCGAGCTTTGTTGTCATAAGGGAAAGGGGGGGTTGACGTTTGGGGGCAGGATATGAATTCATTGAAAGGACAAATGAACCTGTTATTTCCTAGGGAGGGAAACTGCATAATTGTGAAGAGTTCCACGCCAGTCAGTTAACAGTGGCTTACACAATGGAGTAAGAATGTCTATGTACTTTTTAAAGGTCATGTTTGTACAAAGTAAGTAATTAAGATGCTTTTCCTCAGTGTGGTATTTGCTTTTAGCTTTTAGGCCTATTTGGCATAATCCCACTCAAGGTGATCATAGAATCTGCCAAGCTCCAGGCGCACTTATAGCATAAGTAACCTACAAAGAAACTGAAGTTCAGGCTATAATAACTCTTGTCCTGTCAAAAATAGCAAACCACAGTTTACTTGTGGTATGAAAGCAGCAGTTTTAATGGGTTTGAAGCTGAAATAAGTAACAGTGAACTACGAGCTCCCATTTTTTTCCTGAAGTAATTTTATAAGTGACCTTCGTTGTTATTCCACACTGGCCACGTTGTCGGGTTTTTTTGTTTTTGTTTTTGTTTGCCTGAATGAACAAATCAAATATCCAAGCATTGGCATTACTTTCCTCACTCTGTCATGACCAAGAACCACAGACTGGGTGGCTTAAGCAAGAACCCATTTTTTGTCTTGGAGTTCTGGAGGCCAGAAGCCCCAGATCATAGTGCACACAAAGTCGGTTCTGAGGGCTCAGATGGAAGGAGCTGTGCCAAGCCTCTCTCCTCAGCTTAGAGGTGGTTGTCTTCATCTTCACACGGTGTTCTCCCTGTGTGATTGTCTGCCTCCGGATTTCCCCTTTGTATAGAGACACCAGACATATTGGATTGGGGCCACCCGCCTGACCTCGCTCTAATTTGGAAAGACCTTGCCTCTCAATGAGGTACTGTGGGTTAGGACTTTAACCTATGGGTCTGGGGAGTGGCCATGAGGGGACATAATTCAACCCACAACAGCATTTAGTTGAAGAATCAGTGATTACTGAAGGGCCGATGTGGCCTGAAGGTAAACCTAGCCTCAGTAATAATAATAAGGTGTTTTCTGTTGACAATCATCAGTGAACGTGTGTCACCTGCCAAAGCCTTTGCAGGACATTGAATAGTCAAAGAATAAAAATGGAGTGTCTGCTCTTGAGGAATTCAGAGCCTGTTTGGAGACAGACTTGTAAATAGACTAAACTAGAAGGTGATCTGTGTTAACCTAGATGTATAGCTGGGGCCCTCGGCAGGCAGAGGAGGGAGGACTTAGAGGTGAGAGCGGGGAGAAAAGACTTCACCCAGGAAGTAACATTGGAGTTGCTGAAGGTGAAAGGAAGTGCATCAAAACGAAAGTCTGACAGAACGTTCCATACAGAGAAACACATACAAGGGCACAGATTCACAAAGGGTTGCTGTGGTCTGAATGTTTGTGTCTCCTCCAAATTTACACGTTTGAATCCTAAGCCCCAAGGTGATGGTGTTAGAAGGTGCGGTTATTAGGTTATGAGGATGGAAACCTCGTGAGTGAAATTAGTGGCCTTGTAAAAGAGACCCCAGAACTCCCCTGCACCTTCTGCCATGTGAGACAAGACCAGTCTAAGATCCAAGGGAGCCGTTGCTCAACCAAGTTGGTACCTTGATCTCAGACTTCCAGCTTCCAGAAGCGTGAGAAATAAATTCCTGTTGTGTATAAGCCACAGGCCCATTGTATTTTCTTACAACAGCCTGGACAAACTAAGATAGCGGTCTTCGCATACTAAGGAAGAGTAACAAGTTATTCCAATCTCAAAACTAGGTAAGTTTTAGTATCTTGACAACATTCAAGTGACTGATCAGATATTGGCCTTTATAGAAACACTATTCAGACACCATCTTGATTTCTTTGAGTCTTATTTTCCACCTGTACCAAGTGAAATGCTGTGTTATCCACATGTCTCGATATTATGACGATAACAAGGACGTATACAAAGATAAGATAGTCAACTACTGAAAGATTCAAAATGATTTAGTTTTCCAAAACTTCAAAAACAGGCTTTGGACATCATGGTTGTTAAGGAGTTTGCTAAAGACATAGTGATAAAAGATCTGGAGATCTTCCTTATCGAATATGGGTCTCTTGTCCTAGACCTGCCCAAATCCATGCCAGATCTGGAGCAAAATTAAAGTACAGTTGGATCTAGGTTGTTTGACATGCTCAGATTGTCAGCTTCTTAAATTCTACAGACAATCTACTTTATCAGTTGAATTTTCACACGAGCCTGAGACCCGTGCACACATGTAAGTCACACACGTACACAAAATCCTATTTTTAACTGTAATCTTATGTTTCTTTCTTCAAAATATTTACCTACTCTAACAGAGCTGCAGTATAATTTAATGGTGGTAACAACCACTAATTGAGTCCTGCTTTGTGTCAACACAACTCAATGAACTTTCTGTGTATTATCTGGAAACCTTACAAGGGATGCTTGTGTCTTATAGATGAGAGAATTGAATATCCCAGAGAGGTTAAATAATTATGAAAGATTAAAAATAACCACAAATTTTTAAGAGCTCCTCACTTCAAGAAGTGAAATCTACTTCCCAAACCCCTTAACTCCATGCTGATACTGCTTTGGGCCATAGAATGTGGTAGAAGGGATGTGGATACTTCAGAGCAAAAATTCCAGAACCCTTGAAGGTAGGTGGGTGGGAGAAAGGGTGAAATACATAAAGGGGATTAAGAGTACACTTACTGTGATGAGCACTAAGGATTGTATGGAATTGTTGAATCACTATATTGTATACCTGAAACTAATATAACATTCTATGTAATTTACACTTGAATAAATAAATAGGAAAAAAATGTTTCCACTTCTGCAATCTTGAAATGCTGCTGCCACCATAAGAACAGGGCAGAGCTCCTCTGCTGGAGACACGAAGCCCAGCCAACAGCCAGCGCCAAGCACCATACTAGTGAGCAAGGCAGACCTGCTCAAGCCACAGATGACTGTAGCCACATGAGTGACCCAGGAGAGACCATCAGAAGAACCACCCAGCTCAGCCCAGTCCAGCTGTGGCATCACTTAGCCCAATCTGATGACCTACAGGGTCATGAGCCAGGATAAAATGGTTGGTGCTTTCAGCCACTACATTTCGGGGAGGTGATAGATAACTGAGAGAGTAACTCAGCAGATCACCCAATGTAGCTGACCCCATTTTTTACCTCAAATTGGCCACAATAATCATCATATTTCCTTTAGAATACCCTACAAAAACTTGTGGTGTGAATGGGCTCTTAGTTATTAATTAGTGTCCTGATACTGATTCTACAAATTTTAGAAAGCCAACCCTAGAACCACAACTAAATAAATTTAATAATAATCTAGTTAATGAAATAGTCCTATACTAAATATCAGAAAGCTGAGTCCTAACTCATTTTGAAATAGGACGGTTCTGTGACATTTGGTAATTCCTTGGGGGTCTCTGAGCCTCCACAGGCCCATCTATAAAATGAGAGAACTGATTTTTTTGTGTGATCTCCAAGGTTTTGAACTAAACTCTTACCTGCCTGTTCAAAGACCAGTTCCTGGTTTTAATTTGTGACTTGTTTATTCCTCTTCAAACTATGTGTTTTTTTTTTCAGGGAACCCCTGAGAGCTAAGGAAATAATTCCAACTACTTCTCACTTAAAAGAGAAAATATTTATCATTTTAATTTTGAGGACAAAATGTCAATAGGCATACTATCCTTTTCACAGGAGAAGATAAGGTGCTGGATGTGGGGTTGGTAGATTCTACCCCCCCCCCCCACACACACACATCCATTTCAAGGCCTTATGGACCCAACTTCTAGGTTTTGACTTTTTCCCTGCCCACTTCACATTTTCCTTCCTCCTGATTCTCTGGTATTATACTCCTTACTAAAATAATTGTACATGAGTCAACACTGGGATCTAACTTCTGGGGAATCCAAGTGACCAAGTTTCCCTGAAAGCAGATTCTGATACAATCCCTTGAGTGCAGGAGTTTACCTTGGAAAGAACCATACAAAGGGCAAGTGAGGGAATGGGGGAGTGTAGGGTAGGGAAGAGAAAAATACCAATACAGTCTATGTAATAAATGAGCTGTCACTGTTAAGTAAGTAGAGACTAATCTTGCTATGGAGCCCCTGAGGAATCTTGTAAAATGTTCCTCAGAATTGTGCCACCAAGACTTTCCAGCCATATAAAAGGGGACAGTCCTAACTTCCTGCCATGAACAACTAGAAAACTCAACAGAACACATTGAACAACTGCTTTTAGACACTAGAAAATAAGCAACAGAAGACTAGGCTCCCTGAGAAAAAGAAATAAAGAAGGTCAGGTTCATGATCACCCTGGCTTTTTTGCTGGAGCAATTCTGGACCATGGTTTGGCAGGGGTTGGGGGTGGGGGGATCCCAAGCAGAGCACAGTGGTTTTGCTGACTTGAAGAGACACAGATTTGAATTAAGGGAAACTGAGGTGACTACAAGTTATGGAGTAGGGTTGCAGGAAGGAGAGCTGCATGCATGAAAACAGAGCTCTGGAAATCTATACTGAGGTTCCATTGGGTCTCTCTGATCAATGCTAAGTCACACATGCATATGATGAAACTCCACTGGGTCAAGCAGAGAGGGGCCAGAGATCTATAAGCTGAGCAATTCTTAGACTGCATGGGGTGGGGAGATACTTGAGTTCAGACTTGTTAGAGTGGAGGGAGCTTGTGAGCATTCAGGGCATTCGGCAGAGGCACAGGAAGGGCATGACTTAGCAGTACAGCTAAACAAGCTTTGGGGCAAAGAACTCTCTGTAGACCCCCCTAATGAAGCTTAAAAACAAGCCTCAAAAATATCAAGCTGGTTCTCTAGTAACTTAACTGCCCGTCATAGCAGAGGCCAAGATCGGAAAGGAAGAAAACAAAATCTTGACACTTAACAACATGGGATTCAAAATTTCCTGCATCCAATCAAAAATTACTAAACATGCCGGGAAGAAAAGCATGATCCATAATGGGAGGGGGGTGATGGAGATCAGTCAATAGAAATAAAAATGACACAATGATAGAATTAGTAGACAAGGATTTGGGGCACCTGGGTGGCTCAGTCAGTTAAGCTTCCAACTCTTGGTTTCAGCTCAGGTCATGATCTCACAGTTCATGAGTTCGAGTCCCATATCAGGCTCTGCACTGACAGTATGGAGCTTGCTTGGGATTCTCTCTTTCCCTCTCTCTCTGCCCCTCCCCCTCTCATGCTGTCTCTCTCAAAAATAGATAAACTTAAAAAAATTTTTTAATAAAAATTAAAATGAATTAATAGACAAGGATTTTAAACTAGCTATTACAAATATGCTCAAGGGTTTAAGAGAAAATGTGAACATAATGAGGAGAGAAGTGGAAAGTTTACATATATAATAAATATATTTATAAATAAGTCATTTAGCAAAGCAATGAAATGAGAGTCCTTGCTAAGGTAGCTATGAGAATGTAAATGTTTTTGAGGAGATAGAGTTGAGTAGCAAGGTAGACAGGAATTCCTTCATATTTATATAGTGTATTTTCCAGAATTGTCCAACCAAAGGACTGGAAAATAGAATATTCATCTACTAACTCCTGCCCCTGAATGAGTGTGGCCTCTTAGGGCATTAAATCACAGGCCATCCTGCCTCTGAGCTGAGCAAACTCTCTCTGCCATGCTCTCCTCCCCACACCCAAATGGAGACAGCCCTCAGGAAGAGGATCAGAAGGACAGGGGGCTTGGGTTGGGAAGCTGTCACCAAGTATAGGTGCTGCCCATTGCAATGGTGCAACTCATTGGTAAGTAAAGGAAATACGAACGGGGGCATCAATGGTGAAGATAGGATTATTTGTGTGGGTAGTCAGGAAGAAAAGAGAAACGGTATCATCTGTTATTCTGGACTGTCTCCATTATGCTATTTCAGGTTTGCCACTTCCACCATTCCCCAATGTCCTTCCAGTTACTTCTTGAAATCCTGAGAGGACATCTCCATTGCATTCACAAGGAAGGACTCATAATGACATAATGACTCCTTTCTGGGTTTAGCTCCTTTGGTAACATTGCTCAAGAAACTTTAGTCAATGTTGCCATGGTTATTTCCTGCTGATGATCTTTCAAAGTTGTGATGTGTCACCCAGTATTCTTTTCCTACTTAAACTCATGACCACCACCTTACACCCCTTGTGTCCCATTTCCTGCCATATCACTCTTAATGGGAGACTGCCTTGTACTTGCAAAGTCTCAGGTTGATTTGGTGCGAAAAGTATAGTACATATCCACTTGATTGAGGACAGGCACTGAAACGATGTCCATAGAATTGGCCTAAGGACCAATGGCAGATTTCTGGAGCCACTGATAATGCTTAATCCCTGCAAAAACTTGAGAAAGTGTGTTCTTTTATTACCTTCATTCTGTAGCAAGGGACATGAGGCTGAGTGAAGTCAAGAAACATGCCCAAGATCGCACAGTCAACAAGTGATAGAGCTGGAATTTATCCAAAGTTTACCCAATTCTTTGAAACCTATGTCCTTATCCACCATATGAACAGAACATCTCCTTTCTCCTTTCTATGTTCTTTGTTCCATACTGACAAAAGCTCAGTGGCCAGTACAGCAGGCTCAAGCCAGCGTTTGAATGTAAGAACTGGTCTTAGGTGTGAGGGTGTTATTGAGCCCTCGGGGTCCCTCTTATAAATAGTTTCCAATGTCCCTAGCCTTGGGGTGAGGGAGTAAATGTTAGCATTTGTGGAGCTTCAATAATGGCTTGCATTTACAGTAAAACTTTGGTTTGCGAGCATAATTCGTTCTGGAAACATGAGTGTAATCCAAAGCACTTGTATATCAAAGCGAATTTCCCCATAAGAAATAATGGAAACGCAGATGATTCATTCCAAACCCAAAAATATTCATCTAAAAATGATTACAATACTGTAATATGATACAAAATAATAAAGAAAATACAAAATATGAAGAAAAATAAATTAACCTGCACTTACCTTTGAAAACCTTTGTGACTAGTGTGAGGGAGACAAGAGGGAGGAGGGTTATTGAGTAGGATGATTTTCACTATCACTAACAGGTGTTGACTACAGTACAGTATGAATCAACTCTTGTCCTATCTGTATTTAATGTGACTGGTGATACAACCACTGAGGAAAGGGTCTCTATCTGGAAGCAGCCTGACCTAGAATGAAGCAGAGCATTCCTAAGCTTACTCTTATATGGAAAAGCAAAGGACTGTCCATAGGCGCTTTCAAGTGACAAAAAACACACTAGTGACAGTTGTGGGCACCTTCCAAAGTTCCGAAAAATCACTGATTTCTGCCAAACACCGCAGCCTGAGACCGAGCATCCGAGCATGGAAGACGATCACCTACAATCCCACAGTGTGTGTGTGTGTGTGTGTGTGTGTGTGTGTGTGAGACAGAGAGAGAGAGAGGCAACCATTGTCTCAGTTGTGATCATGTGACATTTGGCATCACGTACTACTCGTATTTCAAGACATGGCTCATTTATCAGGTTAATGTTTGCTCCTTTTGCGGAACACTTGCAGGACAAGTTACTCGCAATGCAACGTTTTACCTTATTTACTTCTGTACGATTCACAAATTTTCTTCCTTCTTATCTCAGCTTAACTAATAACACTGCAGTTACAAAGAGGTTACCATTTTTAACTTTATGAAAACAAAGCTCACACAGGTTGTTTCTTGCTACTCAGAATCCTTATTTACCCAGCTACTTGGGCAAAGCAGAATCTGATCTTAGGTATGGAGGCTGCCAGCCCTGCCTTCTGGCCTCTGCTGAAGACTTTTACCTAGGGCTCAGGATTTCCTGAATGAGTCCTGAGTCAGAGACAAGCACACCCCACACATTCACGAACATTCTTCCTTTCCTGGTTTGGAGTGTGGTTTCAGATCATAGGCATCTTTCCTCTCTTTACGTACAAATCTTGTTTGTCTTGGAAACATCAAGTGCTTGGTGTCATCCTGGGGCAGTTGGATACCAACTTCCAGAGGGCTTTCTCAGGCTAAACAATCTATCAGGTTCCATAAAATTTGCACTAGGAAGGATGGGAACGAATATACTCAAACCTTAAAACTATTTGATAAATTGATATAAAGAATTGGAGTAACATTAAACTCAGTGGCAGATATATATATATATTTATTTTTCTATTGAGATAGAGAACACCTGAGTGGGGGAGAGGGGGAAAGAGAGGGAGAGGGAGAGAAAGAGAGAGAGAGAGAGAGAGAGACTTAAGCAGGCTTCACGCTCAGGGTCAAACCCCATCCCGCCACCCTGGGTTCATGACCTGAGTGCAATCAAGAGTTGGGATCTAAACCGACTGACCCACCCAGGCACCCCAGTGTCAGTTACTTATAAATGAAGGTTAGAAAATTGAACACAAATGTCAATTAGATGTATTCGTAGACAAAGTACTCAGCCATTCACTTTTTGTGCTTCTACTGGTGACCCAACTTATTTGAGGTTTGAAGAAAAAATTCACTTTACCGCCATTTCCCTGCCAGCTTCATTAAATTGTCAATAATTGTTTGAAGACTCATTTATCAAAAGCAATTAAATGAGAATCCTTGTTAAGATTGCTCTAAGAATGTAAATGCTTTTGAGGAGAGAAAATTGAGTAGTAGGAGGGTAGAGAGAAGCTCTTTGTAACAAATGGCAAAAAATATCAGTGACTCTTGCACTGAGGGACAGAGGGAAACCCATACTTGGGAAAAGCATATTCCTAGGTAAATGAAACCCAAGCATATTCCTGGGTAAATGAAATGACAGCTATCATCAGATAAAGTCAAGCATAAATTATAGTTTGACTTATCTGTGTAGCAAATTGAATGCCCAGGAGGAAAAACAATTTTTAAAAAGCTCGAGAAATATTGCTGTAAATCATCAGATGATCCAGTAAAGATAGACTTTTTGCCCCTAAATGAAACAAACATTTTTTTTATTTTGAAATACTTTATTTTCAAGTTCTTTTCAAAAATAGCAATAAATATGTGAGCCTCTCTGTTATAAGATATAGAGAAACACTGCATATTTAACAATAAATAAGGCATTATGCCTTACAGGAAAGACATAAAATGTCCACAGGATATGTAGAACATTGTAGTTCCTAAAGCTTCAACATGAGAAATGTTGACCACATACTGTGACATCATTTCAATAAATAACAGCCATTCTTTTAAACAATTACAAAAATAGTTGTGCACATACATTCCCCAGCCTGATAACAACCTCACTCTCTACCTGTATGCTCCAGCCACTGTCACAGTGGCTGGTATGCTGTGGGTTCCTCAGAAGTATTAATTTAATGACTGGGAATATGTGCAAACCTTTACCTTCAAAGTAAATACAAATCAGGGTTGAACTAAGCTGGGTTTAACATAAAATAAACAATAAAAATAACGGCATAGTGCCGCAAAGAGATTCAGTCGCAGCCTATAATTACGTTGCATGTAAAATAGTGGCAGAGAATTTCTGAAAACCAGCCCACCAACAAATAAATAAATAAATAAATAGGAGGCTTCTCCTAAGAGATGCTCAAAACGTATGAGGCCCAATTCTGGTGGCACTGGGCGCTGACGATTCCACTGTTTCCTCTTTGATTCCTGTAAGGGCAAGGCCGGATTCAGGTGCAGCCACCAGTCTGCTTCTGCCTTCCTCTGGTCAGTTGGAGCTGCCCGATAATGAGAAAAATGTCATCCTTAGTACTGCTCGGGAAAGCTGGCTGGCACAGCACCCCTCTCCTGTCCCAATCGTGACGTTCCAGAGTTTTCTGAAGCTAGTTTCCCCAGCCTGGCATCTAAAAGGCTACTGCCTACATTGTGTGGTAGAGACCTCTAAGCTCTTGGATGCTTTCATTTGGGAACGTAGGTGGAGCCTGTGGTCTGGGCTCCATTATTGGCTACGAGCAGCCACAACGTGTTTCTCTCTGTCACAGTGGGCCTCCCTTCAGCCTCATAGCAACCCCATATGGTAGTTACTACGGTTTACTCTTTTCCTGGGCGTACAGAAGCTTTAGGTTCATCATCATCATCGTCATCGTCATCATCCTTGGGTCACATGGCTGATAGGGAGAGAATCCAGATTTGCCCCTAGTACAGTGTCACTACAAGGTGCCTGCTCTCTTCACCTCTAAGCTTTAGAGCCTATGTTGCACAACACCAAGGATTTTGCTTTGCAGACGTGAAGCCCAGAAGGAATGGGGGCGGGGGGGAATGCCTATGTTTCTTAACAGGTGGAAAGCTTTTTAATGTAACTGACCAACACCAATAACTGTAATAAAAGCAGGTTTACCCACATTCGTTTGAATGGGGAGAAAGGGCACTAGAAATATTCTTCCCGCAACAAAGCGGATGAATAACCTGAACAGCAAATTTAGTGTGAAACAGATTTTTCAGTCCTTCAGCGAAACCTAGGTTTCCTTGATCAGACTTCCCGGACGCATTTGCCAGGATCCGTGACCAAGGACTCTAGCGGCACGCGTCAACAGAAAGCATAACTCACTTGCTTAGCATCTTTTCGATGACTCTCTTGACCATGGGGGCTTCGGGGTTGAGACAGGCTTCGTGTCCGTTCTTGAGAGTGGCTCTGCGGAGACAAGGCAGAGTCCCCGTTGGCGGGAGGCCGGGCCGCGGGGTGGGGGGCACGGGGGCGGGGGGGGGGGGACGGCCAGGACGGCGGCAGCGCGGGGCGTCACTTACATGACTTCGGTGTGGGCGCAGTGGGGGCCCGACTGCGTCACCTTGACGCTCTGGATGTTCTTGGGGTGAATGCCCTGCACGGTCTGCAGGCACTGGCAGCGCAGCTCGGTGACGACGGGCGCCGCTGCGGGGAGAGCAGGCCGGGTGAGCGGGCGGCCCCGGGGCGCGCACCCCACTCCCACCCGCACCCGCACCCGCACCCCGTCCCCCCGCGGGCTCCGGGCCTCACCTGCGGCGCGCCGGGCGGCGGGGACCAGGAGCAGGAGCAGCAGCGCGGCGCCGAGGAGCCGGGGAGCGCGGGGCGCGGTGCGGGCCATGGGGCTCAGCTCGGGGAGTCGCGGCGGCGGTGGCTGGAGCTGGACGGCTGGCGGGAGGGCTGGCGGAGCGGACTCTGTGGCTCCCCGAGCCGGGAGAAGGGCTTTTATCCCCTGTCGACTCGGCGCGGCGCGGCGCAGGGCGCAGTGGGGGGGCAGGGAAATTCCCGGCGCCCCGGGTCATTCCCGGGTGCGGAAGGTTCGCGCGGCCCCGCCCGCGGGGTGGAGGGGGACCCGCCCGCGGGTGCCGGCGACTCAGAGACCGTTGTCCGCCCCAATGCGCAAAGGGGGCGTGAGTGGCCGCCCCGCGGCGGCTGCCACCGCGGGGGAGGGTGCGGCGACCGTGGGCGCCCAGGGATCCCCGGTCGCTGGGAGAGGAGCTGGGGACGGATCTGTGAGCCCCGGACAGGGGTGGCGCGGCAGTTTTGGAGGGAGAGTTCTGTCTCGTTAGTGATCAGATTTGGAGGAATTAAGGACAGCGAGGGGGTACATTTGCTTGGCTCTCTACCTTCCATCTCTGTATATTCTGTCTCTGAATTCCGTCTTGCACAGGTCCTACCCCTGAAAGGGATGCTGTCAAAAATACAGCCAGCGTCTCGGATTCCAGAGAAAAATGTTCAAACTGTTTCTCTTGTATATTCTCAAATCACACTTAGATGACCTCGGTTATGTTTTCCATTTGGTGGGAGTAAGAATCAGTGTCTAGAGTCGATTCTAGTGTGGATTTCAGTGAAAGGAGAGGGCTGTAACATGACCTTTTTTTTCTTCTTCTTTTGTATCCTGCTGAACTTCCTTGTACCCTCCAAAATGTTGGAATTCCCTAAATCCCGGAAAATCTCTTTTTCCATGCATGAGGGGTTCAAATTTGAGCTATGGAATACAGGACCCGCCATCAGTCTCAAGCTGGAGAGGGGCAAGTTGGCCAGGCTCCAGGAATTCACTTGTTCTGGTCTTTCCGGGGACAAAGCAGCACATGGTCCCCAGTGAGCGGGTACCTGCTGTGTGGCACCCTCACATGAACCGCCACATCACACTCAAAACTCCGTTACACACAACCCTCAGGGCTGGTGTCCCTTTCTCTAGCAACAGTGACTTGTCTGTTTTCGGACTAGGAATTTCAGTCTCTGAAGCTGACACCTTTGCTATTTTTTCACCAGAAGTTTTAGAGAAATCTGACGAATTCAATATTAGGTAGAGAGGGTTTAAGTGTAATTCTCCAGGTTGGATTCAGACCTCTTGGAGACATGGAATCCCATGCGGGAAGGGGGGAACAAACAGGAATGACCTCTGGCCCAGAGATGGGTATGTAGGAACAGGGCTCCCAGACTGCCCAGCTTAGTGGGTAAGAGCCTGCTCGCGGCAGCCGGCCACTGAGCCCTTAGCGAAACCACCTGTCACCTGCAAGTTGTTAAACATTTCTCTGTCCACACCAAGATAGTTATGAGAAATGAGTCAACATTTGTGAGAGGTGGTGCAGATTAAACACTATATAAATGTTCATTAAGTGAGTGGAATAACTTTTCCCAGCATTGCCTAAACAGAAACTCAACCCATTGTAAATCCTTCCATAAAGAAAAAAACAATTGTGATGGAAAGGTTCACTCCGCAATTTTTCTTTTCACATTTAAAATGTTCTATATTAGTGGGAATGCAAGCTGGTGCAGCCACTCTGGAAAACAGTATGGAGGTTCCTCAAAAAACTAAAACTAGAACTACCCTACAACCCAGCAATTGCACTACTAGGCATTTATCCAAGGGATACAGGTGTGCTGTTTCGAAGGGACACATGCACCCCCATGTTTATAGCAGCACTATCAACAATAGCCAAAGTATGGAAAGAGCCCAAATGTCTGTCGATGGATGAATGGATAAAGAGGTGGTATATATATATATATATATATATATATATATATATATATACACACACAATGGCATATTAATCAGCAATCAAAAAGAATGAAATCTTGCCATTCGCAACTACATGGGTATTATGTTAAGTGAAATTAGTCAGAGAAAGACAAATATCACATGACTTCACTCATATGAGGACTTTAGGAGACAAAACAGATGAACATAAGGGAAGGGAAACAAAAATAATATAAAAACAGGGAGGGGGACAAAACAGAAGAGACTCATAAATATGGAGAACAAACTGAGGGTTACTGGAGGGATTGTGGGGGGAGGGATGGGCTAAATGGTTAAGGGGCCCTAAGGAATCTACTCCTGAAATCATTGTTGCACTATATGTTAACTAATTTGGATGTAAATTTAAAAAGATTAAAAAATAAAATTAAAAAAATAATAAAATAATAAACCACAAACACAGGACAAAGACAAAAAAATTAAAAAAGATGAAATAATTTCAATTCATATGTAAAAATGAAAATGAGCATATTCGCCTAAAACAGAGATACCTGGCTACCTCAGTTGGAAGAGTATTGGACTCTTGATCTCAGAGCCTGAGCTCGAGCCCCAAGTTGAGGGTAGAGTTTACTTTTAAAAAATAAAAAGGAAAACCAACTACCACAAGAATAGACAAAGACAAGAACAGAACAAAAATTTCTTTCTCCTTTTTCTCTTCCTCTTCCTCCTCCTTTTTCTTCTTTTTAAATACTTACTTGTTGAATCTCTCCCTCTTGGGAAGAAATAGTTACTCTAACATGGCAATGAAAACGAAATCCATCAGATGTTGTAAACCATTTGTTTCCTACACACCCAAAACTCAAAGCTACACAGTTCTCCAAGTAATTGTGAACATTTTTCCTCATTAATTTTGCTCTGGTTTTTAAAAAAAGTCATGAAAGTGTGAAATAGGGACAAATGCGGGAAAACAGAAGGTGTTGAGTGAATATAGAGTAAAACGAAGTTATATGCAGGGATCCTGTGCCATCATGAGAACTAAGACTTTCAGGAACTTTTGAAGGGGGAGCAATAGCCTATAGATGTTGCTTAGTTAATTGCATACTGTATTTCATTTGCTTTGAAGTACTACTAGTGAATGTAAAATTATCTGTACCCTTATAAATGAAAATATCTTGTCTATTGCAGATCAAAATATTTTAGCTCCCCCCCCCAAAAATGTTCTGTATGAGGCTTCCTGAAAGGAAGGCACAACTGTACTCTACTAGGAGATACACTTACCCAGGAGTTTTCAATTTTACTGTTGAACTCTACCACTGATTTAGTTTGTGGTCCTAGTTTCAATCACTTCATCTATAAAAAGGAGTTTGACTTAAAGACTCTTCACTGCATTTGTTGGAAAAGATGACTGTCTTTAAAGACATTCTAGCCTTTGTCGGTATGATCCTGACAGGAAAAACTAGGGAAATTGAAAGATCAAAATTTGTGTTAAGCAGTAAGAAGGGAGAACAAAAAATCCTGAAAGTTGTAAATATGAGACTAGCTTATGAGTAATTGAGTCTGTGTGGGTCTCCCCTCGTTATATATAAATTGTGTTCTGGGATTTGATGGGACACTGGCCAGTAATCCAAAAGCATTCTTTAAAACTTGAAAGGTGCATTGCTTTGTTTTCTACTTGTAAATGTAAGACAGCCTCACTTTATGAAGTTTATAAAATCAGAAAGTCATGAAGAGACTATTTTTTCTGTAATCTCTTAACTTTTGTTTGTTCTACAGAATAAACTTTAACAAAGTCACTGAAAATTTGAGTTTTTATTCAACAAACATAGTAGCTAATGAATAAGAGTCTACAGGATTCTGAGTAAATACGAAACAGACCACTTCCTTTATTTAGTTGCCACATACTATGGGTTAGTTACTAAGCCTCTGCACCTACTCCAAGGTGCAGCACATTTATTTTGTGCTTAATTGCAGGTGCTTTTCTAAGGGTTTTTACAAATATTGACTCATTCAATCTTCCAAACAACCCTGTGAAATAGATATTATTATGGGACTTTAAGGTTATGTTTATGGGGCTTTAAGTTTACAAATATAAAAACTAAAGTGAAGAGAGGTTAAGTAACTTTCCCAAAGTCACAGGATATTGAGTCTCGGACTCACACTCAGAGAGAATGGCTTTTAACCATAATGCTATGATAAAGATGCTCTGTGATACACGATTAAGAATTCCTAGAGAGGAGTGATTTAACAACAACAACAACAACAACAAAAAACCCAGAAAAACAAAAAACAAAAACAAAAACAAAAAAACCACTGTTATCCCCCTAGTTGAGTGGTTCAAATTTAATATTTTAAACTGTGAGCACAGCAAAATGATCATACATCCTGCATGGTTTTGTTTCACTAATTGCATAATTCTCTCCTGTTATAACCTGTTCATATACGTTGTTACATTTTCTTAAATTGTCCAATTCCGAAAACCAAGTAATTTGACCGTGGAGAAATCTGGTAAACCTCCCCTTAACTAAAGGATAAAGGTTAATGGCGTCACTCGGTATTAAGTGGATAGCATGTACCTCCTGATATGATATGATGAAAAGGGCACTTCAGCTCTTTGGTACTTTCCCCCAGAGTTTGTAACTCTATCTAGCCATGAGAAAACATCCTTTAAACCTAAATTGAGGAATATTAAATAGCTGACTAGAACTCTTCAAAAACGTCAAAGTCATGACAAATAAGGAAAGACTCAGAGACTGTCACAGTTCAGAGGGAAGTGGGGGACATAACTCACTGAGGGTGGCATCCGGGGTTGGGTCCTGGAGCAGAAAGTGGAAAATAAGTTGAAAATCTGGTGAAGTCCAATCAAGTCTGGAGTTTTCATTAATAGTAGTAATAATGTGCCATGTCGCCCGGGTGGCTCTGTCGGTTAAGCGTCCAACTTCGGCTCAGGTCATGATCTGCAAGTTCGTGGGTTTGAGCCCCTCGAAGGGCTCTGTGCTGACAGCTCAGAGCTGGAGCCTGCTTTGGATTCTATGTCTCCCTCTCTCTCTGCCCCTCCCCCACTCACGCTCTCTCTCTTTCTCTCTCTCTCTCACACAAATGAATAAACTTAAAATAATAACAATAATGTGCCAATTTTGGTTTCTTAAGCTTTGGCAAATGTTCCCTGTTAATGTCAAGTGTTTGCAACCCGGGAAACTGAGTGAAGGGTGCACAGAAACTGTACTATTTTTACAAATTTTGTAAACTTAAAATTACTTCAAAATAAAAAGATCATTTTTTTAAAAAGTTTGTTCTCTGTATCAATTTCGAACACCACCAAAATGAAATCAGTGGACATGCATGCTTTACTGGTAGCTTCTTAAAGAAAAGTGAATGTTTGTTGAGTTCGTGTTTGCTCAGGTATGAAAATCTGAAATATCTGCTACCCCGGTTTGAACACTTCATCATGTTTTATAGGCTCAAATAGTTGGGCTTCAGCACAAGTCATACTGTACAAATCTCTCAACTTCATGTAAATAAAAAAAAAAAAAAAAAACAAAGGGGGTGCCTGGGTGGCTCAGTCAGTTGGGCGTCCTTCCAAATTCAGCTCAGCTCATGATTTCAAGTCTCGTGAGTTCGAGACTCTGTGCTGACAGCTTAGAGCCTGGAGCCTGCTTCAGATTCTGTGTCTTCCTCTCTCTCTGATCCTCACCAGCTCACACTCTGTCTCTGTCTCTGTCTCTCTCTGTGTCTCTATCCCTCTCTCTCAAAAATAAACACTTTAAAAAATTTTTTTAAAAAACAGAAAAAGAAAACCAGAAAGTGTTATTGCTGTAATGATCTCCAGACAGACCTAAAACTGACGTAAATGAGGGTGTTCAGGGACATCAGAAACTCCAATTTATCTACGGAAGCTGCCAAAACATACAAACAAAAAAAAGTAGAAGTAAATGGAGCATGTCAAGAAGCAGCGAACACTTGTGGCTTGTGCAGAATTAAACTTCCAGGAACGATTTAATGCCGCTTGTTCTTGAAAATGAGGTAAAAAGGAAAAGGTTCCTTTCTGGTTGTTATTTTTTCTGTAATATGCCACTTAAATCCATGAAATCTTTCTCAACCAAAATGCAGAAATATTTATAAGCACAGGACTGCCACGGCCAGCTACAAGGAACAAATCCATTCTCTTGTTTGACCGTGTCCTTCTCTGAGTCAATTACTTCCGCAAGAGTTAAACATCAAGGTTTTATGCACATTCGTTTTTTTTAAGTTTATTTATTTTGAGAGAGACCGACAGAGTGAGTGGGGGAGGGGCAGGGAGAGATGGGGAGAGAGAATCTCAAGCAGGCAGGGAGGAGGGGGGGCGGTTGGTGGGTTCTGGAACTCATGAACCTTGAGATGATGACCTGAGCTGAAACCAAGAGCCGGATGCTTAACCAACTGAGCCACTCAGGTGTCCCTTTGTGCACATTGCTTTAAACCGGTACAAGCAAGACTCTTAAGAAATGGAAGAGTCTTTTTTCAAAAATGGATGCTTTGGTGGTTAAATTCCATTTGCCCCCAGTACTTCTTACCAATCTTTCGGAATCAACAATTAGTAAAATCTAGGATGTTACATCATCTACGCCCACTGTTTTACCCTGGTAAATGCACGCAACCAGCTGCATACAGGTATACATTTACAAGTCCTCACCATAGCTGCGCCAGACGCCTTTTTGCCACAAAGTTTCTCTGTCATTGCTGTAATCTCTTACGTTGCTGAAAATCTCTTGCCAATTTGGGACAGGAGGCAACGATAAATATTTCCTCCTCTTTCATGTTTTAGGCAGATACTGTACATGACTTCTCACAAGATCCCCAGGAGGACTGAACCCAGATGCCTACGCTCTGTTTCACTCTTCCCAGTTCTCCCGTCCCAGCCTTGGGAACATTTCCTCGAATAAATCTGCCTGTATGGCGAGCTGATGACTCAGGTTCGCGGCGGGGGGCAGGTGGGCACCCAGGCTGAGACATTGCTGCCCATGCTGATTGGCAAGCAGGAAAGGGCATAGCTTGCCTAAAATGATCTCTTCTGATGTAATAATTCTGGCTCTGAGGGGAGAAGAGTGGCCATGTCTGAACATGGTGTTAAATTCATGGATCCATCCACCATACAGGCCAAAGGCATTAGTGTGTACCAGGAATCGGGCCAACCTCTCTATTCAGTCTCCTCAGATACGGCGTGTTGGGCTCCTCTTTCTCTTTTCCCTGGTAACACACCCTAGTTTCATCTGCTCTCAATCCATGAAGTTCAGGGGATGACCCATTTCTCAGTTCCTTCCTGTTGGGGCCCACCCTCAAGCCCTGCTGATTGACTCAGAGATGGGCAAGTCACCTAAGCCCTTTCAAATGAGAAGCAATCCTTAGAATTTTTGTTGAAATAATTGAAAAAGAAGTCCTTAATTCTTCCTAGGGCTGCTAAACTGGCAACATGGGACCCAGAGGTGAGCCAGTGCTTGGGGAGAGTCTGCCTGAGAATGAAACTGGCCCGGAGCAAAGCACATGACATGGGAGAAAATTACAAAGGACGTTGTTTGGGCACCCATGGCCTCTAGGTGGCTCTGATTTATTTGTGGATGCTATCTATGTAAGCCAACATTCCCTTCCTGCCTACCTGCTTCCTTTCTTCCTTCCTTCCTTCCTTCCTTCCTTCCTTCCTTCCTTCCTCTCTCTCTCTTTCTTTCTTTCACACCATTTAAATTAGGTATCTGTCTCTTGCTAGTCTGGCTTAACACCATTCATCTGTCATATTTCTGCTAGAGATAACTTGCCAACACAAGTAGTTCTATTTACTCTATGTTTAACCCACTTATCCATTTATTCCTTCAAGATTTACCTACCACTTATAAGCTAAGGAATAAATCAGGCTTCATAGAGGGAAAAAGATATTCTCTGTCACTACCAAACTCACAGTCTATAGAAGGAAGACAAAAAGATAAGGAGTTGCCTGGAAGTCCACGATACATGGCGATGCACAGAACTTTATAGACACTCAGGGGGGGGGGGGGCTCTGATTCCCTTTCTTAGAAGGGTGGGAGCTATCAGAGAAAACATTCTGGAGGAGGGTGCTACCTAAGGTGAGTGGGTAGGGGACCCATTCCAGAAACAGAGGACCAAATAAGCAAAGACATGGAAGCTGGAAGCAGTGTGGTATGACATGACTACAAAAATAAGCATTTTATTTTTTTAGGTTGGAGTTTAACATTGAAGCAGGAAGTGCAGAGAGATAGAACAGGAATTTAGGCCTGGCCCAGAGGTGTCTGCTTGTCACTCAGGAACCATTTCAAATGTCACTTCCATCAGAAAGTTCATAACGCTATCCAATGGATTATCTTGGCCCTTGGATACAGATCTTGTTGTTGGGAACCACTGGTTTACCTACTCCTATGTTGGATTATGTATTCTGCAAAGAGGCTATCATATCTCATGTCTCTTTGCATCCCATCTCCAGTATGAGTGTGGTTCATATAAAGTATTTGACAAATGTTTGTTGAAACAATGCATGAATAAATGGTTTCAGGCCACTGTTTCATGTAACCAATGTGTCCTGACATTGGGACATCAGGGAACCATCTTTGAAGGATTGCCAACAGTTTAAATTTCCTTACTTTTGCCTCTTTTGACACTCAGCATCTGAGTAAAACCTTTCTGGGGACATGGGTGAACCCAGATGAGCCAGAATTTAAATTACAGTGTAAGAATTGAAGAGTATCTTATCTGGGGGAGCCAGAGAAATGAGTCTGAACCAAATTCTCTAGAAAATTCTGAGGCCATGGTCTGCCAACATGTCCAAAAAACACAAGTAGGACCTACAAATATATTCAAAGCCAGAGCACATGAACCATGTCAGGAATTAAGCAAAGGAGGTCCAGGTTGACTGCCACATATGGAGTTGGAATGTGTTTGACCTTTATAGACCATCTGCTTCATGATAGATGGGCAGGTCTATTTAATTAAAGATACAGGATCTGGGCAGAAAGTGAATGGATAATTGCTATTTACCTCATGTTTTTTTTTTTTTTTTTTTTTTTTTGATCCATCTATGTGTGCTAGGCACAGTGATAGTTATAGTAGGAGATATGACATTGGATGAAGTCAGTTTCTAACGTAAATTTATTTATCCTGTCTACTTTCTTCTGCAATGTAAGATTACTCATTTTTCTGTTGCTGACATGATCATCTGATGATATGATCGGTCTACAAATACTTAAAACCATTCAGTAAACACTGAGAACCATTTGATACATTAGTTTTTGCCAGATTTTTTGAGGTTTATTGGTTCTTAAAATGTTTTTATAAATTGCTTTTTGTCTACATTTTCTTAAAATTGTTTCCTGAACTTTCCAGAAGCGGTGCTCAGTAAATGAATGACATCATGATCATATAGTGTAACAGGAAGAAATACAGGATTGCCAAAATTGCAAAACAATAAGGAAGTGAAAAAAGTTTTCTTAGAAATAATCACACAAGGAATTTGTTTGGGAGATGAAAACACCATCATGACATTATAGTATTATGAAAACAAAATTTAGGAAGTCAAAAGATGAATGTATAAAGAATAAAAAACAAAACTGCACGCATGGCATAAAGATACAGATTTCAACTAGGAAATGTATGAATCATCATAAAAACTAGATATTGAGCATGCTGTCCACAGTATTTTCCAATATTCACTATCTACAATATTCCAGTATTCATTATCTAACATTTTTTGGCCCGAAATATTTTGTTTTTATCTTTTCCTTCTAGGCTCTGTCCATATACTCGGGTAATCTGGGAGACAGAGGATTCTGAATAATAGTTCTTTCAAAGGGGTCGTTCGGCTGATGTGTGACTGGGCTAGTTCATTGATTGACACTCCCGAAGTAGTTGAGGATGTTAAAGAAATATGAGATCCAGTTAAATATGGTGGGAATTATGGTAGAAGTGGAGAAAGGATGGCTTGGTTGTGCGTACTTTAATATGTGTATGTTACACATCGGCTGTGAATATCTGCAGTCAAATCATGTGTAGTGAGTACGATTTACAGCATCTCTGTGTGATGGAAGGGTGCGGTTGGACAGATGAGGGGGGCAGATTTCCTGATAGCTATAGATGTGGCTCTAACTAAAAAATCATACCAAGGCGCCTGGGTGGCTCAGTAAGTTAAGCGTCTGACTTCGGCCCAGGTCATGTTGGTTGAGCGTGAGTTCGAGCCCCCTGTGGGGCTCTGTGCTGACAGCTCAGAGCCTGGAGCCTGCTTCAGATTCTGCGTCTCCCTGTCTCTGCCCCTGCCCTGCTCATGCTCTGTCTCTCTCTATCTCAAAAATAAATAAACATTAAAAATTTTTTAAAAATCATGCAAATCATCAATAGGGTAAACGGCATGAATGTGTTATAATGTCTATGAATGACTGGGCGAAATCTCTGAGCCTCACAAAGTCAGGTGTGGGAAAACAGAGTCTTTAATGTTGAACCCACTTTCTCTTGGCAAGATGCCTTATCCAGCGCCCCACTGCACCTCTGTGTCATAGCACTAACTGCATTCCTGTTTCCATGTAGTTAATAAATATAAACCAACATTTCTTTAGCATCTACTCTGCTAGGCATTTTTCTGGAAGAGAGAATGAAGAGACGGCAAGATCCTTATTCCCTGATCTAAAAGAAGGAGCAGATAAATAATTGCAATGGAGTCTAATCATTTTTTTATTGGTGAGATGGATAAACTGCTTTATTGCCTTTTTTTCCCACTGATCCCATCTTCATCCTTAGAATTACTGCAACAAGAAAACTGATTCTCCCACATAGCTGATAAGAGCTGATTCCTCCAACTCTGCTTTCAAGTTTTACTATCTCTTATGGCAACACTGGCTAATAAGAGCCTAATGCCCACGTGTCTGCTTCAGCAAAGAGATAAACATTTCACAAGGTTACAGCCAAAGTTCCTTTCTTCTCCTTGTTTTCTTTACTAAGTAAACAGTTTCTCCAGGCTCCCAATCACCAAATCTCCTGAATGTTTTATAATCTTATACTTTTATAATTTTAGAATCTTGTATGCTGGTTGATAAGCATTGTGGTTTTGTTATTTGATTTTCTTTCAGCTGTTACCATGAATGGAAAATACAACTTGTATCTGTCATGTTAAACTTTTTAATTTATTTTGATTTTTTTCAATATTTACTTATTTTTGAGAGACACACACAGAACACAAGTGGAGGAGGGACAGAGAGAGATGGGGACGTAGAATCCGAAGCAGCCTCCAGGCTCTGAGCTGTCATCACAGAGCCCAACGTGGGGCTCGAACTCATGAGCCGTGAGATCATGACCTGAGCCGAAGTTGGACACTTAACCGACAGAGCCACCCTGGTACCCCTGTCATGTTAAACTTTTTTCTAATCTACAGTCGTCCCCGTTTATCCACAGGGGGTACATTCTAAGCCCCCCCAGTGGCTGTCTGAAACCATGGAGGGTACTGAACCCTATATATGCCGTTTTCTCCTATACATACATAACTATGATAAAGTTTAACTTATAAATCTGGCACAGTAAGAGATTAACAACAATAATGAAATAGAACAATCACTAACAATATATTGCAAGAAAAGTTATCTGAATGTGGTCTCTCGAAATATTGCATTGTATTCATCCTACTTCTTGTGATGATGTGAGATGATAAAATGCCTGCATAATGAGATGAAGTGAGGTGAATGACATAGGCATTGTGATATAGCATTGGGCTACTATCGGCCTTCTGCCCATAAGTCAGCGGAACCACCTGCTTTCACAGTTTTCAGACCACGGGTGACAGTGGGTAATTGAAACCAAGGAACACAAAACCACAGAAAGGGATGACTGCTCTAGTTATCTGCACCCAAACTTTGAGTTGTGGTTCTGTGCAGGGAAAGTTCTGGCTTGTTGGACATGTTCTTAATGGTCCCTTGTAAAAGTCAAGGATGTGGCCACTACTGCTTGGAAATGATATGTGCTTTGAAAGCAAAACTCCAAGAAAAAGGGAAGAGTAACTTTTACTCATTAGATCCCAATTCTGAGTCAGACCCCTGATGGCTCCCCCTTGTAAGTGACACTTATCAGCTCTTATCAGCTATGTGGGAGAATCAGTTTTCTTGTTCAGTTTTCCCAGTTCCCTGTGAGGTGGATATTACTGCCTTTGTTTTTCAGATGAGAAAACTGAGAGACCCAGGTCACACAGAGTCAAAACTCTGTAGTCAAGATTGTCTTATACAAAATCCCACTGGGCCAAATAAAGCCAGCGACTTCAAGGATAAGGAAAAGAACTGTAGGCAAAGGAGAAATAGGTATCAAACCACCAATTAAATTTACCGAATGTGTTTACTTTTTCCCAGCCCCCCTAAGAAGTAAGGTATTTTCTGCTCTCAGTTTATTTTACATTAGGGACCAAACCAGGATGAGCAAGGCTGACACTCAATGGGGAGTGAGTATAAGGAAGAGCTGAAAAAGACAGAAAATCTCAACAATCCAGACAGTTGCCTCTCTGGCCTTACATCTTCCCCTCGAAATCTGATCCTCATGGGGTTCCCAGAGACACCAGCCCCAGGTCAGCCCTCGAGAATGAGAGCAAAAGCAGACCACAGGCAAGGAGAGTTAACTATCCAGCTGGCCCTGAGCTTCCCATCCCTCTCCAAGTATCTTGAGAAGCATTAATTAGCGTACGGACTCCAACACGAAATGGTAAAACTTGAGTCTTTAACCAAAGAACTAGAGCAATATTTTATTTATTCATTCATTCATTCATTCATTCATTTTATAACAATGTTTTAAAACGACAAGTTATGATACATTAATGGGTTGTGAAGTACTTCACAAGCTTGTCGCCAAATGTCTCAAAAATGGATAAAGGAGGATAGTATAGAAAACGAAATATCAAACACATTGTACAAAGCAAATGTAAGTATTGTATTGTGAACTTGTGTTAGGGGTATGTGTATGTGTGTAAGTACATAAACACACACACAGTGGATACATACATACACAATATTTATAAATATGTAAGTGAATGCTTAATCTCCTGAGTTTGACACCTTTCTGTGACCAAGGAAAAATTTATTTTATTACCCCAGGACTTGGTTTCTTCCATGTAAAATTGAGATAGGAACCCTCCCTAACAATAAAGTAATTCCCACTTCCTTATAATTGTGTGCAGTGAGAATTTATTGAAAATTAGCAGTTCACCTTGCAACCAATATCCAATAACCAATATTTTGGAAAAAAAAAAAACAGGGTAGTTTTGAGTGGCAAAATTACAGTTGTTTAAAAATTTTTCCTTATAGTTTCCACTATGTTTTCTACGTTATCCATGACGAGCATCTGTTCATTGTTTTTTATAATAAGAAAAAATATGGATGTATCTTTTAAAACAACTAAACCCTCAGTGCTCCATGTACTGAAAAGGAAACTATGGTGGTTTTTTTTTTTTCTTACCACAAAGGCCTTCAAAGGGGAAAAAAAAAACAATACATTTAAAACTGCAGAGCAACTTTCAAGAGCAAAATATCTTTTGGTGGTTTTGGTTTGGTTTTGTTGATAAGGTCCATGACTGTGCAGTAAGTGTATAGTTTGTATATTTTCTGCAGGAAAAAAAAAAAAGTTTGAGTACATTGAATCCTTATCACTCCGGAAATATTTCAACAGCGGGAGCTACAGCAAACAAATTGCTGCCTGAATAGGAAAGTTTTTTCCCAACACCATTGCTGATAAAGGCGGCCACTTGAAAGTGTTCTCTGGCAATTTTGAAGGAAGGATTTGCAAGGCCTCTGCATGGGTTGACTTTGCAAAATTTGTTTTAGTCCTTTGAGTCCCACTTACTGACTCTAAGTTCACTGTTGGAGGCAACCCATAAAAGGAAAAGAAGCAAAACAAAACAAAACAAAACAAAACAGGATCTCACCTCCCATACCTCCCATACTCCATTTACAGTATTTTCTCTCTCAAAGTTCATTTGACTTAAGGAACTTTAATTTATATTGCAACGATACCTTGCTGCTTACCACCAAGAATCCGTCTGTTACATACCTCAGTCTACACTCTGGACTGACGGGGATGGTACACTGAAAGCAATATTCAGAGCAACAATAATCATTATAGTTGCTGATTTTTTTTAATGTTTATTTATTTTTGAGAGACAGCAAGCGAGTTGGGGAGGGGCAGAGACAGAGGGCGACAGAGGATACAAAGTGGACTCTGCACATACAGCAGAGAGCCTGATGATGCGGGGCTTGAACTCACAAACCGCAGATCGTGACCTAAGCAGAAGTCAGACGCTCAACTGACTGAGCCATGCAGGCATCCTGATATAGTTGCTAATTTGTTTTTAAATTTTTTTTTAATGTTTATTCATTTTTGAGAGACAGAGAGAGACAGAGCATGAGTGGGGAAGGGGCAGAGACAGGGAGACACAGAATCTGAAACAGGCTCCAGGCTCTGAGCTGTCAGCACAGAGCCCGTCGCAGGGATGGAACTCGTCAACTGCGAGATCTGGACCTGAGCCGACGTCGGACGCTCAACCGACTGAGCCACCCAGGCGCCCCTATAGTTGCTAATTTTTAAGTACAGCCTTAGCAGGAGGAACTGCATTGGGTGCTTTGCCCACATCATCTGTTTGATCCCCACGGTCATCTATGAAGTAGACACTCATACTATTCTCACTCCACAGATGAGGAAACTCAGGCAAAGCTCTGGCAAAGCATTGGGTGCCAGGCTGAGGCTTTACACCTTGAAGGTTTTATGCAAAAAAGTATCTGTATTTTGGAAAGCTAATCCAGGTGGCTTGAGCGAGTTGGGCTGAAGGTAAAAACACCAGATGGGTGAAAACTTGTTGGAAGACCATCGTTCGTTCCCCATAGACACCTCGGCTCTGCAGAATCATAGACTGCCCTCCGGTCATGCTGAGGAGTTAATGGTCTTACGTCTTTCTACTTATTTTTCATCTCGTGGCAGTTCCATTCTTCCCTTTGCCTCCAGCAAATTCCTACTTCACCTCCAAGCGCTATGCGTGGACAGTCCCTCCAGAGAGATGTAGCTAAGAGGCCAATGGCCTGTGTGAATGGCAGCGTAGAGGGATTTGGGCGTCAGAAGCATCTGCTCAGCCTCTAACAAGCTGTGGCTTTGGGACATTTCTCACGTTTCCGAGACTTACCTCAATTCTGCAGTGGGAATAATACTACATAACACGAGAAGGGGGTGCGGAAATTTGGATGACACTCTGAAACTTTGAAAGCCTCTATAAATAGAGTTTACTTAAGTAGTTTGTCATCTCAGAGGCCCTCCCCACACCCAAGGAGAACGAATTGTACCCGTCTCCTTTTTCTGTTAGCCGCCCAATCCTACCTCTACATATTGTTGTATTAGGTTGAAATGACATTAAGTCACAAGCAAGGGTCTGTAGTTTTCTCCTGCCTCCACTAGATTCTACCTCCTTGCCCATGAATGGTTGGCTGAATGAACAGCACTATTCTTTCCCAGAGATTTCCATGCCTTAATCCCTGGAATGTGTGAAAATGTTACCTTATATGGAAAAAAAAAAAAAAGAGTTTGCAGATGTGTTAAGGGTCTTGAGAGGAGATTATCCTGGACTATCCGAATGGGCCCAATATAATCACAGGTGTTTTGTTTTGTTTTGTTTTGTTTTGTTTTGTTTAGAGAGACAAGCAGGGTATAAGAAGTGTCAGAGAGGAAATGTGACAACAGAAACAGAGGTTGGAGGGATGTAGTTTGGAGATGAAGGAAGAGACCATTCAGCACAGCACTACAGGTGGCCTCTAGAAGCTAAGAAAGGCAAGGGAACGGATTATGCCCTAGAGCCTGTAGAAGGAAAGCAGCTCTGAGGACACCCTGAGTTTAGCCTGTGAGCCCCAAATTGGGCTTCTGACTTCCAGGACCGTAAGATAATAAATGTGTATTGTTCAAGCCATTGTGTTCATGGTACTTTGGTACAGAAGCAATAGGTAACTAACACGCCTATCTGGAAGCACCCTCCTTCCTCCCCAAGATATAGTGGTGTCTTCCCTAAACATGAAACATGTACAATCTTGCACCTCTCAATTTTCCACAGCTGTTTAACATACATTCGTGATTTCTCCAATGTCAAGGGATTCATGGAACAGTGGTAGGCTGCAAAGAAAGTTTTACCGAACGTGAGAATACCAAGGAGAACATCTGTTCAAGACATTTGCAGGCTTACAGGAACATTCACAGCATATTAGTGGGGTGTAGTGAAACCCAATTCTGTAGGTTTGACAAATGTGGGATTCACTAAAGGTAGTTATGTGGGTATCAGAACTATTTTTAACATTTCGCCTTGGTGACATGTCCACATTATCAAAGCACCAATAAAGAGTGAAATAGTTTAATGTAATTCTCTGGAAAGTATAAATATATTTCCACTAAGTAGTAGAGAATCCTAGTTTCATTTGTATTATTTTTTCTAATACTTAAGTTGAATATAAATCTTTACAATTTTTTTTTAGTGTGTATTTATTTCTGAGACAGAGAGAGACAGAGCATGAGAGGGGGAAGGGCAGAGAGAGAGGGAGACACAGAATCCGAAACAGGCTCCAGGCTCTGAGCTGTCAGCACAGAGCCTGATGTGGGGCTTGAACTCACAACCGTGAGATCATGACCTGAGCCGAAGTCGGTCGCTCAACCGACTGAGCCACCCAGGCACCCCGGTTGAGTATAAATTTTAAGGGCATAAAAGCAGAGCCTTATTTATTTATTAATTTATTTATTTCTTATTTATTTATTTAAAAAAGCCTGTGACATTTCATTGTGATTAATATTTACTGGCAAAGCTAATTATAACATTAATATGTAAATAAAGTAATGCAATCACGTAAATATGCAAATATGTATCAGTGAACGTGTCACACTAAATGAACCAGTCCTTATTAAACCCAACTTCCCTTCAAATATATTTTTTGCTTAAAATTCTGGAGATTTTCTTTTAAATGAAATTGAGTCAACACTATTTCTTTGCTCTATTAAGAAATACACCACACGTCGATTTATTTTATTTATTTAGAACTTGGAGGGCAATAATAAAAAAAAAAACATCGGGAGATTTTTCCACCATTAGCTTGAAAATGAATAAAACAGAAAACATGCTGCATTGCAACTGTACAGAGTGAGGCAGCTGGTAGCTAGCTCTCCAAAAGCTTCCGGAGTATTTTCTTATACAGGGGGGCGTTCGGGTCTAGGCATATTTTCCTACCATTCTTCAGAGAAGCTCTGCCAGAGAAAAGATTTGAACTTAGGGTTAGACGCGTAGTGAAGCGGGGTGTGGAGGAACACAGGCTAAGGCAAAGGAGGCAGAGGGTAGGGCCCCGAAGCCAGTGCATGGGACTCACATCATCTGGGGAACGGGGCAGTGGACTGTCGCACCCATCACCTCCAGGCTGCGGATATGCTTGGGACGGACTTCGGAGGTGGTCTTCACGCACACGCAGCGCAGGTGCTCATCTCCTTCTGGGTCCCCTGAGGGTTGGGGGGGGCGGGGAGGCGGTGGAGGACAGAGCGGTGAGTCAGTGAACCTTCGAACTTACCTTAGGGATCTTTTTTCATTGCGTTTGGCTTTCATTTCCTCACCCATAAATCATACCTCCCTCAGAGAGAAGTGTTACTGACAAGATGGTAAATGGTGCACCGGGCAGCTCATGGCACAGCGCCCGCACACCTAGGCAGAGCTCAGAAGATTATAAAAATTCCACCCCAGCTGGGGGTTCCCCGACTGCCTGTCGTCCGCCCCCGTCCCCTCCATGCCTTACTTTAGCTCTTACCTCTGGGGAGGGCGACCACAGCTGGCAAGAGCAGCAGTCCCAGGAGCAGGAGCCCCGAGCTGGGCAGGGGCCTGGGGGCGCGGGCACCCACTCGAAGCCTCATGTCCAGCAGGTGCTAGCAGGAGCCGAGAGTGCAAGGGCAGTTGGGGCCGAGGCTTTGCACGCCAGTGGCTCCTAAGACTCTCCAGGCCGGTTTTATCCCCACTCTCAGTCCTGTCCTGTCCGGAAAACTGGGGCGGATGGTGGGGGAAGTGGAGACACTTCTGGGAAGGGTTAGGCCAGATCTGGCCAGCCAAGATTAGGAGGAAAAAAAAGAAGAAGAAGAAGAAGAATACTGGGGTCAGCTGTTTTGGCTGGGAGCTGGGAGCAGGAGCAACACCCTCAATCTAAATTCACGTACATGCACATGGGTGCAGTTAGAGCCAGTATTTGAACCTGTCTGTTGGCTTTGTTATGTGTTATTGTAGAGTTCTCTGTGATCACTATGTTGCCATTTATACAGGTGGTGCCTTCAGACCCTAGACAGTTTCTGTTTCTTTCCCAACTGGCAACAAACTGCCTTTTCAAGAACTGCTTATTTCTGCCAGCGTGTCCTGATTACCACGGAGTTGAGCTTTGTGGCTGTGTGTGTTAAAGGTGTGTCTTGGTAATTGTTTTCTTGCTCGTAAAAAGTTGAATTGGTCTTTGGGATGACTCAGCTCTGAATCTCACCCGAATGTGAAATTTCCTCGGTCTCTTGAACAGGATCTACCCTGCCCTACCAGCCACCCTCTAGGAAGCAAAGTCTGTTATCCTGGTCTATCCTCTTACCCTGAGAAAAATTATGAAAGTAATATTGGAATGCATTCATTCTGTAAAAACTTGGTGCCCACATGTTACTGCGTTGGGTTTGGCCCAGAAATGAGGTCAAGCAGGAGAGTTTCCAGGCCACATTTCCCAGAGCCTGCTGTGACCTGGACAAGTGCCAGTTTAAGTCAGGCTGCACTGTGGCTGGGTCAGTGATGTTCTAAGGAGGGCACAGAGCTTCTGGGAGTGGAGTGTAGAAAGATGTGGAAGAGGGGTGGAGGCTAGGTAACAAAATCCACAAAGTAAAGGTCAAGAGATCGATATGGACCATCTTCCCTTCCCTGAAAAAAGGATGACTTGGGCTCTTTTTTTTGTTTTGTTTTAAGTTTATTTTTCTTGAGAGAGAGAGAGAAGAGAAAGAGAGCAGGGGAGGGACAGAGAGAGAGAGAGAGAGGGAATCCCAGGCGGGCTCTGTGCTGTCAGCACAGAGCCTGATTTAGGGCTCAAACTCATGAACTGTGAGATCATGACCTGAATCGAAATCAAGAGTCAGGTGCTTAACCGACTGAGCCATCCAGGTGCCTTTACTTGGGCTCTTAAATAGGGCAAAGTATGTCCTCATCTCAAAGCCAGAGGTTTTCTGTCGCACTGATTAACAGTGAAGGGCATCAGTGGCCCACGGCAGGAAACTAGCTGACTTCTGAATGCTCAGGAGGACCAGGCTTCTGCAGGGCTATGCAATGTCCCTCCTCCACCTACAATGTTCTTTCTCTTAGTATCCCACCACTTGCCTTTCGGCTAAGTCCCATTCGAATTTCTGGTGTCTACCTAACATCACTTCCTCAGCGAGGCCTTTCCTGACAGCTACAGCTAATTGTGTTCCCTGTTGTGTCTTGTAGCATCCCTGCATTTGCGATCTCTCACTGATACAGATATTATACATGCAGATACATATGCATGTGTGCGAGTGTGTGTGTGTGTGTGTGTGTGTGTTTGAAAGTGTTTAAAATGTTTTCTAGGGCGCCTGGGTGGCTCAGTCGGTTAAGTGTCCAACTTCAGCTCAGGTCATGATCTCATGGTTTGTGGGTTCAAGCCCCAAGTCGGGCGCTGTGTCTCAGATTCTGTGTCTCCTTCCCTCTCTGTCCCTCCCCCGCTCGCACTCCGTCTCTCTCTCTCTCTCAAAAATAAACATTAAAAAAATTTTTTTTTAATGTTTTATCTCCCCACATGCAAAGCTGTATGAGGTGAGTGGTCATAATGTATATCACTGTTCTAGAACATGGGTAAGGACTCAATATAAAGTACTATATTCATGAAGATAATGTTGAAAATGATGATGCTGAGGCTTTGACTTGCTCCTCTGTCGGTTTCTTCACACAGTTAGAGCAAACCTCTATATCTGCAGGTGTCCCATCAGGTTGTGATTATTTGTCAACCTGTCAGCCCCTCCGACCAGACAGTGATCTCTTCAAGGACAATTCTCTGGGACTTACATATGTTGAACATCCAGCATCCAATGCAAATGGATGATCCAGAAGGTGCTGTAACTTACACAAGTGTATTGCACTAAAACTTGAGATCCCAAATAGGGTTAGTGGCAGAGGGGATGGATAGAAGAGATGGTTTGGGATATGAATGGGTGGCATACCGGATTTTACAACCTTACCCCCAGATGTCAATGTTTACAGGAAGTAGTACGTGTCATTAAGTGATTCTTTCTCTGCATTACATGAAATAGTTTAATGCACACAAAAACGAAAGACATGTGCATCTTAGGAGGTATCGCATAGTGGAAAAAACCTGTGTCATGTTTCAGGAGCTGACCCTGTTGGTAGCAGGAGGAAACCACTAGAGAAATGAATGAAATGTCTGAGCTCTTGTGAATTATTGGAGAAAAACTAATGAAAACGATTGCAATCCCCACTTACTGCTTTATTATATGTTTATATATATGTGTATATATATTAACTATCATTTAATAAATGCATTTATTTTGTAGACGAAACATTTTAAGGCACTGAGCCTATACTGATGAGGAGATAATAAAAGTAGATCTTAATATACAAAATTTGTGAACTAAATGCTTAATACGTGAGTGTTCCCCCAAAGTCCATTTACAGATTGGGGTTGGTGAACTTGTTTCTCCTTCAACCATCAAAGTATGCTGCTTGCGATCAGGTCCTATTTTTGTGTGCCAATAACATCGCGATATAGAATATAATCTCTTCATTAGAGAAAGAAGAATCGGGGAACGTGGTGTGGTGGTTAAGAGCAGAGCTTTAATTACTCACTCTGTCACCTACTTATTTATCTGATCTTGCGGCAAATTTCCTAATCTCTTTGAATTTCAGTATTCTTCTGTAGAACACTGGGAATGCTAATAGTACAACAAATAAAATAATAGCTAACATTTATATAGGGGTTCTTGTGGGGCTTCTAGCCCTTTGAATCTATTAACTCTTAATTCTCACAGCGATTGTCAGACAGGCAATATTATTATCCCATTTTAGAGATGAAGAAACTAAGGCACAGAGTGATTATGCAACCTGTCCAAAGTTACACAGCTAGTAAGGGGTAGAGCTAATTCACCCAATTATTCTCTTTACAGAGGATGAACTCTTAACCAGATCATATCTATCTTGTGAGAATCATTTAATTCATCCATACAAAACACTTAGTATGCCAGGCATATTAAAATTTATCCAAAAATTTTCACTATTATAATAAATTAAGAATGACACACATCAGTGGCATGTGGGTGGCTCAGTAGGTTAAGCGTCTGACTCTTGATTTCAGCTCAGGTCATGATCTCACAGTTGAGGAGATTGAACCCCGCATCGGACTCTGTGCTGATAGCATGGAGACTGCTTGGGATTCTCTCTCTCCCTCTCTCTCTGCCCCTCTCCTGCTTGCATGTACATGCTATTTTTTGCTCTCTCTCAAAAATAAACAAATAAACTTAAAAAATAATAATAATGGGGGCGCCTGGGTGGCTCAGTCGGTTAAGCGTCCAAATTTAGCTCAGGTCATAATCTCACAACTCGTGAGTTTGAGCCCTGCATCAGGCTCTATGCTGACAACTAAGAGCCTGGATCCTGCTTCAGATTCTGTGTCTTCCTCTCTTTATGCCCCTACCCCACTCGTGTTCTCTCTCTCTCTCAGAAATGAATAAATGTTTAAAAAAAATTTTTAAATAATAATAATAAATTTAAAAATCTAAAATTGACACAGATCATCAACTAGTGATTTTGTGTGCTGTATTGAGAAATAAATGAAGTGTAAAAAAAAGGGGGAGGGGTTAGTAAGGCTTTTTCCCTCAACAATTCTGTTAAAATTAATAATATATGACTGCAAAGCAACAAGTTTTGATTTCATGTTAATACTTCTGTGAGGATAGTGTGGGTATAAATTTAAGGGATTAAGAAATAAATGACCAGGGGCGCCTGGGTGGCTCAGTCAGTTAATCGTCCGACTTCGGCTCAGGTCATGATCTCACGGTCTGTGAGTTCGAGCCCCACGTCGGGCTCTGTGCTGACAGCTCAGAGCCTGGAGCCCCTTTCAGATTCTCCTGTTCATGCTCTGTCTCTGTCTCAAAAATAAATAAACGTTGAAAGAAAGAAAGAAAGAAAGAAAGAAAGAAAGAAAGAACAAACCAGAGGGAGCGGGGAGAGAATGGGCAAAATGGGTGAAGGGGAATAGGAAGTCCAGGCTTCCAGTTATGGAATGACTAGGCCACGGGGATAAAAAGCACAGTGTGGGGAATGTAGTCGATGGTGTTATAATGATGTTGTACGGTGTCAGGGGGGTAGCAGCACTTGGGGAGCACACAGCACAAGGGAGAGAGATGGTCAGTCACTCTGCTGAAATGAATGCAACTTTGGCCATCAGCTATATTCAAATAAAAAACAAATGTAAAAAAAAAATGAAAGCTCTGTTTCTTATAAAACAATGATTAGAAGTCTGCCAACGTGTGAATTTTTTATTTTCGTATTCACAAGGTTGATTCCACTACAAAAATTGTAAGCAGACAGGATGTGAATGCAAATATATACGAACATTCCAGGTTAAAACATTTAACACCATAGAGAGCCTACGTTATTATTAGGATTATTGAAAATACTGGAGTGTTTTTAATAGACAGAATGTTAATGCTGTTCATCATATATTTTTTTATTCTATAGTATTAAATGTATTCACTTTAAAGTAAGTAACCACAGCTTACAAGACTCACATTCTACAACTTTATTATTTTTTAGGGTTTGAAGGCTAAAATAAACACTAGAAAAACCTTTCAAAAATGCTTGGAGGCAAAGTATCCTAAGACGAAGACAATGAAAAACTCTATTAAGTCCCTAAATAAATCAACAAACATTTATTGAGCAAGTGCTCTATTCTGGGCTCTGTGTGATTCCTAATAACAATGGCCATTATGGAATCTATTAATCATCATGAGTATAGCTAGTCTCACACTCAAGTAGAGCAAGAGAGGTTAACACGCATGTAAGTATTTGGAAAGAAAATTTTAAATAAAGGAATGCAAAGCATAGTGCCACATTTAGCCAGGAGTCAGGGAACAAACCATATATTATATTTTGGCAGTAAGTTTGCTTACTGTTATCTTCTCTCTGTCATCTATGAACCAGCCTTCTCAGAATGTCATGCGACTTTTCGAGGCAGAATTGAACACATATCCAAAGTTCAATACAATATGAGTAGGTATTTTGGATAAATAAGAACTCCAGAAAGTCGAACCTTCAAACTCCTACTCTTCTTGGGAGATAGAAAGATTTGACACAAAGCGAACAGATTAAGCCACTGACCCACTACTTTCCAAAATTTTCTGGACTATTTTCTTGATTTTGGGAGCTTCTGGGTCCAGGCAGACTTTGTTCCCATTCTTCAGCGTGGCTCTGCAAGAGGGAATGGAATGATCTGTGAGTGCCCTGGCCTGACCCTCAGAAGGCATTCACCGGGCTGGATGGATTAAACTGCGTCGGTGGGGACAGAAGCAGAGAGTTTCCCTAATGCCCAATGAGGCAATGGTACAAAAACAGGGACTTACATCACTTCGACGCTGGCACAGTGGGGTCCTGCCCTGAGCACCTCCAAATTCTGGATGTTACTTGGGTGAATGCCAGAGACGGTTTTCATACACAGGCAGCGAAGTTCAACGAACGGCTCCACGTCTGCACGTTTAGCTAGGGTAGAAAGCTTGACTCTGTTAGTGGTCCCGATTCTTGCGGAGATCTTATCTAGTGGCTTGTTTCCTTAGCCCCTTATTTGTTAACTGTGCCGCTCTCCTAAAGTCGCTGCGTCTATGACCGTCCGATCTTTAGTAAAGTACCCTGGCAGAATGCCTTGGCACACGTGAAGTGCCCACTCAGCATACCCTCTCCTCCCGGAGGTACTGGTGTAACGGCCTCTCCAGCCCCAGGAGCGACCGTGCAGACTTTCCCCCAGGCCCTGCTGCAGCAGAAGCAGCCACAGCTGCAGAGAGGCAGGGACTCCACTCTCAGCGCTCCCGCAGTTTCTCTTACTTAACCCAGAGGGAACCAGCGTGCTCAGGAACAGCGACAGCAGTAGCAAGCCCTGTAGGACCGGAAGCCGGCTGGTGCTGGAGCAGGAGGAGGTAGAACTGAGGCCCATGGTGGAGACGACTAAGCTGGAGTCGGTCCTGGAGGCCTCGGTGCGAGGGCGAATTGCTGCCTCCAAGTCTGCGGTCATGGTGTCTCATGCTCTCCCGATGCCTTTTATACAAGCCCCTCGAGGCCAGCAAGGAGAAAAAAGATAGGGAAGAAGGGATGGTGTGTGGAAATACATGTGGGAGGATGGGCAAGTTGTGCTCAACCCAGATAAACACCAGGCAGGTTGGGGTTCCTGCTCAATTTTATTTATACTTCCCTTCACACTGTGCTCTCCGCACCCCCCTTCCCCCATTCTTAGTACCCATAACCTTTACACGAATATAACCTTCCACGTAGGGAGGTAAGAACTAAACTGAAGTCTTACACAAATTTTCTTTGTGTATCTACATGATAACACTCTGCTTTTCCTATAAGGCAATTTCTAGGCTTAACAGACACTTTATGACTATCTGAGAGCATACATATATGGCCCTTTCCAGTTGCCAAAGAAAGCAGATGTTCCTAACTCGGTTGCTGAAAAATGTTAGGATTTGTTTGTAGTATGTGCATAAAGTAGGAGCCAATTACCGCAAAAGGCCCACTTTGCGTATCAGTTTGTGGGTTGCTTCTGTTTTCAGAATGTATTATTTTTTTCTAATGTCATCCAGAAACTAGAAGAAAAGCGCCTCCTCCCTCTTGTTGTAAAATAAACTGCTTGTTGAGTCTACTCTAAAAAGCAACACCCAGCATATTTCCTTTTTCTTTTATTTTTAATATTTCAGGGAAGTAGGTAATATAATTCATCATGAAAGGTTCATACACTGCAGATGTATGTGGAATAAAACATGTAAATTTCTCTTCATCATTATTCTATATCCTCACTCTCCAGTGGAAACCTTAGATAACAGTTTGATATTAGTTTTCTGTTCTGTCTACATTTATATACACACATATGTGTATATAGACAGACACACACGTCACTCGTAGAGAAACACATATATCAATAGAGGTAGACGTAGATTTCTTAATATAAATGGGATCATTAGATGGTTTGCTTTTGCCCTTCAAAAATATGCCTTCAGCATCCTTTCATGCTACCCCAAGGTCATCTTTCCCCATCCTTTTTAATGGCTGCGTGACATTGTATGGCATGGGCAATCCTCAACCAACTTCTCTCTTTTTGGTGACCTTGAGGGTGTTTCCAGGTTTGCAGTGTTACAAACTGCAACAAAATCTCTGTTCCTCAATTCTTAGAGCGCAATCATGAGTCTTGATCTCAAACCCTAGGTGATATAGAGAAAGCACCTGCACGTCACAGGCTGGCTTGTGTGTGTTATTGTCTGGCTCTCGCTTTCTTCTATGAGACTTGCTTCCTCAACACACTTTTGAAGGTAGAGGCATGTCCTAGGTTTCTTTGAATGCTTTAGGGATTTTTTGGTGTGTAGGATAATACATTACACAGTGGGTCTTAAACAGTGTTGGTGAGTAGATCAATGAGTATCGTATGAAGGAAAGTTTTTAATCAAACACAATCCTCAGACCAAACTCCATCTGGTCCCAAGTACCTATAGTATAAAGAGGTGATTTGGAAGCCTGGGAATAACGGACAAGGTTCTAGCCACAAGCTGTCTTCCTATTACAACTATGTACAAATCTTACACAATATTATTTAAACTTCTCATTATTTGCTTATGTTTTATACCTTTAACATTTTGGAAGAAACTCAAAATATTCAAATGTACAAAATTACATTTTCTATCAAAAGAATGAATACAGTCAATTATTGTTTCCAATTGTTTTTTCTTTCAACTTTAAAGCCAATTCTCCCTCTTGTTTAAGTTAGACGACACCTACTTAAGTTCATCTGCCCTGTTTTGTAAATGCATTTCTCTTTCTCACCCCTTTAGCTTTCCCCATGTATCTTACAGTCTGGCAGTAGAACATATTAAAATGATTTTCCACCTCTTCCAACTCAGAAATTCATAGTCTAAGAAGCAAAGTCAAGAAAAAGGTTAAGCTGAAAATGACTATCCTTCTTAGAGCTGAGATGTGGAGTGAATAAAGAGAGATTCTCAGCAGGAAACAGAGTAAGGAGAGTGAACGCCTTTCTAGTTCTTCCTGAGCGATGACTTTATAGTCTTTCCTCATTATTGTGATTGAAATGTTATTCATTCTCTGGTCGGATATACTTTTATTCAAATGTAAGCTCAAAAACATTTTCAGAGCAAGATATAAAGTGTGGGTTTTTTTTTTTTTTTAAGTATTATAGTGTCTTTTTTTTTCCCCCATCCATCACAGCCCCAACACATATTGTTTGCTGCATTTATTAGTTTCACTGGATACTTTTCCCTCTATACACACACTATCCAAATTTCTTTCCTGGTTCATTTAGTACCAGGAAAGCGGTAGGCATGTCGCAGAGTATCATTAAGCCATTGTCTTAATCAACATATTTGTCACAAAACATACAACGTCAGCAAGGTTCGTGAGGAAGCATTAACAAATTTCTTGAGTCACTAAAATTTCACAAGCCTATTAGTTGGCACTTGAGGTAAATAATGTTTTTCTAGCTTTTGCTGATTCAGTAAATATTAAGTATCTAGTATGTGCCAGATGTTTAAAAGTTCTCCTCATTGGGTGACTTGGTCATTGTGCTATTTCTTTTTTTAAAAATGAGACCTCAGGGTGCCCAGAGGCGGTTCAGTCGGTGAAGTGTCCAACTTCCTCTCAGGTCATGACCTTGCGGTTTGTGGGTTCAAGCCCATGTCGGGGCTCTGTGCTGACAGCTCTGAGCCTGGAGCCTGCTTGGGATTCTGTCTCCTGCTCTCTCTGCCCTTCCCTCGCTCATGCTCAGTCTCTGTCTCTCTCTTTCAAAAATAAATACACATAATTTTTTTTTTTTTACAGTGAGACCTCAAATACTTGTGCAAAGCAATGGGTCACCAATACCAATGTGATGTGGTTACCACTATACTGCTAACTGTGCTAACTGTATTACTTTCATTTGCACCTGGTAGGTTGTTTTTGTTTTTGTTTCCATGAAGAGAAACACAATACAAACTCTGAAAAACTGGCTTACTAAGTGGATAAAAGATACTTTGAAGTCAGTTATTCAATGAAAAGAAGCTTATACAAAATAGTATGTTTAAACAAATGCTAGAAAGTTAGTGTCAAAGTTTTTGGGTTTTAAAATAACTGGGCAGCCTTTTTATGGATCCAACATTGTCACGCTGTTTATTAATTTAATTCTTCTGGTGTGGTAAGTTACTTTATCTCTTTTTCCTTTAAGTCATTGTATAAATAGCAGAGTCCCAGTCATTTAGGAAACTAGCAAGGTTTCAAAGACTCAAACAACATATCTGTTAGCTCTTTTGAAAGAAAATATCTAGACATTGGAGGAGCGTTACCCACTAAAATAAAGCATAGATTAACTGTCATACATAAAAGATTTTGAACTGACATCTCCCAAGTATGAAGGAAATAAGCTGTCATTCGCAAATTAGTCATAAAAGCAATTAGTACAGAAGATCTTGGGGATAATGCAATTTGGGGTCTTGCTGTCAAAGCACCTTAAGTAATCAATTGAAATACTAGAGGATAAAAGATTTCCTCTATGTGCTGAAACCAAATATGTTTTCTGTATGATTCTCAGTTGACAAGAAGAACCCAGACCTTAATTACTCTGGCGCTCGGCACCCAGAGGTGAAGCCTGGGGTGGGGTGGGGTCAGGGAAGGAGTAGGGAGGGCGGAAGAATTGAGGGGGAGTGTCTTCCTGGGTGCTGTTGGACAGAAGCCCCGCAAAAGTTCGAGGAGCTGGGAATTTTCACTTTATTTATTTATTTATTTATTTATTTATTTATTTATTTTTAAAGAAAGAAGCCTCTTTTTTTTTTTTTTTCAACGTTTTTTTATTTATTTTTGGGACAGAGAGAGACAGAGCATGAACGGGGGAGGGGCAGAGAGAGAGGGAGACACAGAATCGGAAACAGGCTCCAGGCTCCGAGCCATCAGCCCAGAGCCCGACGCGGGGCTCGAACTCACGGACCGCGAGATCGTGACCTGGCTGATGTCGGACGCTTAACCGACTGCGCCACCCAGGCGCCCCGGGAATTTTCACTTTAATTTAATGCCAATTAATATTAGCCATTGAGCATCAAATGCATAACGACCCTCTCGTGTAACAAGTCAAGCCCAAATTTAGTGGCTTACGACAATATATTACTTCTGATGGTTCCATATGTTAACGAGTGGTACTTGGACCTCACTTGAGTGGGTGTCATCAGAGCACAACTGGAAACGCTGAGAAGTCCAACATGGCCTCTCCCACATGGAAGGGGCTTGTGCCGGCTGCTGGGGTAACTTCATCCCCCTGCTCCTCCTTCTCTTTCAAGTAGCATTATTGTACTTCTCAGGAGAACAGGAAGAATGGAAAGAAGGAAGGAAGGGAGAAAACGATAGAAGGAAGGAGGGAGGAGAAAGGAGAGCTGGGAAGGGAAAAGAAGGAAGGAAGAAAAGTAAAAAGAAAAGGTAAGACAAAGGCCCTCCACTCTCCCCCCCTTCCTTCCCCTACTGTCCTCTCCTCCTTGCCCCCTCTGTTCCCCCCATTCTTTTCCATCTCCTCTCATCCCTCCCGGCCTCTCCCCTTCTCTGACCTTTCCTCCCCCACCCTTCCCTCTTCTCTTCTCCTTTTTTCTCCCCTCCCCTGTCCCTGAAACCCGGATGCACCGCCCACACTCCTTCCCTTTCAGGATCTTCTGGATGGTGCACCACAGCTGTCTCCAGTCGCTGGAAATGATGGCTGCAGTCAGCTCACAACTGAGACCTTCTCTGGGCACAGCCCAGGGCCCCAGGGGTCTCACCCAAAGTTGTCCCCACTCCCCAGAGGTAGCCCACATCTAATGACCTGTCAGCGGGAAAGTTTGGAGGTCTGCTCCCTTGCCACAATTCAGAATAGCTCTAGAAGGCTACCCCAGCCCCAAAGCTTCTCATAGGATCGCCTGGTCTTCTGTTGTAACAGCAGCTCTCCTTCTCTCCGGTTCTTTACTTCCTGACAGATGTTAATCTTTAGAGCACTCCTCAGTAAACTTCCTGCACGCAAATGTCCTCTCAGGGTTTGATTCTGGGGAATCCCACCCGAGAGACCCTTTCTCTCTCTTTTAAAAAAATCTAGTCCCTTATCATTCAGCTTTCGAGTAAAGCTTTGTCAGAGAGAATTCAGTATATTGGCCACCATAAGACCTTAACTGAGGCTGAAAGCTTCTCATTTTTGTAATCTCCGTATCTCAAGAATCCTGTACTGGGTCTGTTCTGTAACAAGATTATCAATAAATGGGTATTGAGGGATGAATATTTATAAGAAGAAAAATATACCGTATATGTTGGTAATACTAACACATGAATGACAGAAAAAAAAAAAAGACAGAGAATATGAATACAATTGTTCCCAGAAGCTTCTTAAAAATGACTTGTGGAAACAAATCCTGCGCTAAAACTTAAGGATCCATGCATAGATAGAAAGAACACAGATACATTTGAACAAAATGATGGCACTTAAACTACAGAGCTCTCAGTTTTCTGACTTTAAATTAGGGAATAGGAACTAATATTTGTCAAGTACCTACTCTGTTCCAGGATCAGCCTTTAGTGCCTGTGAGACAGATATTATTACTGTACTGATTTTACAGATGAGAAACCCGAGGGATGGAGATGTTAAATAAATTGCCAAGGACAAATAGCTGGAAGTACTCAAAACCAGATTTGAAACATAATTACCCTGACTTTGTATTGTACCACAAACTGTAAAGAATTACAATTACTGACCTCTCCAGCTGGAAACCAGTTAGCGATTTTTCTCTTTGTTCAGCCTAGAGGTGGGTCAGAAACAATCATCCCACATTTATGTGGCAGTGGAATCACATCTTTTAAGAATGTGGTTTTTGGGGCGCCTGGGTGGCTCAGTCGGTTAAGCGTCCAACTTCGGCTCAGGTCATGGTCCCTGAGTTCAAGCCCCGCGTTGGGCTCTGTGCTGACACCTCAGAGCCTAGACCCCGTTTCAGATTCTGTGTCTCCCTCTCTCTCTGCCCCTCCCCTGTTCATGCTCTGTCTCTCTCTGTCTCAAAAATAAATAAACATTTTAAAAAAATTAAGAAAAAAAGAATGTGGTTTTTACAGAGGAGGTAGGGGTTCTTGCAATTTCTCAATATTTATGAAATAGGACTCTAGACTTCATAGAAAGAAACTTTTGCATGTAAACTCTAAGTCTCCCTATGTCATTATTTCACTGTACATATTTGAAGTATGAACAATCCTTTTCGGGAATATAATATTAATTTTGCTGACTAAAAGCAAACCAGGACGGTCAGCCAAAATTACAATCATGTGCATTCTCTCTGTCTTCCGTGATTCAGTCAAGGAGGCAAGTCAAAATCCCCAGGTACTCATTCTGTCTGGTAAATTTCTCAATTTGTAACATCCAGGAAAGACTTTTGAAGTTAAATACAATATGAAAGCTACCCGCAGTGATTTGCCTTATGCAAGAATTACAAGTATGATAGAAAAACAAAGCCACTAGTCAGATTTATCATAGATCTTGTCATACCTTCAAGAATTGAAGGATTATGTGAATGTGTCACACCCAGAGGCAAGCAGGAAAATGTGGTAAAATGAAGGGCATTAATTAAACATTGGAAATTGTCTGGAGGGGGGCAGTAACAGATATTTTAGCTGGCCTCTTGTTCAAGTCCTAGTGCTTTCATAACTGAGAGTGAGTTTCAGATAGACAGTAGAGTGAATGTGGTATTTAGGAGTTTGTGTGAGGAAAATGTATCTCTAGAAGACTTACAGTGGGTTAATTTCCCCCAGATATATTAGCCATTGAATTTGCTAGTGGTAAGATAAATGGTAATGCTATTATTAGTGAGTAGTAACTGCCAATGAGGGTCATGTATAGGTTATACTTCTGTAATATCATCTCTTTTCTTTATAGAACAACCAATTATAGCATGAGCATGACAAACAGAATTGCAAGAATACTACAAATGAGGTCTTACTCTATGGTCCATAAAGAAACCAAACTTATAAGTCTTGTTTCTGGGTAAAACAAAGATCTTGAATGATGGCAAAGAAAAAAGTAATCAGTAATGTTTATTTCTTCCAGAACATACACTTCACCTCTTGAAAGGACATTTAATATGCTTTCATTTATTATTGTCAGGCACTGACTCCATGAGTATTTTGGGGCTGGTATGACAAATAAGAGATTATTTAAAACACTGAAATTTATAGTTCACACATCTATGGTAATTTGATTTGCTTTCTCAATGTTTCCCTAATATTAGTATATGATTCATAGGTTCAAAGGGAAAAAAGCACTATTTGGGAGAGTAAAAAGATCATGAAAGTTTAAAAATTTTTGAGGTATTTTGTTTTTTTTTTCAATATTGCTAAAAAATTGGTCAGTAAATCATCTCTTTAAAATTTTCCATACCTTTGTATCTTCCTGTCTTTCTCCCTTTTCTGTGTTACGTAGAGCTATATTAATACATAATAATGATGTATTACTATAATTACTGTAATAATACATTAATAATATGTTAATAACATATACTAATCTAATAGGTGTTTTATGTATAAGGAGAGAGATGAAAAGATGTAGAATAATTAGCTTAGATATAGATGTGTTAATAATATATTAGCATGTACTAATAAATACATATGCACCAATATAAGCATATATATTGATCCAGTTGGTGTATGTGTATCTGCATATCAACTGGATTAGTCTCCTTCCTTTCATTTTCTTGCTTTTCCTAAGGATGAGTTATTTACATGAAATTGCTATTTTGATACTGAGAGACAGTGGGACTCCTTCAGTCCGGACCAGTCTTCTGCTTAAGCACCTACTATGGGCTAGGCAATGTTCTAAAAACAGAAACGAACGTGACAAAGGTATTCTGGCCCTCATGGAGCTCACAGTGAAGCTGGAATAGACCCTAAATAAATGACCACAGGGATATAGTCTCTATGGATTCTACAGTCATGTCAGTGACAAAATGTTATGAAGGAAAAGAACAAAGTGCTATGAGAGGATGTAAAAGAGGGCTTCATCTGGGGAGGGCAAGGATCAGTGAGGTCCTCAGTGACAGGTCAACTGACTTCAAAGGGAGAATGGAGTTGGCCACGTGAAAGTGAGGAGTAGATGTTACAGGTTGAGGGGACTACCTACCCCAGGGCTCTTGTTAGATTACTTGTAGACAAGCTGAAGAAAAGAGAGTAAAGGAATTACCATTTATGCAACATCACATTGAGCAGGTTACTGATGTTAGGACACTGTCTAATAACCTGAGGTTCAGGATAATTTATTAATTCCTTAAGTCAATCTGTGGCAGGTATTGGGGATGCAGAGATGCATATGGTTGACGATCGAGGAGAACTCTTACGTATAAAGAATGAAGAAACTCACAAACAAACAAAAAACCCCACGATACAATATTTGCTATTCAAAAACACTGAAATATTTAGAAGATCCTTAGGAGAATATCAAAATGGAAACCACAAATTCTTCTGGGAGTGCCAAGGAAGACTTCCTGAGGGAAGCATTGTTTGAGCTGAGTTCTAAAGGATGAATAAGCTTCCTCCTATAGGCAGAAAGTGGTGAGGCCCTTCCAGGTAGAGGCCCTACCAAATGCAAAGGTGTGGACCCAGGAAAGAACACTCCCAATTAGGGAACTAATAAGCTCTTGATTGCAAGGGTGCAAAGGACCCGTGAAGTTAAAGTAGTCATCAGGAGTCAGTCAGATGAGACAGAACTGAATATGCCATGTTTCACAATTTTTATTTCCCATCTAGGAAATAGGGAACCAGTTAAGGATTTAAGGTAAGGAAGCCTTACCTTAAATTTGTGTTTTCTAAACAGCCCAAAGGCTGTTGGTGCTCTGAAGGAGTAACTGGAAGGGGACTGATCTTGGAGAAAGGTTGAACTTATACAGTGGGCTCCGGGGGGAAATGAGGGTCCTCTCTGCTAGCCAGAGAGTAGCATAGTTACTTCTCAGATAATGCAGAATTAAAGATAAGCAAAGTTTTTGCAACAGTATCACAAGGAAGAAACAACATAAGTAAATTTTATGTATCTTTTATTTTTTCCAAAGAACAGAAGAAGTACCATAAACCAATAAGACATATGATGAAAAGTAATTTTAACATCGCAGGTGTGATGCATAGGTAATTCTTTATAACAAAACGGTCAAAACCTCAGCCTGCGTATATTTCTTGAAAACCAAATGTGAATCTATATTTAAATGGCGCAAATACATTTTCAAAACTGCCAGAGTACAGGTCATGGTTACGTTTGCCTTTGTTGCTAAAAAATGCAAACAATGCATTTCTATTAAAACTGGAAGTAGGGAATTTACCTATTTCCCAGCTTCTTCATTTATCCAAAACATCTTTAGTGACTAGAATAAAAGTACTCCTAGCAAAATGGTTAATATATACCACAAAATCAAAGTTTAACAAGTAAGTCATGACATTATGCCATACTAAGAAGACATCATATGTCTAAAGTTATAGGAAAAGAATATATTAGTCCTTATAGAACTTAAACATTTAAAAATTCTAAATAAGGAAATATATTTTATACAGATAACTGCACGATACGCTCAGCTTTCTAAGGCAATACAACTCAGCATTCCAGGTCTAAGAGCAAGGAGTTCTCCTGACATATTCCCCAAGAAACAATACTAAAATATTTCCTGTTTCATGAGGAGTAAAGATAGCAATATATCTTCACATACAGCATTCTAATGAAATACCATTCACACATGAAATCCCCAGCCTCCTCAGTAACAGTATCAGGGATATATTCTAAAATGACAAAAGTCACCTTGAAGGATTAACAACCAGTGATTTTTGACTCACAGTTCGGTCAATTGCCAAAGGTTTCAATAGCACAGCAGGCAAATAACAGCAAATAAATAGCAGGGAATACTATGTGAAGTACTTCAGGACCGGGGCGTTAAGCTGGAAGGACAAAAGTAAATCTTCGCTCAGCCCTTCTCTCACAAGTAGGGGGTTCATGAAGAAGCCTAACTCACTGGAGAAAACCAGCCTTTGCTTTTGTCTTCACTGGGTCCTGAGACACGCAGAAAACGGCTCGGCCAAGGAACTGGGCAATTTTTTCCAACGCATGGTCCTTTCTCTTAATCAGCCTTTTTCCCACTGTTGAGAAAAGAATTATATCAGTTGAACCGAATTTCCACACTCGCTCTACTCCAACCTGTTTTCAAAACACAGAGCTCAAGCCCGATGAAAAGCCAAGGGTGGACTCAAGGACTATACTCACAACAAAATACATTTCAGTCATGATCTCTATGGAACCCTCTATGACAATTAGATTGGTGATAAAAAAAAGTTTCCCCGGGACTTTGCTGAACAGCCCCCCCCCCCCCGCCCCCTCTTCAAGGATCTTTTATCCCAAGCGTGGTCTCCAACGGGTAGGCAATGCCAGCCGTTGCAGAGAAGAAGGACCTTGAGAAGTCTACGCTCTCAAAAGAGATTACAAAGCACAAAGATCAAAGGGACAGTGTACCTGTCTAAGATTTTCTGGATGGCTTTCTTCATCACAGGGGTTTCTGGATCCAGACAGACTTCCTTCTTGTTCTTCAGGGTGGCTCTGCAGACACACACACACACACACACACACACACAAAAGGATGAGCCCTCGAGCCACGGGAGCTGAAGACTCGGGCTGAGGGACTTCTCTCCTGTCAAGGTCACAGTGGACACCGCGGCGCACGAGGACTTACATGACTTCCACCTTGGGACACTGTGGCCCGGCCCCGATCACCTGCATCTTAACGATCGTTTTGGGATGAATCCCCGGTGTGGTGGTTAAACACACGCAACGCAGCTCCCTCACTATGACCGCGACGGGACCGGCTGGGGCACAGAGACAGAGGGAGAGAGACACCGTTATAGGGCAGGTGGGAGGAGAGCTCTCCCCGCGCCCGCCGGCCCGGGGCACCTCCGCGCTCCCGGGGCGGCCGCGGAGGCTGGGCGCGCCGCCCTGCCCGGGTGCGTGCCGCGTGCCGTGCGCTCTCACCGCTGGCGAGGGGCCCCGGCGGCGTCAGCAGCAGCAGCAGCAGGAGCAGCGCGCACAGCGAGCCCGAAAGGCGCGGGGCGCGGGCGGCGCGGCTCGGCGGGAGGCTCATGGCGGCCACGAGTGCGGCGAGGGGTGCGGGTTCCAGAGGCGGGAGAGGAGCCCGGATTTGAAGCTCCCTCGCACTGTGGCTTCCCCAAGTTCTCCGCATCCCTTTTATCGGCACGGGCCCCTTCCCCCCCTCCGCAGGAAGCTCAAGCCTTGGGATGCTTGGGAAACCCCCTGGAGGAGGGGGGCGGGGAGGGGGCTGGGTGGAGGGGGGCTGAGCAGAAGGAGTTGAGGAGGAGGGGGGCTGGGAGGAGCTCCCTGCACCGGTGGCGTGGTGGGCGGACTTGGTAGCCGCGCCCCGTGGAGGATGGAGCTGCTGCTCCCGCCGGCGGTGGGGAGCGATCCTGCAGGGATTTCATCCCGTAGGCCAGCCCCGGCTAGCGCAGGCCAGCTTCTCCTGGGGACAGAGCCCTTTGCGGGTTGTCCCTGGTTTCCGGCTGAAGAGGAAGACCGGAACCAAACTGGCAGGTTTGACTTCAGACAAATTTCTGAACGTTCTTGCTTATTTATCATCATCACCACCATCACCACCACCATTCAGGAAATGTCAGCGGTGGTGGAAACTGCGCTGAATTGAAAGGCACTCCTCTCCCGCTTTCAGGCGGGTCATTCTAGGTTCTTCGAATCAACTTAACGATCCTTTGGACTTCGGCTAGCTTCAGAGGCCAAGATACTTCGATGGAGGTGTCTCTACTCCAGCTTGGCGTCAGTGGCAGGAAGGGACTCCCAAAGCAATTCTAACTGGAAATGCCACCCTTGTAGTTTGCAGCAAGCATATGCGCGTCCGGGTGGTCCTTAAAAATCTTCAAAAATCACTCAGCAAACTGGCCTGGAAGATAGTGACTTGCTTTCCACCGTTCAGTTCGCTAGTGAAGCCGAGGAGGTACGGTCTTTGGGGATGTGATGGGGTTGGGTGAGCGCAGACTTAAGCGGTGACAGAGAGCTGAGCCTCGTCAGGCTCCAGACTCTAGCCAGGTGTGTAACTGACCCACTTTGGCCAAGCTGTGGCAGGCTGCCAAGTCTGAGGGATTCTTCTGGGAGTTTGGTCTGGGCATTTGAATCAATTTGTTAGCAAGACAGCACCCACTCTGGCCTCACTCAACTTCACAGAAGGAAAGGGGGATCAAAGACATTGGCTTCTGGAATGATTTAGCTTCATGGTTAGTGGCTGCTTTAGTGCACAGGCCTGCTTTAATCCAAGTGAGCTCGGAGCTGCCCCCTGAAGTTAAGGGGTGAAGTGCCTTCCTCACCCTCTCTCATAACTGTGGAAACAGAACACCCAAGTATTAATGGCCAGGCCTTTCACACGTCTACCTCCGTGCAAGGCATGAGTATGATATTGGAATGACACCTAGATTTTCTTTCATGGCAATCTAACTAGATCCTCTTCTGGATTGTTCTCGGTACCCTTGTCCTCACGGTAGGCCAGCAAAGGCAATGGGTAAACGTGATGGCAGTTGGAAGCTACTACTTTCCTTGTCCCTCAAGACCCTGGGGAGTTGCACTGACTCCTCCCTATACCTTCCTGGGCAGAACATCACCACCATTGGCGGGCAAGGGGGAAGTCTCATACACCTTTAGAACTTTTGGTCTGGAAGGAAACTTAAAAAATTCTCTAGTGGAGGGAGGCTGGGAGGCTTGGCCTCACTTTGTGGGGAAGCTAGATGGGAAGTTCGCTATCCTGCACAGCTTCCTGATACCATCAGCATCAGACCTGACTCAGCTGATACAACCCTTCATCCTTCTAGGGAGTGGTAATCTGGGAAAACAGCCTGCAGATTTTTTATATTGACTTTTTAGAGACTAGACTGCATATAAAGACCAGAGGTAAACCTCACTGATACGGAGAAAATAAAACTTCAAAAATGTGACTACAAATCGTGGGCAATTAAATTCAACTTGACCGAAGCGGGGAAACCACAATATGATAAGACTCTGGGGGAAAAAACCCACCATAATGACATAGGTTATTGAGGGGTGTGTGTGTGTGTGTGTGTGTGTGTGTGTGTATTTAGGTTAGTTCCAAATGATCTATTTTAAATATAAATGAACATATGAGTTATTTTGGCATGAAATGGTGAGTTCGGAGAACGGTCATGAGACGTGATTTCCAGTTCCTCCTGACACTCTTATAGCTTTTCTTGCTTCACTTGGTTTGTACTCTGAATCAACTTGCCGTGGATTATTTGTGAAATATAAGGCAAGAAATTTTTTTTTTTTGCAGTTGGCAAGCAGATAATAGAAAGTCCCCGCTAGAAGTGGGTTGTTGGGTTGCCCAGCCTAACCAGGAAACAGTGTGCAACTTAACCTGGGTTCTCACTGAAATCATGCTGGCCCTTTGCCCATGTGTAACTCTTGTCTAGGCATTGCTGGTGTGGGCCTTCTGCAAAGACGGATAAGCATGGGGACGATCCAAAGACTCCCTGCAGTTGGGAGTGAAAGCACCAAGTACCATAGGAGGCAGAGTTCTTTAAAAGCGGTTGTTTTTTCTTTCTCATGGCCAAGCCATTTGCAGCAACGTGGATGGAACTGCAGGGTATTATGCTAAGTGAAATAAATCAGTCAGAGAAAGATAGATATCAGATGGTTTCACTCCTATGTGGATCTTGAGAAACTTAACAGAAGACCATGCGGGAGGGGAAGGGGAAAAAAAAAAGTTACAAACAGAGAGGGAGGGAGGCAAACCATAAGAGACTGTTAATTTTTTTTTTTTTTACATTTATTTTTGAGAGACAGAGAGAGAGACAGAGCACAAGTGGGGCAGGGGCAGAGAGCGAATAAGACACAGAATCCGAAGCAGGTTCCAGGCTCTGAGCTGTCAGCCCAGAACCCGACGCGGGGCTCGAACTCACAAACCATGAGATCATGACCCAACTGAGCCACCCAGGTGCCCCAAGGAGACTCTTTAATACAGAGAACAAACTGAGGGTTGATGGGGGGTGGAGGACAGGGGAAAGTGGGTGATGCGCATTGAGGAGGGCCCTTGTTGGGACGAGCACTGGGTGTTGTATGGAAACCAACTTGACAATAAATTATTTAAAAAAAAAAATAAAAGCAGTTGTTTCTTTATTCCCCTTTTAAAGGGAAGCCATTTGCCTTTCTGGCACTCTGTCTAGGTAGTGGAGAAAGGCAACATGATATTTTTGTCCCAAACTATAATAAAACAATCTGCAAAATGACATTGATATCTTCATAGCCTGAAAGATTTATTTGTTTGACAGAAGCAATAGATTTTTGGGGACACCTGGGTGGCTCAGTCAGTGAAGCGTCTGACTTCGGCTCAGGTCATGATCTTACAGTTTGGGAGAACTTGAACCCACAAACCGCAAGATCATGACCTGAGACGAAGTTGGACGCTGTTGTCTATCTGTATGGCCTCTTTGGAAAACTGTCTATTTAGATCCTCTTTCCATTTTTTAAATTGGATGTTTTTGTTTGTTTTTGAACTGTATGAGGTCTTTATATATTTTGGATATTAATTCCTTATGTAACGGATAAGGAGTTGCAAAAATCTTTGTATGATTTGCAAAAATCTTTTCCTATGCAATAGGTTGATGATGATTTCTTTTGCTGTGCAGAAGCTCCTGGTTTTAACGTAATCCCATTTGTTTATTTTTTCTTTTCACAAAAAAATGTTAATGTTTTTCAGATTACAAACCATGTTCTACATAGTCACTAGCAAATACCCCATGGCTGTTCACATCTGGTTAACCACTTGTATTGCCCAACAACCATATTTTAATCTGTTGAAATCCTCAGTCTGTGTATTCCTAGCCTTTGAAGCAACAATGATGTCAAACATCTGAGAGATTTCCAGGTTCACCAGCCTGAAACCTGCTTTCCAAATTCCTCTCTTCCTTCAAGACCTGTGTGAAGTCCCATCTTCTTTGAGAAAGGTTTATCCTGATAAAGCCAGTTAATATGTATTTTTTTCATCTTCAGCCTTTGAACATCTAATATACTTGTAATAACTATCTGATTAACAGAGTTTACTTTTTCTTTAATTTTGCTTTTGTGTCTTTCCAGTCTACTATAAATCAGGGACAATGGAAGTGTTGAATCACTACATTGTACACCTGAAACCAATAAATTGTACATTAACTAACTGGAGTTTTTTTTTTTTTTAAGTTTATTTATTTATTTTGAGAGAGAGAGAGAGAGAGCTAGCGCACAAGCAGGGGAGGAGCAGAGGGAGACGGGGAGAGAGAGAGAGAATCTTAAGCAGACTCCATACTGGAGCCTGAAACAGTGCTCGATCCCGTGACCCTGGGATCATAATCTGAGCCAAAATCAAGAGTCACTGAACCTACTGAGCCACCCAGGTGCCCCTTAACTAATTTGAATTTAAATAAAAACTTAAAAAAAATAAGATCAGTGGTAATGTCTTACATCTTTCACCTAATCTCTGTAAGTTCCAGGTTCAGTAACAGTCTAAGAACATTTAATGACAGATGATGATAACCTTTTATTTTGAAGTGTTCTTTGAATTACAAATGGCTGTTAAAGTCAAGGAGAAAAGAATAGGGTGGTTTGCTGCCATTAGTCATTTGAACTCCTCAATTTTGAATTAGCTTTGCCTGTGTTGGAAATTGTTTCTTGGTTATTATTAGGGACAATTCAGATGATATTTTCAGTCTTTGGAACTTGAACTAGTCAAAAGAATGTTCAGAAACCAGCAGGATATTCAATATTGAAAGAAAACAGTATCAACAGTACAGATACAACTACAGTATCAACCAAATTACATATTTTCTGGGACTTAGAGATTGTTGGAGATAAATGATAAGGGAAATTTCTGGTTAAGTTATACTGTATTGGATGTTCACAGTGGGACTATTATTCTAAATTGATCTCTTCCAACATAATCAAAGAGAGCTTTAATTGTATGATCATGCCTTAGGCCTTGTAAAATATTTTTCTAAGTTTCTATTGTTCTTTATTTGTACTACTCTTTATATTACTTTTAAGAAATGCTATATGCCTTACAGTAATTAAAGATGTAGACATATAATTGTCAGGTTAGGTGCATCAAGGATATCGGTATAAGAATTTCTCAATCACTAAGAGTTTAAGTAGAGGATAGAGTTACTTGCTTGCACACAAAAAAAAAAAAAAAAAAAAAAAAAAAAGGAAGAAGCCAGCTACATCTTGGGTTAACTTTGCAATATCCATGCATTCTGTCTGCTTCCACACTGGCTTGGCAGTCCCATGAAGAAACAGTATTATGTAGGGAACGGCATTGCTTCAAAGTTGCCCTAATCGCACTGTGAAATGTCAGGAATGTTTTCCCTTCTATTGTCCATTATCTAATTTGCCTTGCTGCCCATTTCAGATGAAATCTGCTTGAGAAAGGAGTAAATCAAGGAACCTTAATTGAATCCAAACTCAGCAGGACTCCAGAGAACCCTAAGGGAACATTTTCTTGAAATTTCCTGGTTGGATGGGGTAGCTAGTAATTTTTTGTTCCTCTGTGCAAAGGCTGCAAAATGTTTTGTTGACAAGAGAAGACACAAAGATGAGGATTAAAAACATAAATGTTTTGAAAAGCCCTGGATTTCTCACAAATAGGAAGCATTCATTACTTTCTTCAGAAATTTGGTCTGGGCTCAGCAAAACAACAAAAGTCTTTTAGGGGTTTAGCTATTTTAAATAACTTTTTTGAGATGTCATTTATCTGATACTGACTGCGGAGTCCTTCATGAAAAATTACGCTTCTAATGCTTGCATAATAATGGTCATTTACTATACTGTGTTTTGACTATCATTTACCTTCCTACCTTTTCTTTTTTAATTCAGGAGAATATCCATTTCTTCATGAACTCACAATATCTTTCATTCTCATTTAACATGTAGTAGAATCTCCTTGATTGCTGATTTAGTAGGAATAATTGTGATGTATTTGCATGTCTGTGGTTTATATACTCTGTAGATAATCAAAACCCTCTCTGTTGTCTTCCTTTGTCATCAATTGAATAGATGATGTCCATGAACTTAAAAGTCACACACACACACACACACACACACACACACACACTGCCACCACCAATGGCAACAGTACTCCGGTCTAAATGTTTGTGCTTCCCTCCCCAAATTCGTATATTGAAATTCCTAACATTGTAGGATTGTAATAGGAGGCTAGACCTTTAGGAAGTAATTAAGTCATGCAGGCAGATCCCTCATGAATGAGATTAGCGTCCTTATAAGAGAGTCCCCACAGAGCTCCTGCACCCCTTCCTACCAAGTGAAGACACGAGTGAGGTGCCATCTATGTACCAGGAAGCAGGCTCTCACCAGACACTGAACCTGCCAGCACCTTGATCTTGAACTTCCCAGTGTTCAGAACTGTGAGCAATAAATTTCTGTTGTTTATAAGATCAAGGGAAAAATAGGAACAGGGCATATCTTATAGTTGATTTCTTGCCACAAATTTTTTCGTAAATCTGATTATGAATTCTTAGTGAATAACTACTTTTATGCATTTGTGAAACATTGCCAAAAAGGAGGGAGTGGGGGTTAAGCAAAATGGGTGAAGGAAATGGGAGCTTCCAGTTGTGGAATGAATAAATCATGGGGATGAAAGGTACAGCATAGGGAATATAGTCAATGATATTGTAATAGCATTGTACGGTGACATATAGTAGCTACATTTGCGGTGAGCATAGCATAATGTATACAGTTGCCCAATCAATATGTTGTACACTTGAAACTAATATAATGTTGTATGCCAACTATACTTCAATTTTAAAAACATTTGATTAATTAAAAATTTACCAAAAAAAAAAAGAAAGAAAAAAAACCCTTTCTCCCCGGCCACAGTTAATGGGTCAGAATGGACACATAACTAAAACAAAATTGTTTTAAGAATTGAGAATTAGGAAATTGATCCCATTGACATAGAAGCGTTGCAATGCCAAAGCAAGTCACAAAATCCTAAAAATTCTGGCTATTGCTGAACTATGAGTACCTTATTAACAAGTTGAGATTTTAAAGCATGGCTTCCTGCTGGAGAGTAAATCGACAAAACCACTTTACCAGAATGCTTTGCTTTGAATCATTTTGGTTTCCCAAAAATTCAGTATTAGTAAATCAGATGGGAGGTCACTTTCTTTGGAACAGGATGTCCTTTTGGAAACAATTTAATTTTCCCTGATTTAAATTTGAGAACCAGAATGATAAATGCTATGACCAAGGACTATGTCATAGAAAAGAGAAAAATAGTGTCTCTAATGTACTTGAAAAAGACCAACACTGGTTTCTTTGATAATGTCCTTATGTGAAAGTTAGTTTTTTGTAATAAATGAAAGTTATGAAAGTTGCATATGAAGTATACCCAATTAGCTTTCTATGATGGTTTGAAAATAAAATCATAATGTAAATTGAGGCAGTACAATTGGTGAAGGAAAAACTTGGCAGGCTGAGCTTTAGTAACATTAAAATTTTCTGTTCTGTAAAGACACTACCAAGAAAATGAAAAGTTGAGCCACAGACTGGGATTAAATACTTGTAAAAGACATGTCTGATAAACGACTGTTGTCCAAAATAGGCAAAGAATGCTTAAAACTCAACAATAAGAAAACAAATGATATGATTGAAAAATCGCACAAATACCTTAATAGGCGCCACACTCAAAATATATATACAGATGGCAAATGAGCATATGAAAAGATGATCCACATCATATATCATCAAGGAAATGCAAATTAAAAAAAACAATGAAATATCACCACACACCTATTTGAATGGTCAAATCCAGAATATCAGTAACCAACAGCTGGTGAAGTCATGGAACAACAGAAACTCTTATACATTGCTGTTGAGAATGTAAAATGGCAGTTTCTTACAAAACTAAACAGTACTCTCCAGCAATCATGTTCCTTGGTATTTACCCAAAGGAGGTGAAAACTATGTCTGCATTTAAATCTGCAAACGGGTATTTATAGGAGCTTTATTCATAATTGCCAAAAGTTGGAAACAAGCACGATGTCCTTCATTAGATTAACAGATAAATAAACTGTGGTACATTCAGACAGTGGAGTGTTATTCAGGGCTGAGAAGAAAAGACACGGAGAAAGCTTAAATGAGTATTAATGAGTGAAAGAAGCCAATGTGAAAAGCCATACGATTCCCACTATATGACATTCTAGAAAAGGCCAAACTGTGGAGACAGTAAAAGGATCAATGGTTGCCAGGGGGTTAGGTGTTAGAGAGAAGGAGCACAGAGGATATTTAGAGCAGTGAAACTACTCCGTGTGATACTGTAATGGCTGATACCCGCCATTATATATTTGTGCAAATCCATAGAATACACAACACCAAGAGTAAACACTAATGTTAACTGTGGACTCCAGATGTAGGTCATCAGTTGTAACAAATGCACCACTCTGATGGAGGAGGGTGTTGAAAACAGAGGTGGCTAAGCATATGTCAAGGAAGGGAATACATAGGCAATCTCTGTACCTTCTTCTTAATTTTGCTGTGAACCTAAAACTGCTCTAAAAAAATAAAGCCTATTTTAAAAATTTAAAAATTAAATTCTGAATAGAAAAAAGACATTTCTTCAGTCATTAATTATTGCCTTGTTTGGATTCTATCTATTTTCTATGCCACTAGCTTTATGTGTAATCTTAAAAAATGTATCACTTCTTTAAATGAAACTACCAATACCTTTTCTTTTATTCACAAGGCTATATTGAAAGGAACAAACAGGATAGCTATGATAACTTTTGAAAATATTTTCTTAATTTTTATGTTTTCAACTGAGATAAAATTTGCACAATGAAATGCATACACCTTGAGTATAAATATATAGATCGATGAATTTCGAAAAATGAAAACAATGACTTAAAATATAGAATGTTTTCATTGTTTCAGACAACCTCTACTTTTTAATTCAATCTATCATTTCCAAAGAAAACTACTATTCTGATTTTAGTTTGGTCTATACCTGACTTTGCATAAATGGAACTATCCAATATGTATTCTTTTATGTTTGGTTCCTTTTGCTAAACTTTGTGAAATAAATCCATGTTACTGTGAATAATAGTAACATATTCCTTTTTATTAAGTTGAATATGCCTTGAATAATTGAAGTATTCAATTATTCAACTATATGAAAATGTGTTTATCCATTCGTTTGTGGATGGACATTTGGACCATTTCCAGTTTTTGGTTAACAATTTGGCTATTATGAATAAAGCAGCTAAAAACATTATAAAATATTTTTGTGTATTGTTGACTAAAGATAGCCATAAATCTGTTGCCTTTCTTCTCATTGAAATGTGGCATCTATTTTTTATACTCATCATGTGAACTCTGTCTCTGACTCATTTTGATCAATATACTTTGGCAGGAGCAATGCCGTGTAATTTACGAAAGTATATCTTCAGTTTTCACCTTGGTCTTTTGGTGGAATGCTCCTTCTTGGAACCCAATGGCTATGCCGTGAGAGTCCTGAGCTGTGTGCAGAGACCATATGGAAGAGAACCCAGGCACACTACCTGATATATTCAGAGACCATATAGAAGACACCCAGGCACTCCAGCCGATATCCATTGATATCAGCTGAGCTCGCAGCTAAAAGCACAAATTGACAGTCATGTGAGTGATCATCTTGTACATGGCAGCCCAGCCAAGTTTCAGACGGCTGCAATTTTCATTTTCTTTTAAGTTTATTTATTTATTTTGAGAGAGAGGAGAGGGAGAGGGGGAGAGAGAGAGAGAGAGAGAGAGAATGAGTAGGGAAAGGGCAGAGAAAGAAGGAGAAAGAGAATCCCAAGCAGGCTCTGCACTGTCAGCACAGAGCCTGATGCAGGGCTCAATCCTCAAACCATGAGATCATGACCTGAGCTGAAATTAAGACTGGGATGTTTATGGACTGAGCCACCCAGGCATCCCAAATTTTCATTTTCTTAAGAAAGTTTTTGAGGAGAAGTTTTAAATTCTGATGAAGTCCAATTTACCAAATTTTTCTTTTATGATTAATTTTTTTTGTGTCCCCTGTAAGAAATTACTGTCTACTCCAAGGTTGAAATAGGTTCTCTTGTGTTTAATTCTAGAAGCTTTGCACTTTTAGCTTTTATGTTTAGGTATATGGACTGTGACAAATTAAATTCTTATGACTCATTCAAAGTAGTGGGTGAGTTTCATTGCTTTATTTTTGTTTCCATATAGATATCCAGCTATTCCAGGAAAATTTTCTGAAATCTTTTTCTATTGAGTTTCGTAGAAGCCATTATCAAAACTCAGTTCATGGTATACATGTGTGTCTATTTATGTACTTTATTTGGTTTCATGGACCTATTTGCCTATTCTCATGTCAATACCGCAAGTGCTCATTAATGTGGCTTTATAAGTGTTGAAATCAGATGGTGTGATTCCTCCAACTTTGTTCTTCCTTTTTAAAATTATATGGGCTGTGATAATTCCTTTGCTTATCTATATAAATGTTGTAAGGCATGTACCAATTTCTCAAGAAAAATGCTTGCTGGAATTTTTGTTTGATATTGCACTGAATATACACATCAATTTGGGGAGAATTTTCATTTCCACAATATTGCATCTTCTAATCTATGAACGTGGCATAAATAGCTTTCCATTTATTTAGACCTTTTTTTGCGTATGCTATGTTTTATAATTTACAGTGTAGACTTTTTATATCTTTTGTTAAATTTATTCTTAAGTAGTTTATAATTTTGTTGAATTATAAGTGATATTTTATGTCCAATTATTTGCTGCTAGGATACAAAAGTAAACTAGAGTTTAATATATTGACTTTATACCCTGAAATCTTACTATATTCACTTATTAGTTCTAACAAATCTGTCTCCCCCCCACTCTTTATATTAGATCCCCCAGTCGTATTTATCTCATAACTGGAAGGTTGTACACTTTGGCCAACAACCTCCACTAGTTCTACCCCTCAGCCCCTGGCAACCACCACCATTCTACCATTCTATTCCCTGTTTCTATGAGTTTGGTTTTTTGTAGATTACACATATAAATGATATCATACAGGGACACCTGGGTGGCTCAGTCAGTTGGGTGTCCAACTTCAGCTCAGGTCATGATCTCATGGCTTGTGAGTCAGAGCCCCACGTCAGGCTCTGTGTTGACAGCTCAGAGACTGGAGCCTGCCTCAGATTCTGTCTCAGTCTCTCTCTCTCTCTCTCTCTCTCTCTCTGCCCCTTGACTGCTCACCTATTCTCTCTCTCTCTCTCTCAAATAAACATTAAAAGAGAAATTTTAAAAATGATATCATGAAATGTTTGTCTTTGACTTATTTCACTTAGCATAATGTTCTCAAGATTCATCCATGTGGTTGCAAATGTTAGGGTTTGCTTCCTTTTTGTGGTTAAATAGCATCCCACTGGATATATACATATATAACACACTTTCTTTACCCATTCATTCGTCAGTGAGCACTTAGGTTGTTTTCACGTCTTGGTTAGTGTGAATAATGCTGCAGTGAGCATGGGTTATACAAATATCTCTTTGAGACAGTGATTTTGTTTCTTTTGATGGAAGTGGGATTGCTAGATGATATGGTAGTTGTATTTTTAATTTTTTGAGGAAATTCCATATTGCTTTCTTTAGTGGTTGCACCAATTTTCATTCCCTTTAACAGTGAAAAAAAGTTTCATTTTCTCCAGATGCTTGCTAACACTTGTTATTTCTTGTCTTTATGAAACTAGCCATTCTAACAGGTGTGAGGTGATAATCTCACTGAGGTTTTGATTTGCATTTCCCTGAAGATTAGTTATGTTGAATAGCTTTTCATGTACCTGTTGGTCATTTGTATGTCTTCTTTGGAAAAATGTTTATTCAAGTCTTCTGCCTATCTTTAAATTAGATTATTTGGTTTTTGTTTGTTTGCTATTGAGTTGCATGAGTTCCTTATATATTCTAGATATTTATTCCTTATCTGATACACAGTTTGCTAACATTTTCTTCCATTCCATATGTTGTACCTTCATTTGGTTGATTGTTTTATTAGAGTTTTTCACACAAAAGATTATTTAATCTGTAAATAAACACAGTTTTACTTCTTCTTTTCCAATCTTTTATGCCTTTATTTCTTTTCCTTGCATTATTGCACTGGCTAAAACTTCCAGCATAATGTAATGTTGAAATCGTGAGACTTACTTCCTTTCAAGTAGGTGAAGTTGATTAATAGGGTTGTTGAAAACGTCTATTAACTGATATTTTCGTCTGCTCCTGTCAATTATTAAGTGGTACTAAAATGTCTAACTGTGATTGAAGATAAGTTTTGTTTCATGTAATTTAAAGCTTTGTATTAGGACCATACATATTTAGGATTGTTATATTTTCTTGATGAATTGTCTCTTTATCATTATAAAAATGTCCTTTTTTAAATCTCTGGTATTCTAGGGTGAAAAACTCCTTTAATTGAAGTATATTTTGGCTAATTTTAGTAAGACCATTCTAGGCTTTGTATGATTACTTATTACATGGTATGGCTTTTTCGATCCAATAACTTTCAATGTATATGTGCCATTATATTTAAAGTGCATTTCTTCTGGATAATTTGTAATTTTGTCCTGTTGTGTTTATCTAGTCTAATAACCTCTGCCTCCCTCCTTCCCAAGTTTTAATTTAATTTCCAGTTAGTGCACATACAGTGAAATATTAGTTCCAGGTGCAGAATTTAATGATTCATCACTTATATACAAAACACAGTGCTCATCACAAACTCTGCCTTTTTACTGGGATTTTTTAAAAAGTAATCTCTACACCCAATGTGGGGCTTGAACTCACAACCCCAAGATCAAGAGTCGCATGCCCCACAGATGAGCCAGGCAGGTGCCCCTACATACTTGCAATCTTAGCACATAAATATCAAGGAGGGAATAAGCCATACTCAGTCATGGAAGGATGGCAGTTTTCTCTAGCTTATGTGCAACTTCTACAGAATTGTCCTTAAAATATTGTAAGTTTCAGTTGATTTCCATTAATGTAATTATTGATGTGGCTAATTTTAAGCCTATCGTGTTGTTTTTGGTTTACTAATTATATTTTAAGGGTTTTTTTTTTTTGATGTCTGTGTCCTACTTCTCATGCTTATTTTGTGATTTCTAATTTTGCACTTTTTAGTTCTAAAATTTCCATGTTTTATAGTTGCCATTTTCTTATTGATATGTCTCCTCTATTCACTAATTATGATATATTTTTTAATTCTTGGAAATATTCATAACAGCTGTTTTAAAATCCTTGCATGCCAATTCCAACATCTGCTTTAGCTTCAGTCTATTTTAAGTTACCTCTTTCCTTTTTGCTTTTGTCATATTTTTTCTTCATATGTCTAGTGACATTTGGCGATATGCAGAACATTGTGCATACAACATTGTCAGGAGTTGGAATAATGTTGTTTCTTTTTAAAGGGTATTGAGTTTTGTTCTGAATAGTATTACAGTGTCAGTAGATTATTTTGGTCCTTGCAGGATGGGTTATTTTTCTATTTGGTTTTGTATTTAATCCTGGGATCTGTCCTTGATTTTAGGGCACACATCTTAGGGGCTTTGGCATCTCACTTGAATAATGGAGATATTCAGACAAGGTCTCTACTCTTTCTAGGCCAAAGTTGCAACATTCCTAGCGTTGCTATATTCCAGATATTACTATCCAGCTCATAATCACATAGCAGGCTGTATTCTCTAAGCCTCAGTGCCTCACCCTGTAGCAGCCTTTGGCCAGGGAACTGCAGTATTCCATTTTCCCCGGTTCCCTGCCGCACCAATTGCAATTACTTCAGAAATCCACTCTGCTTGAGCTCTATTTGGTTTCCTCCTCCTTGAAGGTTAAAGATCCCTGAACACAGAATGGAAGAATGATTGAGGAGTTCACATGATGTGTTTCCCTTCTTTCAGTGATTACGATTCTTCACTGCCTCTTGTGCAGAGTCTGAAAGCGATTGCCTAATAAATTTGGTTAGATTTTAATTGTCTTTGGCAGAAGGGCAAATTTAGTACCAGTTTTTCCATCGTGGCCATGAAGGAAAGACCTGGAGAGCTTTTAATAAAGTGTAAGGAGCTAAATAGTGTTAAATATGACGGCAACTATTACTGCGTGGTAGTAAAGTTAAGTAAGATGATATTTCAGTAAGAGTCTTACCGAGTAACTTCATGGGTTCAAAGTTAATTTCATTCATTCATCTGACAGTGAACCTAAATATTAAATACTCCTTCCTCTTTGCCCACTTTTTAGCTTTTTTGTCTCTCAACTCTGTGCAGAAGCTTCTAGGAAGAATGTCTCATTTTATTGCCTTAAAATTTAACTTCAGTTCCATCACTAGCAAGAGATTTTCATTATATGTACATTTCTTTTCATTTTTTTCTTCTTGCAATGTGCACAGATTATATGCTATACTCTGTCGTGACTCAGAAGGGTGAAATTTTCCCATCACCAGCTACTTTATACCTATTTACTACTCCTCAAATTCTATAAATGTTCAGGGTACAGCCAATGAGTTTTACAAAAGGACTAGCTTGCTGCACTTGAATCTATGCTCAGTTACTGGTGCGTTGGTTACAGTCCATAGCATTGACCTATTGGGATGCTTCCTTCCTATTTTTTAGCTGTTTTAAATCTCTCCCTTCTTTTACCTACATATTTTTTGAGCATCTAGAATCTCCACCGCATATGAAATATCTGTAGGCAGCCATAACTCTTAACCAAGTCTCAAAAACAAACATACAAAAACCAGAAACAAAACCAGGAGCAGCATTATTAGGAGCATTACAAGTATAAAAAATTAGTATATACGTGTGTGTAGCAGTGAGTGTCACCAGTCTTATGACTTGGGATAGGAGGAGAATTTCAGTTAGTTTCTCTTTAGTTCTGCCCCACTACATATTCAGGCTTTCCTTTCTATACTATCATTAACACTCTAGAAATATTTCACTTTTTATTTTGAGATTATATATAGGTGGGATCCTGAAAACTGGGTTGTCTACATGGCATAATTTAGAAAGAAGCTGAACAAAGTTTAGATGGATAGTCATGATTACGTCTTGATGCTCAATGAATGGCATACCAAATGATTCTTTGGGTATGTCTTCAATAGTGGCCACCAGAAGAAAGTATATATTTCAACAAAGGTCATATATAGTGCTCATTTGAATGGAGATTTTCGGGTTTTAGGTTAGGTTCCAGATGGCTCCCTGGGAGTGACAATTTTGGGTAGAATTTGCTAACTGCTACTGCTGGCAGATACGAGGGGAACACATTAGTTAATATTTCAAAATATTATCCCCTTGCATAAACCTGTTTCAAGATTGCAATAGCTGACTCTAATAATCCCTTAACTTTGACTTAAGTGTATATGAACTACAAGACCGAATTAAATCTCCTTGGTTTCATATTCAACAGGCATGTTTCACATTTGCATTGGATGTCTTCTGCCATTGGGGCCAAAGAATCAACCACGCCAACCTGGACTCATCCCAGTTTTAGATTCCTTTCTCTTCCTAGATTATCACAATTGTAGAGTAATACTATTAGAACAAAAGATAATACTTCTGGGAGCAAAATTAGTTCTGATTTATTTATCTAAAATTTTGCTTGGAATGCCTGTTTATTTTTTAATCCTTTTTAAAGGATTTTAATCCTATTTTGGTTCAGATTCTTGAATCATTTATTTCTTTGAGAATTTTTTTTTTTTTTACTGAAAAAGTTCTTCAGCCTTCTTTTTGCCATCATCTGACTTTTAGTATATGCTGAGGCTACAATCAGTAGGGTTGCCAAATACCTTTGACAATACCTCCATCTACGTTTACCTTTGCTCTGGTAAGGACACAGGTAAGAGAGGAAGTTGTTGTCAGTTCATACTTGACATATTCTATACTGGACATATTCTCCCTGAAAGCATTTGTTGTTGCTTTCCTCAGAGGAAGAGATCTTGGCATGTTGGGTCAGTAGCTGATATATTTTTTTGAGGAAAAAATCCATAAACTCTTCTTCCTTTTTATCCTGATATAATAAATTCATAGACCCTCAAAATTAATATTAGAACGTAAACTAAAGGAATTGTTTACAGTCCAGCAATGGCAGCCCAGGGTCCTTTATCAGTTATGCACTAAAACCTTATATCCCTAACCACAAGCAAATCCCAAGACAACAACAACAAACATATCCTTATAAGCAAACAGGCATCCTTGCCTTCTACCCACAGAGACTGAGGAGTTAAAAAGACAGTCTAACTGACAAGTTGCTCTTGAAATTCATACAGAAATGCAGGACAACCAAGAAGAGCCAAAAGCAATCTTGAAAAAGAAGAAAAAGTTGGAGACCTCACATTTCTCAATTTCATAACTTCCTACAAAGCCACAGTAATCAAGGCTATGTGCTACTGGCTTAAAGGTAGACAAATAGACCAGTGCAATAGAATAGAGAGTCCAGAAATAAATCCATAATAAATGTGTGATCAACTGGTTTTCAACAAAGGTGCCAGGCCAATTAAATGGGGGAGAGAAAGCCTTTCCAGGAAAAGGTGGTGGACAACTGGATGTGCATGCACATGCAAAAGACTAAAGGGACCTCTACTTCACCTCAGACACAAAAATTAACTCTAAATGAATCAAAGACATAAATATAAGTGCTAAAACTACATGACTCTTAGGAGAAAACATAGATACCATAGATGTTAGTCTTCATGACCTTGAATTAAGCAATGGTTTCTCTTTAAAATATTATTTAAAAGAATTTAATTTTTATTTATTTTTGAGAGAGAGAGAGAGATAGAGTGTGAGTGGGGGAGGGGCAGACAGACAGGGAGACACAGAATCCGAAACAAGCTCCAGGTTTTGAGCTGTCAGCACAGAGCCAGATTCGGGGCTTGAACTCACCAGCGGTGGGATCATGACCTGAGCTGAGGTTGGACACTTAACCGACTAAGCCACCCAGCTCCCCAAACAATGGTTTCTTAGATATGACACCAAAAGAACAAAGAAACAAGGATAAATTGCACTTCATCAAAATAAAAGACTTTTATCACAGGACATAATAAAGAAAGTGAAAAGGCAATCCACATAATGGTAGAAAATATTTGCATATCATACATATGATAAGCATCTAGTATCAAGAATATATAAATAACTCTTACAACTCAATACTAAAAAGACAAATGACCCAATTAAAAATGGACAAAAAATTCGACTGTACATTTCTTCAGAGAAAACGTACAAATGGCCTTTATTGTTCTCTGATTGACTTATTCTGCTTAACGTAGTACTCTTTATCTCTATCTATGTCATTGCAAATGGCAAGATTTCATTCTTTTTTGTGGCTGAGTAATATTCCATTGTGTATATACCATATCTTCTTTACCCCTTCATTAGTCAATGGACACTTGGGCTGTGTCCATTATTTGGCTATTTTAGATAATGTTGCTATAAACATTGACATGCACGTACCCCTTTGAATTAGTATTTTGGTATTCTTTGGGAAAATACCTAGTAGGGCAATTGCTGGATCATAGGTTAGTTCTACTTTTAACTGTTTGAGGAATCTCCATCCTGTTTTCCAGAGTGGCTGCACCAATTTGGGTTCCTACCAACAGTGAAAGACTATATGATTTCACTCATACGTGGAATTTAAGAAACAAAACGAACTTGCAAAGAGAAAAAAGAGAGAGAGAGGCAAACCGATCCATATAGAACAAACTGATGGTTACCAGAGGAGAGAAGGGTAGGGGGATGGGTGAAATAGATGACAGGGATGAAGGAGGGCACTTGTGATGAGCACCAGGTGTTGTATGGGACTGTCGAATCACTATATCATACACCTGAAACTAATATAACACTTTATATTATCTAACTGGAATTAAAATAAAACCTTTTTAAAAAGAGGCCAATGAGAAAATGAAAAAGTATTCAACATCATTATTGTTTTAGGAAAATGCAAGTAAGAAACCACAATGAAATGCTAATTTATACTGACTAGGAACACTGTAATCAAAAAGTCAGTATTGTGACTTTTGTGAGTGTGTGGAGAAAATGGAACATTCCTACTTTGCTGGTAGGAATATAAATAGTGTGGCACCTGCAGAAAATAAGTTAGCAGTTCCTTAAAATGCTAAATATAGAATTACTATGTGAACCCATAATTCCACTCTTAGGAATCTATTGAATCTATTGAATATATTCAAACATATTGAAACAATATGTCCTCACAAAAATTTGTCCAGGAGTGTTCATAGCAGTATTGTTCATAATAACAAAAAAATGGAAACCACCCAAATGTCCATCAACTGACAAACGGATAAACAAAAGGTGGTATATCTATACAGGGGAATATTAGCCATTGAAATGACTGTTTTATGCTACAATGTGGATGAACTTGGGAAACCTTATGCTAAGTGAAAGAAGCCAGACACAGAAAGCTATATATTGTATGATTCCATTTATATAACATGTCCAGAGTAGATAAATCCATAGTGGTGTCCTGGGGCTAGACAAAGGGAGGAATGAAGAGACACTTTTAATGGGTATGGAGTTTCTTTTGGGAATGATGAAAATGTTCTGGAATTAGTGGTGATAGTGGCAGAACTTTGTGAGCATACTAAAAGGGACTGAATTGCATGCATTAAAAGGGTGAGTTTTCTGGTATATAAATCATATCCCAATAAAAAACTAAAAAAAATATTTGGGGGCCTTGCCCTAGCAGTACTATATAAGAATTGGGGTGGTGGAGAGGTTGCTAGGGATCTGTGTTTTAATAAGCTCTCCAGGAGATTTTTGTGTATACTAGGTTTTAGAAGCACTATTTTAAAACATTAAATAATTAGGGGCACCTGGGTGGCTCGGTGTCTGACTTCGGCTCAGGTCATGATCTCACGATTCATGAGTTCGAGCCCTGCATTGAGCTCTGTGCTAACAGCCCAGAGCCTGGAGCCTGCTTCATATTCTGTGTCTTCCTCTCTCTCTGTCCCTCCTCTGCTCTCTCTCTCTCTCTCTTCCTCTCCCTCTCAAAAATAAATATTAAAAAAACATTAAATAATTTAAAAAAAAGACTAGCAAATTAGTGCTTAGAATGCCCTTTTTGGCACTTTTCTCTTATCAAGGGTTCAGAATATACCCTTATAGATCTTTGTAAAAATAAAAAATTTTCATAAGCCTATAGTAATAACAACAATAATGGCTACCACATGTCAAGCAGATTTGTAAAAATCATATACTCATTCAGATTATAGCACTTCATGTTCTCCAGATTCTTTCTGCTGATGCAATGCCATGTAAAAGCTTTTATATTCTCTTGGTCAGCTCCTTCTCCCGTTCCCCTCAGCAGTAGTTTAAAATTTTCCTGACCTGTTCTCTTCAAGTGCTCTTTCTCTGGTAGAAAGGTCCTCAACTCACATCTCCCTGTCTTCAGACCCTTCTATATTGGTCCCTAGCTTTGTCTTGTTCTAATTCATTCATTCTTCTGTTGTTGATTTGAGCCATTCTGACAGATGTGAGGTGATATCTCATTGTAGTTTTTATTTGTATTACCCTGATGATCAGTGACTGTGAGCATCCAATTCTTCCTTCCTCCCTTCCTCCCTCCCTCCCCTCCTCCCCTCATTTCTCTTTCTTTCTTTCTCTTTCTTTCTTTCTTTCTTTCTTAAAGCTTTTTAAAAAAATGTTTATGTATTTTGAGAGAGATAGAGAAAGTGCAAGCAGGGGAGGGGCAGAGAGAGGGACAGAGAGAATCCCAAGCAGCCTCCATGCTCTTAGCACAGAGTTTGATGTGGCACTCGGTTATCATGAACCATAAGATCATGACCTGGGCCAAATCAAGAGACAGACACTCAACCAACTGAGCCAGCCAGGCACCCCTAATTCATTCATTCTTATACTCAACTTGTATTTATTGAAAAATCTCCATTGTTCATCAGTATACAATGATGAACAGGGTGGTCAATTTATAATCCAGTGAAAGAGGTCAAAATAGAACATCAAGGAAACAAGATAGAAATTGCAATACGTGATAGATGCTATTTCATAGCTTGGTAAAAAGGAACAGGGACCGGGAGTGCTTACGTTAGAATAATGGCCACTGAGGAGATGACATTTTAAGTCGACATCAGAAGCATCAAAATGGCAGAGCTCTGCAAACAGCCTAGTGAAGAGGGCTTCAGGCAGAAAGAACAGTAAGGACAGAGGTAGGAAAGCGCTTGTGTTTTAATAAGTAAAAGGAGGCTGGCGATGGCTGGAATTTGGTTAGAAAGAGGAAGAGCAGTGTGAGTTGGGTCAGAAGGATAAGCGAGCCAAGTCATACAGAAACTTCTAGGCCAAGGAACAGAATACACACTTTATTTTATTTGTAATGAAAGCCTTTCAAATATTTTATGTTGTAAGAAGATAGGAGTTGTTTTATGTTTTAAAAAACATCTAACTTCTGCATGAAACAGTAGTGTGAAATTTGGACACAGAAACACAAACTAAAAGGCAATTCTAACAGTTTAGGAGAACAGTAGGCAAGCTGTCATTTATGGGTCTGCCACATGTTTTTGTAAATATAGTTGTATTGAAACACAGCCAATGGTGATTTTCACGCACATTGCCTATGACTCTTTTCGTGCTACGGTGACAATATTGAATAATTTTGACAGGGACCATACAGTCTACAAAGCAAAAATATTTACTGTCTGGTCCTTTACAGAAGTTTGTCCACCCCTGCCTGGATGAGAAGTTTGATGGGAATATCAAATGGAGATGTAGAGATGTTGGAAGATTATGAATATATTTGGAAATGCAACCTTCCATACATGCTGATGGATTGGACGCAGGCAAAGAAAATTCAAGAATTATTTCTAGTTGTTTGATGGGAAAAATTGAGTGTAAGGTAACAATATTTACTTAGAGGTAAAAGACTGGAGAAGGAACATGTTTAGATGGTTGTGAAAATGAGAGTTCTCTTTTAGGCATAGAAACATCCAAGTGGAAGCATCAAAAAGGAAGTTGTATGTGAGTGTGAAACTCAGGAAAGCGGTCTGTGCTGGAGCTGTTGTGTGAGTGATATCAGCATAAAAAATTACTCATGGAATCCACCTAGTGGGAGAGCTAGAAAGAGGCCCTGGTCTAGAAAAGTGTCTCGAGGACTCCAATATTTGGTGGTCTCCAGTCTGAGAGTATTTGTCCTCATGTTTCAGTCATTTCCTTCTTTTCTGCATTTCTGATCCCTTCTCATCGTCTCCAGGATTTGGCTCAGTACTTTGTATTGATTTCTATCATTCCTAGAACAGCCTACAAAACAAATGCCATTATTCTTTGAATACGTGTAAGGAAAACACAGTTCCGGAGAGCTTGATTGTCTTGCTACCTATCTTGTAAATGGCAGTTTCTGAGCCTAGGGCCATGCTGGTTCCTAGAGAAAGTCTTTATGCCATATTTAGTGGGATACAGCCAGACAGTGCTGTCAGCTGTCACTTCTCGTTGCTGTTCACTCCCTCCTGGAGTGCAATCTGCTTCACATTGTACATAAAAGCTTCACAAAGCTGGCCCTTTTCAGAGATCTGTTCAAAGAGACTTCATGCAGATGCTCATGTGCCTCTAATACCTTGCTAAAGGCAATGGCGTCATTAGTTACAAATAAGAAATAACAATTTAAACAGAAAAGACATGTGTTAAATAGATGCAGCAAGGCCAAAGAGCCAGTCCAAAAGATACATGCCAAGAAAAATGTCTAAAACCACACAGCAGAACCAGGCTGGTGCAGACAACACAAGCTTCCCTGATGATCATGGACACCACTGTTTGCTTTACTCCTTGTGATGCTGGACCGTGGGCGCTTTCATGAGAACTGCTGAAGCTGAAACAAGAAATATCCACTATCACTGCCACCACCCAATGCTGGAGCACCCTACCTTCTCTAGAGAGTCTCACCACTGATAATTTCTTCAGTAAGCACTGAAACCTATCAGGGGCTTCTGAGAACATCTCCTGAGACATCTGTTTAAATGCATGAGAAACCTCACTGAGGAGACAAAGGTGGATTTTCCTCATTTTTCATCATCTGCTGGCACCCAGTAATAGCATCTTCATTCTAAATACTAATTTTGTAACAAGCCAAAAAATGCATCTTGCTTGGCATGGGGGCCAGCTTTTTGGCCAACCTTAGGTAGACAGTTAACAGTATCATACTCAACAGTTATTCACGTGATATTTTCCAGAATTATTTTTCAATTGGTGAGGCATTTGGATTGTGGGATCCTATTATCACTCTCTGGCCAATTGTTAGCCAACAACTCGGTAACAGATGCCTTCAGGTTACTAATCTTTAATAAAGCAATTATCCCATGTTTATTCTAACACTTTCATAGTCGTTTAACATTTTGATGTCTTATTTGCCTTGTGAATAGCCAATATTCATTTCACATAAAGTACAGTAACCCTAGCCATGAATTCCCCTTTGATACATTCTACTATTCATAGATCATTTAGCTTTCATCAATTAAAAGCTATTTGAACTCAATTCCTGGAGTCTTCTAAAAAGGATCCTCAAAAGAAAAAGAAACAATCGATCATTTTCTTTTCTCCCCACCTCTAGTTTCTAGTAGGTGCGGTGACTGATTTTTACCAGAGTACTCTTGTGATAATGTACCAGGACATGAGAGAGGATAAAAATCGTCCTATCAATGTCATTACTACTATAGTCCGTGTTGGACTCCCATGCGATATAGTATTCATATGATCCATTCCTTTCTTGTTACAATATCACGGTTTTGAAAATTGAAGTATAATTAACATACAGTGAGCTACACTAGTCGTACTAGGTTCAGGCATACCATATAATGAGTAAACAATTCCATATATTATTCAGTGCTCATCTATATAAGTGTCCTCTGAATCCCCTTTAACCAATGTTGAATGCCTCACAAATTGGCATGCCATCCTTGCACGGGGGCCATGCTACCCTTCTCTGTATTGTTCCAAGTCTAGAAATATGTGCTGCCAACGTAAGCACTGCGATTTCACAATATAATCAAAGAATTTCAATCTTTCCATAAGGTACCCTTGCTTGAAAAAGTACCAGGACTCAAACCACAAAGACCCATTTTTCTGAATGAACTTATTAATGCATTCATTCCCTAGACATTACTGATCACCAACTGTAGGAGGGGCGAGGCTATTGTCACATAACAGTAAGTGATAGGAAGGGCAGATGGTAATCAGAAAAAGGTCCCAAAATTTTTCCTTCCTCCCTTCTACCCTCAGTTTATTCTCTGATAGAGCCTTAGCAGTAAGAGAATAGATTTTAGTACTTCAGAGTCTAGTTTGTCATTAAGAGACTAAATCTCTGTACTATTACTATCCCTATGTCTCTTCTCTGATTCTGAGAGGCGATTTTCTTAGTTCCAAGCAGCGGTCTTCTGGTGGGTAACTAAGTTGCCTCAGGGTGGTAGCAGAGATGCAAATATGTCACTAGGATCTTGGTCTTTCAAGGACTGAGGATGTGTAAACTCTACTCAGGGAAGGAACCTTGGCTAGTCACAACCCCCGAAGCTTTCAGTGTGGAAGACATGATTTCAACATGCTGTCATGACATCAGTGCCTATAACCAAGGTATGAGTTGAGATCGCATGGATGCCTTTGTAATCTTCTCCTTTTGTCCCTATTTTAAGTCTCAAAATACCACTTCCCTATCTTGCTTCTCCCCAATTCTAGCTACTGCCACCAAAAATTAGGGTGATGGGGCAGTCACTCAGCATTCTCAGTTCACCTATGTGTACACAGAAGACCAACTTAGCTTCAGCTAGTATCTTCTCATATTTTATTTTTAAATTTTTAAAAAATGTTTATTTATTTTTGAGAGAAAGAGAGAGTGTGAGCAGGGGAGGGGAAGAGAGAGAGGGAGACACAGAATCTGAAGCAGGTTCCAGGCTCTGAGCTATCAGCACAGAGCCTGATGCGGGGCTCGAATTCACGAATGGTGAGATCATGACCTGAGCTGAAGTAGGAAGCTTAACTGACTGAGCCATCAGGTGCCCCTTCATATTTTCTAAGTGAACCTTAATCTTCCAGAATCTGCTCCATTTATCCTCTCTCCATGATCTTCAGAAATAGGTTTTTCAGAGATTTCTGTTTTCTCCTGTCTTTTGGTGGATTTAACATATATATCCTTCTTTTCCATTCATTTCCCTTCCCTTCCCTTTCCTTTTCTCTCTTCTCCATATTCCAAATATCTGCTCAATAATCTTTAACAGTAAGACTACAGTCTCAGAGATATTCATAATCTTTGGTCATTGAACAGCCCTCAGAGGAGGACCTTGTGTTCATTAGTCTTTTTCTCTTTTAGCTGATTATTTCAGCTATATTTTCCCAAGATTATTTAGCTTCTTGCCAGAAAGATGTAGTCCTGTGACTACAAACACAGTTTTTGATACATCAGAGAGTCTATCATGAACATTAAGACCTATCCAATCACTGTTCCTGAATTATAGCCCAAACCTCAGAGAAGCGTGCCTGGAAAACTAAGAAAAAACTGGGGCTTCTACTTATGGAAAAATTCCCTCTTTTTACTTTGTTTTTAAACTTGGATAACTATATAGGTTACTTAGAGATTACTGATTTAGAGATTAGTTCCTAAGGGAGTCTCTTTCTTTGCCACCTTGGACAGTTCCCACAAACCCTAGGCCGATGAATTCACGCTTTCTTGTAAAGGTTATGTATTCATCTAAAGGCTCTGATACAGCAAGAAAAGTGGTGAAACAACTGTTCCATCATCTGCAGGTGGTATTGTCAAGACCAGGAGACATAGGAAGGGTCCATATGAACTCTTTAGTTTGTTAGTTTATACAAACCCTTAGTTCACAATTTGGGAAGGATGCCCCCACTAATTCTATCTAGGGATAGTGATGTCTGAGATGGGGAGATGTGTGATTCCTCTCTCTTCCTCTGCACGTGAGACATCAAACATGCCTGAAACACACAATATTTAATGCCTTAAACATAAGTGTCGAGGCTATAACAGGCTAGGTGGGCTTTTGGCATGTAAGATGTTATTAAGTTATGAAGTCTGTTATTCTCTAGAAATGGCTCGTGCATTTATATATGCCCCTCACCCCTAAACCATTTTCAGATGTTAGTTTCCAGACGTTGAGAAGTTGCCCAGTTATAGTTGATTTATCATGATCCGGAGTAGCACCAGCTAGAGATAATCTGCTGTGACAGCATGTTTCATGCTTGCCTTGTGCCTTGCCTTTCTAGCACCTGTCCATGGCTCAAGGACTAGGCCAACATTCTGCCTTTTGTGAGGAATTAAAGAGCACCAGAGACTTTTCCTCCTGATTTATCATCAGTGCAGCCTCATTCACGTCTTTCTTTGCCTTCTTCTTATCACAGAAAGGCCTGGCAGGCAAGTTGATCCACTCAGCTGTAAGCCTGGGTCAGACCTCATCCTGGTATAGCCCTAGTTGGTTGGTTGATGGCTGTTTTGTTTATGCCACAGTTGGCCACCACAATAGGGACTTGTATCAGCCTTCTTTCTGTATGGATGGACACACAGGGAAAGCCTTTCCAAGATCTACTTAATATCTATCCTCAGAGCAGATACCTTTCCTCAGAGTCCCAAAGCAGATGTGATTTAAACCTTGAATTTTACACTAAGACATTTGTTTCACGTTCAACAATGAGACTATTTTGCTTCAATGTTTTACTTAAAGATTTATTTATTACTGGTCAGCTCATCAAACATTAGGGCTTATGGAAAACCCCTGATACTTAATGACAAAGGTAAGAATGAGCTGTCTGTTGATTTAGCAGTATGAGATGTTAGAGTGCCAAATAGAAGATTCCCAATAAAAACAATATTAATGCCCAACTGCGCATTTCCGTTTCTGAGATCAGTCATCTCTGAGAGAGGTTTCCGCAATCTGGTTGCCTTAATCATGTTGATACTTGTGATACAATAATCTTAGTATTTAATGTTTTGGCAAATACTAAAATTGTGAATTTATCTGAGTCTATTCAAGCATGTTTATGAATCATAGAAATCTTAAATGCTATGATTAGATGTGAACTAATATTTGGATTTACCAACCTACTAAACGTGTATATATTGGGGAAATGGGGAGAAAGTAGAAACGACAGAGTAAATATAATAAAACACAGAGCTTTTTATTTATTTATTATTGCGATTGAATACAAAAATATAATTCTGTATCTACACAATGCTACAATTCATCTATCATTTTTCCACATGCAGGGATTATAAAGAGATCTCTTGTTTGTACTTTTCTTCATCATCTGATGGCCATGTTAACTAAAGCTGGAGTTAGTGGCCTCTGGCAATGGTTACTGATGTCGAATAAATTAGTCCTAACTCTCATTATGCTGCTAGAACACATGGTAACTAGTTAATGGCTGACAAAAATAACAGGATATGGTATAACATGATGCACTAAATCCTCTGCTGAATCAGGCCTTTTTGTTTTTCTCAACTGTCTTCCTCTTTTCATCTGGCATTTGATCTAATTATGCCTTACCTCTGTTCATGAACTCTAAAGGTCTAACTAGGTCAGTACTAGAAAGATTGTGACTGTTGCCATGCCATTTACCTCTTACTCTAAACAAGCATTCTAACAGGTGAGAAATACCTTGGTTATCTAAATATTTGCTATAGAGAAAGCCCAATGTCTTGGCTCTTCTGATCCTTTTCTCTTTCCTTCATTATTTCACCATTAGCCAGCCCCACTCTATCATGTAATAATAAACAGCAGCTAATATTTAATGACAACTACTTTGTGCCAAGCACATTTTATGAATTATCTTTATTTAATCCTGCTGACAACAAACTCCTTTAGCCCATTTTTAGATAAGCACATAGAAGTTTAGAGAGGCTGAGTGGCTTGGCTAACATCACACGGGAACATGGTGGAACTGTAGTTCAAAACCTGACCTTCTGACAGCAGACCCAATTCAGATAAATGATGCCTGATAGCCTTCCTTGCCTCTCCTAAGGCCCACTTTGCACGTGCACAACTTTACCTGCTGAGGATGGAATTTGACTTATTTCAATGACAGGGCAGGTGTGTCAAAGATGCCATCATGAACTTTCCATGCTCATGCCACCCATCCCCATCCATGTTTTATATGTCTCACCATCTCTTCTCTACGACATTTATGCATTCATCAACTACTTTTTGAGCTTCTCCTAAGTACCAAACAATGCTCCCAGCACTGAAGACATAACAAGAGATCAACCAACTTTCCTCTGTCAAGGAACAAGTATTATACTGGGGATGACAGTTGATGAATAAGGGGGAAAAAAGTGTGTATGGATGATGCATCTGTATATATGATATAAAGCGTCCTAAGAAAGACTCTAATGCAATGATATTTGAACAAAAAGCTGAAATAAGTGGACAGACTTTAAAGGCTTTGGGGAAGAAAAAAGTATTCCAGGCAGAGAGAACAGCAGGTGCAAAGATCCCAGCATGGGAATTTGCTTACTATATTTAAAGACCAGTGTCTCTGAGCATTATTAGTAAGTAATTAGAGTGTGGTAAGATTGGAGGATTTGTGACTTGTAGGGTATGATGAGAACCTTGGATTTCCTCTAGGTGAATGACAGAGCCACTTGGAGGATTTTGCACAGAAGGTTGAAATAATCGCTCTTACTTTTTCAAAGTTTACCATGTACTATGTGAAAAATAGAACACAGAGGAACAAAAAAAGATGTGAAAAAAGTGTGAAAACTTTTATAACAACTTAGGTGTAAGATGATAATACCTTTATTTATAGTGGGATCCTTAGAGCTGGTGAGAAGTTATTGAGTTGGGGTGACTTTGAAAGGTAGAGTGTTAGCTCTAGGACTTGATGAATTGGATTCAAGGTATGACACACGCGATGTGTTAAAAATGGCTCTGAGATTAGCCTGAGCAGGTGGAAGCATGAAGTTGCCATGACTGAAATAGGAATGTCAAGAGGATTAGGTGAGGAATGGCTTCAGATTTAAAGTTTTATTTTGGTCATGTTACTGTTAGAAATTCCTATTCGTTTATTCAAGTAAACATTTCAAATATTCAACAGTTGGATGTAGGAGTGTGTAGTTGAACAAGAGGTTTGGCTTGCATGATGTAAATTTGGGAGTGATTATCACATGGATGGTATTTACCATCAGAGAACTGGATTATGTCCCTTATGGAAATGAGCCTACAATGAAGAGGACAAGTATCCTCTGAATAGTTCCCTATCCTAGTTGCACATCAGAATCCTCACGGGACTTTAGAATATATATACATATATCAAAGCTCCACCACAGGCTCGTCAAATCAAAATCTTTGACAGCAGAACCCAGGAATCTATATTGTCAGTTTCTCCAGGTGATTGATTCTGTAGAAATTGACATGTGTTTGGGAATCAGTATTATAAGCCACTCTGTTTGTGTTATAATATGAATTAATTTTTAATGCTGTAAAGACTCTTCTTTCCATATCCACTGTTATCTACTTAAATCCAAGCTATGGTTTTCCCTTACCCTACGTGTTCTACTCACATTCATCCTTACCCTTATTTTTGCACTATTAGCTCAATAATCTTTTCAAAGAATAAATCTTCAAAGCCATCTCATTGTCCTCAAAGACAACAATCCTTAACACGGACTGCAAAATCCTGCCTGGTATTGGCTACTTGTCTCTCTACCTCATCAGACACCAGGCACCTTGCTCTCTGCCTTGCAGTCAGACACTTCCCTTCCTTCAGTCCCAAGGACACATCTATTTTCATTGGCCTCAGGTTTTACACCTGCTGTATCCTCCCTTCTTTCACCTAATTAACTCTTACTCATCCTTTGACCTTGGCTCAATCATCATGTCCATCGGGAAGCCTTCTCTGACTTTGTTGACTAAGTCAAATTCCCTACCCTGCCCCCCCCTCCCCCCGGTAGTAAGTTATTAAATAAATTTAGGAATTTATGACTAGCATTTAAAATTTTTAAAAAATGTTTCTTTATTTTTGAGAGAGAGAGAGAGAGAGAGAGCTGGGGAGGAGCAGAGACAGAGGGAGACACAGAATCCGAAGCAGGCTCCAGGCTCTGAGTTGTCAGCACAGAGCCTGATGCGGGGCTCGAAATCACAGTGTGAGATCATGACCTGAGCCGAAGTCGGACGCTTAACTGACTCAGCCACCCAGGTGCTCCTGACTAGCATTTTTAAAAAAGGAAATAGAACAGAATGGAGTAGAAGAATGTCAGAGTGGGTTGCACTTAATAAAGGTAAGTATTATCTTATAAACTTTTGCTTCTATGTGTACTACTAGGATGATGTACTCTTCTTGAAATACTTTTACAGTTGCAGGTTTTTGTGTGTGCAATTACTAGCTTATCATTTGGCTTTGTCATTAGGCTGAAAGTCCAATGTGACTAAAAGACTGTTTCTTCCTGTTTTTCACTTGATCCATAGTCCCTGATCAAATGACTAGCCTTATGTAAGCACTTAAAGCATATTTATGGGAAAGAGGAAGGAAAGAAGACAGATGTGGGAATTTACATTTAGGGTAAGGTAAGCCTGTACTGTCACACCTTATAGTGTGACCATACTAGCTCTGCCAGTGCAAAATCTGTGGGTTCATTGACCTCATATATGAAAACAACAGACTTTCCGTAATGTTTTATTTATTTTACTAGTATTTAAATAAGCAATGAAGTAATCTTCATTTACAAGTGTTAAGTGAAATGGCAAGTTCAAAAAATAAACTTGGTATTACTATAGGTTGTATTATTATTCTTAAAATTTTTTTTATGTTTATTTATTTTTGAGAGAGAGAGAGAGAGAGAGAGAGAGAGAGAGAGAGAGACAGCGCATGAGCAGGGGAGGGGCAGAGAGAGGGAGACACAGAATCTGAAACAGGCTCCAGGCTCTGAGCTGTCAGCACAGAGCTGGACTCAGGGCTTGAACTCACAAACCGCGAGATCATGACCTGAGCTGAAGTTGGACGCTCAACTGACTGAGCACCCAGGCGCCCCTATGTTGTATTATTATTATTTTTTTAATTTTAATTTTTATTTTTGAGACAGAGAGAGACAGAGCATGAATGGGGGAGGGGCAGAGAGAGAGGGAGACACAGAATCGGAAGCAGGCTCCAGGCTCTGAGCCATCGGCCCAGAGCCCGACGCGGGGCTCGAACTCACAGACCACGAGATCGTGACCTGAGCTGAAGTCGGACGCTTAACTGACTGAGCCACCCAGGCGCCCCCAGGCGCCCCCATTGTATTATTTTTTAAAAGGACCTTTAGAAATCAATCCACGCCTTCCTGAACTACGGTAGGAAAATCTATTTTTTTTTTTTTTTTTTTTGCCTTCTGAAAGTTTTCTGGAAATTTAGAGATGATATATCACAGTTAATAAATTAGTGTCTCATCAGAGAGCACTCTTTATTCCCCAAAGTAATGACTGTTTCTTCTTGAACTTCTGATTCACTTGTCCCCATGGCACATACCTTCTCACAGAGTAGGCTTTTCTTACATTAGATCTGTGCATCATTTAAAATATAAATCCTGTTTTTTAGACTATATGGTTTTACCAAAGTTTTATATGGATAACTTGTCATCCAAGTATATTGGAATTTTTTGATGACTGCAAGGCTACAAATTGTATTCTACTTTTACAGTCATGGAATCTTGATCTTGTCACACAAGTCTCCTCCTCAGCCTTAATCTAGGACTACAAGTTCAGGACTGCAAATTCAATCCCCATCTTTTACATCTTCTCTTCTAAGTTGTGTAGGATTTTACTTTTTGAACAAAGTTTAGACCGCCTTGAACTTGGGATCAAAGGTATTCTGGGAAGAGGAAGAATATTTAGCCTCAGAGAGGAGGGAGTAAAGAAAAAGTCCTAAAGAGTAGTGAGAGGAAAGAAATCTTAAGTTCCCAGAAAGGATAAGTAACTCAAATTACAGACTCACAATATTATCATGAAAATACACTTAAAAATAATTTAAAACTGCGGCTCAGACCTAAAGTGATAAAGTGCCTAATGAGTTATTTAACTCATTATTTAGAAAAGTAGAGGGATGATAAACATTGGTTCTAAGAAAGAGAGAAGAGATGTATGCAACCATTGGAAAAGAGAATGTGGAAACTAAATTGCAAAACTAGATAAAAACTCATCAGGGTTTCACAGGGTAATAAAGCTATAACTTTGATGTTATTTTTTCTATTGGACAAAAACAATTTGTACTTATCAGTCCTCTACAAATTGACCTCTCACCGCAGATGGACACAATTATAGTAAATGCAAAATCAAACAAAATCACATCCACTATTATGTCGTATGTTGTATTATGTATTACACCCATCATTATGTTGTACACCTGACACTAAAATAATGTTCTATGTCAATTATATCTTAAAAAATATAATGGCAGCAACAAACTACATCGCCTAGAGAGAGAGAGATTTAAGTTACATAGGCTTGTCAGATAATACTCTACTAAGGCTCTGAAAAGTTATGCAGTCATCTTCTTTCCAATTTTGAATTTCTTTTCTTAGCACTATAAATTGACTAGACAACTAAGCACCTAGGTTGGAATGGAGAAGATACAGAAGGGCTGTTTTCAGCTCCTAGGAATGGAGGATTTATGTGTCACAGGACAGGGAAAGTTGGAAGAGAGTAGTCAGTTCTGTTTCCATCTGTTGGCCTCACCAAACTGAAATCACAGCTTAGCACTGGGCCAGCTGATGCCAGAAAGACCAGGACAGAGACCTTTTGGGGGCTAACTAAAACACTGTGCCTGCCCCATTGAGAGGCCTGTTACTAGGGGATCACTAAAAGCTTTAAACCCATAAGCACACAGTGTCAGCAGAAGCTACCTGACAAATCAATTTATCCTAGTGAAGTATTCCCCTGGATTTATCATCCCCTTCCAGCAACTCCCAAAATGAAGGGTGTCATGAATCAAATAACAGGTGAATGGGGGAAAAATATTCACAGACAGGCTGAGGGGAGGAAGCCCTGTAATTTGTAAGTTGCATACCAGGTTAACTACTCCGCTGCATCCATGGATCGATCTCTGCTCTTATTATAATGATTTACTACTTCGAAGATTGCAATCTATGTCTAGCTGAAAAAATGAGTTTGGTTTCAATCTATCTGTGGCAGTATCTATAGGCCTTTCTTGGTACTTTCTGATCTTTCGTTCTTACTGAAGCCTTGCCTACTTTTCTTCTGAGGCTGGGAATTTCCTCAGGGACTTCTAAAAATAGCAGAGATCATGACTATATGCGGTTGTTGGCTATTTGGTAAGCATCACCATATTTAGTTGCAAAAATCACCTCCACAACCTTCATTCTCAAAAACATAAAAGAAGTGTTCAGGCCATTGCTATACCTAACATTGCATTAAATATATTTGGGGCTGGGAACTCAAAGATCTTCACTGCCTCTTTGAGGATATGGTAAATGCAGAGATGACTCTTCTGTGTATCACACTGATGTCCCTCCCAGAAGAATTCCCAAAGGAAGGGCCTTAAGATTATTGAAAATATATATTTCTGTTAACTTTGTTTTAAAAAACAATTCTGTGCTTTTTTAAATATAATTTTTTAATGTCTATTTATTTTTGAGACACAGAGACAGAGCATGAGTGGGGAGGGGAAGAAAGAGAGGGGAGACATAGAATCCGATGCAAGCTCCAGGCTCTTAGCCATCAGCCACAGAGCCCGACGCGGGGCTCGAACCCACAAGCTGTGAGATCATGACCTGAACCGAAGTTGGATGCTAAACCAAACGAGTCACCCAGGTGCCCCAATTCTGTGCTTTTTTTTTGAAACAATAGAAAACTATGAGGTGGACAGGCTCCTGGGTGGCTCAGTCAGTTAAGCGTCTGACTTCAGCTCAGGTCATGATCTCATAGTCTGTGAGTTTGAGCCTCACGTCAGACTCTGGGCTGACAACTCAGAGCCTGGAGCCTGCTCCAGATTCTGTGTCTCCCTCTCTTTCTGCCCCTCCGCTGCTCATGCTCTGTCCCTCTCTGTCTCAAAAATAAATAAAAACATTAAAAAAAGAAAAAAAAAAAAGAAAACTATGAAGTGGAGAATAAAGGAACATACAAAGATGGGAGTTCCTATAGCAAGTCTGGCATCCTGGGGACCAAAGATCTTTTCTTACTGTCTGGTGTACACTTTATAGTTTTCCTCAGTTTTTCATAGCCATTTTGGCATCTTAATCATGTATCAAAACTGTCTTGACCTCAAATATTTATAAACTGTTTGATGTTCTCTTTAAAAACACAAATGAACAAATAGTATATACTAATTTCTAGGGATTTCCAGAGACGATCATTCTTCTGTGTTCCTACAAAAAGAAGATTCCCTACCTTATGACAATAGAATATATATGGAAGAGGTGATGTAGCCCAAAGCACCAGAAATGAACCTTTTTTTTTTTCAACGTTTATTTATTTTTGGGACAGAGAGAGACAGAGCATGAACGGGGGAGGGGCAGAGAGAGAGGGAGACACAGAATCGGAAACAGGCTCCAGGCTCCGAGCCATCAGCCCAGAGCCCGACGCGGGGCTCGAACTCCTAAGACCGCAAGATGGTTGACCTGGCTGAAGTCGGACGCTTAACCGACTGCGCCACCCAGGCGCCCCTAGAAATGAACTTTTAAGAATATCAACTGTTTGCCCCTATTGAGTAATCATAGATTTGAAATGGCTTCTCCAAAACTCAATTCTGGGAATTACCATAAAGGAAGGAATTATTACTTAAGAATTACCTGTTTCCTCGAAGTTTAGTCCATATAAAATATAATGCCAAGCCACACCTGTGTATTCTATCTGCTTAACTTCTTGTTTCCACCCAGGGTGGGCAAAAGTGTGTTTGCCTTTTTGAAATGCTAATGTTTCACTTCTGACACTAGATAGGTTGGTAGATATTTGGCCATATGTTCCTCGGGTGAAACACTAGGGCACCACAGTGAAACCAAAAGTAGTGATCACAAAGTTAATAGGCAAGTCTAGTTCATGATCAAGCTATGAGGGAGGAGACCTTTCTTCCTCTTTACCTATCATCGCCAAATCTCTCCCTTTTCCTTCTAGCACTTCCTCATCATCAAATATTTTTTTCTGAGATAAAAGATCTGATCTCAGTTATGCACATCTTACTATAATTGTTTATGTCTGGCTGAGAGATAGAGCCATGGTTTTTGGCATTTTAATCCAAATGCCTAATGAAGAGCAAAGGTCAGTTATCCCCAGAAAAGAATTTCAGGCTTAGGAGTGTACGTAGATGGGGAATTTGAGGGAGAAAAGAGGTACTTTCCAGTCAGAGCCTAGAATTGCAATTATCCTGCCCATAGAAAATTAGCAGTGCCTGTGCTCTGAATAGGTAAACACTGTTTAATGGTGTACAAAGTTGATACTTAACAAATCCAGATGGCTTAATTATGATCATAGAATAGAACATGACACGCAAAATTTAGGAGACTGTACCATCAGTCTAATATCAAAACATCAGTGGAAAGTCAATTAAAATGTATAAAATTAAAAAAAAATCTTGATTCAAACACGTTATTTAGAGATAGGCTATTATCTACCAAAATAAAACCGGTTTGTTAAAAGGGGCAATGTTTCCCGACACTTTATGTTTAAAAGAGGGAAGTTCTCAAAATACTTGGCTTGATGTTTAACTTTTTGAATTTGTATATTTCAAAGAAAAGAGAAGTGAATACTTCAAATGAAACAAGTTTTAAGCTGTGACCTCTTGAATATTTTGTGAAATCAAATTTGCTTATATTACAATTTCATTTCACAACATACATACCCATGTCACAAGTTCTGTGAAGCTTGTTATCAGGAAAAATATGGCAACTCTGTATTTTGATTTCATAGAGCAAAGTCCTTTGTAAAATTCAAATGAAAATTCTAGAATGAGAGAGGTAAATTCACGTAAGAAAGAGTCTCTCAGTTTCTTCTTCTTCTCCTTCTTTTGGTGAAATTCTCTGGAATGACTTTTGCTAATCCAATCTTTCAGCTTTACAATCCCAAAGGTAGAGAAGGACTAGCTTTATTCAAAGGATTTGTAAAGCCATACTACTTCTAAGATAACAATACCTATTCTGCATCAATTATTAATTTCATTTCTTTGTTATGAAACCTTGATCATCTGAATCTATTTTGAGCTGATTATCTTAAGCTCTCAGAGAAATATGACACACAAAAGAGATACCTGAAATAAATATTTAAAACATAAGAGTGAATTTTTCGGTTGGAATAACTTTCTTTCTTTCTTTCTTTCTTTCTTTCTTTCTTTCTTTCTTTCTTCTTTCTTTCTTTCTTTCTTTTTGTTAGCTTATTTATTTATTTTGAGAAAGCACGGGAACATGGAAGGGGCAGAGGAAGAGGGAGAGAGAGTATCCCAAGCAGGCTCTATGATGTGAGCACGGAACCCAATGTGGGCCTCACCAATCATGAGATCATGACCTGAGCCAAAATCAAGACTTGGATGCCTAACCCACTGAGCCACTTAGGCACCCTGGTGGGAAGAACTTTAGGAATTACAAAGAGTAGGATTTTATTCCCATAAAATTGCAAATGGCTTGGTAGATTTCTTTTTTTCTTTCACATGTAAGCATATGAAAAGTCAACTTATTGAAGTGTGAATATTTCCCCAAACTTATGGAAAGTATTCAGAGTCGTGCTTTTTAAGACAGTCAATGTAGGATTGATAGCACCAAAATAACAACCTAGGAGACCCCAGCTTTTGTCTCCCCACAAAGATCAACAACTAGATAGCTAGCCACAAACAAAACATCTCTGGAAGAGCTCTGTAGTCCTCTTAAAAATCCAACAGAACAAAAAATCTGAGAATACCTCACACAAAAAAGAAGCAAGACAGTTTCATTTTGCGTACATTATCCTACCCTCCAAGTCATCACTGGGGGGTGCCAACAGAGAGCTCTCCTGTAGAAAAGTTACGCTTACCGGGAAAATAAGAACACAGTGAGTGAACAGCTGCTCTAGCCTTGCAGGGCACTGTACAAAGGATTCACTTTGGTTTCACCCAACTCAGATCAGCAAAACTAAGAGATACAGAGATGGCAAGGAACAAGGAAGAAAAGCAGGGGTTACCAGTAACCACAGGGATGGCAATCACAGCTCACAGTGATCTGCTGAGCAGACAAATCCAGCATCTTTTGCCACTGAAAAAAACCAGTGACCAGCAACTTGCCATGGACTATCCCTTAAAGATTTCACCAGCTTTCAGCCCACAGACATTCACACTCACTAATGCCAACCGCCTAAGTTTCTCCCTGATTTCTCCCCCAGGAACCACACTGGCAGCCAGTGCAGGTCTCTGCAGCTGTAGAGTGCAAGACATCAGCTGAGACCCTATGAGTGACTCCCACCACTGTACACACACTCAGAGGTAGTCCTTCCAGCTGTACGCAGCTGGTCTGACATCTGTACACGGCTGGCCTGACATCCATTGCCACGTATTTGGCTAGGGAGACACTGTGCAGTCATGGGAGAGCAGCACACCAACAGCTAGGACCCTGAGCTGCTGTGGGCTTGGATCAAGCCCGTCTTCTGTCACTGCATATGATCGTACACAATGGTCAAACAGGATTTATCCCTGGGACGCAGGGATGTTGCCACATACTCAAGTCAATAAATTACACTACACTACATTAATAGAATGAAAGTTAAAAATCATATGATCATCTCAATGGATGTAGAAAACACACTGGACAAAATACAACATCTTCCATGATAAAAAGTTCAACAAATTGGGTGTAGAAGGAAGATATCTCAACATAGGAAAAGCCATATATGAAAAGCCCGTGGCAAACATCATACTTAATGATGAAAGGTTGAAATCTCTTTTCCTGACATTAGGAACAAGAGTGTCCACTCTCACCAATTCTATTCCACCTAGTATTGAAAGTCCTAGACAAAGCAATCAGGTAAGAAAAAGAAATAAAAGACATCCAAATCAGAAAGGAAGAAGTAAAATTGTCCTTGTAGATGACATAATCTTATATAAAGAGAATCCTAGACTCTACCAAAAAATTGTTAGAAGTAATAAACAAATTCAATAAAGTTATAGAATACGAAGTCAAGATACAGAAATCAGTTGTGTTTCCATATTCTAATAAAGCAACATCTAAAGAAGAAAGAAGGAAAGCGATCCTATTCACATTAGCATCAAAAAGAATAAAATATTTGGGAATAAATTTAACCAGGGAGGTGAAAGATCTGTACGCTGCAAATGCTGAGACATTGATGAAAGACATTGGAGAAGACACAATGGAAGGATACCCTACACTCATGGATTAGAAGAATATATATTGCTAAAACATCTATACTACCCAAAGCCATCTACAGATTCAAGGCAACCCCTATTGAAACTCCAATTGTATTTTTCATAGAAATAGAAAAAAAAATCTTAAAATTTTTACTGAGCCACAAAAGACCCCCAAATAGTCAAAGCAATCCTAGAAAGAAGAACAAAACCACCCTTCTGATTTCACACCTTCTGAAATCACACCTTCTGATTTCAAGCTATACTACAAAGCTAAAGGAATTAAAAAAGTATGGTAGTGCATAAAATAGACCAACAGAACAGACCAATGGAATGAGAGCCCTCTCAGAATCACGAGCCCAGAAATAAACTCCTGCATATATAGTCACCTAATATTTGAAAAGGGAGTCAACAATACTCAATGGGGAAAAAATAGTCTCTTCAATAAATGGTGTTGGGGAAACTGGAAAACCACATGCAGAAGGATGAAATTGGACCCTACCTTATGCTACTTATAAAAATTAACTCAAAATGGATTAAAGAGTTAAACATAGGAACTGAACCCATAAAACATCTGGAAGAGAACAATGAAAAAGCTCCTTGACATTGATCTTGGCAGTGATTCTTTGGAGATGACACAGAAAGCAAAAGCAACAAAAGCAAGAGTAAGTGGAACTATATCAAACTGAAAAGCTTCTGAACAGCAAAAGAAACAATCAAGAAGACACGTAGGTAACCTTCGGAGTGGGATAAAATGTTTGCAAATCATATATCTGATAAGGGGTTAATAGCCAAAATTTATAAAGAACTCATATAACTCAACAACAAAGAGATAAACAAACAATGTAATTAAAGTGGTTGAGGACCTGAATAGACATTTTTCCAAAGAAGACATACAAATGACTACAAAGTACATGAAAAGGTATTTAACATCACTAATTATCAGGGAAAAGCAAATCAAAACCAAATGAAATATCACCTCACACCTGTTAGTACAGCTATCATTAAAAAAAGATAACGTGTTGCCAAAGGCTCTGAAGAAAAGGGAACTCTTTTGCTCTGTTTGTGGGAATGTAAATTGTTGCAGCCACAGTGGGAAACAATATAAAATTTCTTCGAGAAACTAAAAGTAAAACTACCATATGATCTAGTAATCTTACTTCTGGGTGTATAGTTGAAGGGAATGCAAACAAGATCTCAAAGAGACACTATACTCTCACATTTATTGCAGGATTATTCACCATAGCCAAGATATGGAAACGACCTAAGTGTCTGTCAATGGTTCAGTAAATAAAGATGATGTGGTATATGTGTATAAAATGGAATATTATTTAGCCACAAGAAGGAAGGAAATCTTGCCATTTGCAATAACTTGATGGCATTGTGCTAAGTGAAATAAGTCAGAGAAAGACAAATACTACATGTGGAATCTAAAAAAGCTGAAGTCCTAGAAACAGAGAGTAGAATTGTGGTTATCAGGAGCTGAGAGTGGGGCAAATGGGAAGATGTAATCTAGAAGTACATCTAGTTATAGGATGAATAATCAAAGATGATTAATATCTGGGGCTGTGATATACAGCATGATGATTATAATTATTATAATTATTAACAGACAAATATTAATTATGAGTAACTATATAATCATTAATATAGTATACACTATTATATAACATACTATATAATTATTATATATTAATATAATATAAAATATATAAAATTATATAATTATAATGTAAATACAGTATAATTATATAGTAATATCATATAATATATTAATATTACTTATTAACATATATAATTATATAGTAATATATTAGTAGCATCGTATATTATTATTAATATAACTATAATTATATGTAATTATTAATTAATAATATATAGTTATTAATACTCATGTTCTTGAAGACTTCTAAGAGAGTAGATATAATAGAGTAAATGTTCTAGTAAATTTTCTCATCACAAAAAAGAAATAGTCATTATGTGATGTGATGGAGGTGTTAGCTGGTGCTATGAGGGTGATCATCTTGGAATATAATCAGTGTATTAAATCAACACCTTTTACACCTTAAACTCACATTATATTACATGTCAATTATATCTTTAAAAAACTGGAAAAAATAAGAAAGTCAATGTGCTATAGTCCAGTGAGTTACGAACAGAAGATCAAATGATTTAGGTTCAAATCAATTCTGCCACTGACTTACATGTGTAACCTTGGACAAGTCATGTTACTAAGGGCCTCTTGACTTTAGCTCTTTCTCTTATTTTCGCCTGGAATAAGATGCATAACCTAGAACTTGCCATGGTTAAGTGATTTGCTCAGTTACCAAACTGTGGCATTGAGACAAGATTTAAATTCAGAGAGTCTAGTTCCCAGGGTCTGAGTTATTAAACAATAATCTTTAGAACATACATAAGTGGTCAATTGATTTTCTATAAAGATGCCAAGATAGTTCCATGGGGGAAAGATAGCCTTTTTAATAAGTGGTTCTGGAACAACTAGATATCCACATGGAATAAAATGAATCTTGATCTTGTTATGCCCAGAATTCGTGATCCCCAAAGACTGCCAGGGAGCCGAGTCCGATGTAAAAGCAAAAGAGCCTTTATTCGAGCTAGCTCGAGCTCAATCCCCTACCTGCACCAACGCAGTGGTGAGATACCAGTGGTGAGATACCGGGGAGAGAGAGTGAGTTTCAAAAGGAGAAAGGTTTTATTGGGGCCTAGGGGCAGTTGGTGAGGTAATGGCTGTGGCCTCAGCCAATTGGCCAGGGAAGGGTCGGAGTCCTGTTAGGCAGGTGAGCAGGAGGTTACTCAAGGGGAGGAGGCATGGTCAAGGTAAAGGACACAGAACAAGATGGAGTCGGCGGTGTAGACCCACCCTTTCATTCCCCCCTTGTCATGTAGCTTATGTACCCAATCATGGGACCGGCTGCATTTATGGTGACAAGGGGAACAGAGTTTGGAGGTTTACACAAAGTTCTGGGAACCAAGTGTCCCTGGGGTGGCTCTGGGAGGTCTGATTAAGTATTGTCCCCGAGCTGGTGTCTATGATCTGCCAGGTGATGTTTTGGGGGCGTGGGGACTCCCGGCAGCATGAACAATGACATGCAGAGTTAACAGAGTTACCAATATTAGGTGGGTGAGCTTGAGCAGGTTGTGTTGGTCCCGATTGATGGCCCATCGCGTGATGAAGTCCTTCCGGATCGAGGAGGGGTCCGCTGGCCGAACGTGGGTGTGATGGACCCAGGTCGCGATGCCGTCTACTTTGAGAGCGGTGGGGGTTGTCAGCACCACGATGTAGGGTCCCTTCCAGTGTGGCTTGAGGGTCTCTCAGTGGTGCCTCTTGACATAGACCCAGTCTCCCGGCCTGTACTGATGAGGTGTCGGGGTTGGGCCAGCCTCGTAGATGGCACGGAGGCGCGGCCAAATGTCCTCGTGCGCCCTCTGGAGCCCTCTCAAGGAAAGAAAAAGTTCTTGATCTTTAAACTCAGCAAGAAGTTCAGCCCGAAGGTTGGGAATAACAGGGGGTGGCCTGCCAAACATGATCTCAGAGGGAGTAAAACCCAAAGTGTAAGGAGTGTTTCTAACCTGGTAAAGGGCGTACGGTAGGAGATTCACCCAGTCCCCGCCAGTCTCCATGGTTAATTTGGTAAGGGTCTCTTTTAGGGTTCTATTCATTCTTTCTACCTGTCCTGAGCTCTGGGGCCTATAAGCACAATGTAATTTCCAGTTTGTCCCCACTGCCTTGGCTACTGCCTGTGTTACCTGCGAGATAAAAGCTGGTCCATTGTCTGATCCTACCATGGCAGGAAAACCATACCTGGGTAAGATGTCTTCTAGTAGCTTCCTGGCCACCGTCTGAGCCATTTCATGCTTGGTTGGGTATGCCTCCACCCAGCCAGAGAAAGTGTCTGTAAATACTAAAAGATATTTATAACCATACTTTCCTGGCTTGACTTCAATGAAGTCGACTTCCCATTGAGCTCCTGGTCTGGTGCCTCTGAGCCTGGTTCCTTTTTTATTTGATGTGGCCCTCACGTTGGTGAGTTGGCAGGTCTTGCAGGCAGATACAACTTGCTCTATTTTGGTGTCCTGTTGGTGAATCTTGATTCCGGCATGTCGGATTAAGTCTTTTAATTTCCGGGCCCCCATGTGAGTAGACCGATGCATGTGCTCTAATATTGAGACTCCGAGCCGGTCTGGCCGCACGAGCTCCTTGTTAGGTGTATACCACCATCCCTTTATCTCCTGGGCCATGGGGAGTTTCTTGGTCTGTAACTTCTCCTGGGAGTATTTGGGCAGGTCTGATAAAACTGGGTCTCCCAAGTCCGGTAGTTGTTAAGCCATTTTCTAGCTCCCAATGCTAGCGCCTTGGTAAGGGCGACGAGCTCTGCTCACTGGGCTGACGTTCCAGAGGGTAGAGCCTCCGCCCATACGGTGTCCGTTTCAGTGACCACCGCTGCACCCGCATACCTGTGTCCGTCCGGCACAAAGCTGCTGCCATCAGTGAACCAAGTAGCCTTGGCATGGGGGAGGGGCCGGTCGGTCAGGCCTCTCCGGAATCCATGTACTTGTTCCAGGATTCCCGCACAGTCATGTAGTGGAGCACCTAGGTCAGGGTCAGGCAGCAAGGTTGCAGGATTGAGGGCTGCACTGGGGTGGACCCACACTCATAGGCATGGCAGCCAGCCAGCAGCCACTGGGTCTAGTTTCTTGGACAGGTAAGCCACCGGGCAGTTCCAAGGGCCTAAGGATTGAGTTAGAACCCCTTTTGCTATTCCCTTATGTTCGTCTACAAAGAGGTGGAACGGCTTCGTAATGTCTGGTAGGCCCAGGGCTGGGGCACTTAGGAGGGACTTTTTTAACTCATTAAAGGCAGTTTCTTCTTTTTCAGCCTATTTAAATGTTTTCCCCTCTTTGGTAGCTTCATATAGGGGCCTGGCGATCTCAGCAAAACCTGGAACCCAGAGGTGGCAGTAGCTGGCTGATCCTAAGAATTCCCTCACTTCTCTTCAGGAGGTGGGAGTAGGGATCTTTAGGACAGTTTCTTTTCTGGCATCTGATAACCGCCGCTGTCCCCCCTCCAGGATATATCCCAGGTAACTTACCCTCTCCCTGCATATCTGAGCCTTCTTCGTGGATGTCCGGTACCCTAAGGCCTCCAGGGTAGCCAGCAGGTCCTGGGTCCCTCGTTCAGTCTTTGGCCTTGTCAGCAGCAATCAGGATGTCATCTACGTACTGTAGGAGGGTGAGGCCGGGGTGCTCCCTTCTGTACTCAACCAGGTCCTTGTGTAGTGCCTCGTCGAAGATGGTGGGTGAATTTTTGAATCCCTGAGGTAGCCGTGTCCAGGTGAGTTGCCCACTGTAGCCCTCCTCCAGATCATGCCACTTGAAGGCGAACAAGGGTTGGCTCTGGGGTGCCAGCGGCAGACTGAAGAAGGAGTCCTTTAAATCTAGTACAGTATACCAGACCCTGGAAGGCGCCAAGGAGCTCAAGAGAGTATATGGGTTTGGAACAGTTGGGTGTATGTCCGCAACCCTCTTATTTACTTCCCGGAGGTCTTGTACCGGTCGGTAGTCATTTGTTTGAGGCTTTTTGACTGGCAGTAGGGGGGTGTTCCAGGGAGACTGGCAAGGAACTAGTACCCTTAGGCTTCATAGTCTCCAGATGTGTGGCTGGATCCCCTTCCAGGCCTCCTGAGACATGGGGTATTGTTTGATCCTTACTGGACTCTCTCCTGGCTTGAGCTCTACCAGGACCGGGGTCCTGTGAGCGGTTAGTCCTATCCCCCCCACCCCGTCTCTGCCCAAACCGAGGGGAATTCTTGTAGCCATCTGTCTATATTATCCTCTCTCAGGAGCGCCTCCTGGTGGAGGCGGTATTCATCCTCCAGTTTCATGGTCAGGACCTGGATAGGGTGGCCCTTGCCATCGGTGACCTGAGACCCCCCCCCCCCTTGTCTGAAAGTTATCTGAGCTCCAATCTTGGTCAGTAAGTCCCATCCTAACAGCAGGTAGGGGCATTCTGGTATTACCATAAAGGAGTGGGATACCCAGCCTGTCCCCAAATCTACCGTTCTTCGGGTAGTCCATGAATACTGGCTCATACCAGTTGCCCCTTGTACCCAGGACTTCTTGCTGGCTAGTTTTCCTTGTGGGGTGCGGAGGACCGAATGTTGTGCTCCAGTGTCGATGAGGAAGTCAACAGGGGTCCCCTCCACTTTAAGAGTTACCCTGGGTTTGGGGAGAGGGTCCAAACCTCGACTCCCCTAATCGCTTAGTTCATCTAGCTCTAGGACTTTTACTCGATCAGTCTTGCTTCCCTTCCCGCCGGCCCTTTTCGGACAATCTCGGGCCCAATGCCCTATCTCCTTGCAGTATGTGCACTGATCCTACCTTGGCCAAATTGGTTGGCTTTCTAGCAGCCATTTGAAAACCGATTAGAGTCTGGCGGTAGACCCGGAGCCTCTCCTTACCTTCTGCCATGTTGAAATCCCACCTGGGCTGAGTTAAGGGGAAGGAGGCATCTATCTGAGCCTGGTTGGTGGTGGGATTCCCATCTGCGCCCAGAACTAGTTTTTGGGCCTCTTTGAGGATTCTTTCTCTTTCTTCAGTCGTGAACAGGTCCTGCAAAAGCTGCTGGCAATTGTCCCACGTGGGCTGATGAGTAAAAAGAACAGAGTTTAATAAATCAATAAGCCCTGCCGATTTCTCGGAAAACTTAGGATTCTGAGCTTTCCAATTGTAGAGGTCACTCGTGGTGAAAGGCCAATAGTGATGGGGCTGATTCCCCTCCACGTCTGGGGGTCCGGTGGCTTGCAGGGGCAGAATAGTGGAGTCAGCGGCGGAGGCAGATTGCTCCCTCTGAGCCCTTTGTCTGGTAAAGGGTGGGCTTCCCACTGGAGCGTTTCCGCCTCCCGCTCTCGGAACAGCGTCTGCCTCCCCCGGAGGGGTAGGATGGTGTTCTTCCGGCATCTTAGAGGGGTTATATGGGGGAGGAAAAATTAATTCTTCTTCAGTCCCCCCTGTAGGACAGGGTAGAGGGGTGTTGAAGGCTGGGTAAGACTTTTCTTGTTTTCCTTCTTCTTTGTCCCCTGCAAAGCAAGAATGGGTTTTGGCTCCGGAGGGAGCGGGGCTAGGAAGGGCTTAAGCCAAGAGGGTGGGTAGAGGGGTAGTCTGAGTCTGTCCCATAACATCCGTCCAGTAAGTCCACAGAACAAAACAGAGAAACACAGAAACAGACAAACAGAGGGCCCTTAGAAAGTCTTCCAACTCCATGGAAGCAAAACTGAAAGCTAGCTCAGACTTTTGAGGGGATTCCACATCCCTCCAAAACCTATGAGGGGATTCCACGTCCTTCCAAAACCGAAAGCTAGACGACGGCCTCACGTCGACCAGTGGGAGCGACCCGCCTCGTCTCAGACCTTTGAGGGGATTCCACGTCCCTCCAAAACCGATGAGGGGATTCCACGTCCCTCCAAAAGGGAGGATCAGCACGTCTTCTGAAACTCCCGCCCATGGTCCTCCAGTGCGTCCACTTAGACCGCGTCGGGCACTACCAGAATTTCAGAAATGAGCTCACACAGAAAAGACGGAACAAACAGACACTAACTGTGGCCAGTCAGGCTCTCCAGGTTGGGGGTCCCTCAGGGGTCTTGGGGATCCCGGGCCGAGCCCCCAAATGTTATGCCCAGAATTCGTGATCCCCAAAGACCACCAAGGAGCCGAGTCCGATGTAAAAGCAAAAGAGCCTTTATTCGAGCTAGCTCGAGCTCAATCCCCTACCTGCACCAACGCAGTGGTGAGATACCGGGGAGAGAGAGCGAGTTTCAAAAGGACAAAGGTTTTATTGGGGCCTAGGGGTAGTTGGTGAGGTAATGGCTGTGGCCTCAGCCGATTGGCTGGGGAAGGGTCAGAATCCTGTTAGGCAGGCGAGGGGGGGGTGGGGTTACTCAAGGGGAGGAGGCGTGGTCAAGGTGAAGGACACAGAACAAGATGGAGTCGGTCGGCGTAGGCCCGCCCTTTCAATCTTTGCTTCACCTCAAACACAAAAATTACCTTAAAATGTATCATATACCTAAACATAAAAAAACTATAATTTGTAATTATCAAATTTCTGGAAGAAAACACAGAAGAAAATTTTTGTGACCTTGGGGGAGGCAGAGGTTTTTTTTTCACAAGATGGTAAAAAAATTGTTGCGTTTGACTTCATCCAAATGAAAACCTGCTGCTTTTCAAACAACACTATTAAGAAAATGAAAAGTCAAGTCACAAACAGGGATTAAATATTTGTAACACATAGATCTGACAAGATTCATAATCATTCATAACATAACAACTCCTACAATTCAATGAGAGGGAAACAAACCATTTAATAATAAATAGGGACACATTTTAAACAGGTACTTCATAGAAAAAAATATACAATTGTCCAATAAGCGCGTGAAAAGCTGCTCAAGATCACACGTGGTTAGATGGGTTGATATCTTTGTCAAAACTCATCAAATACTACACTTTAAAAGGATGCCTTTGGAGCACCTGGGTGGCTCAGTCAGTTAAGTGCCTAACTTCAGCTCAGGTCATGATCTCACAGTTCGTGAGTTCGAACCCCACATCGTGCTCTGTGCTGACAGTTCAGAGCCTGGAGCCTGCATCTCTCTCTCTCTCTGTCTCTCTCTCTCTCTCTCTGCCCTTCCCCCACTTGCACTCTGTCTCTCTCTGTCTCTCTCTCAAAAATAAATAAACATTTAAAAAAATAAATAAATAAAAGGATGCTTCTACTGTTTGTAAGATTCATGTGGATATGTCTGCTTTTTGTATCCTTATTCAAATGGAATGCCAGAATGGCAACTCCTGGAATTTGTCACAAATGGAAAACGCAGTGTCATCTTCACCTCAAAATTGTAGGTCTTAAATCTGGAGAAGGAAGCCAACACCCTTTTGAAGCCATGAATATTGTCCAGACTCCATCTGCTTGGAATTTCAGCAGCTCTATGGACACAGACTCCTGCAGGGGATACTGTGACATCCTCAGTTGATTCATTCACTCAGTCACCCATAAAATGTGGGGCAATTTCTACCACTCTGTGTCATTATTTGCTATTTCTGAGGCTCAGATGACACCAAACCCATCTGAATTTTTTTTCTAGAAAGTGAGTATCTCCAAATGTTATGAAAAACTTCAAAGATGATTAACACAGAAGCCTCTTCTCTGAAAAACATAATTTGAATAAAATAATTTTAAAAGTCTCTTAAACTTTTCATATTTTAAATAGCACAATTTATAAGCAGGAAGCAAAAAGACCCCAGAAAATGAAGGCTAATTTTAAAAAGTACATAGTGACTGTACATCATTATTATTAAAATACAATTTTATAAATTAAAATATGGAAAAAGGAAGATGTCATCATTTATGACATTTTCCCCTTAAACTTAAAATATTATTCAGAAGCCAAGGTTTTATTTGTTTGATTCACCAGAGTAGCTAACAAAATCAACTACACCCAACTTCTAAAGACTATATGTAAAATGGATCAAAAATGCATTTTACATATTGGGAGATAATTCTCAGGAAGCATTTCTTTGGATTACAAGAATTTAAGAAACAAAACAGATGATCATATGGGAAGGGGGGAAGAGAAGAGAGGGAAACAAACCACAAGAGACTCTTAATGACAGAGGAAAACACTGAGGGTTTATGGAGGGAGGTGGGTGGAGTTGGGCTGGACAGGTGATGGGTACTAGGAGGGCACTTGTTATGATGAGCATGGGTGTTGTATGTAAATGATGAATCACTGAATCCTACTCCTGAAAGCAATGTTATACTGTATGTTGATCAGTTAAAATTTAAATTTAAAAAAGAAGAAAAGGACTTCAAAGAATACAAGTTGGATGTCGCTTTTTTACATTTGCACAACATACATTTTCACGGAGATAGCCATGCTAAGTAAAAATTTTCCAACAACTTTGAAAGTTTGCAAATAAGCAGAAGCAGTACGTTAAGTATTAATCCCAGGACAGCATTATGTATGTTCTCAGAATGTTTCCACTCTGTTCTGAAGACCAAGTGAGAGGTGAGACGGGGTTGTTTCAAGGCCCACATTACCGACACCATGAGGGTCCACAGACTCGGCCTTCATAGCATTTCACCAGAAGTTGTGGCAACATCGACATGTTTTGACTTCTCCCTGCAGGTCTGCCAAGGAAAATAATTCCCTTCTAGAACCTCCAGCTTAGAAGCTAGGTTAATGGGAGACTTTATGGAAACTCAGCCAAATTTTCTTTTTCAGAATGAAACCACAGAAGTAAATATAATTTGAGATTACTAATTCCCACAATGAGGAAGAAGGAAGTTTATCAAACAAAAACTCTAAGGTATTTTTGATGAATGAAATATTTAAATTCCCTTCTTTTTCCCATTACAGGAAAAACATTCCACAAATATTATATGTCTTCTAACAGTTGATTACGAAACTTTTTACACAAAAAGTAAACTGCGTGTGCATGTCACCCTTACATATCGACCCACCTCTGAGATTAAACAATATTAACATTGTATTATACTTGCTTTTTTAATGAAAAAATAATGTAGATGCCGAAGTCCCATTGATCATTCCTTTTTCCCCTTCACTGCCCAAATCCTAGGATGATAGTGTCATTCTCATTAGTGTTCTGAACCTTTACTTTACATGCATGTTTCTATAAGTAATAAGTACAATACGATTATTTGGCACTTAACATTTATGTGAATGGTATTACACGGAACATACCATTTTTTTATTCAAAAATATGTTCTAAAGTGTTATTCACATATAAGGGTCTTTTTTTGAGAGAGACAGAGAGAGAGAGAGAGAGGGAGCACGTGCCTGCATGGGAGCTGGGGAGGGACAGGGAGAGGGAGAGAGAGAATATTAAGCAGGCTCCATGTTCATCACAGATTGATCTCACCAACCCGTGAGATCATGACCTGGGCCAAAATCAAGAGTCAGACGCTCAGCTGACTGAGCCACCCAGCCTCCCCAACGTCTTATTCATATTGGTCTAATTAGGTTGAACTGTTTCATTGTAACTCTGTATCATGGCATCGTTTACCAGTTCAACTACTGAGGGATAGTCATTTCCACTTGTCACTATTACCAACAGCATTTCCTCAGCATGTTTATACATCACTTCTTCTGTACATGGCAGAGAATCTCTCCAGGACAGACACTTAGAAGGGATAAAGCCCAGGGCATTGCCAAACTGCTTTCCAAGGTGCTTATGTGCACCTCCAAGCATGTCGGAGTTCCTGTTTCCTCATATCCTCACCAAAACTCAGTGTCTTCAGATTCGCCAATTTTTGACCATCCGATGGATATGAAATAGTATCTCATTGTGGTTTAAAGTTAATTTTCTTTGATAACTAATGAAACTAAGCATCTATTAAGTTTTGTGAATCACCTGTTCATATTCTTGTTCATTTTTCTATTGGATTGTTTTCTGTGTCTTTTGATACATAATGGTTTGTAGTATATTCGAGATACCAATTGCAGAAGAATGAGACTTTCATTGTTTAAAATTAATCTGTTAGGTCATTTATATGTGCCAATTTAAGTTCAGTTTCACTGCGTCTTGGTAGAACAGTTTTGCAATTTATTTTACTTCTATTCTGAGTCTCCAGCCTTACTCCTCAAAATTGCATACACGGCCTCTTATGTATTCTAGTATTCCTTGAAATATCTCTCTACATATCTATTTGTCTCATAGAGAGACAGTATAGTATCATGTTTAAGAGAACAAAGGAGGCTCTGGGTCAGACTGACACTTTGTAGCTTTGAATCTCAGATCTGTACTTATTAACCATATTAACAATGGGCATATCATATAACTTCTCTGTTTTCTTACTTTCATTTTTTAAATGTAGAAAATAATAGTACTTACCTCACTGAGTAATAATAAAGATAGAACACTTACCATAATGCCTAGCACAGAGTAAGCACTCCATGTTAGCTATGATTATCATTCTATAAAACATTTTTAAATTAAAATATTATTGACTCTTAAAAAACTCTAGTTTTAATATAAATTATATTTAATAGGGATATCAAAAGTAAATACCTATAGCCCCAAAGTACCTCCTTCCCTTCAATATTAAATATTTAATTACTGTGCTGTTTTTAACATATGACCACAAATTCTGATACTCCTGTTCCAGAAGAAGAAGCTTAATTTCCTTCCCTTTAAATATGGGATGGACCCAGTGACACCTTTCTAACAAATAGGGTACACAAAGGAGAATGCTTTACAGTGGAACAACTAGGCTGAAACCACTTTAACCAGATGATCAAGTTTAACATCATCAGTAATAAATAATGTAAATAGCATATGCCCCAATATTATGAACTAAGAAAGGCACTTCTGTGGTAGTTTCCATGAAAATTCACAAGTCCTGTCTATTCGTGAGAAACCATTAGACAAATTCAAGTTAAGAGATATTCTACAAAATACCTGGCCATTATTCATCAAAGGGTAAAGGTCATAAAGGACTGGGAAATGATCACATATTAGAGGATATGTGAGGACATGATATGGAGGAGAATATGGAGGCATGACGACTAAATGAAGTGTAGTATCCTGGCTTGAATCCTGAAACAGAAAAAAGATAACCATGGAAAAAAGACTGTAGTTTAGTTTATAATATTGTACTAATGTTAATTTCTTAGTTTTGATACATATACAATGGTTCTAAAACATTAAAGGAAGCTGAGTGGAGGTGTATGAGAACACTACAATTTTTGCAACTCTTCCGTAAATCTAAAATTGTTTTAAAATAAACAGTTAAAAAAGTGAATGCCCATAACATATTATTCTACTACTGTTATGATGAACCAAGACCATTTATAATTAGATAAAAATATATAGATAGCACACACAAGGGAATTATTTACCTTTATTTCCTTTGTTTGGGGGCCCAGTATATTTAGACTTAAATTTACTGACTATATGTTCCAATGATCTGTAACACAACATGAATTGTCTAGAAAGATGTATCCCTTCAAGTATAATTAGCATTTAGTTAGATTTATTCTAGGTAATAAAAGAGAGTATATAGACAAACAGACGTGGATTTTTTTTCTATATTCTGTTTAAGTATTGTCTATGCCCCAAATGACCTATGCACATTAAAATTACTTATTACTTTAACTTTCTTTCAGTCCCAGCTGTTAGAGTACTAGAACTTTTTATTTCTTCAGAGATGTTTACATAAATACATATAATCTATTGCTTTATTGTAATGTTTATTTACATGTATCGTGTTAGTCCAAACTGACAAAAATCAGTTAAGGAATCCAGAAAATCTAAGTTAACAACCAGAGTACAATTCAATTAACATGGATACCAGGATATGGCACAGAAGTTTTTTTGTATCTACCTAGAAAATTTAAGTAGAATTATTTTATAGGACCAGATAATTTGCAATATTATCTGGGATTTATAGAAACCAATTTGAAAGACTAATTATTGACGCATAATTTAGTTACAAACCTATGCTTGTATCCATATACTTTCAAATATCAATTTGGGTAATGATTAATTATATAAGGAAATAAAATAAATTTAGAAAAATTTTACCATTTCAGTCTGTGCAAAATTCAGAATTTTTCACAAATTAACCTATAAAATAATTCAATCAGCTAAATACATTGTCTTAATTAAAGTTAGTGGGGAGAGGAGCCTGGGTGGCTCAATCGCTTAAGTGACTAACTTTGGCTCAGGTCATGATCTCAGGTCCGTGGGTTGGAGCCCAGTGTCAGGCTCTGTGCTGACAGCTCAGATTCTGTGTCTCCCTCTCTCTGCCCCTTCCCTGCTCACACTCTCTCTCTCTCTCTCTCTCTCTCAAAAATAAATGAACATTAAAAAAATGTTAGTGGAGAAAAAAATCAACTACACTTCACTTTTTTAATTTTAAAATTTTAGTAATAAAAGATGTGCAAATGGAAAGGATTTTCAACTTGTAATCTTAATTTTAAGGTTAATTTTTCTGAAAAGTGTGGGTAATTGGAGCAGACTTTTTTCAAGCTCCTGCATTTCCAGCCATTTCCAATGGCTTCAAGCAAAAGGAAAAATCATTTTGGTTAATATATAAAATTTTTCTCCTTTTAATGACTAAAGGGCATGATGTCAATTTTAACATATTTGTTTATTTTTTTTTAATTTTTTTTAACGTTTATTTATTTTTGAGACAGAGAGAGACAGAGCATGAACGGGGGAGGGGCAGAGAGAGAGGGAGACACAGAATCAGAAGCAGGCTCCAGGCTCCGAGCCATCAGCCCAGACAGAGCCTGACGTGGGGCTCGAACTCATGGACCACAAGATCGTGACCTGAGTTGAAGTCGGACGCTTAACCGACTGAGCCACCCAGGCACCCCGTTTGTTTATTATCTCTGGTTAAGCCTTCACTAAACAATCTGCTGTTTCTAATTGAGATCTTTTTCTACTTTTTCTCATTAGAATGCTTCCACAGACAAGAAAAGGAGTTATGCTGAAAAGCAGGATTATTAGTTTAATATATAGCTCATATTCTAACAATTCCCATTTGTTTTCCATAATTACAATTATCCACATTCACATTCATTTTTCTTCACTAAATTTCATGCATTTCTAAAAAATTTTGATAGCTCTATAGAATAGTTAATTTTCCATCTCAGAGGGAGCCCTTTCTAACACTTTATGATCCATTCCTTGAACACTGAATTAATTCAAGTATTACAGTTGTATAGATGACACTTGTCAAAGTTCAACTCACTCAGAGGTCTCCCTCTTACCTTTAAGAATACATTCAGTTAGGGGTGCCTGGGTGGCTCAGTCGGTTAAGTGTCCGACTTCAGCTCAGGTCATGATCTCGCTGTTCATGGGTTCAAGCTCCCCATCAGGCTCTGTGCTGACAGTTCAGAGCCTGGAGCCTGCTTCGGATTCTGTGTCTCCCTCTCTCTGCCCCTCCCCGACTTGTGCTCTGTGTCTCTCTCTCTCAGAAATAAACATTAAAAAAAATTAAAAGAAAAAAAGAATGCATTCAGTTAACACCTCCTCTGACACAAGACCTAAAGGCACTAGGGAAAGAGAATTAATCAAGTTTTTAATTTTATTAAAATAAACAAAACACCAGAAATTCGTATCAATGCTTTGTTGATATCTCAACTACCCCCCGGGTGATTAATTTCCTACCTTAAAAGTCCCTGGTCTCTCCGTCCATAGTGTTGAAGCATATGTATGATAAGCAGTGGTTGTAAAAGATTTCAATGCAATTGGGGCTGATATTAGGGAATATCGTTTTCATATAATTAATAAAGTTATTTAATCTTAATATAATGAGACATTGCAATGTGGCATTCCATCACTCACCATATTTGTTGCTTATAACCTCCTACTCCAATCAAACTGTGGGGTTTTTTGGACACAACATGGAACATTAACATCCAGAAATGTGGCTACATACCGTCATTATATGCAGCTGTTTTCTCACTTTATAAATCTGCTCATAAATGGTATGTCAACTGAGTCTACCCGCTCGTGTGTGTGTGTGTGTGTGTGTGTGTTGGAGGGTGGATATTCAATTAGAATGAAGTGTCTGAACAGGAAGTGTCTAATATTGAGAAGACCCTAGTTAAGCCAGCCGTAGATCAACACCTTCCACTCCCTTTCCGGGTGCCTGTCTTGACCCAGAGTCCAAAAGAGAAAACCCACTCAGCCAGCTAGTGGTGGGCAACTCCTTAAACATAACTTTTTACCTTCCATCTGAGAAGTATTTTTTTTCAGGGACAGAGCCTGCTCCGAGCATCTAGTGACCAGGATTACTAGGGTTACCCATAGAGGTTGGAAGATACAGTTTTGGTTAGCAAGCAGTTTTAGAATTCTCTTATCAGTGGCTCTATGAGTCAATTCATTCTAAAATAAAAATTATACATTCTATAATCACTTAATTCTCTAATGTAATTAATGCTTAAACTATACAGATACAAAGAAAGACTGAGAGAACAGTTGCTAATCTTTTGTGATTTCACAGTCTGTAGGTCAGAATTTTTAAAGAAACACAAAATGCACTGACATTGCTTCTACACATAAGTTGTTTATTAAATATTCCTACATTTATATGTTTTCCTTATCCAGTCTAATAGATTCCACTACAAAAGATCTAAACTAAAATGGTTCTGGGGAAGAGAATGATACTTTAGATGGGAAATTTCCTTTCTGAGATAAATCTATTCATTATTGATAGTATCTTTTATAGCTTGTTTTAAAAATCCTTCATATCTGGGGCACCTGGGTGGCTCAGTTGGTTAAGCGTCCAACTCTTGATTTTGGCTCAGGTTGTGATCTCACAATTTGTGAGTTCAAGCCCTGCATTGGGGAATTCTCTCTCTCTGTCTCTCTCTGCCCCTCCCTTGCTCTCTCTCTCTCTCTCTCTCTCAAAAAAAGAAAAAAACTATATATATATACATATATATATATATATCTTCCATATCTCAATATTTAAAAAGCATTCACTTATTTTTTTTCCAAGAGTTTTAAAGATTGCATTTGGATTTGTTTGTTGTGCATGCTGTGAGGGAAGGAGCCACTTTTATTTTGTAAATAGATAATTTTTTTTCTTTCAGTATACTCCTTTCCTCATTGATTTTCAATGTTGCCTTTGTGATGTGTCCATGTTCCATAGGTGCCTATTTCTGAGCTCTCTTCTCTCTTCCATTGATCTGTTTGTTTGTCTCTCACTGTATTTGTATTTTGCTGCATTTGCCTGTCATTGCATATACCACACGGCCTTAACCGCTGTAAATTTGTAGTAATTCTTGAAGCCCAGTATGGCAGGTGTCTTCTCCTTATTCTTTTTCTTTACAAGAATCTTGGCTGTCCTAGGAACTTTTTTGTGTCAATGTTAGGTTCAACTTGTCAAGATCCATGAAAATCCCAATTAAAATTTTGGTCGAGACACTATTGAGCCTATAAATCAATTTGAGGAAAATGTACATCTTCAGAATTTAAGTCTTTCCTGTCACTTAGGACAAAATATTTAAAACAACTACCAACTGTTGATTGCTTTTTGTGTGCGTTCACTCATCATGTCATATAATTTTTATGATACCTCTCTCTTGTAAGCATTATATACTGTTTTCAAGTGTGAAGAAACTCAATCTTAGAGTGTTTCAACCGACATGGTTGCTCAGTAGCAGCATGGGGATTTAACACTATGTCAATCTTAGTTTAAGCTCATGCTTTTAACAAGTTTCCAGTGTTCCTTTTGCATATACCATGAAAACTTCTAGCTAAGACCTTTATTTTTTTATTTATTTATGTTTTAATGTTTATTTTTGAGAGAGAGAGAGAGAGCGCACGAGCAGGGGAGAAGAGACAGAGGGAGACACAAAATCCAAAGCAGTCTCCAGGCTATCGGCACAGAGCGCAACGCAGGGCTTGAACCCATGAGCTCTGAGATGGTGACTTGAGTCAAAGTCGGATGCTTAACTTACCAGGCACCCCTAGCTAAGACCTTTATTAAAATGTGTTACAGGGGCACCTGGGTGGTTCAGTCGGTTAAGCATCCAACTTCGGCTCAGGTCATGATCTCACAGTTAGTGGGTTTGAGCCCCACATAGGGCTTTGCACTTACAGTGTGTAGCCTGCTTAGGATTCTCTCTCTCTCTCTCTCTCTCTCTCTCTCTCTCTCTCTCTCTCTCTGTTTCTCTCAGCAACAACAACAAAAGGGTTGCAGCAGCAGGTTCCCTGGAAAGAAGGGAAATGCATTGTCCCACGTGTCTCCACCATAACAAAAACACAGCACTGCTTATCACTGAATTGTCTTCTACTGATTATCTTTGTATAATCTGTATTGTTTGCTAGGGCTGCTATAAGAAAGTACCACAGGTTGGTTGGCTTAAATGACAGAAATCTATTCACAGTTCCAGAGACAAGAAGAAGGAGATCAGGGTGTCATCAAGGTGGGTTCATTCTGAGAGCTGGGAGAGAGAATCTGTTCCATGCCTCTCATCTAGGCCCTCAAGTTTGCTGGCAAACTTTGCCATTCTTTGGCTAGAAGCATCACCTCCATCTCTGCGTTCATCTTCACATGACATATTCCCTGTGTGTGTACCTGCGTCCAATTTTTCTCCTTTTATGAGGACACTAGATATATTGAATTTGTTGCCCACTTTACTCCTGTATGCCTTTAGCTTCATAATTACATCTGCAACAACCCTATATCCAAATAAGGTCATATTCTGAGGTACTGGGGGTTATCATTTCAACACATGAATTCGGGTAGGGGGGTTGGACACAATTTAACCTATAACATGGTCCCAGTAGTAAATCGGTGCTACTTAGAAGCTTCTTAAATGACGATAAATCTGTACCATTGTACCAATCATTATTTTTAAAGTGGAGGAAGACTATGACAAATTAGCAAGATAAAGGTCAGTCTCTGGGGAAAAGTTTTAAGGAAATCAATGTTCTACCACTATTTTATGTGGTGGGTCACTCAACCTTTGTCCTCTAAATGATGTGTGGGAACAGTGAATGCCCTCGAGTCAAAGGTAGGCACTCAGTTCTCCATGCTCTTGTCCTGCTGCTTTCATTTTATATGTCCTCTCTGAGTCACGATGGGCGTTTGTAGAGATTACCATACACCTTTGTATTCGATTACTTAGCACTGTGCTCAGTATTGGATGTTCAATAATATCACTTCTTTACTCTCATCGGGAGTTTTCTGGGAAGAGTATATGAGTTAATTTGAGGTGCATTAACATCAGCCACCCAGATTCTACTTACCACTTGGAGATGTGAACTGGTGAGGACAATAGAAACCTACACTATCTGAATTAGATAAAACACATTTTATCAGCAAAAGGTTATATGCTCATCATCGTATCTGACTACCACTGACAGATTTCTTTTGCAGGAAGAGGGCATATTAAAGTAAAAGCCTTTCGGGGTGCCTGGGTGGCACAGTCGGTTAAGCGTCCGACTTCAGCCAGGTCACGATCTCACGATCTGTGAGTTCGAGCCCCGCGTCAGGCTCTGGGCTGATGGCTCAGAGCCTGGAGCCTGTTTCTGATTCTGTGTCTCCCTCTCTCTCTGCCCCTCCCCCGTTCATGCTCTGTCTCTCTCTGTCCCAAAAATAAATAAACGTTGAAAAAAAATTTAAAAAATAAATAAATAAAGTAAAAGCCTTTCTTATAAGATATATATACACACACATACATCTATATCCATCCATTTATCTATCTATCTATCATCTAATCTATCATTTATCTCCAAGTCACTGGATCATAAATATCTGGCCCACAGTAGGTACTCAGTAGATATTTGGAGAAGAAAATAAAGGCAAAAGGGTAAGTGAAAGAAAGGAAGGGAGGAATGCCTGGGTGGCTCAGTCAGTTGAGTGTCCAGCTCTTGATTTCAGCTCAGGTCACCCTGCCCACCTCTCAAAATAAGTAAATAAACTGAAAAATAAAATAAAGAAGGGGTGCCTGGGTAGCTTAGTCAGTTAATCCTCTGATTCTTGGTTTTGGCTCAGGTCAGGATCTCATGGTTTTGTGGGTTCAAGTCCCATGTAGGGTTCTGCACTGGCAATGTGGAGCCTGCTTAGGATTCTCTCTCACTATCTCTCTCTCTGCCCCTCCCTAACTCACACAGTCTCTGTCTCTCTCAAAATAAATAAATAAACTTTATTTAAAAAATAAGGAAAGAAGGGAAAGAAGAATAAAGAAGAAAGGGTAGAAGAAAGGAAGAGAATGGGAGAAGGGGCATGGAAGAGAGAAAGACAGTATCAGACTGTGACCAAATTACCCTGTAATTGGTACATAGGACTGTAGGAGTTTACTGTTGTGGCTGATGTAACTTAGTCTGAGATGGTTCCAGAAACATAGATTTGATTTCCCCACCCATCAGCCCCCGCTGATTCATTTGTTATGTAAGTTTCATGGGAAACTTCCCTTTATTTCATGTCCATAGACAAAAGAAGATTTCCTGTACTTTATCCTACATTTCTAGGTATTTGAAGGATTTTTTTTGTATACCATCTTGCAAAAACAGAAGTTTATTCCTCTCCAATTCATTTTTTCAAAATATTAATTAATTAACTAGTTAATTAATTAATCAATTATTAATTTGTACAGTTCTAAGCCTTGTTGTACTGTCGTAGATAGCCAGGGGAATAAGAGTGAATAAAATATGCAAATATTTTCTAGTGGGGAATAACAACAAGCACTAATAAACATGATAATCATGTAAATTATAAAGTATGGCAGAAGCTGATATGTCATAGGAAAGCCCAAAACAGAACAGGGTAAGGGAAATGAGGAGTGTGGTGAAGGGTAGAAGGTGGATAGACAGATACATTGGATTCCATGAGTTTAAAGAGGACCTTTGCCTTGGCTGGTAATTCACATAACTAGAATGTTATGTGAGCTATAGTTTAATGCTATATTTTATCCCTTGGTATGGCCCCAATAAAAAATAAACAGCCAAGTTTAAAAAATAAAATACCAAGTTTATCCCTTGGTATGGCCCCAATAAAAAATAAACAGCTCAAGTTTTGGAGGCCCAACTGACCAGCATATTGTGTTGGTTACATTACCCTCAAATATATACTTGACTAGCCAAGTGGAGTCTGTGCGATAATGAATACATCCTGTCATATCTAAATCAACTCTTCAGGGAGAGTGGAACAATCCATTGATCAATTATAAGAAAAGACTCTTAAGGGGTGGCTCTGGGGTGGCTCAGTCAGTTAAGTGACCAACTTTTAATTTCATCTCAGGTCGTGATCTCTGGGTCACGATATCAAGCTTCTTGTCGGGCTCCATGCTAGGCATGGAGTCTGCTTAAGATTCTTTCACTTGTGGGTTCTCTCCCTCTATCTCTCTTAATTAAAAGAAAGAGATAAAAGAAAAGAAAAGAGAAAAGAAAAGAAAAGAAAAGAAAAGAAAAGAAAAGAAAAAAAGAAAAAAAGAAAAGAAAAGAAAAAGAAAAAGAAAGACTTTTAGTTAACTAAGGTTGGATGAATTGATCCATAGGGCACATTGTTTTTTTAAGCTTATACCAATATTTACTATTAGTGAATTTCATTGTTCTTGGCCTCCCCTTACTCTCTGATTCTGAAGTATTTAAAAGTATTATCTTCAGCCAACATCCAGGTGAGCAAACTGTCAAAAAGGGGGAGAAAAAAATCATAGTGAGGGAAACAGTACAGATGTGTCTTAAGTGGAGATGCCAACATAAGGACACAGAGACCACAACTCATGTATATTCCACAAATCAAGAGGTTTCCCGGAAAGCTCACAAGAAGTAGAACTGCCCTCCCCTCCCTAATAATTCTGTTAGCCTACTCTGGGGAGTGTTCCCTTTTTTATTTCAGCCAATTGTTGTACTTTAGAAAATAAATAAAATAGAAGATTTAATTTTAAGAATAGTCTGAGGTTTTGCCTCTAAACTTTGGCTTTGCCCTTGTTTGTGGAGACAGACTTTACAGGCAACAGTGATCCCGGCTGATCCTGGCTCTTAGAGCAGATTATTGGATACTCCTACATTTTGCCAGCCAGTTGTGAAAACTTTGGTAGCTTGAAAAGACCTATGGGGAAAGTATTCACACCTCAGAATTTGGCAAGTGCTGCAAATCAGGGCTCTTATTTTTGAGAGCTGTTGCCAGCACACCACTGTCACAGCCTTGTCTTCCTCATGGTGGCTGTCCCGTAAGTGTGCCTTTCGGATCTCCAACTGCAAGAAGCCTCATTGACTCTTGCCTTCAGCTGCTATGCCCTGAAACTTACCATTCTTTTTGCCTTAAGGCCAGCTTTCTCAAGCATGGCTCCTCATTGACAGTGAAGCATGGCAGGGATGCTAAAGTAGATCCCCTTCCTGGGAGATGCAGATCTCCTCTGACAGGTGACTTTGGTTCTATGATTCCCGGATGACCTTACCTAACTCTCCCTTGAGCTGCCCTGCAGTCCAAGGTGCCTCCAGTCAACCTACTTTCATTCCCACCTTTACCCTGGATCAGACCTGCATTGTGTTCTGATGACTCTCACAGTCTCCTCCAGCTCCCTCCCCATTTTCTGTCACATGCATTTACTCTAACAAACTTCTTGCATATCCAGTCCTGATATCTGCTTCTCAGAGGATTTGGACTCACTCACACATACACGGGTACATCATCAGCTGCACCCTAGTTAATATCTCTGAATTATGGCACTACTCTGTATTTCATCATCTCCCATATATTCTTCCACACACAGTTGCCTTCAATCCTATTCCCTAAGTATGTATTCCTTGGCGAACTCTCTTTTCTTTTCATTCACATTATATTCTGCTACACTACACAGAATATTTTACTCATTATTTTTAAAGATTTCTACTGCAGGGTAACATACATCCTAAAAAATACACATGTTTTAAACTCACTGAGTTTTAACAAACTGAACTAGCTTCAGGAAACAGAATATTACCAGTACCCTAGAATCCTCTTTCTTATTACTTTCTTTTTTTTTTTTTTTTAATTTTTTTTTTCAACGTTTGTTTATTTTTGGGACAGAGAGAGACAGAGCATGAACGGGGGAGGAGCAGAGAGAGAGGGAGACACAGAATCGGAAACAGGCTCCAGGCTCTGAGCCATCAGCCCAGAGCCTGACGCGGGGCTCGAACTCCCGGACTGCGAGATTGTGACCTGGCTGAAGTCGGACGCTTAACCGACTGCGCCACCCAGGCGCCCCCTTTCTTATTACTTTCTAATCACATCCTATACCCAAGGGTAACCATGATTCCGAATTCTGAAAATATACCTTGTATTTTATCTTTTTTTCTTCTTTATATAAGTGGAATCATATAGTACATAAATTTTTGTGTTTGACTTTTTAAACTCAACAATACACTTTTGTGTATAATCGTAGGCAGTTTATTCTCCATGTTGCAATGCTGTAGAACATTCCATTATGTGAACATTTCAATATATTCTATTGTTGATAGACTTTTCAGTAATTTTCAATTTAGCACCACTACCAAACAGTATTGCTGTGTACATTCTTTTAAGTTTATACTTAAATTCCAGTTAATTAACATACACTGTAATATTAGTTTCAGATGTACAATATAGTGATTCAACATTTATGTATGTTACCTGGTACTCATCACAGCAAATCTACTCCTTAATCCCAATCACCTATTTAACCCATCTCCCCACCCACCTCCCCTCTGGTAACCATAAGTTTGTTCTCTATATTTGAAAGTCTGTTTCTTGGTTTGCTCCTTTCTCTCTTCCCTCTCCTTGCTCTTAAATTCTACATATGAATGAAATGATATGGTATTTGTCTTTCTCTGACTGGTTTATTTCACTTAGCATACTACTCCCTAGCTCCATCCATGTAGTTGCAAATGGCAAGATTTCATTATTTTTTATGGCTGGGTAATATCCCATTGTGTGTGTGTGTGTGTGTGTGTGTGTGTGTAGACACACCCCATGTCTTCTAAATTCAACCGGACAAAAAAACAACAACAACAGGTGTTAGTCAAGACATGGAGAAGGGGAACCCTCTTGCACTGTTGCTGGGAATGCAAACTGGTGCAGCCACTCTGGAAAACAGTATGGAAGTTCCTCAAATAGTTAAAAAATGAAACTACCCTGCGATCCAGCAATTGCACTACTGATATTTACCTAAAGAATACAAAGGGAAAATGCGAATTCAAAGGGATATATGCACCCCAATGCTAATAGCAGCATTATCAACAAAACCAAATTATGGAAACAGCCCAGATGTCCCTCAACTGATGAATGGATACAGAAGATGTGGTGTATACATACAACAGAATATAACTCAGGTATGTACATTCTATTACATGATTTTTTAGGACACATTTCTATTGGGTTTATCTAAGAAAGGATTTAGTGCATCATAAGCAATGTATATGTCAGCTTGAGTAGATGCTGCCAAATGATTTTCCCAACTGTGGCATTTACACTCCCACCAGCAGACTTTAAGAGTTCCGTTTGCTCCACATCCTGACCAATACTTAAATATTGTCTATTTCTATTTTAGCCTGTCTAATGAGTATGCTCATTGTTCATCTGCGATTTTGTTAGTACTTAAATGGATCTCTAATTGCTTTGTTTCTGTACCATTGTATCACAAAGAATGATTGCTATTGACTCTTATTCTCCTTTATTAAGTTTCGCTTGTCCTTTGAATCAGAAATGTTGCCAGTTCTGTGTCTTTCTGATATAAATAGAATAATAGTTGTCTTCCATTCTAATTCTTTGCAGTCATTGATGAATAAGGTGGCTACTTCCTTTTTTTATTAAGTATAATTTATTGTCAGATTGGTTTCCATACAACACCCAGTGCTCATCCCAGCAGGAGGAGGGCTCCTCAATGCCCATCACCCACTTTCCCCTCTCTCCCACCTCCCATCAACCCTCAGTTTGTTCTCAATATGTAAGAGTCTCTTGTGGTTTGCCTCTCTCCCTCTCTGTAACTTTTTCCCCCTCTTCCCCTCCCCCATGGTCTTCTGTTAAGTTTCTCAGGATCCACATATGAATGAAAAAATGTGGTATCTTTCTCTGCCTGACTTATTTCACTTAGCATAATACCCTCCAGTTCCATCCACGTTGCTGCAAAAAAAACAGATTTCATTCTTTCTCATTGCCAAGTATTCCATTGTATATATGAACCACATCTTCTTTATCCATTCATCAGTTGATGGACATTTAGGCTCTTTCCATAATATGGCTATTGTTGAGAGTGCTGCTATAAACATTGGGGTATAAGTGCCCCTATGCATCAGCACTCCTATATCCCTTGGGTAAATTCCTAGGAGTGCTATTGCTGGGTCATAGGGTAGTTCTATTTTTAATTTTTTGAGGAACCTCCACACTGTTTTCCAGAGAGGCTGCACCAGTTTGCATTCCCACCGATAGTGCAAGAGGGTTCCCATTTCTCCACATCCTCTCCAGCATCTATAGTCTCCTGATTTGTTCATTTTAGCCACTCTGACCGGCATGAGGTGGTATCTCTGTGTGGTTTTGATTTGTATTTCCCCGATGAGGAGTGATGTTGAGCATCTTTTCATGTGTCTGTTGGCCATCTGAATGTCTTTGGAAAAGTGTCTATTCATGTCTTCTTCCCATTTCTTCACGGGATTATTTGTTTTTTGGCTGTGGAGTTTGGTGAGTTCTTTACAGGTTTTGGATACTAGACCTTTATCTAGTATGTCACTTGCAAATATCTTTTCCCATTCCATCGGTTGCCTTTTAGTTTTGTTGATTGTTTCCTTTTCAGTGCAGAAGCTTTTTATCTTGATGAGGACCCAATAGTTCATTTTTTTCCTTTAATTTCCTTGCCTTTGGAGATGCGTTGAATAAGAAATTGCTGTGGCTGAGGTCAGAGAGGTCTTTTCCTGCTTTCTCCTCTGGGGTTTTGATGGTTTCCGGTCTCACATTCAGGTCCTTTATCCATTTTGAGTTTATTTTTGTGAATGGTGTAAGAAAGTGGTCTAGTTTCATTCTTCTGTATGCTGCTGTCCAGTTCTCCCAGCACCATTTGTTGAAGAGACTGTCTTTTTTCCATTGGATATTCTTTCCTGCTTTGTCAAAGATTAGTTGGCCATACATTTGTGGGTCCAATTCTGGAGTCTCTATTTTATTCCATTGGTCTATGTGTCTGTTTTTTTGTGCCAATACCATACTGTCTTGGTATTTACAGCTTTGTAGTAAAGGCTGAAGTCTGGGATTGTGATGCCTCCTGCTTTGGTCTTCTTCTTCAATATTACTTTGGCTATTCGGGGTTTTTGTGGTTCCATACAAATTTGAGGATTGCTTGTTCTAGCTTCGAGAAGAAGGCTGGTGCAATTTTGACTGGGATTGCATTGAATGTGTAGATTGCTTTGGGTAGTATTGACATTTTAACAATATTTGTTTTTCCAACCCGTGAGCATGGGATGTTTTTCCATTTCTTTGTATCTTCTTCAATTTCCTTCATAAGCTTTCTATAGTTTTCAGCAAACAGATATTTTACATTTTTGGTTAGGTTTATTCCTAGGTATTTTATGGTTCTTGGTGCAATTGTGAATGGGATCAGTTTCTTTATTTCTCTTTCTGTTGCTTCATTATTGGTGTATAAAAATGCAACTGATTTCTGTACATTAATTTTGTACCCTGTGACTTTGCTGAGTTCATGTATCAGTTCTAGCAGACTTTTGGTGGAGTCTGTTGTGTTTTCCATGCAGAGAGCATCACGTCGTCTGCAAAAAGTGAAAGTTTGACTTCATCTTTGCCAATTTTGATGCCTTTGATTTCCTTTTGTTGTCTGATTGCTGATGCTAGGACTTCCAACACTATGCTAAACAACAGCAGTGAGAGTGGACATCCCTGTCGTGTTCCTGATCTCAGTGGGGTAAGCTCTCAATTTTTCCCCGTTGAGGATGATGTTAGCTGTGGGCTTTTCATAAATGGCTTTTATGATCTTTAAGTATGTTCCTTCTATCCCGACTTTCTCGAGGGTTTATATTAAGAATAAAAACATTTGTCAAATGCTTTTTCTGCACCTATCGACAGGATCTTATGGTTCTTATCTTTTCTTTTATTAATGTGATGTACCACACTGATTGATTTGTGAATATTGAACCAGCCCTGCAGCCAAGGAATGAATCCCACTTGATCGTGGTGAATAATTTTTTTTCATGCTGTTGCATTTGATTTGCTAGTACCTTGTTGAGAATTTTTGCATCCATATTCATCAGAGATATTGGCCTGTAGTTCTCTTTTTTTGCTGGGTTTCTGTCTGGTTTGGGAATCAAAGTAATGCTGGTGTCATAGAATGAGTCTGGAAATTTTCCTTCCCTTTCTATTTTTTGAAACAGCTTGAGAAGGATAGGTATTAACTCTGCTTTAAATCTCTAGTAGAATTCCCCAGGAAGCCATCTGGTTCAGGACTCTCATTTGTTGGGAGATTTTTGAAAACTGGTTCAATTTCTTCACTAGTTATGGGTCTGTTCAAATTTTCTACTTCTTCCCATTTGAGTTTTAGTAGTGTATGGGTGTTTAGGAATTTGTCCATTTCTTCTAGGTTGTCCAGTTTGTTGGCATATAATTTTTCATAGCATTCCCTGATAATTGCTTGTATATCTGAGGCATTGGTTGTCATAATCCCATTTTCATTCATGATTTTATGGATTTGGGTCCTTTCTCTTTTCTTTTCTTTTTTTTTCAATATATGAAATTTATTGTCAAATTGGTTTCCATACAACACCCAGTGCTCATCCCAAAACGTGCCCTCCTCAATACTCATCACCCACCCTCCCGTCCCTCCCACCCCCCACCAACCCTCAGTTTGTTCTCAGTTTTTAAGTGTCTCTTATGCTTTGGTTCTCTCCCACTCTAACCTCTTTTTTTTTTTTTTCCTTCCCCTCCCCCATGGGTTTCTGTTAAGTTTCTCAGGATCCACATAAGAGTGAAACCATATGGTATCTGTCTTACTCTGTATGGCTTATTTCACTTAGCATCACACTCTCCAGTTCCATCCACGTTGCTACAAAAGGCCATATTTCATTTTTTCTCATTGCCACGTAGTATTCCATTGTGTATATAAACCATAATTTCTTTATCCATTCATCAGTTGATGGACATTTAGGCTCTTTCCATAATTTGGCTATTGTTGAGAGTGCTGCTATGAACATTGGGGTACAAGTGCTCCTATGCATCAGTACTCCTGTATCCCTTGGATAAATTCCTAGCAGTGCTATTGCTGGGTCATAGGGTAGTTCTATTTTTAATTTTCTGAGGAACCTCCACACTGCTTTCCAGAGCAGCTGCACCAATTTGCATTCCCACCCACAGTGCAAGAGGGTTCCCATTTCTTCACATCTTCTCCAGCATCTATAGTCTCCTGATTTGTTCATTTTGGCCACTCTGACTGGCGTGAGGTGATATCTGAGTGTGGTTTTGATTTGTATTTCCCTGATAAGGAGCGACGTTGAACATCTTTTCATGTGCCTGATGGCCATCCGGATGTCTTCTTTTTTTTTTTTATTTTTTTTATTTTTTAAATATATGAAATTTATTGACAAATTGGTTTCCATACAACACCCAGTGCTCATCCCAAAACGTGCCCTCCTCAATACCCATCACCCACCCTCCCCTCCCTCCCACCCCCCATCAACCCTCAGTTTGTTCTCAGTTTTTAACAGTCTCTTATGCTTTGGCTCTCTCCCACTCTAACCTCCTTTTTTTTTTTTTTTCCTTCCCCTCCCCCATGGGTTCCTGTTAAGTTTCTCAGGATCCACATAAGAGTGAAACCATATGGTATCTGTCTTTCTCTGTATGGCTTATTTCACTTAGCATCACACTCTCCAGTTCCATCCACGTTGCTACAAAAGGCCATATTTCATTTTTTCTCATTGCCACGTAGTATTCCATTGTGTATATAAACCATAATTTCTTTATCCATTCATCAGTTGATGGACATTTAGGCTCTTTCCATAATTTGGCTATTGTTGAGAGTGCTGCTATAAACATTGGGGTACAAGTGCCCCTGTGCATCAGTACTCCTGTATCCCTTGGATAAATTCCTAGCAGTGCTATTGCTGGGTCATAGGGTAGTTCTATTTTTAATTTTCTAAGGAACCTCCACACTGCTTTCCAGAGCAGCTGCACCAATTTGCATTCCCACCCACAGTGCAAGAGGGTTCCCATTTCTTCACATCCTCTCCAGCATCTATAGTCTCCTGATTTGTTCATTTTGGCCACTCTGACTGGCGTGAGGTGATATCTGAGTGTGGTTTTGATTAGTATTTCCCTGATAAGGAGCGACGTTGAACATCTTTTCATGTGCCTGTTGGCCATCCGGATGTCTTCTTTAGAGAAGTGTCTATTCATGTTTTTTGCCCATTTCTTCACTGGGTTATTTGTTTTTCGGGTGTGGAGTTTGGTGAACTCTTTATAGATTTTGGATACTAGCCCTCTGTCTGATATGTCATTTGCAAATATCTTTTCCCATTCCGTTGGTTGCCTTTTAGTTTTGTTGGTTGTTTCCTTTGCTGTGCAGAAGCTTTTTATCTTCATAAGATCCCAGTAATTCACTTTTGCTTTTAATTCCCTTGCCTTTGGGGATGTGTTGAGTAAGAGATTGCTACGGCTGAGGTCAGAGAGGTCTTTTCCTGCTTTCTCCTCTAAGGTTTTGATGGTTTCCTGTCTCACATTCAGGTCCTTTATCCATTTTGAATTTATTTTTGTGAATGGTGTGAGAAAGTGGTCTAGTTTCAATCTTCTGCATGTTGCTGTCCAGTTCTCCCAGCACCATTTGTTAAAGAGACTGTCTTTTTTCCATTGGATGTTCTTTCCTGCTTTGTCAAAGATGAGTTGGCCATACGTTTGTGGGTCTAGTTCTGGGGTTTCTATTCTATTCCATTGGTCTATGTGTCTGTTTTTGTGCCAATACCATGCTGTCTTGATGATGACAGCTTTGTAGTAGAGGCTAAAGTCTGGGATTGTGATGCCTCCTGCTTTGGTCTTCTTCTTCAAAATTACTTTGGCTATTTGGGGCCTTTTGTGGTTCCATATGAATTTGAGGATTGCTTGTTCTAGTTTCGAGAAGAATGCTGGTGCAATTTTGATTGGGATCGCATTGAATGTGTAGATAGCTTTGGGTAGTATTGACATTTTGACAATATTTATTCTTCCAATCCATGAGCAGGGAATGTCTTTCCATTTCTTTATATCTTCTTCAATTACCTTCATAAGTTTTCTATAGTTTTCAGCATACAGATCTTTTACATCTTTGGTTAGATTTATTCCTAGGTATTTTATGCTTCTTGGTGCAATTGTGAATGGGATCAGTTTCTTTATTTGTCTTTCTGTTGCTTCATTGTTAGTGTATAAGAATGCAACTGATTTCTGTACATTGATTTTGTATCCTGCAACTTTGCTGAATTCATGTATCAGTTCTAGCAGACTTTTGGTGGAGTCTATCGGATTTTCCATGTATAATATCATGTCATCTGCAAAAAGTGAAAGCTTGACTTCATCTTTGCCAATTGTGATGCCTTTGATTTCCTTTTGTTGTCTGATTGCTGATGCTAGAACTTCCAGCACTATGTTAAACAACAGCGGTGAGAGTGGGCATCCCTGTCGTGTTCCTGATCTCAGGGAAAAAGCTCTCAGTTTTTCCCCGTTGAGGATGATGTTAGCTGTGGGCTTTTCATAAATGGCTTTTATGATCTTTAAGTATGTTCCTTCTATCCCGACTTTCTCAAGGGTTTTTATTAAGAAAGGGTGCTGGATTTTGTCAAAGGCCTTTTCTGCATCGATTGACAGGATCATATGGTTCTTCTCTTTTTTTTTGTTAATGTGATGGATCACGTTGATTGATTTGCGAATGTTGAACCAGCCCTGCATCCCAGGAATGAATCCCACTTGGTCATGGTGAATAATTCTTTTTATATGCTGTTGAATTCGATTTGCTAGTATCTTATTGAGAATTTTTGCATCCATATTCATCAGGGATATTGGCCTGTAGTTCTCTTTTTTTACTGGGTTTCTGTCTGGTTTAGGAATCAAAGTAATACTGGCTTCATAGAATGAGTCTGGAAGTTTTCCTTCCCCTTCTATTTCTTGGAATAGCTTGAGAAGGATAGGTATTATCTCTGCTTTAAACGTCTGGTAGAACTCCCCTGGGAAGCCATCTGGTCCTGGACTCTTATTTGTTGGGAGATTTTTGATAACCGATTCAATTTCTTCGCTGGTTATGGGTCTGTTCAAGCTTTCTATTTCCTCCTGATTGAGTTTTGGAAGAGTGTGGGTGTTTAGGAATTTGTCCATTTCTTCCAGGTTGTCCAATTTGTTGGCATATAATTTTTCATAGTATTCCCTGATAATTGTTTGTATCTCTGAGGGATTGGTTGTAATAATTCCATTTTCATTCATGATTTTATCTATTTGGGTCATCTCCCTTTTCTTTTTGAGAAGCTGGGCTAGAGGTTTGTTAATTTTGTTTATTTTTTCAAAAAACCAACTCTTGGTTTCGTTGATCTGCTCTACAGTTTTTTTACATTCTATATTGTTTATTTCTGCTCAGATCTTTATTATTTCTCTTCTTCTGCTGGGTTTAGGCTGCCTTTGCTGTTCTGCTTCTATTTCCTTTAGGTGTGCTGGTAGATTTTGTATTTGGGAATTTTCTTGTTTCTTGAGATAGGCCTGGATTGCAATATATTTTCCTCTCAGGACTGCCTTCGCTGCATTCCAAAGCGTTTGGATTGTTGTATTTTCATTTTCGTTTGTTTCCATATATTTTTTAATTTCTTCTCTAATTGCCTGGTTGACCCACTCATTCGTTAGTAGGGTGTTCTTTAACCTCCACGCTTTTGGAGGTTTTCCAGACTTTTTCCTGTGGTTGATTTCAAGCTTCATAGCATTGTGGTCTGAAAGTATGCATGGTATGATTTCAATTCTTGTATACTTATGAAGGGCTGTTTTGTGACCCAGTATGTGATCTATCTTGGAGAATGTTCCATGTGCACTCGAGAAGAAAGTGTATTCTGTTGCTTTGGGATGCAGAGTTCTAAATATATCTGTCATGTCCATCTGATCCAATGTATCACTCAGGGCCCTTGTTTCTTTATTGACCGTGTGTCTAGATGATCTATCCATTTCTGTAAGTGGAGTGTTAAAGTCCCCTGCAATTACCATATTCTTATCAATAAGGTTGGTTATGTTTGTGAGTAATTGTTTTATATATCTGGGGGCTCCTGTATTCGGTGCATAGATATTTATAATTGTTAGCTCTTCCTGATGGATAGGCCCTGTGATTATTATATAATGCCCTTCTTCATCTCTTGTTACAGCCTTTAATTTAAAGTCTAGTTTGTCTGATATAAGTATGGCTACTCCAGCTTTTTTTGACTTCCAGTGGCATGATAAATAGTTCTCCATCCCCTCACTCTCAATCTGAAGGTGTCCTCAGGTCTAAAATGAGTCTCTTGTAGACAGCAAATAGATGGGTCTTGTTTTTTTATCCATTCTGATACCTATGTCTTCTGGTTGGCGCATTTAGTCCATTTACATTCAGTATTATTATAGAAAGATATGGGTTTAGAGTCATTGTGATGTCCATAGATTTCATGCTTGTAGCAATGTCTCTGGTACTTTGTCTCACAGGATCCCCCTTAGGATCTCTTGTAGGGCTGGTTTAGTGGTAACGAATTCCTTCAGTTTTTGTTTGCTTGGGAAGACCTTTATTTCTCCTTCTATTCTAAATGACAGACTTGCTGAATATAAAGGATTCTCGGCTGCATATTTTTTTCTGTTCATCACATTGAAGATCTCCTGCCACTCCTTTATGGCCTGCCAAGTTTCAGTAGAGAGATCAGTCATGAGTCTTATAGGTCTCCCTTTATATGTTAGAGCACGTTTATCCCTAGCTGCTTTCAGAATTTTCTCTTTATCCTTGCATTTTGCCAGTTTCACTCTGATATGTTGTGCAGAAGATCGATTCAAGTTACTTCTGAAGGGAGTTCTCTGTGCCTCTTGGATTTCAATGCCTTTTTCCTTCCCCAGATCAGGGAGTTCTCAGCTATTATTTCTTCAAGTACATCTTCAGCACCTTTCCCTCTCTCTTCCTCCTCTGGAATACCAATTATGCATAGATTATTTCTCTTTAGTGCATCACTTAGTTCTCTAATTTTTGCCTCATACTCCTGGATTTTTTTATCTCTCTTTTTCTCAGCTTCTTCTTTTTCCATAATTTTATTTTCTACTTCACCTATTCTCTCCTCTGCCTCTTCAATCCGAGGTCTGGTCGTCTCCATTTTATTTTGCAGCTCATTAATAGCATTTTTTAGCTCCTCCTGGCTGTTCCTTAGTCTCTTGATCTCTGTAGCAAGATATTCTCTGCTGTCCTATATACTGTTTTCAAGCCCAGCGATTAATTTTATGACTATTATCCTAAATTCACTTTCTGTTATATTGTTTAAATCATTTTTGATCAGTTCGTTAGCTGTCGTTATTTCCTGGACACTTTTTTGAGGGGAATTCTTCCTTTTCGTCATTTTGGATAGTCCCTGGAGTGGTGCGGAACTGCGAGGCACTTCCCCTGTGCTGTCGAATAACTTACGTTGGTGGGCGGGGCTGCAGTCAGACCTGATGTCTGCCTCCAGCCCACCGCTGGGGCCACAGTCAGACTGGTGTGTACCTTTTCTTCCCCTCTCCTAGAGGCGGGATTCACTGTGGGGTGGCGAGGCCCGTCTGGGCTACTTGCACACTGCCAGGCTTGTGGTGCTGGGGATCTGGCGTATTAGTTGGGGTGGATCGGCAAGGTGCACGGGGGCGGGAGGGGTAGGATTAGCTCACTTTTCTTTCGGAGATCTGCTTCGGGAGGGGCCCTGTGGCACCAGGAGGGAGTCAGACCCTCTTCCATGGGCCTCTTGTCTGTGCTTGGCTCCGGAGACTTCATTCTGCTAGTCTTCTGGCAGTTTTCTGGGTTATTTAAGCAGTGTAGGTGGAATCTAAGTGATCAGCAGGACGCGGCGAGCCCAGTGTCCTCCTACGCCGCCATCTTCCTTACATCCCCTTTCTCTTTTTTTTTGAGAAGCCTGGCTAGAGGTTTATCAATTTTGTTTATTTATTTATTTATTTTTTTCAAAAAACCAGCTCTTGGTTTCATTGATCTGTTCTACTGGTTTTTATTTCTTTTTTGGATTCTATATTGTTTATTTCTGCTCTGATCTTTATTATTTTTCTTCTTCTGCTGGGTTTGGGGTGTCTTTGCTGTTCTGCTTCTAGCTCCTTTAGGTGTGATGTTAGAATTTGTATTTGGGATTTTTCTTGTTTCTTTAGATAGGCCTGGATTGCAATGTATTTTCCTCTGAGGACTGCCTTTGCCGCATCCCAAAGCGTTTGGATTGTTGTATTTTCATCTTCATTTGTTTCCATATATTTTTAAAATTCTTTTCTAATTGCCTGGCTGACCCATTCATTCTGTAGTGGGATGTTCTTTAACCTCCATGCTTTTGGAGGTCTTCCAGTCTTTCCTGTAGTTGATTTCAATTTCATAGCATTATCGTCTGAAAATGTGCATGGTATGATCTCAATTCTTTTATATTTATTGAGGGCTGTCTTGTGACCAGTATGTGATCTATCTTGGAGAATGTTCCATGTGCATGTGAGAAGTAAATATATTCTGTTGCTTTGGGATGCAGAGTTCTAAATATATCTGTCATGTCCATCTGATCCAATGTATCATTCAGGGCCATTGTTTCTTTACTGATTCTCTGTCTAGATGATCTATCCATTGTTGTACGTGGAGTATTAAAGTCCCCTGAAATTACCACATTCTTATCAATAAGGTTGCTTATGTTTTTGATTGTTTTTTATATTTGGGTGCTACTGAATTCTGTGCATAGACATTTATAATTGTTAGTTCTTCCTGATGGATAGACCCTGTAATTATTACATAATGCCCCTCTTCATCTTTTATTACAACCTTTAATTTAAAGTCTAGTTTGTCTGATATAAGTATGGCTACTCCAGCTTTCTTTTGACTTCCAGTAGCATGATAGACAGTTCTCCATCCCCTCACTTTCAGTCTGAAGGTGTCCACAGGTCTAAAATGAGTCTCTTGTCAATAGCAAATAGATGGATCTTGTTTTTTTATCCATTCTGATACCCTGTCTTTTGGTTGGAGCATTTAGTCCATTTACATTCAGTGTTATTATTGAAAGATATGTGTTTAGAGTCATTGTGTTATCTGTAGATTTCATGCTTGTAGTGATATCTCTGATACGAGTGATACTGTGATGCTTGTAGAGTTATCCCTGATATCTCCTTGCAACATTTCACTCACAGAATCTCCCTTAGGATCTCTTGCAGGTCTGGTTTAGTGGTGATGAATTCCTTCAGGTTTTGTTTGTTTGGGAAAACCTTTATCTCTCCTTCTATTCTGAATGACAGGGTTGCTGGATAAAGGATTCTTGGCTGCATATTTTTCTTTTTATCACATTGAAGATTTTCTGCCATTACTTTTTGGCTTGCCAAGTTTCAGTAGATAGGTCTGCTTCTACCTTATGTGTCTACCTTTGTATGTTAGGGCCTGTTTATCCCTAGCTGCTTTCAGAATTCTGACTTTATCCTTGTATCTTGCTAGTTTCACTATGATATGTTGTGGAGAAGATCCATTCAAGTAAGGTCTGAAGGGAGTTCTCTGTGCCTCTTGGATTTCAATGCCTGTTTCCTTCCCCAGATCAGGGACGTTCTCAGCTATGATTTGTTCAAGTATGCCTTCAGCCCTTTCTCTCTCTTCTTCTTCTTCTGGAATTCCTATGATATGGATATTGTTCTGTTTGATTAAATCACTTAGTTCTTTAATTCTCCTCTTGTAATCCTGGGTTGTTGTTTTTTTATCTCTCTTTTTCTCAGCTTCCTCTTTTTTCATAATTTTATCTTCTAATTCACCTATTCTCTCCTCTGCCTCTTCAATCCGTGCTATGGCTGCCTCCATTTTATTTTGCACCTCATTTATAGCATTTTTTAATTAATTATGACTATTTTTTAGTCCCTTGATCTCTGTAGTAATAGATTCTCTGATGATCTCTATGCTTTTTTTAAGCCCAGCAATTAATTTTATAACTATTATTCTAAATTCTTGTTTAGTTATATTGCTTAAATCTGTTTTGATCAATTCTTTAGCTGTCCTTTCTTCCTGGAATTTCTTTTGAGGAGAATTCTTCCATTTCGTCATTTTGGCTAATTTTCTATCCCTTATGGGTTTTAAAAGCGTGTTGTGTGCTCTGTACCTGTGAGCACTGCTATATTAAAAGGTGGGGGGGGGGGGGTCATACACTGTCCAGGGCCTGGCCCTTCAGGAGGTGGTTTTGGAGTGTTACCCGCTCTCTGTTGTTGTGACGTTTATTATTTTATTTTATTTCCCTACTTGTAATGATGTTTTGGACCATCCACCAGGTGTGTTTTGATTTGTTCCTTGGAGTAGCCCTGTAAAGGAAAACAAAGATACAGACAAATAGGAGACAAAAACAAGCAAACACACAAACAAGTAAAACAAACAAAGAAAGAAAAAACAAAAACAAAAAACTAGAAACAATCCAAAAAAAAAAAAAAAAAAAAAAAAAAAAAACACAACAAAACAAAACCAACCTAGAAATGCTGGCTACAAGTAAAGAACAATGTGGAGGTGATGCTGATGGAAGAGCCCAGACAAAGAGAAAAATGACAGTGTCGGGGAAAAAGAAAAAGTAAACATTGACTAGGCCAAGAGACTGAAAGGCTTAATCCAGCGAGAGAGAAAGGAAAATAAGGAAGGAGACAGGGAGAAAGAAAGGAAGACAAAGTTACCCAGACAGCGAAACTATATGGCTTGGTTATTCCAGAGAGAGAGAAAGGAGTGTAAAGAAGGAGGTGTACATCATGTGTCAAGACAATGGATTCAATAAGTCTGTTTAGACAAACCAATAACTGGAGTAACCAGCCTAGAGGAGTGAAGAGATAAAGAGGAGAAACGGTAAGGAGAATATACCTACATATCCAGAATTGACCTAGAGTTAATCCAGGCAATGCTGCAGCGCTGGTCTGGAGGAGCTGTCTCGTTCCACACGGTCTGTCCTGCTCCAGTAGATACACAGCTACCAAGGCATGGAGGGGCGTGGTTTGGTGTAGGCTGTTCCCGCCTCCACTGTGGGCCCCACAGACCGAACCCTGAAGCCTGCCTTGGTGGTGGTGGTGGGAGTTGGCGATACCCTAGTCTCTTCTCCACCAACCCGGTGGACTCCATTTGAGTTGTCCTCATTGTGTCGTGGGTGCAGATGGGGCAGTCCTTCTTGCTCCGCCAAGTCTCCTGACTCTGCGCTTGGCTAGGATTCAGAGATCCACTCCGTGGGCTCTGGCGCTGGGGAAGTGCCTCTCTGTGTGGCAGGGTATGTGGTCCCGGCTGGCTTTGCCTGTGCTGTAGCACTTCAGGGAGGACTGCCTTTTCCTGCTGAAGACTACTCCACTGACCTCACCGGGGGTGGGGGATGCAGGCAGGCTTTGTCCTGTCCCACAGCACTCCAGGGAGGGGGCCGCTTTCTCCTACCGTGGACTGCACTCCTACCGTGGTCCTGCTGAACCCAGGGCTGGCTCCCCTCCTCTCCAGGTGTGTGTACAGGGAGCTGGCCCCAGTCCAGAGCAAGCCCTACAGTTAGAGATGGGATCCCTCTCAGTCACAGTCAGAGGTTTTTCTCTTGTCCAGATACAGTGCTACACTTCCCCAGCTGCTCTTTCTCCTCCCTTTGTCCCTCTGCAGAAGGGGATCCCTTCCCTCCATGCCTACACGGCCGTTTTTTCTCCCCCAGTTCTCACTCACCCACCTATGGTCTCTCAAATTTTCCCGTTTTCTTCCTGGTAGATTCAGTCTCTTTCCCTCCCAGACTCTTGGGGTTCAAAGTCCTTTGGCTTCAGCACTTCTTTGAGAGACGCGGGAAATATGGAGCCCCCTACTTCTCTGCCATGTTGTGTGACTATTTCCTAAAGTAACACTTTACCTGTGGATCAGTGATGCAAATTTTAGCAACTATAGTTGCTACGCCCCTCCATGCCTTGGTAGCTGTGTATCTACTGGAGCAGGACAGACCGTGTGGAACGAGACAGCTCCTCCAGACCAGCGCTGCAGCATTGCCTGGATTAACTCTAGGTCAATTCTGGATATGTAGGTATATTCTCCTTACCGTTTCTCCTCTTTATCTCTTCACTCCTCTAGGCTGGTTACTCCAGCCTGAATGTGTTCTTTGGAAAAACTCTGCGAAGACAAGTCCTTGTTGACATAGTTACCACAGGTAGGGGTGGCAAAAATGCTGTATTTCTCCTACTGGTTTTCCCTGAAGCTTATCAAGATAAGAGGCTCATTCAAGGGTTTCCCAATTCCATTGGCTTTGCAAGGGCGAATGGTTTCTCTCTCCTTTCTAACCAGGCTTCATAAAATTTTTGTTATCCTATAATGTAGAATTTAGCCATTTGTACAATAACTGTGCCCAGCTTTGTTTCCAAAAGGACACAAATTTATTTTATTTTATCAAACAAATAAGATATCCATAGTACCTTTACTTGGAAGCATGAATATTATCATCCCTAGCATTAATTTTATCTCCAGAATTGAAAGACATAAATAGGCTTCTGAAATCTCTTAAGTGTCCCGGTTTTGCTTTTCCTTGGTATCCAACTGATCCTACTGCTACATGCTTTGATTTTAGACTGACAAATTCAAATTATGCATTTTTGCCAGAACTATTTAGCTTATGTGTATATTTAGCTTATGTGTATATTATGTGTATACTAAATATATATATACTATGTATATAGTATATATATACATATACTATACTATATACATAGTATATATATATACTAAATATATATATATTTATATATATACTAAATATACTATACATGTATATAGTATATATACATACTACTATATACATAGTATATATATACTAACTATATATAGTTTATATATATATAAATAAATATATATAGTACTAAATATATATACTAAATATATAATATATAAATATATATATATTTAGCATACATAAATATATATGTACGCTAATGTATATTAGCGTACATATATATATTTAGCCTATATATATATTTATATATAAAGTAAGGAAGTGGAGGTGTTCCTTATGATTATATAATTCTCAAGGCTCAAGGCAATAGCATATACTAATAATCAAATTATTACAGGTTAAATTCTTCTCTTATCCAGATATATTTACTCATAGTCATCTTTATTACTGGAATAAATGTGAGCTACATGCTTGGAGAAGGTTTTTGCAACCATACAGGAAAAATTATTTTAGGAGGTTGACACATGTCACTCTTCCCAAGCAAGAATCAATGGATTTGCAACTTTCATTTCTTCAGATTGTTTTCTCAGAAACGAGTGACTAAATGATTATTAATAGCCCTTCCAACTCTGCATTTTCACAGTTCAGTGCTTGGAAAAATCTCAAAAGGACACAAACATATGTCTTGTTTATTTCATACATTGTACAGTCCTTACAACATTTGGCATATGTATTATTTTATAATATATTTATTTTAATATATTTATTTATTAATATATTAATATATTTATTTTAATCTTTGTTTTTAAGAAAAAATATTAATACTAACAATTGCAGAATGAGAGGCCAAAAATTCTCTTTAAAAATAACATTTAAAGCCCTAGTAAAAGCAATCAATACTTTTTTAATTTTTTAAATGCTTACTTATTTTTGAGAGAGAGACAGAGCATGAACAGGGGAGGGGCAGAGAGAGAGGGAGACACAGAATCTGAAGCAGGTTCCAGGCTCTGAGCTATCAGCGCAGAGACTGATTCAGGGCTCAAACCCACAAACCACAAGATTATGACCTGAACAAAATGTGGGCACTTAAACGACTGAGCCACCCAGGCCCCCGAAGGAATCTATACTTTTTAAAGTGATCTGGTGAGATAGAGTATCAACAGTTACCACCACCACCATCACCACAGTGAAATATGATCTTTACCTGTCTACAATATTAGCATTTCTAGTAGTCATACCAATTCCTACTGAAAATTCACCATAGCCAATACCAGTTCTTTCCATAGATACTGGATATAGTTTATTCATATGATTTATTCACCTTAACTATGATTATGCTATAGTTAAATTAAATACTAATCCTTTCAATTGATATAAATGCAATGTCTTTAGATAATGGAGATCAGGGAGAAAGAAAGAGAAAAACATAATGAAAACAATGTTTTTTATTTACCAGAATTCCTCGTAAAAATAAAATTGTAATTTTTGAAAAAATACTATAATGGGAAACTAGGGAGAAAGGTGAATTTTCTAAAGGGTGCTAAATGTGAGTGGAATTACTTCATGTGAGAAAATGGAAAAACTTGAGATGAGAAAAGGAGGAGAAAAAGTAGAAGAGATGAATCAATGAAATAAATTTTTAATTTTTTTAAATGTTTCTTTATTTTTGAGTGAGAGACAGACTGCACAAGCAGAGGAGGGACAGAGAGAGAGGGAGACACAGAATCTGAAGCAGGCTCCAGGCTCCGAGCTGTCAGCACAGAGCCTGATACAGGGCTCGAACTCAGAAACCATGAGATCATGACCTGAGCCAAAGTTGGACTGACTGAGCCACCTAGACACCCCAAATCAATGAAATACAGAAGACCATATGATTTTCAATGGGCCCCTTTCCTCTCCAACTAGTATTATGACAGATTTCTAAATGCATTGACAGTCTAGATTCTGAATTCTTACAAAGACTTGGACATGATGCTTAGGTCAAGTTTAATCAAATCCCAAGGTCAGGATGGCTCCAGCTGGCATCTAGGTTATAAAGTAATGGCTTTATGAATACTAAATACTCAGAAATGGAAGTTGTCTATGAGCACTCAGAGTTGCAAAGCATTTGCCAATGCCTGTGGGATGTTGAACATTTGTACCTATGTCAAATAATAATACCTATGACTACTTAATTTGCTACCTAATACTTCTTAAGGAAAAGAACAGTAGTTTACTCACTCCTATCTATTACCTGAAGTTTCCCTCACAGAGATTAATAGATGTTTGATAATGAATTCTGATGAAACTAATTTAAGTGAATCTAACAAGATATTGTGATATAATGGAAAGAGAAGATTGACTTTGGGAACAAATGACCTAAGTCCAAATCTTGGCTCAAGGTAACCTTAAGCAAGTTCCTTAAATTTTCTGAATTTTAGTCTTATCAATTCAGAATGTGGTAATATTATCTTTCTCAAAGTCTTGTAATAAAATAAAATAATATAAAAGTATCAATTAAATAACAGGCATAAGAATGCAGTGTGCCTGCGTGTGTGTGTGTGTGTGTGTGTGTGTAAAATATACATTTTATTGTCAGGTCTTCAAAGATTATAAGCCTTTGACATTAAAATTTGATATAGTAAGGACTATTTTCCTTACATTTAAAACAATCCTTTTGTTTAATTTTGTATGGCCCATGGGCTTCTGTGAAAATAGGTTCCATGAAGTGTTTATGTGAGGTTTTAATTGTAGTTTTTTTAGTATATCTATATGCAAATTTTAGTGGCAGCACTCTATCTCTGAATAAAATCATTATAAATGCATATAGTTCTTTTCTTTCTAAAATTAAATATGACTACTACTAACTTAGAAGAGAAATATGGGTGGAAATATAGAAATATAGGTAGAAATATAGAAGAGAAAGTAGGTATTAATACTGAAAGTAAGGAAATATTTTATTAAAAGTGCCTTGTCACTATTTGTAGTAATATACTGTTTGTATAAAACATCTGACATTTTTTACTCAACATTTTCATAAAAATTCAGAAATCACAAATAATTTTACTACTGCTCTTAGCATTATACCCCATTGGTGACTGTGATCTCCTTAAGCTTTTAGAGGAAGCTTAATATAACAAGGATAGAAACTGGTCAGCATTGCAGAATCTTGGGAAGTTTTAAAGACCTCATGATGACAGTTGCACCATGGAGTTAAAAATGGTACATTTCAAGGCAAGTCAAAACTGTAAATTTTTTTCAAATCTTTATATAGATTAAAATCCTTTTTTTTCCTATGGTAGTTTTTTTTTTTTTTCCTATACTCTCCTCCATACCATAATAACCCATACCCAATAATTACTGGCAGGGAAATTTCCAGAAAGAGAGAGAAAATTGAACCACCTCAGAGAACAATTCAGTAATTGTATATTTTTCTTATGAGTTTACAGAGATTAATAGATGTTTGATCATGAGAACAATGAGCAAGAGAACAATCCTCAGATGGATCTAAGAACTCCTTGTATTTTAGCTCTCAAGATTTTTCTTTCTTGTGAAGATAACGCTTTTCTTTAGAGTTTAGAGCATCAGATAGTATAAATCCTACAGAATAAACTGGGGAAATATCTAATATTACAAAATTTTTAACACATATGATACCAAAAGCACAAGCAACAAAAGGAAAAAGCAGATAAGTTGGACTTCATAAAAATTAAACACTTCTGCATATCTGGCAGGCACTATCAACAGAATGAAAAGACAACTCATAGAATGGGAGGAAATATTTGCAAATCATATATCTGATAAGGGATTAGTACCTAGAATAAATAAAGAACTCCTACACCTCAACAATAGGAAAACCCAAATGACTCAATTTAAAAATGGCCAAAGGACTCAGATAGACATTTCTTCAAAGAAAATATATAGTGGCTAATAAGCACATGTAAAAATGCTCAACATGACTTATTGCTAGGAAAATTCAAATTAAAATCACTTTGAGATGCCATTTCATACCCTTTAGGATGGGTAATATTTTTAAAAAGCAAAAGAAAATAACATGTGTTGACAAGAATATGGAGAAACTGGAAATCTTGTGTGTTCCTGGTGGGAATATAAAATGGTGCAGCTGCTGTGGAAAACAGTATGGTGGTTACTTAAAAAAATAGAATCACCATATGATTCAGAAATTTCACTGCTGGATATATACTCCAAAGAATTGAAAGCAGGGACATGAACATATACTTGTACACCAATGTTCTTATATTACTCACAATTCACATTCATAACATTATTCACAATTGCCAAAAGGTGGAAACAACTCAAGATTCCATTGATGGATAAATGGTTAAACAAAGTGTGGTATATACCTTCAAAGGAATATTATTCAACTTTAAAAAATGTAAGAAATTCTGACACATGATACATCATGAATAAACCTTGAAGACATTATGCTGAGTGAAATAAGCCAGTCACAATATGACAAAAATTGTATAATTCCAGTTATACTAGGTACCTAGAGTAGTCAAAATTATAGCTACAGAAAAAAAGAATGGTAGTTGACAGGAGCTAGAGGAGAAGAGGGAATGAGAGTTATTGTCTAATGAGCACAGAATTACAATTTGGGATTATGAAAAAGTCCTGGGTATGTATAGTGGTGATAGTTGCACAAGAACGTGAATATACTTAATGCCACTGAACTGTGAACCTAAGAATTGTTAAAATGGTATGCTTCATTATGTGTATTTTATCACAAGAAAGAGTTTTAACACAATAGGAAATTCCAGTTACCTTTATAGATAAATGATCAATAGATAGATCATGGATAGATAGATGACAGATAGGTAGATAGATCGATAGATGATAGATAGATAAATAATAGATGGATGGAGACTTTTGGAAATTATATAAAGAATTCTCAACTTGAATAAAAGTGGTAAAGAAATACACATGGGGCAGGCTTGAATTCAGACTCATGCTTCTTAAGTTGGGAATCCAGGATAGCTTATCCGAATTCCATTAATTATTCTTCACCTGTCTCTACTCAACATTAATTTTTCTAGAATATCTCTGTCTCAGGCTGCCAAATTCCTTGTTTTGAGAACTAAATAAAAAGATCTCAAGGTTATGTTAGAATTAAGCTGAAGGACATGCTGAACAGTCAGAGGCAGACACAGTGCAAAGGACAGCACAGATAACAGTCAAGGAGGGAAGCCAAGAGTCAGTACTTAAATCCAATCTCAGTTATTACATCTAAAGAAAAAGTGGGGGAGTGTAGTTAGGAGGAAAAAGAAATGCTCAGAATCCGGGATTGCCAAAACAGAGAGCAAGGCAAGAAAATATTATATGGTTCAAGAAGAAAGCCTTTAGCTTTGTTTTTACTGAATGCTAGTCAAGTCTTATTGAGTTGCAGGTCAGACAAAATAAAGTCATAGTAAGAGGAAATTTGCTTCCATATTTTATTCTCTATGCACAGACCTCATATTTATTGCATTCTGTTTTTCCATCTCCATATGTCTTTCTTCCCTTCTTCTTTTTTCATTTCATGTCAAAACAATTCAAATCATACTAAGATCTTATTAACATTGGACAAGAGAGAAGAGTAGGAAGTTGAAATTTGGTGGAGAACATATGGTGGCTGAGAAGTGCACTTGAGCTCAGACAGGGCTGGAGACAAGTTAAGTCAACTGTAGCAACAAATCCCAGGGAAGGCACTTCTATGGTTTATGATATTTCCAGAAGATAGTGGACTCTCAGTCTGTAGTATCAGAAGGTCCATTGAAGTGGGCAAGAAATTCCAAACAATGGCTGTTTGTTTTGGGAGTGAGAGCATGTCCAAATGTAGTAAGATTTCTGTGAGGAGGGAGAGGGACAAGGAGGATGAAGAATTGTCTCTCCACTCAAAGAGTGGAATTGCCTGGAACTAGATAAATCTGGTTAATCCAATTAATGCTTGAGATTAAAGCTAGAACCTTAAGCTCTGAAGAGGACAGGGGTTAATGATAGAGTAACTATAAATAAAATGCAAAGTGATGCATGCATAAATGAGTCCTGCTTTTTGGCCAGCTCCAGTACAAAGCATAGATATAAGGTGATATTAATTTAAGGACTGATTAGGACAAATTATTGGAAAACATGGTTAGATAGAAGACTATTAGAGCTCATGGCCCATTGACTGGGTTGCTGGAATTTGCTCCTGAGGTTAGTATTTATATTTTTATTCATCTTGTCAGTATAAGCCTAAGAACCTGGGAAGATTGAAGTTCAGGCTTAGCCCATCTGTTGAGCTAGTGATAGGTAACTGGGGAAAACAGAGTGAAAAGGAGACAGTTGTTAACACTTTGTTCTCTTGATCTCATTCAGACCTTGTCTCTCTTGTGTTGCATTTCATTTTAATTGGGCATTGTAAAGAATTGAATAATTTGACTTTTATTTATTTATTTATTTATTTATTTATTTATTTTTTTAAGTTTATTTATTTTTGAGACAGAGAGAGACAGAGCATGAACGGGGGAGGGTCAGAGAGAGAGGGATACACAGAATCGGAAGCAGGCTTCAGGCTCTGAGCCATCAGCCCAGAGCCCGACGCGGGGCTCGAACCCACGGACCGAGAGATCGTGACCTGAGCCGAAGTTGGACGCTTAACGGACTGAGCCACCCAGGCGCCCCATAATTTGACTTTTAAATCATATTTATTGAATGTTGTTGTTGGGTGTTTTTTTTTTTTTTTTTTTTTGGCATTTCTTGACTCTACTATTCCAGATGCAAAAAACAAAAACAAAATAAACAACCCTAAAACATATTGTGTTTAATATATGTAGTCCAACATTTATTATCTGATCCTAATGTAAGGCAAGTAGACATAAATAGAACAATAGACTCAATAATAGAGGACCGTTGTAGACTCTGGGTCTGGAGTTCTCTCTTGTCCAGCAAGAGAGTAGGGCACAGGATTAAAAATGCAAGAGAGGCTAATGTCCAGGAGGAGATAAAAGCCCCGAGTAAGGGTCCTTGCTCCATTTTTATTAGGATCAGAAGATTTACAAGCATGATGTGCATTTACAGAGAGACAATGAAACCATGAACATTAATTCATGGGTGTGGGGAGAAGGAGGTTTTGGAGATATGCAGGTGTTAGGGGTTTGGGTCAATACAAAACAAGATTCTGGTGCTTGGTGGAAGGTTGTTTCCAGTTAACATGAGGCCCCACCTCTGTTTACCTAACTGGCCTAGGGGACAAGAAGGAGAGAGCATGCTACCTCAGGGTCAACAAGGCATCTTTCTCTTGCTAATTAGCTCTGCTCTGGGCATATTCACCAGCTGGTCTATAGCCCTATTTACCTGTTTACCTAAACTGGTCCTTCTTCCTGTGAAAGCAGCTTGCTGCTCTTGTCCTATATCTTTGTCCTATACTGGGGGCCTGTGTCCCGTCTGTCCTACACTGGGGTCTTTGCCCCATTTGTCGTATACTGGGGGCCTTTTCCCAATTTACCTAATCTTATTTACCCGATCTTGTTTACCCAAACTTGGGTGTGAGTATCCTATGGCTTTCTGATTCTTTATATCTTGTTAACCCATCAGTGCAGGCTCAGAGAATTCCTAAGCTTATTCCCCACAGAGGACTATATATAGTGCCAGATTTTACTATTAGATTACAAAATTTCTTTGGGGGCTTAGTTTTTATCAGTTGATTCTGTGGTACAAACTGGCAGCCAAGAGTTTGGCTTGGCAAGTTCTGTGTTTTAAGATCATTTAAATTCTTATATCTCCAGGCAGACCATGTGTTTTCCAGTTCACCATAATCCCCATGACCTCTTGCTGATGGTACTTAGATGTTACATACATTTTTCTAACCTGTTTGTTCATCAAATATGATTATCAAAACACATATAGAGATTTGGCAAGTTCTCCAATCCCAGTATAACTCTAGGAGCAAACCTCAAAGAAGGAAAGACAAAGCTGTACAGATGTGATTAATGATAAGCTTAGCTCCATCACTGCCTAAGGGACATGCTCCCTAGAGACCAATTTCATAGCCCATGTACCAAGTTTATTATTATTGGCAGAAAACTACAACTTACTACATGCTGTAGGTTATTTATTTTTTTCTCATCTCCCTACTTATTTTTTTAAATAGACTTATATTTAAAGAACTGCTTTAGATTTACAGAAAAATTGAGATAATATTACAGAGAGTTTTCATATGTCCTACATCCAGTTTCCACAATTACTAACATCTTACATTAGTCGGGTACCAATATCGTTACATGATTGTTATGGACTGAGTGTTTTTTCTCCTCAAATTTGTCTGTTGAGATCCTAGCCCCCAAAGTAATGGTATTAAGAAGCAAGGCCTTTAGGAAGAAATTAAGTCATGAGAGTAGAGGCCTCTTTAATGGGATTAGTGCCTTCATAAGGGGAGATATGAGAGCTTGCTCAGACTCTGCTCTCTGCCGTGTGACACGACAACCAGGACGCAGCAGACTGCCCCTGGGGAGGGGATCCTTACTAGAACTAACCAGGTTGGCATAGATTTCCAACCTCCGGAACTGTGAGAAATAAGTATCTGTTGTTTATAAGCCACCCAGACTATGATACTTTTTATAGCAGCCCAAAGTGACCAAGACAATTCATATTAACCAAAGCCCATACCTGACTCTGATTTTCATAGATTTTACCTAAAATTCCACGATACATTTTATTTAGTTGCCATGCCTCCTTAGGCTCCTCTTAGGTATAACGGTTGCTCAGAATTTCCTTGTTTAAGATAACCTTGACATTCTGACTGGTCTGACCAATTTTGACTGATCAGATATATTGTAGGAGGAAGAATGAGTTTACAGTAGAGAAACCTGAAAAATACTGTGTCAACCAAGGTCGACATCAACGTGATAAATTATGTGGATGGAAAAGGAAGATGTAATGAAAATGGCACTTTTCCTCTGTGGTCTTCCTCCTGTCCCTTCCATAATTTTTTTTTTTTTTTTTGAATGAAGTCACTATGCACAGCTCACACCTCCAAGTACATAGTTATCCTCCATCTATGTAAATTATTTTTAATTCTTCTTCATGGGAGATTTGTCTCTTCTCCATTCATTTATTTACTCAACCATTTATTTATATCCATATGGACTCATGGATATTTGCATTATGTTTGGGGTTATAATATACTGCTTTATTTTGTTCTCAATTTGTTCAAGCTTTGGCCATTGGTCCAGCTTTCAGTTGGTTCTAGCTCTTCTTTGACATGTCCTCGTCAATTTTTTTGGAGGGAAGCACTTCCTTACTTTCTGATGTTAGAAGATACTTAAGATTCCATATATAGTTCTTGACCCAGTCTTATGATCAAACAGTTCTCCAAAAAGCCCTCGATCATTTTGTCAGAAAATGGTGCGCTTGTTGCTACTAAGTGTCATCATTTCTAGGTCCTATAAGCTGACAAAGGAAGGATATATATCTATTTATAAATACTGTAAATATTCCCATATGGATCCATGTATATCTATACTGAATATGAATTCATATTGGTATCTCTAACTCTAATTCATTATTACGTAGATTATTTTAGTCTCTTCCCCTGCTTATCTGAAAGCTGCTACCACAACACACACAGAGCATACCATATTTTTAAATCAGAGTTAATATATCTTTGTTCACTATAACATCTGGTCAAAATTTTAAGCAATTGGAGAAGATATAGACTGAGAAAGAAAACACACGGTTTATATAAAATTGATGTAATACTACGTGCGAAGATATGATTTAAATTCTAATTAGTAACCATTACTAATTCTTACCTTTATTTTGAGATTAAAGAAAATGAAACAGAATTTTAGTAAACTGAAATTTACTAAATTTAGGAAGAGCGAAAAAATTTCTTCAGGAAAACTTTGGTGCTAGAAAAAGGACATATAAGGAGAAGTCCGTGTGCATTTCACGTCAGCGCAGAGACCTCATTCAAGCTTTGCGGGAGGATCTTTGTAACCGTCCAGATACATTTATAAGTGGAATCAATAATCACAAACTTCATTTTTAAAAAGTTTCAAATCAGCTGTTTAATAAGTGTGACCGGCATATAGTAGAGAAGAATGAAACTGGTGTGGAAAGTCAGTAGAGGGTTGACTCACATAAATCATGATAAAGCTGCTGGAGACCAGTAGACAACCTGAGCAGAAACAAGTTGTGACTTTAATGACACGTTTCCATATGGGATTCTTGTAAGGGGCATGATGAAACCTTTGGAAGCACAATGAAAAAGTAAAGGTAGGCAGAGGTGAAAAGAACTGTATCATAACATGATTAAAACATGAGCTAACCATGCCCTATGAAATAGACTTATTAGACACATTTAAACTGATCTTTAGCCCAAGTTCCGTAATTTTTTACAGAGTGATTAGAACATTCCTCTAGGTAGGTCTGAAGCAGACTTTATATGGAAATATCATCTGCAAATGTTTTCCCATCTTAATTTTCCAACATCATCTTGCTAAATCATGTTAGAAAGTCTTGTAACAATAATATTTATCCACTTGACTTTTATCTATGGGAATGCAAAAAGTGTAGAAAGATCTCTTTCTTCACTCACTGAGAGTTGGGTTCTTTGACCCTTAAGTAATCTTCTGGAGAATACCTAATTGCTCCATCTGTAAATCTTGTGGGAAGAAATAGCCTGGTGTTTACTTTGTTACATTAAAAATTTCCCTATCTGTTGTCTGTGATCTGCAAATTTAGCTGATGGTTGCTAAACTTGAGGCAATTGCTGTCTGCTGTATTTTTAAGTGAGTAATGGAGAAATTACTGCTTCTAAAGCTTTCTTTTGTTATTGCAGGGTTAATACAGTCTTAAGCAATTTTTGGTTTGCTGTATTACTACTACAAATGAAAAGTAAAATTGTTTTTCATCTTTTCTTCTGAAATTTTCAAACGTAGGCCCGATGGAAAATAGATGTATTATAATAAAAAAATGCTTTCAACTTATTTACCAAAATCTTGATGATAAAAGATTTTGCTTTGTTAACTTTAACCTATGAATCTATGTCCTGGCGCATTTCTAGCAAACAAACAAGCAGCAATTATGAAACTTACTTGATTTCGTATGTTGTGCATATGATGTATTATGTATTATACTGGTTTACAATGAATGCAGTTTTAAGGTGAGCACTTTATTCTTATCTCTCCATTCCTTTTCATTTTGTGTGTGTATGTATATTTGCACTCATGCTTCTATTTGGTAAAATTAGACTTACAATTTGTATTCCACATAAATGGGTTAAAGTGATGGAGTAATAGATTGCGTGCTCAAGTTTGAGTCTAAGCCTGTGTCTGTACAAATAAAATCCATGTCTATATACGTAATTTAGCTAAAGCAAAAATTTTCAGTTCAGCAAATTGCCTGGCTGTTCCTTCTCTCTCGTTCTTGCACTCTTATACTTTCTCTTATTCTTTTCCGTTTTTCCTTTTTGGCTTGTTTACATGATGCCCACTCTCCAGTTTGATCCATGAATTGCCTTTTTGATGGAATATTTTGCTGTCCTATGGCAGTGACAACATAGATGAGAAAGTGGATCAAATCCTTTAGTGTATTTTGAAAGCAAGAAAGATGAAATTAATGATTAGATTTTTAAATAAGGAGTCATTATTAAGATTTATCAGATTGGTGGTGCAGATGTCTTCACCTTGCTTTCAGGGTCAGACACTGATCATATTAAAGGTGTGTACTTAACACATTAAGAGGTTTCGTGTAAGGTTGGGAGTTCTTTGATTCACATTGTCTACTTATTTACCAAAATCTTGATAATAAAAGATTCTGTTTAGGTAACTTTAACCTATGCATCTATTTCTCAATGCATTTTTAGCAACAAACAAACAAACCAGCAATTATAAAAATTTGTTGATTTTGTTTGTTGCATGTACTATGTATGTATTTTACAATTCAGTTTTAAGGTGAATACTTATTACTACCTCTAATAAAAATAATACTACAAATGGCATTAAAAGTCCCCCAAGGTCAGACTTTTGAGTTGCTTTTTGTCTTCTCACTTCCTTTTGGGAGGAGACTCTGGAAGAAGAAGGGCCTATAATGTTCGCAATTTAAAATGACGGTAATTGGAATCTGTTAGAAGTTTTCAATTCCAAATCTCAGCCCCTTACAGATTCCAGAGTCCATTTAGCACAGCTTTATCTGTAGGACTTGTTCTGTTTCATGCTAAACTCCAGCCACATTGAAATTCTTTCACTTCTCAATTTGTGTCATGCTCTTGCCTACAAATCACTTCTCCCCTGATGTCTAGACCAGCCTTGCCCACATATCCTTCTTCCCTTTGTGTGGCTAACTTCTCCTCATCTTTCAGTCTCCAGTTTAGATTTTCTCAGTGAAGTGTAGTCTATTTAGGTGAGATAACTCTTTGCTATATGCTTCTGAGAAATCCTGTATTTTTCCTGTGAATGTTATACTAAAATTGTTTGTTATCTGTTTTATTCACTGTGTATGAGATCCATAAGATAAAAGACTGCAAAGGGTGGTAGGACAAGGGAACTTGAATCCAAAGAGGAGAATGTGGAAATGAAACTTAGGCAGAACTCTGAGGAAAAAGAGGCCCCCTCACACGGTCTGAGAAGAAATACAGGCAAGAAGAAATCACCTTGAGAAACAATGTTTTTAGGAACAGTGAGTACCAGGGTTGAATTTCCAGTTGGTGGCTTCTTGTGTATTACTCATAAATCTCTTATTGATGCTATTATTCTGCACACTTTTGTGCTCAAGTGTATTGGGAATCAGAAGAGAGAAAGAATGGGCTTTGTGGTCCACACCACAGATAATGTCGACCCACAGAGAGAATGGCAGCGGCAGGTACCTGAGTAGTTGTAAGGAGAAAAATGACAGAGGAAAAGTTGCGGTATGAACCAATGCATGAAAAAATAAGACAACACTCTTCTTCCTCCTTCCACATTGTGGAGCTTTCAAACAAAGTGGGCTTAAAAGACCCCAAAGCAATAGTAAATGAGTGAGGAGGTAGATAAATGTGAATCAAAGCTCTAAGATCCTTCTCTTTTGAGTAGAAATGTAAAGTTAGGCATCTGTAAGTTGGATTTCTTGAAGCTGTGGATTATTATTTTTCATCATTTGTGGAAAAGTTTCAGCCATTGACATTGTCACTTTCATTGTTGTCTCTCACCCTTTCCTCTCTCCTCCACCTGTAAAAACTCAACTAGGTATTTGTAAGATCTTATCCCCAATCCTCCATGATTTTAATTATTTTTTTTATTATTAACACCTCTTTAATTCTTCGATATGAATTCCAGATAAAGTTCTTTGGTTTTAGTTCCTGGATCTCTAATTTTCTTTTCAGTAGTGTCTAATCTGTTATAAAACATCTCCACTGAGTATTTCAGTCAAATTGTTGTATTTTTACTTTTAAGAGTTTCTTTTTTACTTATTTTCAAATATGCTTGGTCTTTGATCATATTTAATCTTCTTTATCTCATATGTGTCAGTTTCACTCCTCAATTAGCTAAGAAGTGCTTTGCAATGAGTATCCACTTCCCTCTTTCACTGAGTGCTCAGCTGTGCTAAGTTGTACAGACACCTGGGTTGATTAGTTAAAAATATGAAGTCAGCCTTATTAGCAAAAATGGAATACAATGAGGAGTTGAGAAAACTTCCATTGTTCTATGGAAGAGACTACCGTTTGTAACCCATCTCTGGATGAGATTTCTGTTTTTCTACAAAGGTTTGTAATGTTCCACATAATATACAAAATGCTAAGAGGGAGCATTTAAGTTTTTATTTTTTTAAATTTCTCTAATGTTGATTTATTCTTGAGAGAGAGAGAGAGAGAGAGAGTGAGTGGGAGAGGGACAGACAGGGGAGAGAGAATCTGAAGCAGGCTCCAGGCTCCTAGCTGTCAGCACAGAGCCCTATGTGGGGCTCAAACTCACAGACCACAAGATCATGACCTGAGCCAAAGTCAGACGCTCAACCAACTGAGCCACCCAGGCACCCCAAGCATTATGTCTTTTATTTTATTTTATTTTATTTTATTTTATTTTATTTATTATTTTTTAATTTAATTTTTTAATTTTTTAAATTTACATCCAAATTAGTTACCATATAGTGTAACAATGATTTCAGGAGTAGATTCCTTAGTGCCCCTTACCCATTTAGCCCACCCCCCCTCCTACAATCCCTCCAGTAACCATGTTTGTTCTCCATATTTGTGAGTCTCTTCTGTTTTGTCCCCCTCCCTGTTTTTATATTATTTTTGTTTCCCTTCCCTTATGTTCATCTGTTTTGTCTCTTAAAGTCCTCATATGAGTGAAGTCATGATTTTTGTCTTTCTCTGACTAATTTCACTTAGCGTAAAACCGTCCAGTTCCATCCACGTAGCTGCAAATAGCAAGATTTCATTCTTTTTGATTGCCGAGTAATACTCCATTGTATATATATACCACATGTTCTTTATCCATTCATCCATCGATGGACATTTGGGCTCTTTCCATACTTTGGCTATTGTTGATAGTACATTTATGTCTTTTAATGCAAAATATTATTTTTAATATAAAAAGTTATAAACAATAACTTTTAAAACTACTAAAGAAAGACAAACACCCAATAACTTTGACAATAAGTTTTATTTTAAGTTGTTTCATAGTTACACTTAGATTTCCACACCATCAAAACAGCAGAAAAAAAAATCTCTTTGGGAATACATAAAAGCATCTTCAAGTCAGAAAATAAAGTCAGTGTTTAAAAACACAATAATTTAAATAAAATTAGAAGAATCCATTTGTACATAATAAATAAGTTTTAACTAGCAAGAAATTATTCGGTTAATTTTGCCTGTTGAATTTTTGCTGCTTTGAGAAACAATTATAATTCAGGATTCTTACAATTCAACACAGCCCAGTACAAGGCAGGCAGTGACAAGACAAGGCTAGGACTATAAAAGTAGGATTTCTAGTTCAATTACAATTTCAGATAAATAGTAATATACATATACTAAAAAATTATTCATTGTTTATCTGAAATAAAAATTAATTGGGTCTCTTGTTTGTTTTCAATTCTGCTAAATCTGGTACCCTTGATCAACATAGTTCCCTAATGTCACATCATTTAATATCAAAATAAATAAAAATTCACTACTGTCATTATACTATCCTACCAACAATGCTTCATTTCCCATTTTCCCCAATTTATACAGAGAGATTCCCCTCTTTGTGTCTTAAATAAATATATAAATAATAAATAAGCAAACAAGTTTCAGTTGCACATAATAATTCGCCTGACATGAGAAAAAGTTAAAGTGCTTCCACATGTCCTCACGTCTCTGTGAGGTGGGATGGTGACTGATACTTTTTCTCCAGTTGAGGAATAAATACGGAAACAAGGACAGGGACTCATGTATCCTGGCCAGCAGGTTGAGGTTGAAAGCTGTAACAATAACTACAAAACATATCCAGGATTTCCAGTTAAATTTGAATTTGTGGTAGACAAATAATATTTTTAACATAAGTGTGTCTAAATATTGCATGGGACAGTGTCATGGGACATTGGAAAAAAAAACTATTCATTGTTTTTCCTAATCTCCAGATCTAACTGAGCATACTCTATTTTATCTGGCAACCAACCCTACACCAGACCCACACACTGCATGAAGTGCTGAAGTGAATTTGCTTGCTTGAAGTCTCATTGGCATCTTTATTGAAGAATTCTTGGAAACCGTGGAGAATGTGTTTGTTTGTTTGTTTATGCATTTTGTTTCTCAGCTCTGAAAAGAAGTAAAATTAAAATCAAAATTTTGTAAATTAACATTATTCGAACCAGGAGGAGAGTATGGATCTTGAAAATACATTTACTACGGAAATTAATACAGTCCTAGATATTCGTGTGTTAGAAATGTCCTAATTGTCAACTATTGTTGAAACTATTGTTTCTATAAATAGAAAGACCAGATAAGTTATCATCCAAACTGACACCCTTCTGAGGGAACCATACTAATGATGCATGGCATGGCATTTTAAGCCCAGACTTGTCCTGACAAACTGAGACGGATGGTCTTCCCAGTCTTGAGAACAACAAACTCACTATTGCCGCTATTTTTTTGTTAAGTCAAAGGAGCAGATCCCTAGAGAGTAGTCTTCCAGCAGAAACAAGAAAATTAGAGGCTAACTTTTAGACTGTATGTCTCAGAATAAATGAAGCATCTAAATTAAAAACAAACAAACAAACAAAAAAAACCACAACTTACTTCTTCAAAAATATCTCCACAACCTTCTGCACCCACTTTTGCTTGGGGTCCAGGCACACCTCTTTTCCACTGACGAGCTTTACACTGAAATGACAGAGATATGATTGAATCAGTATTTAGTGGGTTTCAGACATCCCGTTGTCAATTCGAGTCGTGGTTCTTGAAATATAGGCATAAAATCTGAGTTCAAGTTGTTGTTAGCTACGAGGCATGAGAGGTACTGTATGTAAATGTCATGGAGACAAAGAATTTCTTGTCTTGCCCACTGCTGTGTTCCTGTACCTAGAACTTTGTATGACACTTCTACCTTCCTCAATTATAGGTTTGCTGGAGTAAAATATCTAATCACTTTTGAAAGTACTTACATGATTTCTGAGTTTTCACAGTGTGGGCCACTGTCAATCACTGTCAGTTCTTTGATTAATTTGGGATTGAAAGGTGTGGAATGAGTTTTTATGCACTGGCATCGAAGTTCTGAACTAATTCTTGACACAACTGCAGCTGTGAAAAAAAAAATCAATTCAGGATTAATTTCAACCTGGATACAGCTCTGCTGGCTACTCTCTCCTTAATTTCAACCTGATCATTTAGTGATGGGATGTTTGGTAAACATCTCATCTTTAGTAAACTCATTCTCAGAGTGGAAGCCTGGATATTCTCCTAGCTCCTAAATTCAATTAAAAAAATTGTTGGGGCGCCTGGGTGACTCAGTTCGTTGAGCGTCCAACTCTTGATTTCAGCTCAGATCATGATCCCAAGGCCATGGGATTGAGCCCTGTATCTGGCTCGATGCTGAGCCTGGAACCTGCTTGAGATTCTCTCGTTCTATTCCTCTGCCCTTCTCCTCTACCCACTTTCTCAATCTCTCTTTTAAAATAAAAATGAAATAAAATAACAAACTGTCACTAATGACAGAATTGATTGACTTCCCGCATAAAGACTTGGAGTTGCCTTTGTGCAATGTTGACATCCTCACAGTACTTTTTTTTCTACTTGATATTGTGCAACCTTCTATGATGCCACAATGTTACCTACAGTAGATAAACTAAAATTCAACAACGGAGAAATTGCCTTCAGAAAAAGTTAATAAAAATAGATAAGTAAGTTGCACAAAGATATCTCATATCTTGGGAAAATCCTTAATGCTTAACAGAAAAGAAAAAATATATAGAAACTACATGCTATGAACATTTCTTTTTTTTTTTTTAATTTTTTTTTTAACGTTTATTTATTTTTGAGACAGAGAGAGACAGAGCATGAATGGGGGAGGGGCAGAGAGAGAGGGAGGCACAGAATCGGAAGCAGGCTCCAGGCTCTGAGCCATCAGCCCAGAGCCCGACGGGGGGCTCGAACTCACGGACCGCGAGATCGTGACCCGGGCTGAAGTCGGACGCTTAACCGACTGAACCACCCAGGCGCCCCGTTATGAACATTTCTAACTGCATTTGTTTCATAGGAGGGATCCCAAAAGGTTTACAATTTGTCAGGGTGTCTTTAAACCAAAGAGGAATTGATAGTTGTCTGAAGCTGGTCACTAAAACAGCACAAGGAGTAAAATTACCAGGTTTACCATACTTGATATTAGTTAATAATAATAATAATAGCCTCTAATAAGATACACTCTAAATTATAGATTTAAATTAAATGTATGCATACTACACAGTATGAATGATAGGAACAGAATGTCGACATTAATCAAGCTTTATACTTTTCTAAGTGTTGTATAGACCAAGCCTAAACAATCAAAACTTCAATCCAACATGAAATGACTGTAAATATTATTTCCTTTTCTTGAACAAGAAGAATGTTATTAAAGCAGGAAGGATAATCGTGCAATCTAAGGATCACATTTAGACACAGGAAAACTGGTAGATCAGAAAGGCATGCTTACCTTCACACAGAGCTGCAGAAAGCATGAAAGCTGCTAAGAGAGCAACAACCAGCTTGGAAGTCATGTTGACGCAAGGTGCTTTCGTTCTGGTTTCTTCTTGGCTCTTGTCCTAGACGCTTGTGAGCTCTGCTGTCCCAGAGGACTTGTGTTGGATGGAGAGCCTCTGTGGCTTTTTATATTATTCACAGCAGCAGAGAATATGCACCCTCATTCTTGAATTATGTCAGAGGAAATTCCACAATATGCAACCGTCTGCCTGCCCTTTGTGAGCAGACCTGAGTCACCCCACTCCTGGAACATGTCTCTTATCAGATTTTTGGCACGATGGAAATTCTATTTGATCTTTAACATTATTTAATGTATTTCATTTAAAAACATTTTCAACCATGTTTCAAAATAGCTGTTACACATTCAAGCTTCTCTTCTTTGACACATTCTTATCAGATGTACTTTTTTAATTTATAAATAAATTTATTGGAGTACCATCTGGCAATTGTTAGAGAAAGGTCATTTGTGATAACTCTTTTAGGGTATGGTCATTCCTCTAGGGAAATTACAGGTGCTGTAATGATAGAGAAAGTAATCTTGACAACCACTTTTATTAGAGACACAATTTTGAGAAGTTCGTTTCTGCGTATTTTGGAAAGTTTCCAGAAACCATTACTCTTCTCAAGGAGAGTATTACAAGTTTTCAAAAGATTTGGTTTTCTAATGTATGTTTGAAAGAATGAAAAGGCACACCTTTCAGTTTGGTTCCACTAATATTTATCAAGTAACTTCTGAGTAGTGTGGGGATCTAGAGATAGACAAGATTAAGTACTTGTTATCAGAGAGTTTGGTCTGTCATAAGAAGAAAGCAATACACAGACCTGACTGTATTATAGAACAGACAAGTGGTACCGAGATTTTAATTCCAACAGGGACAGAAGGACAGAGTATTCCAGAAGCAGTGTGAGCAGGGTGTTGAAGAAGAAGGAGAAGATGAAGGAGAACAGCACATTCTACCTAAAAACATTGTTCAAGGACACATGAATGAAGATATGTCTGTGCTCCAGGAAGAGGTTCCCTGGGGCTACTTGATAAGGGTAGAATTAAGTAGTATCTAATGGAAAGGCAAACCATGTATGCTTAGTGGAAAAACCATCCAGGTTCAAACTCGGTCAGCCACCTAATTTTTGTGTGGCTTTTAAACTTTCTGAGTTCCAGTTTCTAGTATCTATAAAATGGGTTAAATAACCCCACCCCATCGCATGAAGTTAATATATGTAAAATTCCTAGCTGAACTTTTGAACTGGTAAATTCTCACCTATTCCAAGAGTTATGACTTATATTTCTCATTGTTGTCAGATTACCCACTTGCAAACTGCAAGGATATTCAACCAATAATGATTTCCTAAAAATCTCATTTGCCTTAGAGGCATTCCTGAAAGAAGATCAGTTGCTGAAAGACCAGTTGAACCAGCTCACCCCATGTAAGGTAACAATACAATAAAATAGAAACATCATCAGTTCCAGTTATGGTTTGCTAAAATTAAAGCTCCAGATAAAATTCTGACAGCATTAGCACTCAAGTTGCTCTTTCAAATGAAAATCTGGAATATGGAGAGTCTTATAATCTATAGAATTCCAGAATGCTTGAGGCAGTAACTGGTTTAAACACTGATATAAAATTTAAATTAAATTCTTAGACCAAAAAAAAAAAAGATTGAAAATTAGAGCAAGGGTAATAATGTTTCAGAATTTGAACATTTGTGGGTTGGGAAGAAAACTTCCTTTGCTGAAAGATTTGTGTAGTAGGGGCACCTGGGTGGCTCAGTTGGTGAAGCGTCCAACTCTTCAGGTCATGATCTCATGGTTCCTGAGTTTGAGCCTCAAATCGGGCTCTGTACTGACAGTGTGGAGCCTGCTTGGGATTCTGTCTCTCTCCTTCTCTCTCTGCCCCTCCCCCATCATGCTGACTCTCTCTCTCTCTCTCTCTCTCTCTCACACACACACACACACACAAATAAATTAATAAACATTAAAAAAAGATTTGTGTAGTGATCTCAGCTTAACATCTTAAATATCACTTGAATTTACTTGATGTCAGGGACAGTATGGGTGTGTGTGGGGGGGAGGGGTGTATTAATTAACTCTCACAGCAGTGGGATAAGTAATAATGTCCTCATTTAACAGATGAGGACACTTCACAATGTTTCCAAGTTCATATATCTAAGTTGTGGCGTTGATGGTCCCAAAACTTACTCTTTTCAACACTGGTCTAAAAGCACATGCACAAAAGGGGAGTTCATAGAACTTTTCTTCAGGACACTAGGCTACAAAGCCATCTTTTTATGACTCCATCCTTCTTCAGTCCTCAGAGATTAGTCTGTGTTTTCTCAGGGAAGAGACACTAAGAAAAAAAACCTAAAACTCAGTCCAACTCTGAGCAAGTGCACAATTTATAAACAATTCAGTTGATTCAACATCTCTCATATTTCCCAGGAAGCTCAATAAAGCAGTGAGTTTGTCCACACAGTGAGTGAGTGGGGAGGGAAATGTAATGTTTGAGTGCTTTCCAAAGACGTTGTTTGGTTTCCTGGTACTGGCATACATCGTTTTATCATGCTTTGCTTTATTGAGTTTTGCAGATACTGTGTTTTTTATAAGTAGGTTTGTGGCAACCTTTTGAAGATAAAGTCTATAACTTTATATAAAGTCTATATACTATATAAAGTCTATAACTATATAAAGTATATAAAGTCTATATACTATATAAAGTCTATAACTATATAAAAGTATATAAAGTCTATATACTATATAAAGTCTATAACTATATAAAGTCTATAACTGCCATCTTTCTAACGGTATTTGCTCACCTTTTATCTCTGTGTCACAACTGTAATTCTCACAACATTTCACATGTTTTCTTCTCATTATATTTATTATGGTGATCTGTGGATCAGTGGTCTTTGAGGTCACCATTTAATTGTTTTGGAATGCTGCCAACCACACTCATAGAAGATGCCAAATTTAACTCACTAATGTGTGTATTCTGACCGCTACACCTACCAGCTACTCCCCATCTTTCTCTCTCTTCTCTGGCCTCCTTATTCTCTGAGATGCAACAATTATGAAATTAGGCCAATGAATAATCTGACAATGGCCTCTAAATATTCAAGTGAGATGAAGGTCACACCTCTCTCACTTTAAATCAAAAGCTAGAAATGATTAAGCTTAGTGAGGAAGGCGTGTCAAAAGCTAAGATAGGCCTAAAGCCAGGCTTCTTATGCTAAACCGTTAGCTAAGTTGTAAATGCAAAGCGAAAGTTCTTGAAGGCCATTACAAGTGAACACATGAATGATAAGAAGCAAAACAGCTTTTTTTTTTTTTAATTTTTTTCAACGTTTATTTATTTTTGGGACAGAGAGAGACAGAGCATGAACGGGCGAGGGGCAGAGAGAGAGGGGGACACAGAATCGGAAACAGGCTCCAGGCTCTGAGCCATCAGCCCAGAGCCCGACGCGGGGCTCGAACTCACGGACCGCGAGATCGTGACCTGGCTGAAGTCGGACGCTTAACCGACTGCGCCACCCAGGCGCCCCGCAAAACAGCTTTTTTGCTGATATGGAGAGAGTTTGAGCAGTCTGGGTAGAACATCACACCAACTACAATATTCCCTTAAGCCAAATGCTAATCCAGAGCAAGACCCTAGCTCTCTTCAATTCTGTGAAGGCTGAAAGAGGTGAGGGAGCTGTAGAAGAGAAGTTTGAGCTAGCAGTGGTTGGTTCATGGAGTGTGAAGAAAGAAGTAATCTACACCACGTCAATGTGCACATTGAAGCAGCAAGTGCTGATGCAGAAGGTGCAGCAAGTGATCCAGAAGATCTAAGATAATTCATGAGGGTGGCTACCCTAAATGACAGATTTTCAGTGTAGACAAAAGAGTCTTCTATTGGAAGAGATGCCATCTAGGGCTTTCCTAGCTGGAGAGGAGAAGTCGATGTCTGGTTTCAAAGCTTCAAAAGACAGGCTGACTGTCTTGTTAGGGGCTAAAGCAGCTGAGGACTTCAAGTCGAAGGCAATGCTTATTTGCCTTCTCAATATCCTAGGGATTTTAAGAATTATGCTAAATCTACTCTGCCTGTGGTCTCTGAAGGGCACAACAAAGCCTGGATGACAGCACATGTGTTTCTAACATGGTTTACTGAATATTTAAGCCCACTGTTGAGATCTAATGATCAGAAAAAAAGATTCCTTTCAAAATAGTACTACTCATTGACAATTCACCTGGTCACCCAAAAGCTCTGATGGAACTGTATAATGAGACTAATGTTGTTCGCATGCTTGCTTAACACAACATTCATTCTGTGACCCTTAGATCAAGGAGTAATTTCAACTTTCAAGGCTTATTATTTTAGAAATACATTTTATAAGGCTATATACGGAGTGATTTCTCTGGTGTATCTGGCTACAGTACATTGAAAATCTTCTGGAATGGATTCATCATTTTAGATGCAATTAAGAACATTTGTGGTCTGTGGAACGCGGTCAAAATATCAACATTCACAGGAATTCAGAAGAAGTTGAATCCAACCCTCATGGATGACTTTGAGGGACTAACACTTCAGTGGAGGAAATAGTTGCAGATGTGGTGGAAAGAGCAAGACAACTAGAATTAGAAGTGGAGGGGCGCCTGGGTGGCGCAGTCGGTTAAGCGTCCAACTTCAGCCAGGTCACGATCTCGCGGTCCGTGAGTTTGAGCCCCGCGTCGGGCTCTGGGCTGATGGCTCAGAGCCTGGAGCCTGTTTCCGATTCTGTGTCTCCCTCTTTCTCTGCCCCTCCCCCGTTCATGCTCTGTCTCTCTCTGTCCCAAAAATAAATAAACGTTGAAAAAAAAATTAATAAAAAAAAAAAGAAGTGGAACCTGAAGATGTTGATTGAATTGCTGCAATCTCAGTAATAAAACTTGATTGGATAAGGAGTTGATCCTTACGGATAAGCAAAAGAAAGTGGTTTCTTGAGATGGAAACCACTTCTGGTGAAGATGCTGTGGTGATTGTTGAAATGACAACAAAGGATTTAGAATATAACCTAAACTTAGTTGAGAAAGCAGCATCTGGGTTTAAGAAGAAAGACTCTAGTTCTGACAAAAGTTCTACTGTGGATAAAATGCTATCAAACAGCATCACATGCTACAGAGAAATCATTCATAGAGTCAATCAATGCAGCAGACTTCATTATTGTCTTATTTTAAGAGACTGCTACAAACACCCCAACCTTCAGCAACCACCACCCTGATCAGTCAACAGATCACCATTGAGGCAAGACCTTCCATCAGCAAAAAGATTACAGCTCACTGAAAGTTCAGATGATGGTTAGCATTTTTAGCAATAAATTACTTTTTAATTAAGGTGTGTGCATTACTCTTTAGACACAATGCTATTGCATACTTAATAGACTACAGCATAGTGTAAACAGAACTTTTATAGGCACTGGGAAAGCAAGGAATTGATCTGACTTGCATTACTGTGGTGATCTGGAACCAAACTTGCACTCTTTGAGGTATGCCTGTAGTCATGTTTCTTTTTTCTCTTCCTACAACCAACCTAAGACTTGAGGACAAAACAGCACATGAGTTATATTACCTTTTATAGCAAAGTACATGTTTCGAAACAATACAGTTCAATGGAATGCAATATTGTTTTTAATTCCACTATTTCTGGAACTTGATTGTCCATCTATTCATTTACTACATATTGGGAATACTATATAAATAAGATCTAGTCTCTGACTTCACAGAGTTTCCAGTCTAGTGCAGAATATAGATACTTAGTTCCACAAGCAAGTACAATACAGCAGTGGGTGTTGCCATACAGATAATTGTGGAAAGATCTGGAAGCAAATAAATAAGACATCTGATGCAGTTTTGATTGATGAATGGAGGTTTTCTGAAGAAACAGCTTCACAACTGTGACCTAACATGGGTGATGGGAAGATCAGAGGGGTGGGGAAAAGGAGTGACTGCCTTCCTAATGGAGGGAAAAGCAAGTACTTACAAGGTAATGAGATGTAAGAGACTATGACTATTGGGTTTCAGAAGTTGTAGAGCATTGTATGGAAAAAAGGGTAGGACTGAAGAAAGGGAAGAGTCAGGATGAGATATGTGAGCAAGACCTGCATCTTAAAAGAAAATTCCTAGTCTCTGCTTCAGTAGTGCCAGCTTGTCCAGTGAAGACATATTCTCACATGGACAGACTGACATGAATAAACCAGTCCATTATGATTAGGACCCAATCATACTAGTGACACCAAGAAGCTCAGAGTTCTAAGGATTTACAAACACGCTTTTACTTTTCCCTCAGGGCTTCCTTTGTACTTTTGCTGAGTCCTACTTACAGAAGTACCTCATTTCCCTCTGGTTCATCTCCTCATTTCCTTCCTTCTTTGGCTCAGGGTCTTGTCTGCGTCCTGACATCATCCTTAGAGGTTGAGCTCAGGAGTTCTAGTTAACCTAGGTGCTCACTTTTTTTTTTTTTAATGGAGGGGAAAACCTTTTTTTATTTTTAATTTATAAGGCAAAATTACCTCTTTGCAAATGTTGTTCATCTCTCACAATGTAATTTTGATGTATTATGTCCTTGAACTCCACTCTCCATCAAAAGGATGGACAAAAACAAAGTGAGTAGAGTGGGAATAATTCTAGTCTTGTTCCACCTTTATAAAGGATTCCTTTTGAGTCATTGCATAGTGAGTGGAACTAAATGGGGTGTTGAGTAGGGGAAAGGGCTAATCAGCATGTTTGGGGAAATGCCACTTTGAAGTGGAGTAGAGAGAAATTTTTCACTGGCTAGTAAAGCTGCACATAAATATACATATTTTGGTACCCTCTAGGGATGAATGCAGAGTTCATAGATCTATCAATCTTTTAGCTATTTATTTCAGTTCCAACCAGCTCCTGAGACATGAGAAACACTTAGCAAATAGAGAAAAGCATCCAGAGATCTCACAGCCATGGGACCAAGTCTATCATCCAAGAGAGAGAAGAGCTCAAAAAAGAGCCAACATAAAGATGGGTATTTACTTTTCCACACTGATACAGAACTTCTTTCATCAAACTCCCCACACAGGAAAACTGAGTGTTTTTTGGTATGTTAAATCATCTGAGTCCTCCTCCCCACCACTGCAAATAGGTATTTTAGAATTAGGGCTATTTTTTTCTTATCTCCCTACCCACCAAAAAGCTGTATTTATGTAATAGAGCAGAATGTGCTTTGAAGTGATAGGAATTTGGGTTTGAGCCGTGTCCAACACTTATTAACCAAGACACCTTGAGCAAGTTGACCCCATGCTGGTGTTGCAGTTGCTGCTGTTAATATCTGAGCCACCTTTCCTAATCTTCCTTTTGAAGAAATTACTTCCAGCTCAGCAATCCTCAAGATTAAGAGAACCATAGACAAATGCTGAACATGTATCAATGAGTTGACTTACAACGCCATTAATGCTAAATCACAAATAGAAAATATCTACCCCCCGAAATTTTAGTCAATGAAACTCCGAGTTAAGTGAAAGATGTAAAACACGTTTTTTTTTTTTTTTTTTTTACTTTTTACAGATAATAAACATTTATCTCTACTTTGTTAATATCATAACTTACCTGCCATAGTACCTCAAGGACATTTTAGTTCCATTTCCAAGTTCCAATATCTCCAGTTTACAATTTGTAAAAAAGCTAAGTAAAGATGGCTGTTGCTGCTAAAAGTGTTCTACGTTGAAAGAAAAGGCATTTTCCAGTCTTGACAAGTTAGAGGATCAAATAGCTAAATGCAATCGTTTTGAGCAATGTCAAGTCAGAATAACTTAATCTGAAGGGTATGCATGGGTGTTGAACTAAGGCAAACTGACCTTCAAGCCTAGTTTTACCACTTCTCAGCCAAACAACCATGAGAAGTGTTTTTTAACCTTTTTTGAGTCTCACTTTCCTCGTGTGAAAAATGAGAATAACACCCGTTCCATAGGTTCACAGTGAGAGTTAAATGAGGAAATACATACAAAAAAATGTCAAGAATGGTGCCTGGCACATAGGAGATACTCAGTGAATGCTAGTTTTCTTCCCCTCTAATCTGTCACTTAAGTCACACTTAACTTTGCCTGGATTGGGAGAACCACGTCGCTTTGTAAAAGTTTACCAATCAAAAAGTAAAGATGTATTGACACAACAAATCTCTTCGAGCATACACCTAGCTGCTTTTTCCCCCTTCCATTTGCAGAAGTTTCTTTTTTATACCTAATAATTCAATTTACATTCATGTGTTTAATTTTTTTTTATTTTTAAAAAAAAAAAATTTTTTTTTCAACGTTTATTTATTTTTGGGACAGAGAGAGACAGAGCATGAACGGGGGTGGGGCAGAGAGAGAGGGAGACACAGAATCGGAAACAGGCTCCAGGCTCTGAGCCATCAGCCCAGAGCCTGACGTGGGGCTTGAACTCACGGGACCGCGAGATCGTGACCTGGCTGAAGTCGGATGCTTAACCGACTGCGCCACCCAGGCGCCCCTACATTTGTGTGTTTTAAAAAAAGTACTATTCATATACACAAAGGACTGAGTACCATTTCTAATTCTATCCCCTAAATCCATGGAGATTTTGAGATGGAGTTTAAAGGATGGGATTGGAGGAAGAGGCTGACTGTGGAAATAGGCATTTATTGTGAACTTGGGAGATCTTTCAGTATGAAAAAAACATAAATGTTTACTTATAGTCATTTTTTATTTAATCTATGAGGCAAAATTTTATTCAACTATTTTCTTCGTTAGATTTATATTAAAACCATTTGGACTGTATATTCTAATGTTTACAATAAAATATATCTTTGAAATAACAATTATATATTATTTGTCACTAGGGTTTCTTTCGTGTGAAGTAAAGATCATAGGAAATGAAATCACTTGGCAGAAAGGGAAGTTGCCATATTAGAAATGACTGGACTTATGTGTGTGTTAATGTCTTGAGGTAAACAAGAGTCACAGAAGCAATTGAGTCAAGTGACAGAAGAAAAAGGAGTTACGAAAATGTTGAATTAAGGTGTTATAGTTTCATAAGAACAGTTTTCTTCTTTTGTCAAAGTCCTTTATTATTTTAATCTTTTGCTTTTTATAGACATGTGATACTTTAAGGTTGGGGCACCTGGATAGCTCAGTCGGTTAAGCATCTGACTTTAGCTCAGGTCATGATCCCATGGTTTGTGGGTTCAAGCCCCTCATCAGGCTTTGTGCTGACAGCTTAGAGCCTGCTTCGGATTCTGTGCCTCCCTCGCTCTCTGCCCCTCCCCAGCTCATGCTCTGTCTTTCTCTGTCTCTCAAAAATGAATAAATGTAAAAAAATATATTAAAACAACTTTTTTAAAGCTATGTGAAATTGAAACTCAGCAAATGGAAGAAAGTAGCTTAAGTGGAAAATAAGTCTTACGTTGTAATTCCTTTATGTTGTTTCTCACAACTCTCCTTCTTAAAACTTTGTGTTAAAGTTTTTTGTTTCATGATATGAGTTTTACCTTAACTAGTTCTTTTCCTGACTTTGACATTAAGGGTTGTTGAAATATTTAAGACACAATACGTCCAGAGTACATACTCTGTGTTGGTGAATTCTGTTAAAGTAAGGAAAACTCAACCTATTTGTGTAACTGTTTGTTGATATGTCTCACTCACTTGACTGGAAATTCCATGAGGTCAGAGAGCATGTCTGTCTTGTTTATAGTGTGTGCCTGCTCTTGGCTCAGTGCCCCCAATGAACAAGTGCTCTATAAACATTTCTTGGATGAAAGTACAAATTTCCCAATTTTCAGAACCTTCCCCAATAGAACAATATCAACAACAGGAACTGAAAATGTTTATCTTTGTCTATTGTTTTATTTACATGAACTCAGAAGAATCTAGTATGGAAACTACAGTTTCAGTTCATGCTATAATTTAGTGGTGGATAGATAAAACAGTAACTAGCTCAGCCAGGCAACAATTTCTTCCTTTGGTGAATTAGCCATCCAAACGCTTTTAGGATGCTTCCGGGCTTGGGGTGAGGGTTACAATACAACAGGCAGGATAAGGGATGGAGAGAAGCGCGCAGGAAATTCCAGTGATGGAGTAGACTTCACTGATGGAGAAGGGCTCTGCTGCTCTCTTTCCATCGCCTGTCTGTGGAAAGTCCAAAAGACGATATACAGTATTTCCAGAAGTCAGTGAGTGAATGCGAATGGTGTCCCACAGGTTTGGTCTAGTTAGCCTTAAATGTGCTAAGACCTAACAGATCAGCTTTCTTTTTAGGTATTACCTCGGTAGTTCTTAACTTTTTAAAATTTTAACCATTTAATCACTTGAAAGTGTAGTGAAAGTTATAGGCCTTTTGCTTACTTAAACCCAAATGTACAAAGCTATACGTTAAGTTTCAGGAAGTTCACTGACCGTTAAAAATTCTTAAAGAGTAAGATCAGTAGAGTAAAGTGGAGGTATAACACTTGCATAGTGACTGAATTTCAAATTTACTATTTTTAGATCACATCAACTGAAAGAGAAATATTTTCTGACCACTGTTTACTGTCCCTACATATGTCCAGGACAGAGACTTCAGAACAAAAATTCCCGAAGTTCCCAAAAGAGATGGTGGAGATGGATATGGACAAGAATTAGAAGGAGGAAGAAAATCCTCATATTATACGAATTCAAGTATGAATAACCTTTGGTTTTCTTGCTGTCCATGGGAGTAAAATCCAAACCCAAAAAAGATGAAAGCTGAATACTGCTTTCAAATAATGCAACCTCCTTAGCTAATCTGCTCAAAAGATAATGCCAATGGCAAAAGGTGGCTGATGTAGGGGGCAAAATTTTAGACCTTTCAGAATTTTCTTTAGCTTGCAAAATAGATATGTAATTAAAAAATATGTAATGTTTTAACATGAAAAAAATTTTTGGGAAATAATTCAGATTGTGTATGGGCTTAGAGATGTGGCCAGTCTCTCAGGATTCTCTAAACTGATGCAAAATAAGCCTATAATTCTTTAATCAACTCTATTTAGTCTTGTGCCCTATGTTACCTGATTTCTGGATGCAAGCCCCTTTTGTTTCTAGGTAATCTATTTTCCCATGTAGCATAATTTACTATTTGCCACATATAGAGTGTTATTTTTCCTAACTGTGTCATGTTACTCATCAAAATTGAATTCTTCCTTATGGTTGCTAAAATAGAAAGAGGAAATCACCACCCATTAAAATCTAGTTGAATTTTGAAACTTAGGAAAACCTATCTACTCCAAACCTGCTGGATGAACTTGTCATGCACTTCCCTTTCCCCAGTGGTAGGAGTGGACATGGAACCATCTCCTACAAAGCTGGAGATATAAGCAAAGTGGGCAGGAAAGAGGGGAAATAACACACCCAGCCAGGGAAGCAAGGCCTTAAAAGCACATAGCAGAGACCCAAAGAGAAATGAAGCGAGTATTGGAAAGCCAAGTTTAATGAGAAAAGTTAAAAAGACACATTTCCTTTATGGACTTAATGTACTTAGACTTCAGCAATGAGTGCAGAGAGTCCTAACTCAAAACATAATTACACCAGTAAGACCTTGTTCCTAAGTACATCCTAGGTTTTATTTTTTGTAACATTTAAAATAACTTTATATTATGGTCTCATTTATTCCCATTTAACCAATGAGGAAACACACTCAGGGAGATTAAGGAACTTGCAGAGGGTCACCTGGCAAGCAGCAGAGAGAATTAAGATTTGAACCTAAACAGGGTCCAGAGTCCAGAGACTTTGTCTTGTCTCAGAAGTTTTCCTCACGTGGCTATAAGTCTTACAGACTTGGTTTTGAGCACACATCCTTTGCCTCCATCCTCTGCTGCCTGTGAGTGCTTGGACTGTTGGAGAAGACAGTCTCAATTCAGTGGATTCAACGCAGGACAGGGACAATATAATCTAGTAGGTCTGGTCCATCTTCCTGTTGAGGCATCAGGTTTTTCATTTGTAAAATGAGGGAATTTGCCTATACAGTCCCTCTGTCTGATGTATTATTCTAAGAAGCATAGTGCATATGGACTACATGGAAAAGTTCTTCTGGGATGCTTGACCACTTATGTCAGGAGAGGATACTTGCCCAAACTTCAGATTCAGCATAACTTTAATTTGTACTTGCTCTTAAATGAAGCTAACTAAAAATTGTCATTTGCAAGGTTCTTGTCACCTTAAGGTGAAGGGGTTTGACGAAGAAAAATCCCAGAATTGGAGGTCACGAGGATGGTGTGAGTTACCATCAGATGGTGTGAGTTACCATCAGAATCCTCATCAGATTCTATTCCCATCCCAGAATGAAAGGAAATGCTTCCTGTGGTTGATCGTCTCTTTCCCGACACCATTTCCTCTTACTTGGTTTACTCATGACTCTTAGATAAGTTGCAACTATTGACCACTTGTTGTGAAACAAGTAATGTGGTTGGGGTGGAAAATTTTGTTAAGAGAAAGTAATCAAGCAAGCCTACAGGATTTGCTGGAAAGCAAAAACATCAAATTGTATGGATATCACTTGAAAACCTATGTCAAAAGTCTTCACTTTTCCATTATGTATCTATTCAACAGATACTTCCAGAGCACCTTCTGTATTTCAAGCACTTTTCTAGTTGCTTGGGAAGTCTTAGTGATTAACAAATAGAAATGGCTACCAAATAGTGTCTTAGGTGGATAAATGTTATGGGGACAAGCAGTAGAGCAGGGCAGCGGGCTCAGGGTGTCGAGTTGGTGAGAGGGTGAGAAGATTATAGCACTGGGGAGTCAGGGGAAGCCTCCTTGAGAGGTTGAGATTGAGCTAAGGACTGAAGGCTATAGGAACTAAATGGCTATGTGGGTAAGTGTAGGCAAAGGGACAGTCTTAGAGGTAACAGAGTTGGGAGCATGGCTGTGCATCTGAGGGGCAGTGAGAAGGCTGGTGTGGCTGGAACAGAGAGGCAAAGAATGAGTAAAACAGGAGGGCAGAGATTTAAGGGGCCAAATCAGATAGGCTTTGTTGGTCATTACAGGGATGTTAGCTTTTACTCTGAGTAGAGAGTCATTGCAGGGTCTGAAGCAAATCAGAAGCATGATAACGCAGCTGCTTGGGGGGCGGGGAGAGTTTTTAGTAGGACAAAGGCAAATCAGGATGACCACTTACAGGTGATCGTGGAATACAAGAGAGAGATGATAATTGTTTACACCAGACCAAGGTGGTAACAGCAGAGGTGGTAACTAATGGTCGGATTCTGGATGTTCTGGAGAGCACAAAATCCTGGGGGATGGAGTATGAAATATGAGAAAAAAATGATTGATGATGAAAACTTTAAGTGTAAGCAATTGGAAGGATGGCATCTCTGTGAACTTAGACACTTGAGAAAGTATTGAAACTAACGTTGCAGAATAATTGGGGGAAATAGTGTTTAATAGAGCTTTTCCGACTGTGTCCTGAGTGGACCTCCTGAATTACACTCTATGGTTACATGAAGTGGTGGCCATAGGGTTAGTGGTGCAAAGGCCACCAAGACAGGAAGGGAGGTGAGGGAGCGAGGGGTAGATTAATATTTTTGTTCCACTTACTGTGCTAAGGGTTTTTTTTTAAATATAAAAATCGTATATATTTAAGGTGTAAAACATACATTTAAGGTGTAAAACATTTCTATTCGTATATGGTGTACATATAGATAGTGAAATGATGACCACAGGCAAACTAAGGATCTCTTACCATTTATTTGTGTGATGAAAGTACCTGAAATTTACTCTCCTAGCAAATTTCCAGTGTTCAATACAGCATTATTAACTACAGTCACCATGGTGTACATTAGATCTCCAGACCTTTCCACCCTACATACCCACAACTTTATACTATTTGACCAGTAACTTCCTACCTCCCCACCATAATTCCACCACCATTCTGCTCTGTTTCTGCATGTTCAACTTTTTAAGATTCCACATATAATTGAGATGATGCAGTTGTTCTTTCTGTTTCTGGCTTATTTCACTTAGAATAATACTCTCCAGGGACGCTTGGGTGGCTCAGTGGGTTAAGTGTCTGACTCTTGATTTCAGCTCAGGTCGTGATCTCAGGGTTCATGAGATGGAGCCCTGTATCAGGCTCCATGCTGATATCATGGGGAGCCTGCTTGGGATTCTCTCTCTCTCCTTCTCTCTCTCTCTCTCTGCCCCTCCCCGTGGTCACTGGCTTGCTCTTCCTCTCTCCCTCAAAATAAATAAGTAAACTTATTAAAAAAAAAAAAAGAATACTCTTCAGGTTTGTCCATGTTTTTGCAAATGGCAAGATAGCTTTCTTTCTGAAGTATGAACAATATTCCATATTACAATTTCTTTTTTTTCTTCCAGCTTTATTGACATATAATTGGCATATAACACTGTATAAGTTTAAGGTGAATGTGTTGGTTACTCCATTGATTCATGAATGGACATTTGAGTTGTTTCTATATTTTACTATTGTGAATAATGCTGCAATCAACATGGGAACACAGATATCTCTTCAAGACACTGATTTCATTGGGTATATGCCCAGAAGTGGGATTGCTGGATCATATGGTATCATTTTTATCATTTTTATGATCATTATATCATTTTTAGTTGTTGAGGAAACTTCATATCGTTTTCCACAGTGGCTATACCAATTTATATTCCCATCAGTAGTGTACAAAGGTTTCCTTTTCTTTATACCCTGGCCAACATTTGTTACCTTTTAGGTTATTATTATTATTATTATTATTTTATGATAGTAATATTAACAGGTGTGGGGTGATATTTCATTATGGTTTTGATTTCTATTTTCCTGGTAATTAGTGATGTTGAGCATCTTTTCATATACCTGTTGGCCATTTGTATGTCTTCTTGAAAAAACGTCTATTCAAGTCCTTTGCTCATTTTTTAATCAGGTTCAGTTTTTTCTTTTGTTTTATTTTGTGCTATTGAGTTGTATGAGCTCCTTATGTATTTTGGATATTATTAAGCCTTTACAATTACATGCCAGAAAATATTTTCTCCCAATCTGTAGGTTACCTTTTCATTTTTTGATTGTTTCTTTTGCTGTGCAGAGGCAGTTTTGTTTGTTGTAATCCCACTTGTTTATTTTTGCTTTAGTTCCATACACTTTTGGTGTTGTAACCTAAAATTCATTGCTGAGGCAACGTCAAGGAGCTTTCTCCCTATGCTATCTTCCGGGAGTTTTATTGTTTTAGATCTTACATGTAAGTCTTTAATTCATTTTCAGTTGATTTTTGCATGTGGTGTAAGATACACCTCTAGTTTCATTATTTTTGTATGTGGATATCCAGCTTTCTCAATAGCATTTATTTAAAAGATTATGGTTTCCCCAGAGTATATTGTTAGCACCCTCATTGAAAATTGGTTGCCTTATACTCTTGGGTTTATTTCTGTGCTCTCTATTCTGTTCCATTGGTCTAGGTGTCTATTTTTATGCCGATGCCATACTATTTGGGTTACTATGGCTTTCTAAGATAATTTGATATCAGGGAGTGTGATATCTCCAACTCTGTTCTTCTCTCTCAAGACTGTTTTAGCTATTTCAGGTCTTTGGTGGTTCCATACAAATTTCATAAATCTTTTTTTATATTTCTGTGAACAATGCCATTGGAACTTTGGAAGAGATTGTGTTGGATCTGTCTGTAGCTTTGAATATACTAGGCTCTTTACACAAGTTAACTCATTTAAATTTTGCCACAAATTTAGGTGTTTGGTGCTATTATCCTCATTGAGATAAATGAGAAAGCTAGTAAAGGTGTTCAAATCGAGTAATGGTGTTCAAATCTGAATTCAGTTCTGAACCCTGAAGCCTGGGCTCTTTCCCCTCTGCAGAATGAGGGTCAGGTGGGACATGGAGAGTTTATAACGTGGTGTCCTAAGTCCTGAACACTGTATTTCAAAAGATCATTTTAAGCTTAGAAATTAAGGGTTATAAGAGTATCAGGAAAAGCTTCTGATGGGTGGGAAGTTGTTTAGAAGAGCAAAATGTGTCCCACCACCACCTCCATTACATCTATTTAGTAACATTTGTGGTTTGTAAACAGAGTTCATCAAAGGGGTGCAGGTGAGAGGTAGGAATGTATTTGTCCAGGGTCTTGCATTCACAGAAACTCTTACACCCCGTCTTTGATGTTAGCACAGAACAGGGTCATACCCTAAATCACAGAGATATATTCATAGAATCTTTAGTATTCAACCTTGAACTTTTTAATCCTATCATGGACAGAGAGCCTGAATGTACTGCAAAGTGCTTATATGTATGTTTTTTTTTGTTTGTTTTTGATTTTATTCTTGATTTTTTAAAATTTAAATTAGTTAGCATATAGTGCAACAATGATTTCAGGAGTAGATTCCTTAGTGCCTCTTACCCATTTAGCCCATCCCCCTCCCACAATCCCTCCAGTAACCCTCAGTTTGTTCTCCATATTTATGAGTCTCTTCTGTTTTGTCCCCCTCCCTGTTTTTATATTATTTTTGTTTCCCTTCCCTTATGTTCATCTGTTTTGTCTCTTAAAGTCCTCATATGAGTGAAGTCATGATTTTTGTCTTTCTCTAATTTCACTTAGCATAATACCCACATAGTTGCAAATGGCAAGATTTCATTCTTTTTTGATTGCCGAGTAATACTCCATTGTATATATATACCACATGTTCTTTATCCATTCATCCATCGATGCACATTTGGACTCTTTCCATACTTGGGCTATTGTTGATAGTGTTGCTATAAACATGGGGGTGCACGTGTCCCTTCGAAAAAGCACACCTGTATCCCTTGGATAAATGCCTAGTAGTGCAATTGCTGGGTCGTAGAGTAGTTCTATTTTTAGTTTTTTGAGGAACCTCCATACTGTTTTCCAGAGTGGCTGCACCAGCTTGCATTCCCATTATATGTATGTATTTTTAGGTTTGGTTCTTCTATCCCTCTGCAGAAAGGCCACAACCCTAGTTTGGAATTCAATTTTTTTACTTTTTTTTTTATTCTTAGTTTTTCTTTTCCCTTTTGCTTTACTTTTAAATTACAGTATAATTAACATACATTATAATAAAATCAATATTAGTTTCAGGTGTACAAGAAAGTGATTCAACAATTCTATACATTACTCAGTGCTCATCATGGTAAGTGTACTCTTCATCCCCTTCACCTATTCAGGAAGTGCTTATATTTTTTAACAACATGAATATATTGCAATATACTTATGCAATCTTAAAAGTGTAATTTATGGGGACCCCTGGGTGGCTCAGTCAGTTAATTGAACAACTCTTGATTTTGGCTCAGGTCATGATCTCCCTGTGCCTGAGTTCGAGCCCCACATTGGGCTCTGTGCTGACGGTGCAGAGCCTGTATGGGATTCTCTCTGTCCCTCTCTCTCTCTCTCTCTCTGTCTCTGTCTCTCTGTCTCTCAAAAATACATAAATAAACTTTAAAAAATTATACACAAAAATAAAGTAGTGTAGTTTATTAAGCGTATGCAGTGGATTTGTTTAAAGAAGTCTTATAATCTTGTTTTCTCTCTTCTCCTTTTTCTTCTTCCTCTTCTTCTCCCTCTCTCTACCTTCAATATACTAGTATTCAAAAGAGAGAGCAAAGGGGCTAGTGGCTCGTGCTCACCTTGACTTTTCAGGGGCTTTGTGAAGACACCCTATAGCACAGCAAAGCTCTACCCACCTTCACATATATGCCATTTTTCAGGGGGGAAAAATTCTGAGAAAATAAGATATTTTATCTTTCCTATGATAAATAAGCGTTCCAGATGCAGGTCTTAAGCCATGCACTAATTCTGGGTGCTTTTGGAATCCTGCAGCCCAGTAAGGTAATGTGTAGTAAGCTACCATCGGTTAGCTTTAATCATATCTACATGGCAACGTAGAAAGTTTTCTTAGTGGTAAAGGCTAACACAAAGGATCTTTTGATGTTCAGTATGTTCCAACACAAGCCCCGCCTTGTGGTCAGAAAGCAGCAACACCACACTCCTGTCTACAAGAGATCTGCCAAAAGGTGGGGCTGGGAAAGTTTCAGGAAATGCAGCCAGGATTTTAGGCAAGCACGTAGCCCTCTGTTCTTCATACTTCTCATTTCTCCGGAAATGTTATTGGTTCACCAGCTTGTTTCCTGTGTGTGTATGTGTGTGCGTGCATGAGCTGTTGCATTTAAACCCCTGGGCTTGTCAGCCTTTATATCTACCTTGTCCCAGTTTCAGCTTCATCAGAATTTCCAAAGCTTCTTGGAAATTTGGCTTCCCAGATATTTCTTCTTCCATTAACAGTGTTAGAGTCAAACAAGCTTGCTCTGAATCACCTGTTTTCGGAAACACCATGAAGATTAAGGTGCAGCCCCAGCAAGAGTGGCTGGTCAGGGAGTGCGGGGCTGTGAATTGTGTGTATGTGTGTGCTGGGGAAGGGGGCAGTCTGTCCATCTATTTGTTCTGGGTGGGGAGGAGTGAGAGAAGAAGAAAGGAGATGAGAAAGGAAGAAATGAGTGAGGGTGTTATGACACCTGTTTTTCTCTCCAGAAAACAGGCATTTCCTTCACACCATTGTTAAAATGGTTACATCAAAATATCCTTGCAATACATACCAATGCAATGTATGATAAAGTACAGCTTTAAAAAAAACAGTTGTGGTGAAATACACATAGCATACAATTTGCCATCTTAACCATTTTTAAAAAAAATTTTTTTAATGTTTATTTATTTTTGAGACAGAGAGAGACACAGCATGAGCAGGGAAGGAGCAGAGAGAGAGGGAGACACAGAATGTGAAGCAGGCTCCAGGCTCTGAGCTGTCAGCACTAGAGCCCGACTCGGGGCTCGAACTCACAACTGTGAGATCATGACCTGAGCCGAAGTTGGACGCTCAACCGACTGACCCACCCAGGCGCCCCGCCATCTTAACCATTTTTAAGTATATAGTTTGGTGATATCAGGTACATGCTCGCTGTTGGGCCACCATCAACATGGTCCCTCTTCTGAACTGTTAGTACTGCCTTTTGAATAAAAATGACCTTGGTTCACATGGACACTCTGACAGTGGAATCACTTTTGTCTGAGGCCTCAGTCTGTCTCGTCTGTAAATTTTTAAAAGCAAACAGACAGGGTTGTTGTGCGTAATGTTTGTAAAGTGCCTAGTAGAATGAAAAATGATTGTATTTTTATTGTTATTATGATGACTTCCTGGAATTCTAGCCAAGTATTACTTCTCCATAAATGAGATGATCCCGAACCTTTTATACCACTTCCCTCACTCTTAGATCTTTGGCCAACATACCCTGTTGCTCCATAGTTTTTACATCATCATCATCATCATCATTATTATTATTATTATTTTAGAACTGTGTGTATAATTCCTATAGCAGGGAAATGGGCCCAGAGAAGCGGGGGAGAGAAAAAAAGTAGCTGCCAAGCAATCAAAGAACAGTCTTTAGCGCAACTCTGTTCCAACACATTCAAATGATCTCAGCAACTAGAGCAGCAAACGCTCTGAATCAGTGGGGCACGGTCAAAGTCTGGGCAGGCAGTCCTCAGCACAGCTTTGGGAGGGCAGCCTCCATCCAAGAAGTTAAGACACAAAGACGGCGACTTCCCTGCATACACGGCTCTTTCTTGTGACTTGTAGCTCTGGCTAACCCAACGGACAGCCTGGGAGAGCACAACCCCGTTACCCCCCTAGCTCTGCCCCTTCCATCCGCTACCGCCTCACAGTAGATCAGAGCTCCATGCCACGGACGAAACGTTTACACAGGTTAAGTTTAAAAGACTCCTGCAGGAATCATAATTTACCTCTATTTATAAAACCGTTCTCACTCCCAATACATTATCCCATTCAGCCCTCAAATATGACACTTTTCTTCCTCTCTCTCTCCCTCCCTCCTTCCCTTCCTTCCCTCCTCAACAATTGTAATCCCTGATTACAAATATGATTCACATTCAGTGTACATTTAAAAAACAAAGAAAATAGAAAAAAGAAAACAAAAATTATCTGTAATCTGTCCATTTAGAAATAAAGGTTTTGAGATGCGTCTTCCAACGTTGCATTTGTGTTTATAAGTGTACATTTTTTTTTTTAATTTTTTTTTCAATGTTTATTTATTTTTGGGACAGAGAGAGACAGAGCACGAACGGGGGAGGGGCAGAGAGAGGGAGACACAGAATCGGAAACAGGCTCCAGGCTCTGAGCCATCAGCCCAGAGCCTGACGCGGGGCTTGAACTCACGGACCGCGAGATCGTGACCTGGCTGAAGTCGGACGCTTAACCGACTGCGCCACCCAGGCGCCCCTATAAGTGTACATTTTTAAATGTGTATTTTACTGTGCATACCATTGTATTGTCTGTTTATTTCAACTTCCATTCTCTTGTCAGCATTTACTATCAGTCTGTACCTACACCTCGTGAGTTTTAGCATTTGTGGTATATTATAACATGTAGTTTTACCAAGTCACCTCTTTTAAACATCTCCCTATTGGAGGCCTCCCCCACTACACTAGGCTGAACCCTCCTTTCTCTGATCTTGGTCACCATAGAAATCTGCTAAATAGTCTAACCTCAAATTTCATCCCTCCACCATCCACTCATTTCTGCAGGGGAACTTTCCAAATGCGAAGCTGGCCATGCCTCTTCCTGGTTTTAATCTTTAATCTTCAATGTCTACCCCCCACCCCCTGGTCTCCAAGATACAATTTGCATGCCTCACTGCTCTAGTTGCTGAGATCAGTTGAATGTGTTGGAACAGAGTTGTGCAAAAGACTATTCTTTGATTGCCTTGGCAGCTACTTTTTTCTCTCCCCCCCCACCTCTGGGCCCATTTCCCTGCTACAGGAATTATACACACAGTTCTAAAATAATAATAATAATAATAATAATAACAATAATGCTGTAAAAAACTCTATGGAGCAACAGGGTATGTTGGCCAAAGATCTAGGAGTGAGGGAAGTGGCATCAATAGTTGATGGTAAAAAGGTCTGGGATCATCTCATTTATAGAGAAGTAATAAGTAGCTGGAATTCCAGGAAATAATAATAATGAGGCTTGTTGATACACAAATCACACAGCGCTCAGAAACTCCCAGGGTTTCTATTTCAGAAGGTCTAGGGGGCCTGAGAATTTGCATTTCTACAAGTTCCAAAGTGAGGTCGATGCTGTTTTTCTAGGGAACAGAACTTAAGACCTGACGCTAGAACCTAGTATACTGTATCATAAGTAATTTTGTGTGTCTGCTTCTCCCTTTTAGACGGTGACTTCTGTATAACAAGGTCTGAACAGAATCCTAAGATTGTAGGGATCCTGATACGGAAGCCATTCCGGGCTCAGCAGCCAAGCAGTAACTGTGACCATCCACAGTCCACTTCCTCTGCAGGCTCCAGGATGATAGATTTCTGAGGCATGACTCAATATATATTTCTGTGCAATGCCACTTGATGACATGCCACAGGAATCATGGTATGAGCCCCTTGACTACATGTGGAATTTCCCGAGGATTTTGGAAATCTCCCTTCAAATCCCCTTTCCACAATGAATTTTCCATCACACGTGCCTCACAGATAAGAACAACAAAACACTACTTTCCCGTGGATAAATCACCAATTACATACATAGCTGTCATTAACTTTGCTAGTAGGCGTCACAAAAAGAGAGAAAGCCACATGATATTTGCCTTAAAATTTTGGTAAGATGTTTTCCATACGTAAATTATTTGTATTTCTCCTAAAGGGTAAGGAGCAAGAAAGGCAGAACTCCATGCGATCGAAAATATGGTGTTGTGGGAATAAAAGCCCCTTTGAATGTGACCGAAGGGAAGGTTTTCATGGGATGAATTCAGTTCCACCTACTACTCTACTAACCATATCTGCTTTCATGCAGATGACATGTCGAGTCTAAATCTAAAACTACCAAATTCGGGGAAAAAACCAGAAAACTGTCCATTCAACTTCCCTTAAACACAAGAAGCCGGGAACCCAAGTGCTGCTTCCCTAAAATGTTCTGGTTTCATTTTCACATGTGAAACGTGCAGGTGTTAAGCCAGTCCCTGAAACAGTGCTGATAATTGTATATGGGCAATTTCTATCAAGAAAGTGCTACTAATTTCTATGGTGGTAGCTGATGAAAGAATTCCTGCTGACTCCGTATTTTCAAAGACCCCGGTTTTGGAATTTCAGTTTCCTTAAGCAAGCTTAGATTTCAGCTTTCCTTCCTAGTACCTAAAAAGACAAAGCCGGGCAACAGGAGTGATCCGGCTCCGGCACTACCAATTTTCCCTATTTTATTATTATTATTATTTTGCAGTTGTTGCCCAATCTTTATGGGGCCACCCAAATCTGTTTCTTTTATGTCTTCATTAACAGTGTAATCGCCCGGGCACAAATTACTTAATACCTAGTACGTGAGCACACGTGTGGGGAGCTGAACTCAAAATGACGATTCAGTTTTTACCTCATGAATGATTAACAACTCGCTAGATGACTAATAGACACTTAAGCAGCAAAAAATTAAGGTAGCCAACAACAGAGATCCATTTCAAGTGTGTTATTTCAAGCATACGTTAAAACAAATGCTTTCAAAGGAATTTTAACCTTGTTGTTTTGTGGGGGGGGTTTTGTTTGTTTTATTATTTGAGAGAGAGAGAGTGCACAAGCAGGTGAGAGACGCAGAGAGAGAGAGAGAGAGAAAATTTTAAGCAGGCTCCATGCTCAGCATGAGGCCAGCACACGGCTCAATCCCACGACCCAGGGATCATGACCTGAGCCAAAATCAAGAGTTGGACGCTCACCTAACTGAGCCACCCGGGTGCCCCAAATTTTACCTTTGTGTGGGCCATCAGGCTTCTACTGCTGGTCCCCAACCCCTAGGCTCCAAATACCCCCCTGTGCCATTAAAGGTACTCTGGTTGCAAGAGTCAGAAGTGCTGGTCCACTGTGATTTCCAGACTCCTGCTCACTCCTATCAGCTCCCCTGTATTTAGCAGTCAGGTGCAGTGAAGTGTGTATTTATATTCTGTCTCCTACCAAGAGGGGGCACTCTATCGGGACAGGGACTGTGTCATTTAAATCTACCTCTTCCACTGTGCCCCGCACATGGCTTTACTGCCCCGAAAAGAGAGTGAGATTCATTAATTCCAGGACAGATGTTACTTGAGGAATATTCCAGCGCAGAACTGATTACAAGCAAAATTGTGGAGAAGCCCGCTCTCAGAGTTCTCAAACCACATCACTTCGCGCTCCGCTTCTAGGGCCCAAGACCCTCATTTTCTCTTCTCCCGTCCCCTTTTGAAAACCTCCCTTTGGATTTGTCTTTTACAATATGACATAAGTGATTAATAAAACCTAGAGTGTTCTCCCTAAGAGAAAGCTGTGCATTCGAACAGGGAACAAATCCTTAGACCAAAGGGAATTGCGGGCATCTGTCAGCTGTTGGAGAGAAATTATTTTTGTCATAGAATATTCCCAGTTCTCTTAACCCACATAGACGATGACATATTCCAATGACTTATAAGGCCACACTTGAAGTAATCCTGCGCTGGATCACATGAGTCAGACTGAACTCACTTTTTTACTAAAAAAAAAAAAAAAAAAAAAAAAAAAGGAAAAAGAATGATTTTAAAGTCCAAAATAAGCAGTCAATAACAGATGGCATTACACACTGTGGAACCCATTGGGATTAATTACGTAGATCTAAGTCTATGGCAGATCAGACTCTATTCTCTGATAATAAAAAGAAAACCACTTTATTCTAATGGCTCTCACTTTCCTCATCTATTAAATGAGAGTCTCAGGCAGTTGTAGCAGAGACTATTGAACAGTCTATTTTCTTCTTGCCAGGAACTTTCCTTGGTGTTTCCACGTAGTGGACCATTTGACTCACACGTCAACTCAAGAAGTTCGTGTCATTATTAGCCTCGGGTATAGATGAGGGCACTGAGGCAGAAGAGGTTATGCAGCTTGTCCAAGGTCCCGTAGGAACTAAGTGGCAGAGGAGGATTCAAACTCTGATATCAAATTCCAGAGTCTGCCTTCTTCACGTTCTCCCATGAGCTACAAAACTCTTCCAGGACTAGATCTCGTTCGGCCTTGCTGCATGTCTGATATCACAGCATTCATCTGCACCATAGGAAACACTTTCGTGCTAAATAAATGATTGAGATAATTATATTGCCTTGTCTGTCCGACTTTCTCAGTATGTAACGATGGTTTGAGAAAGACTTGTCTAAATCTCTTTGTTTCCAGGCTAGTTTACACTTCTTTAGTATGTGGATTCTGGAATACGAAGACCACTAATAAGTAATAACTAATATTAAAAGTTTGTTCTCCTATTTGTTGACGCTGGCAGAATGGATAAGTTTGTTGCGTGCAATCCCGTTACATGCGAAAGGGAGCAACTGCCGGGCTATTCAAGGTCATACCTAGAATTGGAGAGCTCTAAGTGTCCTTGGAAGTCTTCTAGCCCAAACTCGACGTTACGAATTTCATCTCCTATTTTCCACTTGGGAGAATGTTTTGTTGTGCATTCAGAGGCTAAAATGCAGCTAAAATTTAAGGAGTTTGAAATATTTGGCTGTATTTTTCGTGGGCAAAAGGTTTCTACTTACAAAGTTGGACAGAGCCTCTAAACGTTAAAAGGGACGACACTATTGATGACGCTAGAACTAAGCTATATGTTAGGACCTCTATTAAAAAACCCTTATCCACCCACTTTCCCCTCTCCCCCACCCCCCATCAGGAGGGCACTTGTTGGGATGAGCAGTGGGTGTTGTATGGCAGCCAGTTTGGCAGTAAATTATATTAAAAAACAAAAACACAAAAAACAAAACCTTATCCAGTAACCTGACCTGGTTTGAGATTTCATCACTTAGAGCTGACCTAAACGAATCGTTTTCCTTTGAATTTTTTTTTTTTTTTCACAGAGAGATTTGGGTCACTTTTTCATAATAAAGTATTTATAGAAGTCTTAACTATTTAAATCATCTTGTTGCCTGCTCACGAATCCAGATAACTATCAGATAATAGACTCTACCTTGCAGTATTAAAGCTGATAATTAAACAGATTAAATGCTTTTACTCAATTTCTCTTCTTCAAAGCACTTTCCAGGTAGTTTAAGCCAACGGAGATATCAGGGAACTGGGTTCAGAGCACCTGCTCGGCTGCTTGCTTGTTCTGTGACCTTATAGGGACTAAAGCGTGTGACTAAAATAGGGATTAGACTCACCTTTATCATTCTTTTCTGTGGTTGTCCTGGTGACTAATTTACATATGGAACCTCAATAAGTGTTGGTCTCATTTGAGGGAAGTGTCAGAAAAAGTAGATGTCATATCCTTTAAAGTTCCTCAATCTGATCACCTACAAAAAGTTGAGGTTTCTCCAAGCATAGTTATAATCAGGCCATTATATGGTTCACTTTTGTGTATCTCTCTCCCTTAAAAAAAAAATGCAACACGTTGTATATTTCAGGAAAAAAAATTCAAATTTCTTATACGTGTGTGCTCTTGTTTTAAAATCATAGCATTATTAACATATATGATCCATTATAAAACCAGGCTTAAGTATACAGGTCCAAAAAATAATCAAGCATTACCAAGAAAGATTTCAATAACCTCTGTGTTCAGTCCAAATTTGTTACTTATTTCACCTACTCTGTTATGCCAGCTAGTCTTCAGTTTATTGATGTGCCATTTTGACCTTTCTTCCCTTTGCCTTAGGATAATTTGACCAGCCTTAGAAAAATAAATTAGTTAAAAGGTAAAAGGAATGCCGGGGGGGGGGAGGGGGAGCGGATTATGTTCTATCTAGTAAAGTTTAGCTAAATTAATTTCCAGATTAGATATACCTTAATAGGTAATCGTTAATCAGCGTCTTGAATTTTGAGCATTTGTTAAGAATACAATGAATGCGACTCCAGGGAGAATTTTCATGGGTTATTCATTGGTGCTTCTGAAATGTATTTTCAGAATAGATTTCACAATTAGCAGGCACCATCTTGTCTGCGGAGCATCCCTGAAGGAGCAAATGATCAACATTCTCTAAACAGTGACCAATTTTGGAAAACATTCATTGAAAAGGGAGATAGTGCCAAAAACATTTCATGGGAGACTTGAAATATGTCTGTTTAGCAATAACATTCTTATCTAGTTTCCTCAACTCAGGTTAACCTGATCCCCACTCTTGGTGGCTCGTGTTTATCTTTGCAGCTACCAAGTCTGCCAAACCCATCACTAGCCACATCTTCTTCCTACTTTTGAGCCACGTACCCTCAGCGACACTGAAAATTTGAGCAATCTTGCACACAGGGTTGGGAGGATATCATTTTCCAAGCTGTCAAATATGTGGGTATTAGGAACAATCCCTCACATTAGCCTCCATTCTCAGATTTTATGAAATAATTGCGCCACTCAATTTCTCATTTATGATTCACCAATAAACAATAGCCCTCCTTTAGTAATCCCCTTGGCGGTTCTTTGTAAATATTTGAGCTAAGAGCAATTTATACCATGATGCTTACTCCTCTTGCACATTCTGGTTAGGCCTGGGTCGAATTATAAAATAAAAACAGAAAACGTGGATTTACCTTCACGCAGCCCTAATTCAGCTTCGGCCCTAATTCAGCTTCCATGAGCACACTGGATGGTCAGATAAACCTGGCTTCCAACCCTTGTTCTGAAGGTGTGACCTTCAGGAAGTCATTAAATAAAGGAATTTCTAGTTCCTTGTGTGCAAATTTGGGGTGATTATAACAACCAAAAATTGACCAATGCGATGAGTGTATGAAGAGTAATCCACACACAATAGGCATTCAATAAATGGAACAATTGTTATCACCATCATTTGCTGAAAGAATTACCGAGTTGCTTCTTTTGAAGACCTGAATAAAACTATATCTTAAATCTGCTCATAATGGGTCAAGAGTAGCAGTGAGCTATGTGAAACATTCTACTTATTTGAAAGTACAAATATATGTAATTTGCTAGGAAGTTGGTAAGGAGGACAGCCTGACATGGAGGGCAACATCCTCTTTATCTCACATGTTACTGGCACTGCCATGAGGCTGCATTTCTTCTACTGATTTAGAAAGATTGTGTCATGTATGCGAACACAAATGTTGTCATTTTTAAATGTGCCAACCATTCCACCCCGGCTTCTGACCCAGAAAATGTCAGAGGTCATGACTATACTCCTTGACATCATGAGTCTAACTTTACAAATTAGCCATACAAGACTACAGTTTCTTAGTTCTAGTTTTTCTTTTTTTCTTTTTTTAATTTTAATACTTAACTTATCATCCCAGGCATATTCATGTATGCTATTTTATTTAATCCAAACAACTCTGTGAGATTAACCTTACTACTCCTCATCACCAATGCCAGCTACTCACTGGCTGTGAACTATCAGAGGAAGGGAGTGTGGTGTATAAACCACCGCGGACAAGGGCATTTCTTATGGGAAGGGGACAGCTATGAGTCATTATCAGCCAGCACTTCTACCAGCTGAGGGAAGGGTGTATGGCCTGAAAGAAAAGGGGGATAGGGATAGGCACCAGTAGGATCTACTATAATCCCATTTTGCAGAGGGGAAGTGAGAATTAGAGCATTTAAGTGACTTTACTATGCTCACATATCTGGTAATGGAAAGCCAGATCCTAAATCAGACTGCCTGATTTCAAGTCAAGTTTTCTTTCTACCATACCACAGCTGGTTTACTGAAGGATACTGCAAGGCCTGTTGTGAATTTATATAGACCACTTAAGAAGTGGTAAGTTAGGGGCGCCTGGGTGGCTCAGTCGGTCGAGCGGCAGACGTTGGCTCAGGTCATTCCTGGTCCGTGAGTTCGAGCCCCGCGTCGGGCTCTGTGCTGACAGCTCAGAGCCTGGAGCCTGTTTCCGATTCTGTGTCTCCCTCTCTCTGACCCTCGCCCGTTCATGCTCTGCCTCTCTCGGTCTCAAAAATAAATAAACGTTAAAAAAAAAATTAAAAAAGAAGTGGTAAGTTAGAAGAATGACTTAAGTGCATTACTCACTGTGAAAAGTGGTAGTTCTTTTAGATTTCTCTACAGTTAATCTCAACTTCAGCTGATATCCCTTCATTTTTGTTTTATGGGAACTAGAAAACATATCCATGGGCATTCTATCCATGTATCCAAGGTACATGACTGCATGTACCTCGATCTCAAATCTTCTCAGAAATTCATTCCAAAACTTGAGTCCTGTCCTTTGTCTGATCTCATAGAACAGTTTTTCATTTCCTTGGAATGAAAGTTTGGGGCTTGACCATGCAAATCCTGATGTTGAGCATGTCTGTTCTTGTATGCCTTATGTCTTACAGCTCTATTTTGGATGACACCCACAGTCAGCACTCGAACTGTGACGCTAGAAGGCGTCACAATGGTTGAATGGCCAACACCTAAATTCAGTAAATTGAGGATGCTATTTTGGCTAGGGCATTGCATAAGCATGGACTTGCAAGGAGACCCTTGCTTTCAAGATAATTTCACATTTAATGCAAAAGTGGAGAAATGCTCGAGATACAAAAACAAACAAACAAAAAAAAAACTGGAGCCAAGAAGAAAGAAGTTTATTCTACTTGAGAGGATTGGGAAAGTCTTCTTGGAAAAGAAAACAATTAAATGGACTTTGAGTAATAAAGAAAATTTGAAAGACAAACATTTCCCTCCCAAAGGCAGAGGTCAGAACTGAAATCAGGAACTAAAGCAAGTAGACAAATATCTGGAACCAAGACCTAACAGCGCTAAGTTCAGAAATACAATGAGGGTCAGATGTGGGACCCAGAGGATAAACAAATCTCAAACCAAAATAAAAACCTGGAGTTGCCACTAAAGACTGATAGATAACCAAAACAAAATCCAGAAAAATAACCCAAACTGGAACCTAAAGATAATATGGGAAGTTTGACACAGAGTCTTTTATTGGAAAGAGAGCTTTCTAAGAACTTAGGAAAGGTTATTAACAGGAGACAGAAATGGGTCATTAGGTTGCCTCGGCCTCATCTGGTCAAAGTCACCCTGACACTTTCAGTCAGGACCTGACCACACTACTTTTAGGGATGGTGGCTTATGAAGACTTTTTGTCCAAGAATCACTTTGGAGAAGCAAAATGTCTTACTTGTTCCTATTCCTAGAACAAGCATATTGATTATAGAAATAAGATCCTCTTAATCTAGGTGGGTTTTCTAGAAAGTGCAAAAGGAAAGGGTCATCTTTGATATCTTAGTTATAATATTACAAGTTAGCAATGGCCTATAACATTATAGGGTCCTTCCTTCCTTCCTTCCTTCCTTCCTTCCTTCCTCCCTCCTTCCCTCCTTTCTCCCCCTCACCTACTCCTCCCTTCCTTTGCTCTTTCCTTCTCTCCCTCTTCTCTTTCTTCTTTCTTTCTTTCTTTAACTGTTACTTTTTGCCTAGTGACCTAGTTATTATCATGTTGGAACTAATCCACTTTCAACTAATTAGAGTAAAGAAAGAAGAGGAGATATGGGGAGAAGGAGTAAGAGTAAGAAGAAGATACTTAGGGTATCTTCTGAAGACATCTGAAGACATTCCTTTCAGGGAGCTGAGCACTCATGACACCCAGACATAATGTAGCTGAATAGTCATGATTCAGGGCTCTACAGGTAAAGCAAGAAAAAGAGAGAGTGGGGCCAGAAATAAGATTTCCAAGTGTCTATTTGAACCAGGGAGAGTGACAATTATTTTGCATCATTATCTCCATTTAGTCCTCTTCATGTTACAAGGTGGTAAAGTTCCAAAAGCAAATTCACTCAGAATAATAAATATGCTTCCTTTAACTACATGCATCCATCCTGAGGGGTAGCTCAGTTTGGCATTTTGGCCAAGTAGAGGGTCTTTACTGACCTTTCTTTAGTTCCAGATAACAATTAAGAATCTCTGCCTTTATGAGATTAATAAGCTAATTTGTTTTATCTTTACACAATTGAATAGCAGACATAACCTGATTCACGAGTGAAAAAGGAACGATAAAGTGTATCATTTGTTTCTGTTCTTACAGGACTATTACCCATAACTGATATCACAGCTCTAAGAAAACCACTGGTATAACAAAGTATACCCATATATGGTTCCTGGGGATGAAAACCTTTATTGATACTATTGCTTCTTCAACATTGAGAGACGCTGTTACATCTCAGCGAGGCCACTGTTAGCTCTAATTTTGAATATTTCCATACAGATATAATTGAAAATTAAAATACTAATTTCACATAAAGACCTAAACAGTTTAGCCTTTGCTCAACCACTATGTAGACCATTTAATTCAACAAAGATTTGGTATTTGAATGTTCCAAGATGTTATTGAAAGAGCTAGAGTTTCACAAGACCATTTTCAAAACATTTGGCATAGAGGTTCAAGATAACAATAAATACAAATTTTTTAGGTAATCAGATTCTGAGCACAATTTTTTACATTAACTGTTCTATTGACTCAGCCCATTTCCTATTAATTTAAGATTTTTTTTTGACATCTCTTGTTTTCTTTGAGTAAAATCTACCTTAGAATAATATTTCTTGGTTGTTTGCTGAGTGTTCAGCCCTAAGAAGTTATTTGTTACCAAAAAAGATGATGAAGAGAAGTTCATCCAGTGGAACACATCACAAGACCCTCGTGAGTACCTTTACTTCTAGCATTTAACACCAATTCAGTCCATTTTCATCATTGCTATTCATCAAGTACCTTTTGTGATAACTTGATAGTTTAAAATTTAATCATTAACAATAATAATATAGGTCATGTACTATGAAGCCTCTTGGATGAAACGGTGAATGAGATAAACACAATTCCTGCTCTCACAGAGCATGGAGTTCAGTGGGCTCAACAATCCCCCCCCCCCTTGAAGATTCTGAATTTCAAAATACGTGGCTCTACATTTTCTTGAGCAATTGTCACATCTCTCTATCTCTTGGTCTAAATTGGTGACGTTAATTTATGCGTCACCCTTGCACAGGGGCCATGCAAATCTTCTCTGTATCATTCCAATTTTAATATATGTGCTGTCGAAGTGAGCACTAAATTGGTGACATTAAAAGTAGTGTATGTGGGCATCTCTATAGCCTATTATGGACATGAGGGTTGGCAGGTCTGTGAAATAAAGCACAACGCATTCATGCAGCAAATGTTTATTGTGTACTAACCATAAACCAGTTGGTGAGGATTACAATCTTGGCAACTGTAGACATATTCTCCGCTCTCCACATTTTAGAAGGATAGAGGGTTAAAAAGTAGGTACTTAAATTATCATGTGATACAGTATAGGCCCCAAGAACAGGGTTCACTCTCTCTTCCTGTCCTAGGCAGTATAGTAAGCACCATTGGACACAAGCATCCAATCTTACAGCTGCTTACAAAACCCCACTAAGTAATGGTGGCCTTGAAGAACTCAGTGTCCTGTGCAAACTAAATCCATGAGTTACTAGGATTATTCAAAATATCTGTGTTCAATCTTTGTATTCATCTCCACAGGCAAGGCCTTAAGGCCATTTCTGACAGTCTACTCCGCAGAAAATCCAGTCTGCAGATGACACATGGTGGGTACATTCTGTGATAGTCTGGGCTCACCTGCTCACAGATGTTGTGAATGGGCATCACAAGCCCAAAGCAGAGATCTGCTATTACTCTCAAAACGTTTCCTGTCATCTGGAAGAAAGTTATTGGCCTTCCTTGTCTTCAACTAAGAAATGAAGGATTTAGACCAGAAGAAATAGAAAATTCTGATTCTGCCTTTACTTCTTCACATTATTCTAAAATTTTGGTTGGCTAAAGACACCACCGGGGACAAATGCATATCTCCATCCTTCGGTCATTTTACTTTTCAGTGTAAATAATACAGCTTCTCCCTTAGTATAAATGGTGTTTGGCATTTGGAGAAAACACTTGTATGGCCAGCCTTACAGCCCGCAACTTGTCTGGCAGGTATCACCACTGCAGAGACATTCGGGCACTCCATTTCCATTGTTTGGGATGAGCCATTTTCAGTGTGCAGGGTGAATGTGCCAATTGAAGAAGATGCACTTATAAAGCACCAGGCAGAGTATCGTGCAGAGTAAGCATGAAGATTGTCTTATTTATTCCATTTTCTTTTCATCTCTCCCTCCTTTTAGCTGTCCTTTAACGCATAAAATGAATTACTCCTAAAAAATTCATTTATGAAGCAAAATTCTGTATATCAAATCTACTGCCTCAGTTTTATGATTTATTAAAGTATAAATTTTATGGATAAAAGAGAATCTATATTACTTTTCATGAAATACCTCTACGAAATAGTTTATTTCCTCCCATTTTAAGAGTTTCACTGTCTTTGGAGATATAAAGTCATGCTTTCTATTAGCAGATCAAATATCTCCATGAAATTATGAATGGGATTAAATTTTACTTTGGGAAGTCCAAGTAGATTTTTTTTTAATGAAATAAAGCATGGACTAGGTTCTTGTTTTGTGCCAGCTGTTGTGATGGGCATTATGCTGTGTTGTACAAATACTGTTTTTATTTAACTTGATGCCATTATGCTATGAAGAAAGTGCTAATTTACCTATGGTATTTGACCTAGCAACTCTCCTCTTCCTCCTCAGCTTCCTTTCTTCCCCTGGCTTCCAGGACAGAACACTTTCCTAACTTTTCTCTACCTCTCTTACTCTGTCGCTGGCTCTTCTGAGACCACTAAACATTGGCAGACCTCAAGCTTTGGACCTCAGAACTTGGACCTCTTCTCTTCTCTACTTAGACCCACTTCTGTTAACTTGAAATGTTTTTAATACTTGACAACTCCCACATTTATTTGTCCAGCCTGGTCCCCTCTGCTGACTGCAGACTTGACTACCCAACTGACTTCTTGACATCTCACCTGGGCAGCACTGGGAATCTCAGACTTAACCAGTTCAAAATCAGGTATGGTCCTTCCCAAGATTTTTCATTTCTGTAACTGAAAGCTCCATTATTCCAGTTGTGCAGTCTGAAACCTTGACCCCTCCATTGACCCCGTGCCCTCTTGATGTCCATGCAATCTGTTTCAGCCACCCTGATTGTTGTTATTTTAATCCCGCCAGGCAGGTCCCTGCCTCAAAACTTTTGCACTAGCTCTTCCATCTGCTGGAACAGCCTCTCTCAGGTATCTGTACGGCTCCTTTCTTCTCCTCCCTTAGAATATTTGCTTCTTAGTGAAGGCTTCCTTGACCATCCTATTTACAAGTCTAACCCCTCAACATCCTTGGCTCCCCTACTCTACCCTCAGCGGATAGTCCATCACACCTTCCCTGATTTTTCTCTTTGATACTTACAACCATTTGATATCCTATATATTTCACTTTTTCATTGGTTTATTACTTGACTCGCTACATTGCTCCCCCCACTTACACTAGAATACAAATTCAACAAGGGTAACAATTTTGCATGTTTTGTCCAGGGCTGTATCCAGTACCTGCAACAATATCTGGCACATTGTAGGCATTCAGTACATGTCTGTTGAATAAATCCCCATTTCGCAATTGTAGCAATTGAGGCTCAATGAAATTAAACACCTTAGATCACCATGTGAAGGTCTAACAGAGTGAGGATTAAAACGCAGTTCTTTCTGCCTCTTCATGCTCTCTGACCCTGAGCTATCAGCCTTTGATATTTATTTATCTGTCCATTTGTTTGTTCTCCTTGGCACCAAGCAGCTCTGGACTTGAAGAACCAACTCTCAACATGGTGTCTCACTGGGGAAGTGATAGGAATCTCCAACATAACTTGTCCAAAATGAAAAATGCTCATTTTCATCAGCAGACCAACAGTTCTGAGAACTAGGAACTGCTCCTGGCTCTTAAATGTCAAGATTTCTCCTGCAGAGAAGGGAAAGGACAGGACCAGAGTTCTTTCCTCACAGTTCTTGCCCTCCCTCTAACAAGCTCAAGGCTGTACATGCCACATCCCTTACTTTTCCTGGGTGTTGTTTCAGCGTATTCTTGATGCTTTGAGGCAATGATAGACAAATTAAATTTAACACGGAAATTAAATTCTAGGAAGAAAAGATCTATGAACTGTAGAATTCATGGAGTTAGAGTTTTTAGCAGTGCTTGGAAAATCTTCCTCCTTATGTGATTATAACATGGGACAGTCTATTTCCATTCTTTTTAAGACTTCATTATATAAAAAAATAAAATGACGTATGGAAAAGGTGGAACACTCGTAAAAGCTTGAAATGTATTTTTTTAATTATACGGAAAATTTTCTTTAAAAAATTACACACATATTTAGTTCATAGTAATTAAATTAATTACTCAGAGAGACAGATTAGAATTATGGTTAAGAGCCTATGAATTTTAGAGATTTAAATTTGAATCCCAGTTCTACTAACAACAGTCTGGGATCTTGGGTGAGCTACTTAACCTCTGCATTCAGTAGGTACTCATAAGATGGAGATTAAAAAGAGTACCCACCCGACAGTGTTGTGAGGAACAGTCAGTATGTTAACAAAGGTGCTATGAAAGTATTGCCATTATTCCTATGAACCTTGATCTCATGGCCTGTGGGACTCCATGTAGCCCTGTAAGTCTCAGCTATTTTACCTATAAAATAAACCAATAATGTCTTTTTAAAAGATTGGTGTAGGGGCGCCTGGGTGGCTCGGTCGGTTAAGCGTCCGACTTCGGCTCAGGTCATGATCTCACAGTCCGTGAGTTCGAGCCCCGCGTAGGGCTCTGTGCTGACAGCTCAGAGCCTGGAGACTGTTTCAGAGTCTGTGTCTCCTCTCTCTCTGCCCCTCCTGTTCTTGCTCTGTCTCTCTCTGTCTCAAAAATAAATAAACGTTTAAAAAAAAAAAAAAAGATTGGTGTAAAAAGTAAGTCACTAGATCCACATAAAAAGCCAGCCACATTGCCTATTCTCAATGTATATTTGAATTTTCACCCTTTTTGTTACCTTTGCCGTACTATAGTCTCAAAATTCAATAATCTAGACATCAATATGTGTATTATACTCACTCACATCAGTGTAACAATTCAGTTTACCAATTGTTTGCATTTAGATCATTGGAGTCTGACAGTCTGGGAACCTGACTGTCTTTTGCAAAGCTGCTGAGGTGCAGAGCTGAGAAGATGGGTCCAGATCCCCAGGCCCAGGGTCAGTGGAACACCCACCCACCCAGCCACTATCCCTCCTATAGGGACTCTCACACAGCCAATACCAGGGTGATCCATTCTTTACCAAGCAGTTTCATAGAAAGTGCCCTCAGTCTATGGATGATTACTCTGGCTTAGAAAATTTCAACAGAAACACTTAAGGCAAGATTTTAAATTGCAAGAGGAAGTCATACATACTTTCCTGCCCTGGTCTTTACTTTCTCAAGGTGGATCTTCCACGTAGTTCGGGTGACTCACCCACTTTGTTGTAGACACCTGGCCTATTATGGGTACTGTGAAGCTTCATGGGATATGAGCCCTGATGGAGTCTATCAAAGTCACTAGCAAAGCCTCTGCTAAAATGTAAGTTCCCCTAAGAGTGGGGAATTAGGTCGATTTGTTGACAGGGGTGTCCTAATTGTCTAGATTAGTACCTGGCACATAGTAGTGTTCAATATACATAGTTTTAATGAGAGAATTCTCCTTCATATGAATGGGATTCTGACCATGGCTTCACATGAAATCCCAGACAGCCATGATGTGGTGCTCAATCTGAACTGCTCTTTTTTTTTCATGTTTATTTATTTATTTTTGAAAGAGAAAGAGAGTATGCGGGAGAGGGGGCAGAGACAGAGGAAGAAAGAGAATCCCAAGCAGGCTCCTCGCTGTCAGCACAGAGCCCAATGCAGGGCTTGAACCCATGAACCATGAGGTCATGACCTGAGCCAAAACCGAGAGTCAGGAGCTTAACCAACTGAACCACCCAGGTCCCCCTGAACTGTTCTTAAACTTAGCATAGTTGACCAGGAGTTGTCCATCTCATGGTATCTTTCCAACAAAACTGTTAACCATTTTAGGGCAAGGGCTGGGTCTTGCCTCTTGAGGAAAGAATACCTAGCATGGCATGTATTAAATACACAAATAACTTCTCTTTGAGGAATTACTTTTGTCTAAATTATCAAGTCATTTTTATAGACTCAATTCCTCTGTAGAAGAATTCAGACAATTTGGTCCATACACAGTGGCACAGGTAACATTTTCTTTAAAAGAATCTAGAATGCCAGCGTCCTAATCTGTAATTTAGCCAGCATTCTGCTGGCTAAAGAAAAACAACAGCAAAAAAGGTTGAGCTCAAAAGCAAAGGAAGCAGAGGGTTAGAGGGTTTTTCACCCAGGTCAGGGGGAGGCCTCTCCACAGACAGTCTACCTGCCAGTGACCTCATTGTGGGAGTCTCTTCCCTGTTTCCCCATCTGCTTCTTTATTTATATTTCATGTTGTAATTAATGTTTTTTTCTTTTTTTAGCTTTCCAAGATTTTATTTAAATTCAAGTTCGTTAACATATTGTGCAGTATTGGTTCAGGAGTAGAATTTAGTGATTCATCAATTACATATAACACTTAATGCTCATCCCAACAAGTGCCTTCCTTAGTACCGATCACCCATTTAGCCCATCCCCCCACCCACCTTCCCTCCAGCAACCCTCAGTGTGTTCTCTATAGCTAAGAGTCTCTTATGGTGTGCCTTCTTCTCTGTTTTTACCTTATTTTATTTTTCTGTCCCTTTCCCTATGTCCATCTGTTTTGTTTCTTAAATTCCACACATGAGTGAAATCATATGGTATTTGTCTTTCTCTGACTTATTTTGCTTAGTATAATACACTTTAGTTCTGTCCATGACGTTGCAAATGGCGAGATTTCATTCTTTCTGATGGCTGAGTAATTATCCATTATATATATATATATATATATATATATATATATATATATATATACCACATCTTTATCCATTCATCAGTCGATGGACATTTGGGTGTGTGTGCCTGTACGTTTGAACCAGTATTTTTGTATCCTTTGGATAATGTTTTTCAGAGCAGAAATTTTTATACAGAAATATTCATAGGAAACTCTGACAGTGTGATTCCTTAGCAAGTAAAAAAAAATAGTAATTAATGTAAAACAAATTTTCCTAGTCAGTTGGGTAACTTCCTGTTTTGGCGTTTTGTAGTCGTCCTTCTGGTGACTGCCTTTCCAGCATGCCTTCTATGTAGCCCATGCTCCTGCTATGATTCTTGTGGCCACAAATTCAGAACTAGAGAACAGGATGGCAAGACCTAAGCATGTGCTCATACAGTCAGAAAGTCTTAAACTGGAAATGCCACAGACGCCGAACATGTGCAAATGTTTGCAGAACAACATTGCAGCTATCTATTTCCAGTGTAAATTACCTCATTGTACACTGTGACAACTAATGTTCATAACCATGATGCAAACAGTGTTTTTCTTGCAATCTATTCTCCAGCAATTGTGAGCTCCAGGAAAGAAGGGTCTTTGTGGATGCACCCAGCACCTAGCTCTTTGATTGGCATAGAGTAAGCCATAGTAGTACATGGTGGGGAGTTAATATCCTTTTGCTGGATTGAATGCACTTTATTGTGACCCTTGTAATAATGTTAACATAGTAGACATCATGGTATAATTAACAGTGCCCGGGAGTGGAAATTAGGGATCTGATTACCACCAACAAGCAACTCTTAATGAGCAACCTCTCTGAACCTCTCCTTGCTCTGAACAAAATTGAAAGAGTTGGGGTAGATTATGTTTTAGAACCCTTCCCCTGGTAAAATGTTATCTCCCTCCATCTTCACTTAGGATAATTGAACACCTTACCCCAGAATAAGGAGACTTTCTTTGGTTGTTGCTTGGAACAGTGTTTCTGGTAGAAATGGGGTGGGAGCCATAAAAGTGGGCCCAAAGCTGGTCACTGAGAATTTGTACTTGGACTCTGCATATAGTAATTTGGGGATACAGAATGCTTCACCAGTTTAGGACATTCTCTAGTCCATGAGAAATAAATTTTTGATCTTTTAATACTTCATTGCTAGATCCTTTGTTGGTGTTAAAGAACACCTTCACCGTTGAGTCCAGGAAGGACAAACTCCTAGGACAAACATCCTCTACCACAAGAGCTGCCTGAGTGGGTGAAAGTAGATAACTAGAAGCTAAGGGAGAAAAAAATGGAGCCACCCAGTAGAGAACAGTGCAAGTGGAGGACAGAGCCCCTGAAGGGCAGTGTGTTCATACGGTATGGCAGGTGGAACTCAGGAGCTGTAAATGACACCTGGAAACACTTTAAGACCCCCAGGAGCTCCTATAGAACCAAGGGACTATATCCTCTTGCAGAAGACTTCCTTTTTCTGGATATTTATTTTATTTTCATGAAACTTCCTTCTGATATATTAATGACCACTGCATTTTTACTTAGGGAGTCAACGTTCATATCCTGTTAGACAAGAGGAGAGAGTTTTTCAAGTGGGAGTTGCAATAAAGATGTGATTTCACTGTCAGTTCCAGGCACCTCCACTCCCAGGTTTAGATGATAATTATGATTCCTTTAGTGAACCCTAGCTATGCTGAGATTGGAAGGGGTGGGAGAGAAAGACTAGAACAGCAGTGAAACTGCCTTGTGTTATCTCCCTGCCTCAGGGCCTCTCACTCCCAGCCCTCCTTGTAGGGACTTGGCCTTTCTGTGAAATAAACATAATATGGCCCCAGCTTGTAGGAAAAATTGGAAGAGCTAGGTTCTAAAACAAACTAATATAAGCCATATTAGGAAAGATTTGGCAAAAAAGGAAAGATTTGGCAAAAAGAAAAAGAAATTGCCTTCCAGAAATTATTTTACATGTTGTATTTGCATAAATTTGTCATGAGTCTACTATTTCACTAGAAGTGGGGGAAACGGCATGACCTGATTCTGCTGGCATCCTGTTGCCCTTCGCAGGCAAAGTCAGAATATTTCACCTCTTACTTCATTTCTGCTCCTCTTCAGGGTCTCAAAGCTGGCAGACAATTATATTTAAAATTGTATGCACTGTGAGTGAGCGGCCTGAATTGCACAACGTTTCATTTGGCTAATACTTCAGTTTCTTGAGTCATAAGCCTGACAAGTAGCTACACAACATGAAGCAGCATTTCCTGAGTCAGTGCATGTGAGACAGAAGTTCTAGATGAAGGTTAAGCACAGCAGACACTCTTGGGACCATCATCTGACTCCTTATTCTATGATGTCAATTCCTCTCCACTTAATTCAATGACATTTGCTCCTATAAATTTAATGCAAATGTCAGACCTTTAGAAACATATCCCAAGACATGGGATGAACAGCATTGGGCGCTCAGCCTCCTCTTAACCCAACGGTGAATGTCCCCCACGAAGGAATGACAATAGCTGTTGGCGTATTAATTCATGAGCTATTTGATGTCTCTTAAGTGATAAGTGCACATCGGGAAATGAATTTCCTGCTGTTGAAATTCCAGTGCTTTAGAACTCTTCAGTGAACAAATACAGATTTGTTCTCTACATTAACAATAGTAATTTTTTTCTTAAAGCCAAATTAAGTGACTTAACAAATGTCAGTGTGATGAGTTAAGTTCCTAAATCATCACACAGTGGGTCTACTTCATGTTGCCATTTTAAGAAGCTTTTTTTTTCCTACATTTATTCATTTTTGAAAGAGAGAAACAGAGCACAAGTCAAGGAGGGGCAGAGAGAGGGAGACACAGATTCCGAAGCAGGCTCCTGGCTCTGAGCTGTCAGCACAGAGCCCGATGCTGGGCTCAGGCTCGAACTCACAAACCACGAGATCATGACCTGAGCCAAAGTCGGATGCTTAACCAACTGAGCCACCCAGGCGCCCCTTCATGTTGCCATTTTAAAGATCCATTGAGGATTCACGAAAGACAAGACCATGATTCTTCATTTTTTCCTTATCATGGCACACTGTCCTATGTTATCATAATGTGACATTAATTAAAATGTTCATTAATTGCCTTGAAATTTAACTTGAAACCCCGGGTATAAATGTCTCATCTGGAAGCCTTAACCACTGAAGCTGTACCTTAGTCCCTTCCCCCAAAGGTCTTCTCCCAATTCATTAGGTACTTGCTGGGTTCAAAATACCATACTAGGAACGATGTGAGAGGGGGAAAAAATATTAAGAAATCTTTTTTCAAAAAGATAACAAAATATAAAATCATCATAATAACTAGTTATTTTCAAAACTCAGCTTTTCAATTATTTTTGCTAGAATTCTTTTCTAAATCTCTTCCCCCAAGTTCAACACTCTCTGTAGAGAGTTATAAATAACATACAACACTCTTTCTCTGCCTTGATTACTTATTTTAACTTCTAGGTATACTCCTCAACGGGGCCATGTGAACTCCTTTTTTTCATCTCTAGGATCTAACCTAGAGCCTGAATAAGACCTGACACCTTCCTCATCTACTGACCCATTTCCTCATCCATAGTGTGAGTTCCATGATAGAAAAAGCTGTCTTATCATGGCTTTCAGAGCCCTCCTTAGAAGCTTGATGTTTACCATATGTTTACAGAGTCAGTAAACTGAATACATGTGGAGTCTCTAGGACTGTGTCCCAATTGAAGACATGTGGGAACAGTGTGGTCCTTATCCAACATGGCTTAAATGTTAGTCTGACAAAGAGCTAAAATAATTACAAAGAAAATACAAGTTGGGAACAGCTTGTAAGTCCAAAGTGGCTTCTGGCCCCTATTCCACTGCCTTGGTCATATATTTCTGTTCTGGTTGCGATGTTACAGTAGTTGACGTTTGGTTCACCCAGTTGGTCATTCCCTTAGAGTTGGGTGAGAGACCTTATATCCTTTCCTCCTACTGTTTTCTCCTATCCCAAAGCCCCTTTTTCCTTGTATACTCCTTTCTCAGAACTTGTAGTGGGTTTCTTCTTGTTGGCCTCATTACCAGCCCTTCATCTCCAACTGCTCCCTGCTGAATCACAGAGGAATAAAGGGAAAGCTATGCTGGAGGGAAGTGGTAGCTGCAAGACAATCAAATCCTTCACACTACTCAGATTAACAATCTCGTGGTCCGTTTTCCTTTGTCATCTCAGCCAAAATGAACTTAATCCCAGGAGGAAAAAAAAGTTTTAAAGCTCATCCTGCTACTGAGGAGTTCTATTTCAGACAAGTTGTTTCTGAGATGCTAAAGGCATGCAGGAAAGAAAGGTATAGATTAAAACATGGACCTCAAAGCCCCACAGGGAGGTGGGTAGTTCAGCTCTTCATGGCTCCATAGCAGGAGAGATCAGAAGCAACACCTTTCTGTGTAGACCACCAGAACTCCAGAGTTCCCTGTTTAAAATCAGACAATTTGGAAAGGTTTCTGCAAAACTTCATGGTTAATGACTGAAAAACACATTAATACTTATACACAGAATTCTGTGACCCTGACCCTAGGCAGGTCATTCTTAGGTCTCTCCCCTGCAAGTGAAAAACCTTTTTTCACCATGGTTTTCCCATGGTATTCCCTCAATTTAAAAAAAAAAATTGTGAGAGTTGTCATATTCACAGAAGCGAAAAAAATGCTTATCTTTATATATAAAGTATATGTCTATACTTTAAATCATTATTATAGAATAAGCATATGTGTAACCACCACCCAGATCAAGAAATAATATATTACTATCACCCTCAGAACATTCTTCCCATTTCCAGCCTCTTCTTCTGCCCCCTCACATAACCACTTTCTGTCTTCTCAGCAATCATGCTCTTACAAGAGGAAGAAGAAGAAGAAGAAGAAGAAGAAGAAGAAGAAGAAGAGGGAGGAGAAGGAAGAGGAAGAGGAGGAAGAGGAGGAGGAGAAGGGGATTAGAAGAAGGAGGAAGAGAAGAAGAAGAAACAGCAGCAACAATAGGAGGAGGAGGAAGAATAAGAAGAAAATACAAAATATGGCAATATGTTTATATACCTTCCCAATAAAACTTTTTAAAAATACCATATAAAATATTACTTAATATTCTAGCTTGATATCTTCTGACTACTTTTCTAAATGTCTGAGCTATCCCAAGGAGAAAGAAGAAACAAGTCCCAAAAATCATATGAACTATCTAGAGAGTAAACCACTTAGGACAATGAATGAATATGCCAAAAACAAAAACTTCTGCTTTTAACCTTAGAAGCTCTGTAAATATGTTTTCTATTAAGCCATTTAGAATGGGCTCAATAAAAAACAAATTTGCTAAATATGGAATCAACAAAGTTTCTTCTTATTTCCAGAAATTTCTTTGAGAAAGTGGATATAAAATTAAACCAGTAAAGTTGGATTCCAGATCCCTATTCCTTGCATAGACCATAGGAAGAGGACCCAGAGGATATGACAGGGCTGTCCTCAAGGCAGGTCATGGGGCTTAAAAATGAGTTGAGTCAAAGAAACTTAAGAGCCAAGGAGTTGTTTGGTTCTATTCAAAAGTATAAAAAAATTTTCCCTTTGTTATAAAGCTTGCGTTGTGAGACCCATGAATTAGGAGGTTTTTCTTTCCCAGAAATACCATTGTCTTCATTCTAAGTACCATTATACTGAGATCACACACAACTCAGTGAAGCAGAAAAATCTCTCCGTCTTAGCTCAGGGGAGTTCTAAATTCGTTGGATCTAAAGGAGATGTCTAAAGACTTCTTTTTTATTTTTATTTTTTTAAATTTTTTTTTTCAACGTTTATTTATTTTTGGGACAGAGAGAGACAGAGCATGAACGGGGGAGGGGCAGAGAGAGAAGGAGACACAGAATCGGAAACAGGCTCCAGGCTCTGAGCCATCAGCCCAGAGCCTGACGCGGGGCTCGAACTCACAGACCGCGAGATCGTGACCTGGCTGAAGTCAGACGCTTAACCGACTGCGCCACCCAGGCGCCCCTAAAGACTTCTTTTTTAAATAAAAGCCTAAAGTAATTTAGGTTGTCCTAGCAATCCTGATGGAGAAGAAGAGAGAGTATCTTTAAAAAGAAATAGACATGAAGGGAAGAGAAGGTACATTATCCAAGACTAGAAAAGGCAGTCTGATTTGAGTTTCCACTAGGAATAAACATCCTGAACTTCTCTCAGATGCCCAGAAAGGTAACAGGGCTCTGGGAAAATGGTTGTATTTTACACCAGGAAAGTTAGACACAAGATTGGGAATTTCCAACTTGGCAAAGATTTCTGTGCTCCAAACATGGTTACTCTATCTGTGCTCCAAGCATGCAGCTCTGCACTTAAACAGACCATGTGGACTTAGAAAATTTGTCTTCAGGGATTGCAAGACCAAAGGAACATTCTTCAAATATTTTCTTTTTTATGTGTCTCCTGGGATCATTGAAGTATCTGAGAGATAGGTGGCAAAAATTAAGAAAGCCCCATTTATGGCTAAAATTAAAATCTCCTAAAACTCTAGGCGAATAAAGAGTAGGGACAAATTTATATTATTTACTTAAAAAAAAGAAATGTGGGGGTGCCTGAATGGCTCAGTCAGTTTAGCAACCAGCTCTTGATTTCAGCTCAGGTCATGATCTTCTGGATCTTGTGATCGAGCCTTGTGTAGGGCTCTGTGCTGATAGTGAAGGGTCTGCTTGGGATTCTCTCTCTCCCCCTCTCTCTGCCTCTCCCATAGAAGCTCTCTCTCTCTCTCTCACACACACACAAAATAAATAAATAAACTTAAAAAATGAATCAACTGCCCATGTATTTATCAAGGCCAGCTGCCATACCTATGTATGAGATCCCTTCCACTTTCAGCTCTTCAAGGTCCTCACCACAGCAATTGACCCGTCTTCTATTTCACCAACTTTCCTCTCTCTAGACCTGTGCTGTCCAAATTCAGCATTAGCATGTGTGACTATTTAAATTTAAATTAACTGCAATCAAATACAACTTCAAACCCAGTTCCTCAGTCATATTAGCCACATTTCCAGTGCTCAATAGCCATACGTGACTAGTGGTTACCATATAAGATGGCACAGCACAGATTTAAATGATAGGACATTTCTACCTAGTGAGAGTTTTATTGAGCAGCACTGTTCTAGGAAATTATCCCCATCTATAAATTCTGTAATCTTACATCTTAAAAAATCACACACACACACACACACGCGCACACACACACACACACACACACACACACACATATATATATAAGCAAAAACTCTCCTGTCCTCCCTTCCTCCTCTGTGTACTGCTCTACTCTTCACCATCACTTACAGCATAATTCTTCAAAAGAGGATCTACACGTAGTTGTCTTTTTTTTTTTTTTTTTTTTGAGAGAGAGAGTGAGCATGAGCAGGGGAGAGGCAGAGGGACAGGGAAAGAGAATCATAAGCAGGCTCCATGCCCAGCTCGGAGCCCTACTCGGGGTTCCATTGTGGCCATAAGATCACAACCTGAGGTGAAACCAAGAGTCCGTTGTTCAACTGACTGGGCTACCCAGGCACCCCTACATTTAGCTGTCTTAACTTTTGTTTCTCTTTTGAGCTCAATTAAGGCTTTCATCTTCACTATTCTATATTAAGAAATTTTTATCAAAGATACCAAAGACCCATCCATTACTAATTCCAATTGCCAATCAGTCCTTGTCTTAATCAACCAGAAACCCTAAACACAGCTGATCTGGAAGCATGTTTCTTCATTTGATTTCCAAGATACCACTCTCCCTTGATTCCCTTTCTACTTCTGTGCTACCCTTCTGAAGCTCCATGAATAGATCCACTTCATTAACTGTAGGACTCCCATTGTCTGATTTCTTTTTTCTCTCTGAATTCACTCCCTGAACAATCTTATGCAACCTCATTGCTTTAGATATCATCTTTACACTGATAAATCCAAAATTTATATCTCTAGGCCAGACTTCTCTCTAAACTCCATACTCCTTTTCCAATTGCATCTTTGCAGTCACCATTTGAGTGCCTAGAAAACATCTCAAAGGTGGCATTTTCAAAATTAAACTCCTGCTTTCTCTCCTACACATGGCCCTGCTTCTCCTTAAGTCTTCCTATTTCAGTAAACACCTAGTCCATTCTCCAACCTGCTCAAGCATATATCTAAGATTGAGACATTTCTTCGTTCCCCTTTTGTTACCACTAAAATCCAGGCCACCATTATCTCTCACCTGGAGTACTGTCAAAGCCTCCTCCTCGGTCTAATTGGTCTACTTACTTCTATTATAACCCTACACTCTATTTTTATTTTTTTCAATTTTTTTTTTCAACGTTTATTTATTTTTGGGACAGAGAGAGACAGAGCATGAACGGGGGAGGGGCAGAGAGAGAAGGAGACACAGAATCGGAAACAGGCTCCAGGCTCTGAGCCATCAGCCCAGAGCCTGACGCGGGGCTCGAACTCACGGACCGCGAGATCGTGACCTGGCTGAAGTCGGACGCTTAACCGACTGCGCCACCCAGGCGCCCCCCTACACTCTATTTTTAATTGGAACATATTCATCCTGAATGAATGAAAACAATACTTTTGTTAAAATACAAGTCTTATCATGTTCCTTCTCAGCTCAATATCTCCAGTGACTTCCCATCTCAGATAAAAGTTAAGATTTTATTTTTAAGTAATCTCTACACCCAATGTGGGGCTCGATCTCATAATCACTGACCGAGCCAGCCAGACACCCTTCAGAAATTCTTCTGATCCCTATATGATCTCCTTCTGTGGCACCTTTCTGACCTCATCCTTTGCCACTTCTGTACTTTGCCCTACAGATTCTTCTGAAGTCTTCTCAAACTGGGCTTCTTATAGACACTTGCACATTTTAAGCGCATTCCTTCCGGGTCTTTCTCTACCTTGCATAATCTTCCTTCCTTCTTTCTGTTCTCTTTGCAAATGCAAAAACTTTAGAGAAGTTTCCTGACTACCCTAAAAAGCAGCAGTCCCTTAGCACTCTCTATTCCCTTTCCCTCCCATGGTATTTGAATTAGCAATTTGTTCACTCTGCCAACACTTTTTTGTTTCCAAATTTGGCAGTAAAACTATCAAGATTAAATAAACATTTTTACAAAGAAACAGCAAATAAAACTGTCAAAGAAGTGTCATACTCTCTTATTTTCTCCATTCCCTTTCTTCTTTTATTACCTACAAATCAGCCTGCTCTGTTATCACTTACCCTAAAATTATTTTTTATTCTAGTGTCCACATCCAGACTCCTGGGTTTTCATTTCTGTATACTTCTTACATGGAGTGTCTTCTAAACCACTTACTTCCCTCAAATGTGAACTTACTCATTATAAGTAGGTACATGCATCTGTCTGCTTCATTAGGTCTTCTAGTGTATCTATGCTTCAACATTATAAAAAAACACATTATTTAATTATAAATTGATTTATCTTTGTTTCTGCCTTATATTATGGATAGCACATTATATTGAGTTCCACCCAATTATGTGTACAAAGGGATTATATTGCTTCTGCATTTCATTTTTAGAAATTTAGATAACATTTATTATAATAAGGACGAGTTTAGACCTAAATGGTTGTAAACACCTGCTCTAATCCCACTCCCTGATTTAACAGATGAGGAAACAAAAGCAGAGGCTCCCAAAGACCATGATGCTGGTGCCAGAGGCAGGTTGGCACAGGGCAAGTTGTACAATGACTTTCACTCACTCCTCTCCTACAAAACATTGCCTCAATCTGGTTTCAATTCTAAAATAATTAATAGAAATACTTGTTGAATTACCCTTCTTGCCTAAGAATTTTTCTTTGAAAGGGACATTTTATTCCTAATTGGATTCTCTGAAATCACATCAATGAAATTTTAACCTTAATTGGATTATCTGAAATTACCTCAACACTTCATCTTTTATAGAAGTCCATAATTTAAGACACTTGGCCTTTTATAAAAAATAGAGTATTCAGGCTCATAAATATAACCTTTCAAAGAGCCATCACACACAATCATATTATTGTGCTGTTGGTTTTAAATGTTCAGCTTCTGTTGATTGTTCAGTGAAGTCACCCCACAGACACTCTTATATTTCAGTATCAAATGCATACAAAATGCTTACATTGTAGGAATGTCTTTAATTCCCATGGAATAATTCAATATTCAGACATGAAATCAAACATTGCATGCAGAGGTCTGCCAAATAGCAGCTTTTCAAATTTAACATGCAAACATGAAATGTTTAGCAGACATATGCCCCAGATTGTGGATTAAAATGTATTTTGCTTATAAAAATCAAATTGATTGAGGCCCTACATTGTGTGCAATACATGGTAATGAGCTGTGAAACCAGAATTTGTCTTAGATGACCTCAAGGTTATCTTAGAGTTTCACTTCATGTAAATCTTTGATTTTATTTACTTACTATCAAGTAGATTAAGTGTGTGCTATGCCTATGTTCAGATCTGAGTGTTTTCCACAAATATGTTCAGAAATGTTTATGTTTCTGCCATAGCATGAGTTACAGTGTTCTGTATTAAAGTTACTTAGATATGTGCCTGGCCTCTGCAACACTCATGTTTATTAAGCAAATATGTTTTGAGCTCCTTCTATGTACTAGTTGCCAGGAATATGGAGATAAATATGATGTTCTTTGACCCTGCATCATGGAACCACGTCTTTCATCTGTGTTCCTCCATATTATGGCTTAATAAGATGCTTTGCTCAACATATGTTTATAAAGTTGAGTAAAAGAGAATAATAAGTACAGTTAAGAAGGAAATAACAAACATGCTGTTGATAGAAGAATCCAGTAGGCCTAGCCCAGCCCAGAAGCCCAAGGGCCTTGGGCCTATTTTGTCTTATGTATTTTAGTTTTTCATACTTTAAAAAAATATATATGTATATTCAGAATAGGCGGTGGGAGATTCTAGCTCCTTCCCTGGGAGACACCAAAAGAGGTGGGTGGGGGTGGGGGTGGGGAATAAAATTACAAAGGAGGCAGGGAAATGTTCCCATTTTAGGTCATTAACACTCTGGCTTGAACCAAGTCAAAAACATTATCTAAATAAAATTGTAATACACCAAAACACTCTCATTTGTATTGATTACCACTGAAAAGCACTGAATTAGCAGTGTGTTTCTTTTCTTCCTAGGGATGACTGATGATAAGAGCACACAAATCAACTTGACTAAAATGTCAGGAGATAACTTGAAAGTCATCTTTGATTTCTCTCCCAGAAAGAAATCTTCTGACCTTCTTAATCTCATTCAAGTAAAGTGTTAACATGGGCAATTCCTTTTCATCTCCTGCTAGTGGTCACTCCCAGGAAATGAGTTCAGAAGTCTATCCATTCTTTTTTTTTCTCTAAATTGGCTTCAAGAGGAGTTCAGAGGTTAGAGGCACCCCACCTCTTTCTAGCCCCTTGCCCTAGTGCTTTGGGTCCAGCCAGACCATCCTTCTATCGTCCCACAATTCCTAACATTTTTTACTCATGAAAACAATCTGTGTCTAAACCTTGTTGACCTCTTCTTTCTAATAAAATACTTGAAATCCTCACCACCTATGTAGTGGTAAGTATAACTGTTCTCAGCATTTGAGAACCTTACATTTCTAGAGCTCTGTGACCATTCATAGTGATTAAAATAGGTAGGGCAGTCACGTAGACATATCTAAGACTTCTTTTTTTTTCTTTTTTCTTTCCATGTGCCCACTCAGGAGTACTTGACCCTGTTGCCTGCTCCCTTGTTCTTGAAAATCTTTTTTCCCTTGGCTTCCCCAACATTACACAATTCCGATGCCATATTTTCTCTATGGCTACAACCGCATTAGTTTATTTTGCTGTCTCTTTTTTCTTCTGTGTTTTAAAAATATTGGTGTTTCTCTCTCTGAATCTTTCTTCTTTCATTAGAATTCCCTTACTCAAGTTACTATTGAGTTGCTAATAACTCCCAATCTGTATTTTTAACCTAGGCCTCTCTCCTGAATGAAAGAACTACGATCTGCTGTCTCTTGGACACACCCATTGGGTGGCTTCTGGTTTTCACCAGACCAGTCAATCCAAACCTGATCCATCATCTCCCTCTTCACCATAGTCTTCTCCACACTGTCTGCTTATACTCTAACACCTACACACACTGAACTTCCCTCAGTTCTTAAAAGTGACATGTTCTCTGTTGCATGGGGCTTCTATACAAGCTTGCCCCTCTTCTGGGAATATTCTTCCTTCACCCACACAAGGAGACTTTATACATAAATTTTTATGCATAAAATTTTTTTGTATTACTTATGTATCAGTTCTTGGGTCATAGGTAGTTTAAATATCTCTTCTTTTCTTTTTTTTTCTGCGGTTTTATTATTAAAATGTTATCCAATGAACACATATGCCTTTTATATTTAAAAATCCAACAATTAACATAGGCGTACTTGTGACCCATTAATTCCATTCTGGATATATATTTTAAAAGTGCAAATATATACCTTTTTTTTCACTAATGATCTGATTACTTGTGAGAATTTTTGCCCTTTCAAATTACTTAAAGGCAAATATATTAGAAGTTTTAAAATGATAGTTGGTACTAGGTGAGGGGTACAGTGGACTGCTTTGTACTATCCTTGCAACTTCCTATTAACTTATTTCAAAATAAAGAGTTAAAAATATAATAGTCATTGACATAAATGTTATATAGTAACTATAAGTAACATTCCTCTGAAAACTAAAATTTAGCTGGCAACTGAATGTGTGAAACACAAGGAATCATTGACATGATCTGTTTTCAGTGCTACTTTATGGTTTAAAAAAAAACATTCCTTTAAATGAATCACTTGAATTACTCATATTTCTTGAAATATAAATATCAAAGAGGTAAGTGTTGAACCATTGTTCAATAAGACTATATATTTTCTTTTCCTGATTCCTAGACTCAGTGACCCCAGAAGTTCATAGACTAGGAAGCCTTAGTGTAAAAGCCAGAATGAAAAATAAATGAAGAAAAGTGTGATCGGGTTTCAATGACAAATGAGGATAGCAAAACAAAGAATGTATAGTCAATTGCTATTTTCCTTTTTCTGGAAAGTATCCCTCTTTCAGGAGGAAAGATGGTCTGGAGAGGGCATGAAAGAGGAAGAGGGAGGTACACACAGCAAAGCCAAGGCTGGATTGCCTAATGTGGCAGTCAACAACCACCACAACCGTGAGCATCCTCTTCCTCATGCTTCTGTGTCCCCTCCTCCCTTAACACTCATCTCCTTCTTGTCCAGCTCTCCCCAAGTGATCAATACATCAGTCATGCCAATAAAAAAGTTAAAATATCCCTAGGATCTTATGGCCAAAACAGAGCTCCTGATACTCCCTCTACAAACCAGCTCATTCATAAGGTTTTCTCAAGCTGATAAATGGTACTGTTACCTACTTAGTTGCTCAAGTCAAAAGCCAAGAACTTATCTTTGATTTCTTCTTTTTTCCTGTCACAATGCTATTTAATACATCAATAATAATAATAATAATCCATCAATAATACACCTTTGATATTCAAAATGCATCTCAAACTTGTCTGCATCTCTTCATCTCCACTGCTACTACCTGGGTCCAAACATCTCTTATCTGGATACAACAGTTGGGGTGATCATTTAAAAAACACAAATTCAAATCAAATTACTGCTCTGCTTAAGAACTTCCAATGACTTCCCACAATAACTAGAGTAAAATAATGACTCTTTATCATAGCTTCTCAGAAGCTCAAACTCAGGCCCATCTTTGCCTCTTAGGAGGTGCTCATTCTGCCCTAGCTGCCCAGGCTTTTTTCTGATATTCAAACAGTCCAAGTTCAGTACTATCTTAGGGTCTTATGCTTTTCCTGGAAAACTCTGTCCCAGAGTTGTGTGTGGCTCAAATCACAGCTCAAATATCATCACCATCTAACAGAGGCTTATTCTGAACACCCAAACTAAACTAACTCTCTCACTGTGAAATAATTATTGTGTTCATCATTCATTGTTTATTGTTCTGCCCCTTCCCAATTCCATGTAAATTCTAGGTAAGCAGAGATTACTGATATCTGGGGGTCCTAGAATCATCTGACACATCATAACCTCTTTAAAAGAATGTATTGGCAATTTTTTGGTCCATTTTTTTCCTCTGTTGCCTTTCATCAGGATAACTAAAATACAAATAAATACAAATAAATACAAATAAAATGCAAATAAAATACAAATAAAAAAGACTAATAAGAAGAAAGATTGTAGGGGTCATGGAAAGGCTGCTCAAAATGTGCCATTTTGGCATATTGATTTATTTTAAGTGAAAGTTACCTGTGGAGCATGGGTGGCTCAGTTGGTTGAGCTTGGCTCAGGTCATGATCTCACAGTTCATGGATTGGAGCCGTGCATTGAGCTCTATGCCGACAGCACGGAGCCTGGAGCCTGCTTCAGATTCTGTGTTTCCCTCTCTGTCTGCCCCTCACCCACTCATGCTCTGTCTCTCTTGCTCTCAAAAAAAAAAACAAAAATTAAAAAAAATTACTTAAGAGACAGTGTATACAAGGACACTCAGAACCTGTCCCCCTGGAAGTAGGAAATAAGCCTGTCATGTAAAGACACCCTCCCGGTACAAGAAAGATATATACTTATCACCAGAGGTAGGAAATTTAGAGCTAAGAAGGCTATATACACAAACCTTGTTACTTTGTACTAATCTATGACATTAGCCCAAATTCTGCTTAGAATTTCTTATTACTTGAAGCTCCCAAATTCAAGTTTTCTTTGGACAGGTCAATTCTTCACAGATTTACTGCCTTTGTATACAAAGTATAAAAACTTGGTCATTTCTTTAGGTCTTGATTTCATTACTGGGCCTTTGTGTGTATGCGTAATACAACCTTGGTTCTTTTCGCCTGTTAATCCATCTCATGTAAATTTAATTCTTAGCCTAGCTAGAAGAACTTTGGACAGAGGAAAATTTCTTCTTACTCTTTAAGATCAAGAAATAACATATCAAAAGGAATAGAGCAATTACTCCAGATTGCTCAAAATGAAATTAAAAAGAGAGAGAGAGACAGAGAGAGAGAGAGAGAGAGACCAGTACACCTGCCAAAGGAGAAATAGAACAATTCCTCTGGATTGTTCAACATGAAATAAAGAGGGGGGTGGGGGAGAGAGACCAGTATACCTGCCAAAGGAGACATATGCAAACTGCACACAGGCGGAGTTCAATGAAGTCGTCTCTTGATTTGGGTTAGTGTGACCATTACGCAAATACTTTTGCCTGCTTTTATTTTAGTGAGCATTCTTTTCCACCATAGATTTTGGGTGGAGTAATCATTGTGCTTGCAAAATTATGAATATACTATACTTGATTGAGACAAAAATGAAATCAAAACATTCGTCCCCCTGTAATGACTGTCACAGTGCTGAACCTCCCCCGGTTGCCATAGGCCTCTTTCCATCTGAGGCATCAAAACTTCTTTTTGATTTTAAAAGAGAGTAAGAGAGAAAGAGAGCTGGAGATTTAGATAATCATCCATTGAATTTTATATATAAAATAGTGAATATACTTTATATATATATATATATATATATATATATATATATATTTGTGACTGAGACACACCTAACGACTGGGGGATTTGTCACCCTTGCTCTTGATGTATATTTGTTCTTTATGAGTGAATCATACATGTTAAAAGTTACCCATGCTACGACTCCACTCAAAGTGATGAGTTAAAACCAGTTTCCTTTGTTTTTTGAGCAGAGAGATCTCTATTTACCTAAGATGTGTCCTTTTGTCTGCAGATAAATAATTGGCCAACACACAAGGCACTTCCCTATCTCATTAGCCAAGGCAAGTAACAGAATAATGAACTCTACCTAAAATCATTCTCTGTGACTAGTAGGAAAAGAAGTTGGTTACTGTGCTTAAAATATCAACTGATGTCATCCTATAATTCCACAGGACTATGGAACAATTGTTGGAGAGCTTCAATTAGGTTATTCTTTTTTTTTAATTCTTTTTTTTTTTTATTTTAGAGACTGAGAAAGAGCATGAGTTGGGGAGAATGGCAGAGGGGGAGAGGGAGAGAGAATCTTAAGCAGACTCCACTCTCAGTGAGAGCCCCATGTAGGACTCGGTCCCACAACCCCTGGGATCATGATCTGAGCCAAAATCAAGAGTCCGTTCAACTGACTGAGCCACCCAGGTGCACCTTCAATGAGGTTATTCTTAAGGTAGAAAATTTGCTAGAATTCTATGTGATGACAAAACAAGTTTAGTCAAAAAAAAAAAAAAAAAACAAAAAAACAAAAAAACCTGAACAGTAAATATAGTGAGGAAGAAAAACAGCCACCTTTGGTTTGTTGGAAATACCTATTTGTTTGGAACACCTTACACCTTCCTCCATCCAGCCTCAGTCTTGGGCTAAATTATGACCCACAGTTCTAGTAAGAACCTACCTGTTGCCTGCAGGACTCCAGGTCTTCTTGCAGAGTATTTTGTCTCTATTGTCCCTGCTTGAGAAAAGGGAAGGTGCTTCTGCAATATGAACCAATAATGGGAAACCATGAAACGCAGAACGTTGTCCTGGAAAAAAATCCCAACGTCAGAATCAGGAACTTTGTTCCTACCCCCTATATGACTTCTCTGGGCCTCGTATTCCAGAATATAAAGCAAGCATAGAGATCTTCTGGGTTTCATTAAACTCTAAAAACAAAATAAAAAATAAATTAAAAAGTCATTGCAGTAAAGCTTTCCTTAGGCAATAAATGATTAAGATTATATCTGCATTGAGCTATCAGAAGAATGAAGACATTGTATTAGTAAAGAGAAACTCATTAAAATCATCTCTAAAGAAACTGTTTTTATTGGAAACACTAAAAATGTCACCTTCCAACCGATGATATCAGCACAAAGAGCAGTAAATATGTCACAACTTTTCTAAATGAGCTATTTTCAGTTCAGTTCAACCAGTATTTACTGAGATTCTAATTTGTAGAAAACATTAGCTTGACCTTGGACACCACCACAGAGAGCTGTTTCTCATCATTGAGGACTTGTACTTTGCAGATTTTTTTTCACAAGTAGGAACAGGTTTCCCTTATTGTTGAAGAACACACATTGAGTTTTTTGTTTTTGTGTTTGTTTGTTTGTTTTTGTTTTTGTTTGGCGGGAAGTAGGGGGAATGGTGAGAAAGACACTGTAGATAACCTAAACTTTTCAAATGGTAATCCTGGAGTCAAGACCTTTACATTCATCAAATCCTCACTTACCTTAAATGCTTAGAAGTGAAGGGAGCCTTGGAACAACAGAGCTGGTCCATAGAGAAAAAGACTCTTTGCACCAAGGTTGGATCAACTGAAAGAAAAAAAAAATGGAGAATAAGTATCCACGAGGAGGCTGCAGCCAGTGGTCAGAGCCCAGAGAATTAACACGCTCAAGTCTGAGAGTCTAAAATCTGGGATAGCACAATCAGGTGAGTGGGAGAAACAGCCGTTTTACAGTGTACATGGTATTTGCAAATGAGCGTGCTTGGATGTATATACTTCTACAAATTTGAGATCTCTTCCTTCTTCCCTTTTTTACTCCATCCAGGTTTCTGCCTGGCCCTTGCATGGCTGCACTCTCTATGGGTCCCTGGCTAGTCCAAAAGTATTGCCACCAGATACTACCACTTAGGTGGAAATAAGAGCACAATTCCTTGCGTTACCATGTCATTAATACCCACAGAATGGCTGAAGGGCCTTTGCACTTACTGTTCTTCCCCCAGATACATGCCTGGCTCACCCCCTCACCTCCTTCAAGTGTCAGCTCAAATGTGGCATCATCCAAGAGGTCTCCCTTCTCTTTATTCCCCTGCTGGTTTCTATCCACTCATACACTATATATTTTTTCATATCCCTAATAACCCCCTGACATATGTTTTCGTGTAAATATATTCATTTGTTTCTATGCTTTGCTTGTGTCATGACTAGAAAGTAAGGTCCATGAGAGTGGGGACTTCCATTTGCCCATTGCTGAATCCTAGCACCGTAACAATGCTTGGCTTAGTGTAGGTGCCTAACAGACATTTGTTGAGTGCATTGATTAAATGCACTCAATACATTTAATCATCCTTTAGAAGAAGCCACACCACTGGTCAGGTAGAGAAAGAAATTGTCAAGACAAGACCATTTTCTACCACCCGGCTTTTCTTACTTTATGCCTTCCAAAGGCTTGATGATAGTTGCCTCTCAGAAGAGGAATTAACAGATCATGGACAATGTAGAAGATCTTTTGTTCCTTGTTTTCTGGCTCTGACCATAAAACTGTAATTTTTTTAGGGGAAATAGCTACAAGGCATGTTAGACACTCAATTGTTCTGATAACAAAGCAGCAGTTAAGTTTAAGGGAAGGGCCCTGACAGGAATGTAGATGATACATAAGGTAACATGAATCTCCCCCCGCCTTTTAAAAAATATTCCCAGCCTTGGTTTGGTTGATTTGGCTTAACTGGTCAGATTCATGAATTCTTTGAGTTTCAAAAATACTTAAAAAAAAAAAAAACAACTCTAGGAATTATTTAGACATTCTTCTCTTTCTCAGTCTTTGCTGGAGGCCAAAATAATAATAATAATAATAATAATAACAATAATAATAATGGGCTGTGTATTTTTTTCTTAGCTTGACAGATCCTAAAGAAAATAAAGAGAAAGGGAGCAGAAGATGTTTACTTTCTCTTTCTCTCTTGGTTTTAGATGGCAAGTCACTAACATTTTGGGAGGATTTATAGGTTTTTAGTTTCCTGAGTGCACTTGGATAGAGAACATTCTTGAAGAAGGTCTTATCTGACATTTTATTGAGTTCCTGCTTTGTGTCAGAAAGTATGTTCTATTCAGATGACTCAAAGCCATTATTTCCATTGCTACCCCAAGTTTCTAGACAGCCTGTTGCACTCATCTGCTTGAAGGCCCCACGAACATCTTGAGAACTCCCTGTCCCTAAATTAAACAATAGCGGGACTGCACATACTTACTCCATCCCTGTTAAATAATGTTGGTGCCAAGCAAAACAACTTAGCTTCTTGATCCAGGAAATACTCTTTCCTGAAAGCTAAGACTGTAAGCCAGTTAGACAGCTTATTCATCAAGACTTGCTTTAAGAATTTTGCCTCAGTGTGCCCACTGATCCCTACCACCCTCCTCCTTGTAAACCGTACCTTAAAATTCCCTAGCCAGGCCTTGAAATTCTATAATGTTCTTGCCTTAATATTTGAGATGTCACTGAAACTGTGTCACATTGTGATAAACTTAGCATTGCTTGATTAACAGGTTTTTCTTTAGCCTTTTGGGGAATTGACAGCCAACAACCTAAGTTCAATATGTCAGTTAGAAACAGAGTTATCTTTGAATACTTTCCCTCACCGCCAATAAATAATCAATTCCAAAGTCAATAATTTTGTTCTTAAATATTTTTCAACTTTCACCTTTCAATTTATTGTTGTGGTCTTCTCACTGTTTTCTTCTTTTCTCTTTCTTTCTTTCTTTCTTTCTTTTGAGAGTATGAGGTGGGGAGAGGCAGGGAGAGAGAGAGGGAGAGAGAGAATCCAAGCAGGATCCACACTCACTTATGTGAGGCTCAATCCCACAACCGTGAGATCATGACCTGAGCTGAAATCAAGAGTCGGGCGCTTAACTGACTGAGCCACCCAGGCACCCCTCTTCTCACTTTTTTCCATTGCTGCCCTGAGAGTTCTAGGTGATTAATTCCACTTACCTGGTTAGAATACTTTCAGGTTGGCATCATGTATGCTGCTTAAATCCAGTGCTAAACCAATGCATTTAGGACCAATGCTAAAATTCACATCCTAGAGAGAGGGTTTGGGGGCTTCCCACCCCTCATCTTTCTCCACGGCTCGGGAAGTCGGATTTGCTGGGCTCTCTTTCCTACTTAACTAAAGATCCCCTTACTTAAACAGTGCCACACCTTGCCCTCAGCCCCACAGTGACTCTTACTGTTGCTTTTTACTTTGGTGATAACACATGAGATTTTGCTTGGACTATGCTGGAAAAGTGAGTTTGAGGCTATGAAGATGATTTTGAAGGCAGATAATTTTTGAAGGCGAATGCTTTTGTCTGTCCAGAGTCCAATACTCCTTCAAAGAAAGGAGCAGGTTCTCACCCCACCAATTCTATACTGGCGGCCACAGGAATGAAAAAGGGGTGGTATTATCAATTTACAATCCTACGCACACCTCATCATCTCATGGGCCACAATTTTTAACCTTTTAACCAACCATTTGACGTCCTTTGACTGTCTTCTTTTGTTTCTGGAACTGGCTAAGAGCAAGGTTGATGGCTCAAAACTGAAGTGTCTGGATCTTGGCTTGCCGAGTTCCCAAAGGAAGGAGCAACCAAGACGGAGGTCTTCAGTCGTTGACCTGCAGAGGCAGCCCTGCCACAGGGCCTTCTCGTGGAAGAAAATGTGAGCCCTAAGTAAGCAATTGCCAGGGCGTGAGAACTCAGAGTCACAGACTTCTAACGTGAGCTTCCTGTATGCTAAGAGAGGTGTGCACGAACCCCAGTCACTATATTAGGTATGTCTCGTTGCCCTTGATGATTAGATTACATAGTTCAGTGTTATTTTTAGCTGCATCGTGAGGTCAGTAACATACTTGGGCATGCCCTATCACAAGGCGATGATCAAGGTTCGGTTTTTTGCTTTTACTTTTGGCCCCCACCACCCTACCACCCCACCGCTCCCACCAGAGAGTAAGATTAAAATAAGATTAAGTTACTTGATTAAGTACTTGATTAAGTACTTAATTGATTGACTCAATTAATTGATTGACTCAATTAAGTACTTAATTGAAAGACTCAATTGTAACTTGATTAAGTTACATTTATTGAATGCTAAGCAAAACCCTATTTGTAAAACTTTATGAAGTAGGTATATTATTCTATTAATTTTACTGATGAAGAACAGAATAGGTACAGAGAGTTTCCCTAACTTTCCCAGTTACACAGCACCTAATGGCAGAGCTTGGACTTTCCCTGAGCCTATGCACTTTGCCATTTTTAGCAGGGCTTCTCAAAGTGTGTTCCACAGGAAAGCAGTCCTACAAGATTCTTCATAAAAATCATTCTAGCGACATACAGGTACCTTAATTTATGGCAATTTACCACAAACGTTACCATATAAAGGCTCTGAAAAGACCTGTGTAACTTAGTATTACAGCAACGTTAGCAAACTTATGAAAGCACAGCCCATTTGCTGCATAACTACCACTACCACCCCAGCAAACACGAACACGGAAGGATGGTAGAGGATGGAACCCCACACTCTCTTTACATCCTTTCTGGATCCAGACACAACATGCCACAAAGAGGTTTGCTCCATATTTCCCAACCATAGACATTCTTTCACATGAATCTCAACATCTACGACGTGTGTGTGTGTGTGTGTGTGTGTGTGTGTGGTCTTTAGCTTTGCCTGGTGGATGACCTTCCAGGGTAAACCTATCAAAGTCCAGTATGTAAGATCACTAATTAAAGTGCTGGACATGAGTCGTAACCTCTCTGTGGTTTCCTAAAAATGAAAACATAAAATTGTAGTGTCTCAAACCCAGCTGGCAGCCCTCTGAGGTCGGCCAGAGTTTCTACAGGTAGGCAACTGTGAAAAATTCAGCTGGTTAGTTCATAAAAGGAAATGATCATCTAGAAATAAAGAAAAGGGACAAATTCAGAAGAAGTTAATTTTTTCCTTTCCAAAAGATACATGCACTCCACAGGACTCATAGGGACAATAATTTTCCAACACAAAATCCTTCTATCCAACATTGTATAGTGTTAACAGTACACCCTGGCTCTGAACAAATGACATACTTCTCTTTACTTCAGTTTCCTTATATGAAAATGAGATCATGTAAGTCCCAATCCAAAAGGTTGTTATGATGATTAAGCAAGATAATGCATGTGAAGTGCTAACTCAATGCCAGTACATAGTAAATGCTCATTAAAGCTGGTTATGATGAAGAGAGTAGGAATTCTACAGAAACGGCTTCTGCCAAGTCACTTCCTCCTTCCAGGTGTCTGCTTTCTTGTGTTGACAGTTTTCTCAATAATTCCTTGGCCTACAAAAAAAAAAGCAGTGGGAAAATGTGGCCTCATTGGATACGAACAGTCTATGAAGACACAACTGGTCTCAAGCTGACACGCAGATTCTGACAGAAATAGGATGAGTTCCCAATTCCAGGACCTCTGGTCTTATGAGTACTAAAATCATTTAACAAAACACAAATTAGAGTTCCCTGAATAAAGCAGGACTTGGTGTTAATCAGGAAGAACCTTGTTTTAACTGTTATGTTATTCACTAATGCAAAGTTAAGGTGGGAAGTATCTTCAAACGATACTAAAAAAAGCAGCTAAAATGCACTGAGGTCTTACCATACATTCTCTGGGCAAAGCACTTTATATGCCTTCTCAAACTGGATGCTTAAAGTAAACTAATGACGCTGGCACTATGTTTATGCCAATTCTCTGGACAAGAAAATACATCCTGAGAGAGGTTAAGGAACCAGTCTGAGGTCACACCCAAGGTAAATGCTTTGATCTGATCCCAATGAGTCCACGTCCAGAACCAGTCCATTCAAGGACTCTGCTGCACTGTATAGCTGGGCCAAACCCACTGCCCCACTGAGACAATCCATTGCAAGTCACCTACAAGAACATAATGTAGATGCATGTTTTCAATGACTAGAGAATTGACCAGAATATTCTCTTTTAGACCAGGACACTCTGCCATGTTTCACCAACATTTTGTCCATCGCTGCACGGTTTCTAATCACCAGAAACTCTTGTGTTATTTAAATAATGCCAACTGGATATTTCACTGGTTAAAAAACATCTTAACTGCATATGACCTGTTCATGAGTCTTCCTAATCTCTAAGTAGGGATTGGTCCTCAATACCACAACTTCTGTCTTCAGCTAAGCCACTAGCAATCCTAGGAGACAATCGTCCTTAAGATGAAAGGCAGTGATAAGGTTTAGGGATCCTAAAGTCATATGGATGTTAGATGGAGAGATTATATGATAAGGTCACCAGATTATTTCTCTAAAAATGAAATCAGCCCTAGAATTTAACTATTCTGAAACCAGAGGCTTGTGATGGAATTGGTTAGTTATTTGTTGTGATATTGTGAAGGGCTCATCTTTCAACAGTCTTGTTTGTTTTTTTTTTTTTAATTTTGAAAACAGTCTATTTTTTGGTTTGACAAATATGTAGCACTTCTGCATTGGGTAAAGACATTAACAAAGAAAGCCCCAGCCCTTGAAAATTTTAATGAACTCGAATGTAAAGAAATTATAAGAAAGATATTTAAGAAATGTTAAAACAGAAATATCGATGCAAAATGGTGGTTACAGTCTAGTCACTATACAGATTATTTTGGCACCAACTTTGTGTAGCCAAGCAATTTTCTAAGTTGATGCCACTGGTGTACAGGCCCCGCACAAATCGCAAATGCTGACGTATGTCTGAATTGGAATGGACACAAATGATGATAATCTCACTTACATAATGTTTTCTCTGTGGCAGACAATGTTCTCATTTCATCTTCAATACAGCCCTATAACAAAAGTGAGGAAGTGAGCCAATGAGGCCAATAGAGGTTCAGCAATTCACCTGAGGCCACACAGCTTGCAAGTGGCAGAGCTGGGACTCAAACTCGGAAAATACAGCTTCAGAGTCTGGGATCTTCACCCTCATGCTCCAATTCAATATTATTCCCAAGATGTCAGCTTCAAGCACAAGACAACTCCTAGTCATAGGAGCCCTAGGGGAAGAAGTTCATGCTCTAGCCTTCCACTCAGAAAAGACTGCAAGAGCGACCCAGACTGAGAATGACTGGAAAAACACAAACCGACTGGCCCAGCCAGGGCCTGCCAAAATGGCCAGCCTCACAGGACAGCCTCCTACTGAGAGACGCTAGGTCAGGATGTCCGCCTAGAGTTGCCGATTGACGCACATGCCCCTCTGGCCTGCTGTGCTTATGTTTCAGGAGGCAAGAAAGGTCTCTGTCATATATGAATTTCCCTGGAGTTTCCCCCTACAGAATGTAAAGTGTCATATCAGGTGACCGATAGGGACTGAGGATAGAGAAGTCATAGGTCTATGCCTTCCAGAAAATCATATTCTAAAGTTCCTTATTGGCAGCTATTCTTGATTCTTGTTTCCCTCCAACTTCCCTCAAATATCTGTATTTAATTTTCAAGAAATGCATATTATTTTTTAAAATTTTTATTCTTTAGGTAATCTCTACACCCAACGTAGGGCTCAAACTCACAACCCGGAGATCAAGAGTCACATGCTCTACTGACTGAGTCAGCCGGGTGCTCCAAGAAATTTTTAGTATTACATATAGGTTCCATCTTTATCAAACAGAGAAATGAGTTGACTTTCAACGTTAATCCACTGACTCATAAAAACCAGCCAAACAAGTTATAGTGAATCTTGCACCCTTATGCCTTGCTCTGATTCAGACATAGGTGTTAGTGAGATTAAGGATCTGATGAGTTGACTCCCAGCACTACTGATATCCTTCAGCTATGGACTCTGGGACTGATCGGCACCAACGACCTTGGGACAGACAGAGGACTTTGTGCTACAAAAACAACTTAATCCCGTATCTATATATGCCAAGCAATGACAATTCAGGAGTTATTTGACAAAGCCAACACCATTTGGTACATTCACAACAAGCTGGAAAGTCATTACCAAACTGTCTGAAGTGTGGTAATAGGAAAATTAGAAGTATTCAGTAGGGGTATTGCGTACTTCAGAGATAGTTTGAATAGAGAAGAACATTTATGAATTTTGTGATAGAGACTAAAGGTTGTTAGTCCAATAGCCTATCCCCTTCTCCCCTACTGAGAAAATCCTGATTTGACTGTGTACTTTCCACAATGTGACACTGTGAATTCTGTCCCCCAGAGATGAATTATGATTGATCTTAATCCAACAGGACAATCCCATTTTCCTTTGCTACTGATTGGTTTAGGGGTTGACCTATGACCTATTTCTGGGCAGTTGGATGATAGAGCAATATACTAGAAAGGCTCCTGGGAAGGACTGTCTTCTCTATTAAGATAGGAGTATATGATAGATATGCTCTCTTTTTACTAAGAACATTGTTCTGTGCAAGTATGATACATGGAGATGCCACCCCCATCTTGTCGACATTGTCTATGTGATAGGATCACTAGAGCCTTAATAACACGATCAATCTGTTGAGCCACCCTTAAAACCAACCATTTTATGGCTTCCTCTTATGTGAGATCATAATAAATGATTTTTGACACAAATGAACAAAGTACATTGTCCCAGGCTCAAAGATAACTAATAGGAAGGGCTGAGATTTCAAACACAGATATACCTGATTCAAAAGCCATTGGCTTGGTCCTCTAGGCCAGGCTGAAGAAGTAAAAAACTGAGAAAGGAAGAAATGAATATTAAATGTCCTGGTTCTTGCCCTGGCATACCACTAAAGTGGATATCCCTGTAACATATACTGGGCAAGTGCCAAATTTGTTCAGGAGTTTCTGCCTTCTATGCCTTAAGTCAAGGTCAGCAGCAGGGCAGGTAATAGCATTCTAACTGGTAGAGTTTAGCTAAAAGATTCAGAACAAGACTGTTCGGTTTAAAACTGCTTTAGGTATTCAAATCCAAATGTCAGAAGTATCAACAACTGTTGATAGTTTTCAATCTAAACAAGCATTGCCTGAATAAGCATTCTTCTTGATTTTTAGTTATGCATAAATTACCTTCTTTAAAAACTTTCCAGAGCAATCAAATAAATGTCTGAAGTTGTCCGCATTAGGTCAAATACTCTAGCAACTTCTTTTTCCTGACCAAATTTTGAGTCATCTTGTAACTGAAAACAGAGGTATATGTTTCTCACATATCAAAATTAATTTAAGAAGGCTACGGCAATTCGAAATACTCCTGGAGAAAGAACAACATTCTCCTGGCACGGATAAAGATGATGGTGGCCTCAGGAGAAGAAGCACCACCTGGGAGAAGCGCAAGTCAAAACCATGAATATCACCTCATGCCTGTTAGAATGGCTACTGCCCAAAAGACCAGAGATAATGAATGCTGGTGAGGATGTGGAGAAAGGGAACCCTGAGGCAGTGTTGGTGGGAATATAAATTGGTACAGCCACTATAGAAAACACTATGGAGTTAAATTTAAAATAGAACTACCAGGGGCGCCTGGGTGGCTCAGTCGGTTAAGCGGCCGACTTTGGCCCAGGTCATGATCTCGCGGTCTGTGAGTTCGAGCCCCGCGTCGGGCTCTGTGCTGACAGCTCATAGCCTGGAGCCTGTTTCAGATTCTGTGTCTCCCTCTCTCTGACCCTCCCCCGTTCATGCTCTGTCTCTCTCTGTCTCAAAAATAATTAAATGCTAAAAAAAAACAAAAAATTAAAAAAAAAGAAAAGAAAATAGGACTACCATAGGATCCAGCAGTTCCACTTCTTTATCTGAAAGAAACAAAATGCTGACTCAAGAAGATATATGCCCCCCACCATGTTCACTGTGGCATTATTTACATTAGCCTAGGCATGAAAAGAACTCAAGTGTCCACTAATGGATGAACAAATAAAGAAAATGTAGGAGATGTGTGTGTGTGTGTGTGTGATGGAACATTATTCAGTCGTAAAAAAGAATGAAATCTGCCATTTGCAACAACATGAATGGACTTTGAGGGCATTCTGCCAAGTGAAATAAGCCAGACAAAGAAAGACAAATGCAGGAAAACCTTGGTTTGTGAGCATAATTAGTTCCAGAAACATGCTTGTAACCCAAAGCACTTGCATATCAAAGCGAACTTCAAGAACCATTGGCTCAGTGGTGATCATGTGACACTGGGCATCACATATTACTCGCATTGGAAGATATCACTCATTTATCAAGTTAAAATTTATTAGAAATGTATACTTGTTTTGTGGAACACTCACAGAACAAGTTACTCGCAATCCAAGGTTTTACCGTACTGCATAATATCACTTATACATGGAACCTCCAGAAAAGCAAATTCACAGAAAAAGAGAACAGATTTGTGGTTACCAGAGGCAGAGCGTAGGGGACAAAGGAATTGAGTGAAGGTGGTCAAAAGGCTCAAGCTTCCAGTTATGAGATAAATATGTCCTGGGGTGTAATGTACCATATGATGACCATATTTAACACTGTTGTGTGGTATATTTGAAAATGTTAAGAGAGCAGGGGTGCTTGGCTGACTCAGTTGGAAGAGCATACAATCCTTGATCTCAGGGTCATGAGTCAGAGCCCCACACTGGCTGTAGAGATCACTATCAATAAATAAATAAATAAACAAACAAACAAACTTAAAAAAAGTGCTGACAAAGCAAATCATGCAAGCTCTCCTCACAAGGAAAAAGAAATTATAATTATATGAGGTGCTGTTACATTAGCTAAACATTCTGGTAATCCCTTTGTAATAGATGTAGGTCAAGTCACTATGCTGAACATCTTAAATTTACATAGCACTCTATGTCAATTATATTTCAACAAAACTGAATGGGAAAAAAGCAATTTCTGGGAAACAGAACGTATCTTTTACAAAAGGCTTTTTTTTTTCTTCTCCAGAACTGGACAGTGGCAGGAAGAGAGAGAGAAATAAGCATCTCAGAGCCTTGCTACCCCAAGTGGGGTGCTGGAATCAGTAGCATTGGCAATGCCTAAGGGCATGTCGGAACTGAGCATGCCCAGACCTAGAGGATCAGAACCCGTGAGTTAATAAGACACCCAGTGATTTGTATGCAGTTTACAGTTTGAAAAGCAATGGCTTAGACCAATGATTCTCCACCTTGGCTGCACTTTGAATTTTCTGCAGAGCTTTAAAAAAATACTGCCGCTAGGTCAACCCTCAGAACCTCTAATTTAGTTGTGCTAGGGTCCAGTCGGTGCACTGAAGTTCTTTAAAGTTTTCCAGTGATTTCCATGTGCAGCCAAGGCTGAGAACGACTGATTTGGTGAGCTGATGGCGGCCATTCCAGCGTATTTGTTCTCCTCAGTGACACTAGGGAGTATGTAGGTTTCTCAGTTTTAGACCTGCAGCCATGGGACCCTGTGACAGGAGAAAGCTTTGTGATTAGATGTAGGACATCAACAAGAAATCAGGGAACTCTGAGCGCAGGCGTGATTTACATCATGTAGTAGATCTTTCCTTACAGCTGTACATGTTCAATATATCTTTATAAAGAAGAATAATTTTTGTGCTCTTCGTATCTATTGCACCCTGTGCTAGACAGCTATGTCTATTCCTCTGATAATCCCATAAACTCTACAAGGAATATACTATTGTCCCTCTTTCACAGTTTTGGAAACTGAGGCTCAGAGATATTAAGGCATTTTCCAAGGTTGCACAGCTGATGAACGGTGCTGGCAGGATTTGAGGACAGGTCTTTCTGTCTCCAGAGTTGATGTTCTTTCCCTTAATCTAATTGCTTTTGTATCAACATAAATCATATTTCGAATTCACCAAGTTTATCACTTCTGAAAATATACAAGATAAATCACTTCGAAAAAGCAAAGAGTTATTTGATGCAATCGCTCCTAATTCACCTTCTTCACACACTACAGAGTTTACATACATTTCCCAAAGGAGTGCAGTCCAAGCTCTGATTTTATCACTCAACTGGGTGAGCCTGAAAACAAGTAATCAGGGTTACTTCACCTCCTTTCTCCTTGCTGTCCACTGTCCCCACCCCACCTCTAGCCTCGATTCAAACGAAATGAAAGCGTTACAGACCAAAAGAAAATCACTTTGTTATTGCCATGTGAGTATATTCAACTTTCTAATTACTTGAGCATAAGGAAGTAAGGAAGGAATAATCAAAACATTATTTCTCTGTATGGGCCTTAATGGGGCAATTTTCCCTATAAGAAACGATACAGGACCAGGAAAATGATACTGGTACCCAGCTCTCAACTGTGTAAGAATGATAACTTAGCCTGCGAAGGAATCTCCCCACAGGAACATGTGGTGGGGCTTCTTTTTAAACGTTCATGCCACAATGTACCTCAATGCGTCACTTCTTCAGGATCAGAGCACTCTAGTTTCAGGGTCCAAGAACTGAGTCTGCCTCAAGTGAATTTATTAACCGACAAAAATGGCCTGGGATGGGTAGAGAATTTTCCAAAATGTCGTGACCAGCGCGCAGATGCCTAAGCAGATAAAAACAATGCCATAAGGAGTCCATCAAATAACTATTTTACATGTAAATATATTGTCCCCTGTATTTAGAAAACAAGCCCTATGCTAAGTACTGTCTGTGCATCATTCCATTGAATTCTCATATCAGCCCTGCAAGAAGGATTCTGTTAATTTCATTTTGCAAATGAAGATGCTGAGGCGTGTACAGGTTCAGTGACTTGTATAAAACCATACTGCTTATAACTGGTGGACCTAAGAAATGAAGGGCGGCAACCCAAGTCCAGAGCTCGTGTTTTTTAGCCCAACACTGCCACCTATAGGTAAAAGGAGCTATCATTTCCTGTAGGGATAAGGTTTAAAATGGAAAGTCCTACCTAGATAGACCAGACCAGCATCTATTCTCTTTCCCCTGCCCAACAGATCTCTGGTTTCCTTTAAGGAAATACCTGTGGTAACCATGCAATATTCATGCATTAACCACAATGTTAAAACGGACTACTCACTTCCAACCCCAAGTGATGGTCAGTCGGCATAGTCTCATACCCCTTGCAACAATGATCAATGTGCCTTGGTTCAACCTGAATGAAGAACTGGACACATCATGTGATATTGTGAGAAGTGCTACCTTCTTCCCTGGAAATGCACAAGGAAGCAGTTGCTGCGGGTAGCCATCTTTGTGACTGTGGGGTCACATGGTGGCTAAGGATAAAGCCAGAATGAAGAGAGAGAACCAAGATCTTGCCTAAAACATGTCTGATGCTGGATCCTCCTTTGGTTTTCGGTTACATGAGCTAATAAATCCACATTATTAAGTCTCATTTACTCAGATGTTTTGCAACTGAAAGTTCTTAACTGACATGTAGATACCGATACTGTACAGTTTGGTGCCTGAAATAACTTTAGAAGAAGGATTTACTTTCTGCATGCTATATTTTAGTAAGGGTTTCATTGTAGATATCTTTTTGAAGATTAAAAAACAAAAAGATCTAGAATTGTCTCCAGACCAAAGCAGTGATCAGATTATTGTCAGGCAGCTCATGTAGATTGTGTAATTTGAAATTCATCATGATCGGTTCATAAAAATAAAGACATTCACACTGAGCCAACCATATTACCATTCACCAACTTGTGTAACAGTGTGAAATACAATTTATGTCAAACTGAAGGAAAACAAGCCTCATGTTCTGAGAATTTGGAGGAAATGTTATCAGTCATAGGTACGTTTCCTTCTAAGAACAGGAAATGATGTTGAGAAATAAAACATGACCCAACTGCTTGTTTCTCGTTGCATTTAAAACTATTTCCGCCGTGAAGTTTTCCTTAGGAATCCGAAGAATTAGATGTATGGAGCATGACTCAGTCTCTCCACTGACCTTACTTACTGACAGCTGCAAAATTTGACTTCCTCCTTTTGCATCTAATACTGTCCCAGAGCACTTGCCATTAAAACAGACCCCTCTCCAACCTACATCCTATTTACCTCTCTGCATGTTTCCTGCTGACATCTTTCTACCTACCCACAGGTGGCTGGATCAGCTCTGCTCAAGTTAGTAGGAAACCTCAAAGTTTCAAAGTGACGTACAGGGAAATGACAAGAAGTACACCTAGCCAAACACAAACTGGATTGTTCTCTCTCCATAAAACTGTGTAAAGAGAGAAATATGTAAATATAAATAGCTATGCATTTATATATATACACCTACATGCATATATGAAAATATTGGGGGAGGAGGAAGAATGCCAAACATTTAACAGAATTGTTGTTGACCTATTACTTGTCTGGAGAAAAGCGTACCGAAGGTTGAGGAAATCAGGAAGGAAAATACTATGTAAATTAGAGAAGTTAACCTGGAAGTCTAGATTAAGATCAATTGATCTTTTCATTTAAGATCAATTGATCTTTTCATTTAAGATCAATTGATCTTTTCATTTAAGATCAATTGATCAATTCTAGCCAATGTTTATGTTGAAACTACTCACAGGTGAAGTAAAGAAGTTGTCCTGTCCCCAACCCAGCAGGACATCACTGTAGTTGAACAAGCGGTATGTGTTGGTCTTTGAGAGAGAAAGTGCACCATGGGGAGGGGTGTCTCACTAAAATGCCATTTGGGAAAACTTCTGGTAGAACTGGCATTCGTGTTAGGACATTTGGGGAAAGGGCTGGGAAGCAGAGCTTTGCTCTGGGTTGCATGTTGTCAGGAAGGGGGCAATCCTATGACTGGGTCTGTAAATATAGCTTATCCAGCTTGGGGAAGTCTGGAGCACCTGAGACTGTAACCAAGCAGCTAACACTCTGAGTAGCCAGAATAGGGGGATGTTGGACCATTTGGGGGGCTTGAGTCACGTTTGTGATTTTGTCTGTGTACACACGTGGTTACGGAATGCTCTCGTTTGTGTCTCCGTCCACCATGGTCACAGAGTGGCTTCTCTGATGTCGGTGCTCTGTGAAATCCTTTATTTCAAAAGGAGAACACTGCGGTCTCATTGGGAGTGCTAGGCCAGCTCCTGATGTGAGGGGCAGCTTTTCTCTTTCTCAAAACCAGACAAGTTTTCCAGTATCTAATCACATAAAGCAAATCTTCCCAAGAAACAAAGAAGCAGATCCAAAGAGACTGACCAAAGATTTGTAAAGTATCGTGCAGGTGAGTAGGGAATTGTTTTATCAACCTAGCAACTTTCATTAGAGCAAGTTGGTAAAATTTCTCCTCTTCACCATTCAAATTTAGATACATTTTTTAGACTGGGTCAACATAAAATTTCAAAATTAGCTGAATTATTATTTTATGCCAAGAAAAACTGGGCAGAATTTTTAATAGTCCACAAATACCCAAGAAATATGTTATTTTTCTCTTTTTAAAGAATATCTACATAGAATAAAGCTTCATGATCAGTATTGCTAACTCAAAGCCCATGTATATGTTTATACCTCTCGATGACACCTGTGGCCTAATTGCTTTTCAAAAGGATCGTGGAGATTGCTGTAGCATGTGTCAAAATACATGTTCCCATATAGCCCATGCTGTGTGTGGAAATGTTTACAAAGCATGGGCCGTAGGGAAACATATTTTAAAAAAGAAAAATTACATACTTAAGATGCTATCATCAAGTTTTTTATGGTAATTTAAATTTAATTGCATCCTAATTTCAAACAACAACAGAAACTTTAAGTAAATTTGCATTTAAATCTTTTAGTCTATTAAGTCATAACTTAAACGATCATTACTGGAGCTGCAATGGTCCATCAGAGTAATCCTGCTTTGAGTCAAATGAGTCTTTATACCTCCACTGTATCAGTCATTGGTTCTGGAACCAGTGGTTCCAATGGAAGGGTCCAGAAAGGTATGACCTTGGCGGGGTGACTCCACAGCTGAGGCAAACGCTGAAGGATCTGAGCTACAGGCCATCTGCTCACAGTACCTCAGTAACTGGGGCAATGCAGGAGAATCTGGGGGCATAGCTCCTGTCTACTGCGGTCGACCCTCAGCACTGCCGGGATCGACTTCTTCATGTACTTACAGGAAGCAGCTCTTCTAGGATCTTAGGGGTCTCTCTTCCTGGAAGAAATGTGGGAGAAGAAATTGAGTGGGAAGAACTACATTCCCTGAACTGCAAATGGTCTTGGGATTGACTGATATTGTCTCCCTTCTCCATTATCCCTTGTAGATTACCCTTCTCTTCAGCTTGACTTTGAGTCTTCCTGGTGCCATGATCCAGAAACTCATCCTTGAAGAGCCTAAAGTCCTGATCACTGTGGCCTTCTCAAGCCAGGATTGCTAAACTTGTCTATTTACCATCAAAACTGGGCAAAAGAGTGCCAAGAGTCACCCAAGTGGATCCCCTGAGCGTGAGCCACTGGTACGGGATCCCACATAATTTCATGTCCAATCAGAGGACACACTTCCCTCAAAGGAGATGAACAAATCAGCCCATGACTTTGAGCTCCACTAGTACTTAACACAGTGTCTGGCACCAAGAAAGGTACCATCATTCTCAGCAAATATGGATGGGAGGAAAAGGGGCTTACTATACAGATGAAATGGCTTAGTGTGTGTGTGTGTGTGTGTGTGTGTGTGTGTGTGTGTGTTTCAGTTGAGCCTAAAACATGGTGGCTGCTCAATAACTATGAATTGAATGAACTGTAATTATGCATGAACATTTTGTGAAATAAGGAATTTTAATCATTGACTTCTCCTTGCTATCTCTAAGCACAGGCAGTGCTTGTCCAACCATGGAGAAAAGGTGACTTTATGTTCGAGAACACAGACTTTTCTATACCTATTAAATTCTATTACATATTTCATTTTTATATTTCTATTATGTTAATCCTTCTAAGGGTTTCTCACACTCCTGTATTTGCCACTCCAGTCTCCTGTCTGCAGACTGGGGCGAAAAGGCTAGTTACTATTCATCACAAATCAACAGAATGGATGGAAAACAATCTGTTGTATGAATAGCGCGATTAGTTACTTTTTAACCAGCTCCGGTGGCAGCTCAGGTAAGTCTCTGAATCCATGACCTCTGCTGTAGAATAAAGCAGCCGGAATCCAGCTCCTTTTCTAACAGGATGTTTGTTGAAGGTTATACAATGGAAAATGCGGCTGTGGCTGCCAAAAAAAAAAAAAAAAAAAAAAAGGCATTTCAGTTTCTGCCACTAGAGGGCACCGCAGCCCAAGACCTAAGATGAGGTTCTCGCTAACCTCACTGCACTGCAGGGGCAGTGAGACATTTCACTGTATTGCATTGCATTGTTTTTTTGTTTTTTTTTTTTCTGTATTGTACTATACTGTATTATACTGAATTGCATTAAGTTACATTGTGTCTTATGGTATGGGTTTCTGACGGTATTTAATTGGATTGCCTTAGAGAAAACGCTATTTGCTATTATCTTTTTAAGTTGATGCCTATCCTTGACGCCCGATTGTCATTTTCGTTAATATCAGTGGCTGAAATCGAAGCACAGAAAAAGCATAATTCATCTCCAGAATTCTTTATCAGACTCATTGAGGAAGATAGGAAGAGACATCACGTTATACTTGAAAGTACGTGGGTGATTCAATCAATCTTGTGAACCATGGCCTAGAACTTTGCTTACACAGAGTAGGCATTCAAGAACATGGTTCGGTGAACTAGACATGATTCTATTGCATGTATGCTATTATTGGGTGAGCTTGGGAAGACTATTTAATTGAATATTTCTGGAAGTGGGTCCCCTGATTACCTATAATTGAATCATCTGGGTGTTAGTTTAAATGTTATTACTTTTTTTAAAAAAAAAGTTTCATTTTTTGTTTTTGAGAGAGAGAGAGAACACATGTGAGGGGGAGATGGGCAGAGAGAGGATAGAAGATCTGAAGGGAGCTCTGTGCTGACAGCAGAGAGCCCGACGCAGGGCTCGAACTCACGGACTGTGAGATCATGACCCAACCTGAAGTCAGATGCTCCACTGACTGAGCCACCCAGGCACCCCAAGTGTTTCTTAAGCTACCTTAGACCTCATACACCAGCACCCCTGTGAGGTGATGGTGGCATTAGAGGAGAATCTGCATTTTTTAAACATTTTTTTAATGTTTATTTTTATTTTTGACAGAGAGAGAGAGACAGACAGACCATGAGTGGTGGAGGGGCAGAGAGAGAGGGAGACACAGAATCCGAAGCAGGCTCCAGGTGCTCACCTGTCAGCACAGACCCCACGGGGGGGCTCGAACTCACAGACCGCGAGGTCATGACCTGAGCCAAAGTCGGAAGCTCAACCGACTGAGCCACCCAGGCGCCCCTAAATTGCGTTTTGAATAACCGTTTTATGTGTGTATTAAAGTTTCAGAACCAGTGGCTTAATCTCCTGCTGGTCTTGGTTTTCTCCCTTCTTCATCTGAGGGACTAATGAAGAAACTAAATCAATTCTTCGGTACCGGTGCGTCTGTGGAGTCATCACCATTTGCCAGGGGCGGGAGATGTCAGTTCTCATAGTCACAGAAGCAAAGCTCAGCAGGAAGAGTGAGACTGAGCTTATTTCCATCCGCCGCTTCCAGTCCCTCAGCCACCGGCAGCATCCCTGGATGTGAAGCAAGGGAGCCTGGACCTGGGCACAGCCGACAAATCCAGCCGGGGAAAAGAGGAGCAGCAAACAGACATCAGATCTGTATTTCAAAGTCTGATCCCTGAGCCAGCCAGGAACTTGCTAAAAAATGCAAGTTCTCAGGTTTCACCAAGGACTGAGTCAGAAGCCCGGGGACTGGGGTCTCGTAGTCTGTGTTCTGACAAGTCCTTGGGTGATTCTGAAGCGCACTGAAGTTTGAGAGCCAATGCACTGCCTCTCTGCAGTGCTCCAGGGACAGCAGAACCTGAACGACTTGAGTCACTGTCCTGATTCCCGAGGGCCCACGGCTTTTGGGTGGACAGTGCTTCGAGGTTGGACCTCTCCTTCGTGAACCAAACAGGCTCTTTAGTAAAAAAGATTTTCCTTCCTGGAAAACTGCCCAGACCCTGACATAATTATTAAAAACAGCTGTATACACATAAATGCTCATTTAGACTGATGCCGCTTTGAAGCAGAAGAAAGGAATATATTTTGTCAATGGCTTCCATGCAGCTAAACAAGAAGAAAAGGGCTCTGCTTTGTCAAGATTCAAGGGAAATAGTCCTTTTAAAATTCTCTATTGGAGCATATTGCCTATTAGGCTAAAAGTTTCCCCCAAAATATAGTATTCTCCTGAGATGTTCAAGTTTATAGATGGGAATACTACTCAACTTTATGTCTTAAGGCCTCAAGAAGGGCTTCAGTATATGTTTGGTAAACTGCAAAATAATCCACCATCACCAGAAGGACACTCCCTTCTGTAATAGAGGGCCCAATACTATAAGGACTTATTAAAATTTGGCACCATATCTTTTACCTAATAATGTAGCCTAAAGTAAATATATTGGGGTGCCTGGGTGGCTCAGTCGGTTGAGCGTCCGACTTCGGCTCAGGTCATGGTCTCGCAGTTCATGGGTTCGAGTCCCGTGTCGGGCTCTGTGATGACAGCTCAGATCCTGGAGCCCGCTTCTGATTCTGTGTTTCCCTCTCTCTTTCTGCCCCTTCCCCACTCATGCTCTGTCTCTCAAAAATGAATAAACGTTAAAAAAAAATTTAAAGTAAATATAATTATCAGCATATTCATTCATGTGTCAATTTTAATCTGCCAACAAATATTTGTTAGTGTCTACTGTGTTCCAAGCACAATTAGAACCACTAAGATTACAGCAGTGAACAAAAGAGATGAAGATCCCTGTCCTCATGAGGATTATATTCGAGTGAAAGAAGATTAACAATACACAAACAGAAAAATGAAAATCAGTAAGTGCTGTAGAAAAAATAATGCAGGGAAGGGAGTCAGGTGGTGCTGGGTGGGGGTGGGGTTGCAATTTTAAGTGGTTAAAGAAGGAATCTCTAGGATGGTGACTATTCAGCATGCTGTGTCTCCTCTGGGGAAAGATAGGTCAGGTAGAGGGAAGAGCGATTGCAAATACACTGAGGGACCACCAGGAGGCCAATGTCACTAAACAAAAAACAAAAAATAAAAAACAAAAAACCTGAGCAGTGTGGAGAGGACAGGAAAATGGCCAGTTGTGTCATGGAGAGCCAGACTGCACAGAGCCTTGAGAGACATTTGCAGGACTTTTACTCTGAGTGAAATAAGGCGTCAGTTGAGCTTTTTAAAACAGCATGAATGGTATGATCTAAAATACGTGTTCTACGAGGACCACTTTGGCTATGGTGCTAAGAATAGGCTATGTGGGAGAAGCAGAATGAAAGCAAGAGAACAATTATTAGGTTTTCCAAAATTCATGAGTGAGACAATAATGCCTCCGACCAGATGATAAGAAGAGGTGTTAATAGTTGGAACATTCTATATATATTCTGGAGATAGAACAAATAGGACTTGCCCATTGCCTGGATGATGGAAGAGAGAGGTTGGGGCTATGTCTGTATTTTATGGTTTGAATAATTGGAAGGATAGATTTTTCATTTACTGAAGATTGAGAAATTGCAGTTGGGGTGGGTGCCGAGCAGGAGTTGGCTTCCAGACATTAGATTTGAGATGCCTATTGAAAATCCAAGTGGAGACGTTGAGTTGGCGTTTGGAAAGAAGATGTGGCATATATACACGATGGAATATTCATCAGCTTTCAAAAAGAATGAAATCTTGCCATATGCAATGATGTGGATGGAGCTAGAATGTATTATGCTAAGCAATATAAGTCAAAGAAAGACAAATACCATATGATTTCATTCATATGTGGAATTTAAGAAACAAAACAGATGATCATATGGGAAGGGGGGGAAAGAGAAGAGAGGGAAACAAACCACAAAAGATTATTAATGATAGAGAACAAACTATGGGTTGACAGAGGGAGATGGGTAGGAGATGGGCTAGATGGCTGATGGGTACTAAGGAGGGCACTTGCGGTGATGAGGACTGGGTGTTGTATGTAAGTGACGAAACGCTGAATTCTAATCCTGAAACCAATATTGCACTTTATGTTAACTAACTAAAATTTAAATTAAAAAAAAAGTCTGTAGTGGAGGGGCAGATTTAGGCTAGAGATATAACGTTAGAAGTCAGCCATATATGTAGACAACAGTTGTCATGAGAAGAAAAGAACAGTTTTATAAAACCAGCTTATGACTTATACAAGGTTGTTCAGAGCCACTCTATTCATAATTGTTTAAAAGTGGAAATAGTTCAGGTGTCCAGTAGTAGGAGAATGGATAAACAACCTGGATATACAACAGTATATATACTGTAATATCACTCAGTCATGAAAAGGAACATGCTTCTGAAAACGGCAACTACCTGAATGAAACTTACAGAAATGATAATAGGTAAAAGAAGTTAGACACGAAAACTACACACTGTATGATTCCATCCACATGGAATGGGCAAAACTAATGTGTATGGGAAAAAATCAGAACAGCAGTTGCCTCTGAAGGGTTACCTCTGCAGGAATCAACTGGGAAGGCAAATGAGAGAACTTTCTGATATGACAGTAACTTCTGTCTCTTGATAAAGGATTGGGTCGCATTGGTATATGCATTCATCAAAACTCATCCAATGGAACATTTAAGATTTGCTCATTTCACTGTATGTAAGTTACATCTCAAAAAGAAGCAATATTTGTTCATATGCAAGTATTGAACTCTAGCTAATAAAAATGATATGCATACAAAGTTTAGGAGTAAAACAAACTGATTTCTATAATTTACTTGGAAATATGTTTTTAAAAATATGATCATAAAGAATGGATGGATGGATACATTGATATACAATTTTAAAAACAAGTATAATAAAGTGTTAATTGCAGAATTTATGTGGTGAATATTTAGGTATTTGTTGTAAATTCTACTCTACATTAAAAATTTATTATGAAAATTTTGAAATTGAAAACTATGAAATTACTGAAAAAAAATCAGACTACTATAGGTTCAACGCATTGGTTGGTTACTTTTATACCCTTCAACTTCCATCTGAACTTACTAAAGTGTAAGTCCCATGGGAGCACAGGGTCTGTCTTCCTACATGCTGCTCTGTGATGGACACTTGTCACAGTGCACTGGGACACTCCCAATGTATATATATTTGATTGTGATTGACTCAGTGGCTCAATCACAAGGTAGTCTCAATTTATCTACTGAACTGGGAGACAGAGCCACAGTTAACTTAATGGGGGTTGTACTGGGGGAGAAGAATTTGTCAATAAATTTGAGGAAATACAGGAAAAGAGAAAAAGACTTCACTCTTCAGGACGTCTTTTTAAAATTTGTTTATTTATTTTGAAACAGAGAGAGAGAGAGAGAGAGAGAGAGAATCCCAAGCAGGCTCCACACTGCCAGCATGGAGCCCAATGCAGGGCTTGGACCCACAAACCACAAGATCACAAACCTGAGCCAAAATCAAGAGTTGGATGCTTTTTCAGCTGACCTATCCAGGTGCCCTTCATTTTTTTTTTTAATGTTTATTTTTGAGAGAAAGAGACAGAGCATGAGTGGCAGAGGGGCAGAGAGAGAGGGAGACACAGAACTGGAAGCAGACTCCAGGCTCTGAGCTTTCAGCACAGAGCCCGACGCAGGGCTTGAACCCATGAGCAGTGAGATCAGGACCTGAGCCAAAGTCAGGTGCTTAACCGACTGAGCCACCCAGGTGCCCCATGTGCCCTTCATTTTTCAGGACATTTTAAATACCTCTCCCCACTCTCTTATGTTTTGGGGCTCCAAGGAGAAGTTGGATGTAATTCTTCTCTTTGCCCTTCTATAGGTAAGAGGTTTTTTTCCTTTGGCTTCATTTAATAGTTTTAGTCATTTTCTGCAATTTAAATACTAATTTTGGCATTTATCCTGCTTGGTGTTCTCTGAGCTTCCTGGCTGTGTGTTTTGGTGTCTGACATTAATTTGGGGGAAATTTTCAATCATTCTTGCTTCAAATATAGCTCCTGATTTTCTGTGCCTTTCTTCTTCTTGGGGTATTCGCATTATGCATACTTGCCCCACCGTTCTTAGATATCCCATTCTGTCTTTTTCAGCCTTTTTTTTCTCTTTGTTTTTCCGTTTGGGATGTTTCTACTGACCCATCCGCAAGCTCAGAGTTTCTTCCTCAGTCATGTACAGTTTACCTACGAGCCCATCCAAGGCTTTCTTCATTTCTCTTACAGTGTGTTGGATCCCCAGCATTTCTTTTTTATTCTTTCTTACAATTCCCACCTCTCTGCTTACATGGCCCTTCTGCTCTTGCAATGTTGCCTACTCGGCATATTAGTTATATGAGTTTTACCTCCAGGAGCTCTACCAGGTCCTCACATTAATCATAGTCTTAAAAATTTTGTGAGGTTAAACTCACATAAGTGACCCCTCCACCACCAATAATGGATCCCCCTGGAGTTTTTTTAATGTTTATTTATTTTTGAGGGGGGGGAGGGGCAGAGAGAGAGGGGGACAGAAGATCCAAAGCAGGCTCTGCACTACCTGACGCTGGGCTCAAACTCATGGACTGTGAAATCACGACTTGAGCCCAAGTTGGACACTCAATGGACGGCCGGAACCACCCAGGCGTGCCCCCCCACCCCTTGCCCCACATGGAGTTTTTAACTCTCTGACTTGTCCACAGGAGCCTCCAGCAATTCAGCAATTTCAGGTCAGGTTTTCTTACCCCCGGCACTGGTTGCCTGGAGTTTTCTGCTCCTGTGTTTCTCTTCTGGTGAGTTGTGATTCTCTACGGTTACCTGTTTTCCGGAGAGCAGTTGGCCCCGCTAATCCCCCTCTCTTACGGATTTAAAAATTTTTGGTCAGTTCAGGTTTTTACTTGTTGTTGGCAGAATGGTGACATCTAAGCTCCTTACATTCCAGACAAGAAACCAGAAGTCTCTCCCTTTGTTCCTGAGATTTGCAAATGAGGCAGAGAAAGAGAGGCAGCCTTCAGAGGGAGGATTCTCTGAGGCCTGGACCTGAACAGTAGAATTTAGGCTAGTGGCAGGGGGGCGGACATGGAGCAGGAAGCCTCTCCTCCTAGATGTATTCACCACTTTGGCCCCTCCAGATGTGACATTTTGGGAAGCCTCAGGATAGAACACTCAGGCTTGGGCATCAGCCTTGGTCCCAGCATAAATGTAATGGCAGTGAAAGGGGTGTGGCTTCAAATGGTTGCAGCCAGGGGTCAAGGAGAAATCTAATCTTCCCCAAGCCTGGGGAAATCTAGAAGCCCTTACTTAGAAGGGATTTTGTTGGGGCCGAGTTCTGGCGCCCTTGAGTTAGGCAACAAATGGCCGTGAAATACGGGGTTTACCATTTACCCCATGTTGAGCCACATTTCACCCCCTTGGGAGTGTCCACATCTCCTCTTACAGCGGTTTCTGGGTTCAGTCAAATGATTAGAGCAAAGACAGTCAGGAATATGGTGACTCTTTGGTGACAGCAAAGAAAATGTGTTCAAATTTGCAATGCAACAAGCCATAAATAGGTCAGGTACAGTTGACCGTTGAACAAAGCGGGGGTTAGAGACACCAACCCCCGCATGTTTGAAAATCCTTGTATCACTTTTGACTCCTCCAGAACTTAACTACCAATAGCCCACTGTTGACCAGAAGCCATACCAATAACATGAAGAGTCAGTTAACACATTTTGTAAACTACATGTATTATATACTGTAAACTTACAATAAGCTGGAGTAAAGAAAATGCCATTGAGAAAATCATAAGGCAGAAAAAAAAATGTTTATAGTACTGGACTGTATTTATTGAAAACATCACGCCTCTAATTGGACCCACATATGTCAAACCTGTCCTGTTCAAGGGTCAACCATAGTAACACGTGTAAAAGGGGAAACTGGTGATTTGTGGCCCGGAACTGCAGTTTCAACATCAGGAGTTCAACATCATGGGTTCCTGTGGCTTCAAGTTCCCCAACTGTAGAAAATAATGTCAACAAAACCAGACTCAAAGTGAGAGATGGACAGGAACCAGGGAACCCTCTGGCTATAAAACTGCAATGGAAATGTGAGCCCCTAAGTTTCAGGTTCCAGGGATCTGTACCCACAGGAGCCTGAGGCTAAAAAAGCCAGTCCACTGCTTCGGACGACAGCTGATGTGGAATTTGGAAAGGAGGTGCTGATGTGTTAGTCCCTTCTTGTGCAACTGAAGCCCAGAAACACACCCTGAGTCCTGGTCGCAGGACGTTGGTCTGGATGCAAGATGCTTAACTGCCTGCAAGTGGAACAAGCTTCGTAACTCCCTTCCCTGCCTTCTATCTTCTTTCGATTTTTCCCAGGCCTTAATTTTGCTGGGGCAGATGCCAGGGGATGGGGCAGCCAGTAGGATTGACGTGCTTGATGTTGACACATGAAATTAGGAAGCGGAAGAAGAGCTACTCAAACAGTAATCTTCCCCCCTCCTTGCTACCTCATGCACTGGCTATCATGAAGCAACACTAGTCCCTAGAAAGATGCTGTGGGGATTAAAACATTCTTCCTCTTGTCTACTGCCTTTGATAGCTACGGTATTGAACACTCATTAACGCCAAAGCTCTTTTAATTGTATACAGCACCCTAAGAAGATTATACACAGCTTGACATCAAGATTATCAAAACCTCGTGTATTTATCTTTATATTTATATGTGTATATGAGTACACGTGTGTATATGTTGGAGGGGGGAGGCGCAAAAACTGACAACTACTTTGGGCGTCAAATTAATCGCTAACATTATTTACCATAGCCAAGATATGGAAACAACTTAAGCTCATAGATGGATGATTGCATAAACAAGTTGCAGTATATATACAAACGAGGAGATTCTGCCATTTGCGATAACGTGGATGGACTCTGAGGGCGTTAAGCTAAATGAAAAAAGAGAGAGAAAGACACATACTAGGTGATCTCACTTCTATGTAGAATCTAAAAACAAACAAACAAAACCAAAGTCACAGAAATTGGGATAAGATTAGCAGTTACTAGAGGTGAGGCATAGGGGGAGTTTGGAGGAATAGAAGGAAGGTGGTATAACCTCCAGTTATACAATAAATAGGTACTAGGGATATAAACGTACAACATGATGACCATAGCTAACACTGCTTCGGGAGATATAGATCTATCTATCTATCTGAAAACAAGAGAGTAAATCCTAAGAGTTCTTATCTCAAGAAAAAAATCTTTTCTTTTCTTTTTTGCTTTCTCTTTTTATTGTTTTCTATAAGAGATGATGGATGCTGACTATATATGGTAGTTATTTCGCAATATATGTAAGTGATACATATGTAACGTATGTAAACATTATATTGTGCACCTTAAGCATATACAGCATTCCATGTGACCTATATCTCAATAAAACTGGGGGGAAAAGTTATTCTGTGCCAAAAGCTCTCCTAAAGGTTTTTCCCATTCACTGTGTTTACTCATTTCATCCTGACAACAACTTTGTGAAACAGCTATTACTATTTTCATCAGTATTCCGTTTCTAGGGATGGGGAGGTTAAGATTGCAGAGACGTCAGGAATGGAGAGGAATTTGGATCTAGGCTGTTAGTGCTACCATTCCTGGACTGCAGGTGCTCTCTTCCTGGGGGCCTGCACCTCTAGCAATTTCTGAGTGACGTCTTTCAGGTTTTCTATGTAGAGTATCATGGCATCTGCAGATCGTGAGAGTTTGACTTCTTCCTTGCTGATTTGGATGCCTTTTATTTCCTTTTGTTGTCTGATTGCTGAGGATTGTACTATATTAAATAACAGTGGTGTGAGTTGATATCACTCTCTTGTTTCTGACTGTAGAGGAAAAGTTCTCAGTTTCCCTCCATTGAGGCTGATATTAGCTGTGGATTTTCCATTTAAAGTCTTTCTTTTGTTGAGGTGTAGCCCCTCTAAAACTACTCTATTGAGGGTTTTCATCATGAATGAATGTTGTACTTTGTTAAATGCTTTTTCTGCATCTATTGAAACGATCATATGCTTCTTATCCTTTATTTTATTAATGTGGTTTATCACATTAATTGATTTGTGAATATTGAACCTTTTGCAACCCAGGAATAAATCCCCCTTGATCGTGGTGAATGATTTTCTTTAATGTATTGTTGGATTAGGTTTGCTAGTATTTTATTGAGACTATCTGCATCCATGTTCATCACAGATATTGGCTTGTAGTTCTCTTTTTTAGTGGGGTCTTTTTCTGGTTTTGGTATCAGGGTAATACTGGCCTCATAGGATGAATTTGGAAGTTTTCCTTCCTTTTCTGTTCTTTGGAATAGTTTGAGAAGAATAGGTACTAACTCTTCTTTAAATGTTTGGTAGAATTTACCTGTGAAGCCATCTGGTCCTGGACTTTTGTTGGCTGAGAGTTTTTGTTTTGTGTTGTTTTTACTGGTTCAATTTCGTTGCTGGTTATCAGTCTGTTCAAGTTTTCTATTTCTTCCTGTTTCAGTTTCAGTGGTTTACTTGTTTCTAGGAATTTATCCATTTCTCCTCGATGATCCAGCAATTGAGCTACTAGGCATTTGCCCAAAGAACACAAAAATACTCATTCAAAGGTATACATGCACCTCAGTGTTTACAGCAGCATTACCAACCATAGCCAAATTATGGAAACAGCTCAAGTGTCCTTTGATGAGTGGATAAAGATGTGGGATATTTATAGAATGGAATATTACTCAACCATCAAAAGAATAAAATCTTGCCATTTGCAATCACGTGGATGGAGCGAGCAAGTATTCTGTTAAACAAAATAAGTCAGTCAGAAAAAGACAAATACCATATGATTTCACCTGTATGTGGAATTTAAGAAACAAACAAAAAAATGACCATAGGGGGAAAAAAGAGAGAGAGAGGCCAATCAGGAAAGAGACTCTTAATTACAGAATACAAACTGATGGTTACCAGAGGGGAGGTGGGGTGGGGGGAGGGTGCTAAGCAGGTGATGAGGATTAAGGAGGGCACTTGTGATGAGCCCCGGGTGTTGCATGGAAGTGTAGAATCACTACATTGTACACTTGAAACTAATATTACACTGTATGTTAACTCACTGGAATTTAAATAAAAACTTAAGGGAACCTGGGTGGCTCAGTCGGTTAAGCATCTGATTCTTGATTTTAGCTCAGGTCGTGATCTCACTGTTCGTGGGTTTGAGCGTTGACAGCATGGAGCCTGCTTGAGATCCTCTCTTCTCTCTCTTTCTCTCTCTCTCAAAAAGAAATAAATAAACTTTTAAAAAAGGACTTACAAAAATTCATTATAGAAAACCTAACAAACAAACAAACAAACAACTAAATAATACTGCATCCTCAAGGCTACCTAATTCTGCAATTTAATTTAATTCTCTGATACCGCTAAAAGAGCTTTTTCTGCAGTAGCTTCCTTGTTCAGATCTTTGCTTACAGGTACACATTGGGGGTTGGGACCTTTGCCTGTGGGATAGAAAAATGACAGATTAGGGGAATGGAATGTCACATTTCAAGACAGTCTAGGGAGAAAAAAAAAGATTTATAGCATTGAGTTTCTTTGACCTCTTCCTTCCTTCCTTTCAACAATGGTCACCCGACATTCCTTCTCTCATTGACAGGCATCTACATAGTCCAAGACCAAAAGAAAATAGCACACTTCTCCCCAAACTGTAAGTCTTCTGGGCATTGCAGGCACCGGGATGAGTGTATCTGCCAGGTTGGTCGTAAAGGGTGAGCACAACTGAAATGTTAGAGAAGTTGATCAAATGTTACACAATTGAAAAAAAAACTCTTCATCTCTGCAACAATTATGTAATTGTAATTGTAGCCGCAATTTAATGAATAGCCACCATCGGTTGGGCATCTCACATGCTCTCACTAACCCATAAGATAACCTTATGTGTTATCCTCAGTTTACAGACAATGAAGCTGGAGCTTCTGATTCCCCCCTCGGGCTGTCTTCACTCCAGCTACCCTGAATTTTTTTCAGTCTTTTAATTTTCCCTGCTCTTTTCCGCCAAAGATCTTTTGCATAGGCTGCTCCTTCTGATTGGATGCCATTTCCTCCACCCTGTGACTTATAATGCAGTTTAAATTTTTTTTTTTCAACGTTTATTTATTTTTGGGACAGAGAGAGACAGAGCATGAACGGGCGAGGGGCAGAGAGAGAGGGAGACACAGAATCGGAAACAGGCTCCAGGCTCCGAGCCATCAGCCCAGAGCCCGACGCGGGGCTCGAACTCACAGACCGCGAGATCGTGACCTGGCTGAAGTCGGACGCTTAACCGACTGCGCCACCCAGGCGCCCCTATAATGCAGTTTAGAACTTATCTCAGAGTATAATCATATATTCATTAGTGTCATTTTTAAAGAATGTCTATCTCCCTCTTGATACTGTGAGGTCCATAAGAGTGGGGATTATAGATGCCTTTGCTCATTATCATGTCATAAGAAATTAGTACAATGCCAGGGACATGGTAGGCACTCAGTACTACAGGTTGCATTAATTAATTTGCCCAAATTCACAGGGCTAAGAGTCAAACCAACTTCTTCCTGGCTCCAAAGCCTGAACCGCCTCTCTCTGTGCTGTGCTGCCTCCAACATTTTCATGGCGCTGTAGGAAAATAAATTGGCCTTTAATGAATAACCTACATAGAGATTCCATGGAAATGGAGCCCGGCAGACCACAGCACAACCACAGTTGCAAAATGTGGGTGTTGGTATGAATAACATTGCAGATGCTTTCAGCTTTTGAATTTGCGGGGGCTTCTCCACCTCTCTTCTGTCATAGTTGTCTGTCCATCCAACTATAGAAACCACTCTTGCTACCCTCTGCCCAACGCACCCTGAATTTCGGTGGCTGCCAGTCCATGTACTCGCTTCGGTGGGTAGATGGACAGATAGATACATGCGATATAGGTACAGATGATACAGATTTGTACGCATGTCTCTCCTTTTGGAAAGGATTAAAACGGGTGTTTGAATCACAGTGGAAAAATAAAACCTTCAAACTATGAATTTTTTTTCTAAGATTGTTTTTCAGTATTCACAATCTACTTTCATTTTCCCTTTAGTTCCATCTCTCAGTTCTAATGCTGCACTTCAGTCTTGGAAGTATCAGTTTCTTGCTTTAGAGATCTTTGCCCTTTCCTGCTTGGGTCTCAGCAAACAGCAATATAGTTTTCACTTACTAAGCAACGATTACGTGTAAGGTACATAGCACTTCACCTGCATGGCCTTGTACAGTAGGACTCCCAAGGTCTCTGTCAAGCTTCTCATTGTACAGAGTAGGAAACTAGCGCTCCAAAAAGTGGAGTAACTTCTCATGGTCACACAACCAGTACGGAGCACAAGCAGAATTCAAATCATATCTGATACCAATGTCTTCCTGTTCTTTCTGCCACACTGAAAAAAATAGCTAGAACATTTGAACCCAATTTAAAAGAAGTAATAAAGTCAGTCATCTCAAAGGCAGGGGCTGCTTGAACCATATGAAAACAGTAAGGGCAGATGACAAGCTACACTTACCTTTCCCTTCATTGTCTCAAGCTTTCTCTCCCCGCTTGCTTCCCATCTACACTTGCTCCTGCATAAAGGAAACTAGGAGTGCTTGACTGGTCAATTGGAAATGTCTAAGAGACTAATTCTATATTCGAATTAAGAAAGATAAAAGATTCAGGGGCGCCTGGTGGCTCAGTCGGTGAAGTGCCCGACTCTTGATTTTGGCTCAGGTCATGATCTCACATGAAATCAAACCCTGCTTTGGGTTGACATGAGCAGAGCCTTCTTAGGATGCTCTCTCCCTCCCCCTCTCTCTGCCCCTCCCCTGCTCATGTGCTTGTGCATTCTCCCTCTCTCAAACATAATTAATTAACTAATTAATTAATTAATTAATTAAAAGATAGAAAAATAGAAAGTAAATATCATGTACCTTCTTCATAACAAGTGCTTTACAAACATTGACCCATTTACAACAATGCAAAGAACATTATTCACATTTTGTAGATGAGGGACACTTGGACAGGTTAAGAAACTAAAGCTCATCATTTTCTTGTGAGTCATTTCTGTTCCCTTTATAAACTTTTTCTGGCCAATTTCCTCCACATTCATATTTCAGTCACCAGCTAAATGCTGATTACTCCCCAAATGTACTATTCTAGGTCCCACGCATCTCTTTGTTCCCAAACAACAATTCTCAACTTTTTTAGTTACTTGAAATCTCTTTACATTTTTCCACATTATTGACAACCCCAAAGAATTTTGCTTACATAGATTATATTTGTAGATGTTTACTGTGTTAGAAATTAAAACTGAGAAAAAAATCAATTTACCTGTTAATTTATTTAAAAATATAAATTCACTACATGTCAATTCTATGTTATCAAAAATGGCTATATTTTCCCAAACAAACAAAAAATGTCCTGAAGAAAATGTCACTGTTTTGTAGTTGGCAAATCTCTTTTCTATCTAACTTAATAGAAATAAGTCTTTTTTTTCAGTCTTTCAATTTTCAGTCATTAAATTTTAATTTTATGTGTCTGCATTTAATTCTCCTATCTGTTTCTGCATTTAACCTGCTACGATATTGACAAAAACTGGCATCATACGCATATATAGTTAGAAAGAGGAGTATCTTAATAGCTCCTCCTTTTTATTCTAAGTAATAAACAGACACTACCCAGAAGATACATAATTACATTACTGAAGTGTTTAACCTTGCTCCACCAGTATGTTGTGAATTACTTGATGTCACAGGAATTTGTCCCGGGAAGGATGCAAACAGGATATGCTCCAGGAGCTACTTACAGTGGGTGTAGCCAACATAAGCTCAACCACGTCCTGTTTTCTGAAACTATACAAGCACCTATGCCTAAGATATATGACCATATGTAGCTAGAGTTATCAGGGGATAGAAAACAATTGTGAGAGTTTGAGAACTTTTTTTAAAATTAGTTAATTTATTTTGAGAGAGAGAGAGAGAGAGAGAGAGAGAGAGAGAGAGAGAGAATCCCAAGCAGGTTCCGTGCTGTCAGCACGGAGCCCAATGTGGGGTTCTATCTCAAGAACTGTGAGATCACAACCTGAACTGAAATCAAGAGTTGGGCGCTTAACTGACTGAGCCATCCAGGTGCCCCAGAGTATGAGAACTTTTAAATGAAAAACTAAAAGAGAAAAAAAAAAAAACATGCACACACTTAGTTACTTCTACGTGTGACTGCTGTGTCAAGTGTGTGTTATAAGCAACAGGGTGGTTTCGATATATGCGAGATGATGGGAGCTATCCAAAGTGTGGTCCCTTAGCAATAATACAGACAGGGGTCAAGAACATATCACTCACAGTCTGAATAAATGAGAACTGTGTTACTTATTTAACATTCATATGTCCCTGATTTCCTAGCAAATTCCTTTTTTTTTTTTTTTAATATGGAATGCTTCATGATTTTGTGTGTCATCCTTGCACAGGGGCCATGCTAATCTTCTCTGTATCGTTCCAATCCTAGCAAATTCCTAAATTCATGGATTCTGTCCAGAAAGCAGACCAAACGTTACGGTTTTTCTTTCGAAATATGGTCACTATTACAATACACCATTAAAGAATGTCCAGGCTGTGACTTGATTTTCAGTATCATTCCACTGCTTATACGGAGATGTAAGAACATTGACCTTAACTGCTTATATGGTGTTATTATTATTATTACTATTGCTGTTATTTTATTCATCTTTTTCCAAAACTGGAAGAGTGTGAAGTTGTGTGCATACGCTGGGGGGAGAAGGAATGAAGAAACAGAATGATATACAAATCAAATTGACTAACTGCCATATTTAGGAAAAAAGCAATCACTGTCACCTTCTATTGGATGTCTTTATGCTTATACACAATTACCAATATTAAAAGGCAGTAACATTAGGAGTGGGAGAATGATGACTGCTTATTCCATTTGAAAAGGACTCTTTAAAGGAATGGAGAGTCCTTTTCAAATGGAATTTGCATCTGGGTGGCTCAGTCGGTTAAGCATTCAACTTCCGCTCAGGTCATGATCTCATGGTTTGTGGGTTCAAGTGCCATGCTGACAGCTCAGAGCCTGGAGCCTGCTTTGCATTCTGTGGCTCCCTCTTTCTCTGCCCCTCCCCCACTCACCCTCTGCCTCTGTCTCTGTCTCTCTCTCTCTCTCCCAAGAATAGATAAAAACCTTACAAAAATAAAAATAAAAAAATAAAGAGTACATTTATCTGTTAAACAAAAATGTTGAGGCTCCCACCCCTTAAAATCTATCAAAACACCATCATGCTCTAGGTTTCTTTCTGTCACTGAATTTTGAAAGTATGTGTGTTTTGAAATCTCTTCTCTCCTGTGGCAGAGAAGACTGAATGGAGTCCATGTCCATGTTGACGATTGTGGCTTCTTGAGGGCAGAGACTGTCTTGTGCATCTCTATGTGGCCATCTCTGCATCTGCCTGGCACACAGCAGTTTTTCAATGACTGGGTAATTTGAATTCTTTCCACTTGCCATTACACTGTTGAAAAACAGTGTATATTGAAGGTGAGAAACTTTCTCTTAAAGAGGAAAAGTGCTTAGAAATAGAAATTATTTGGATCATTCTCAATATTATTTTTCATCGTTCAAGTTGTGAACGCAGTTGCGTGGCATTTATCCCCATCATGAAGACAAATCATAGCCTGATTCAAAAGTTACTGTTCAGCCCTGCAATGCAACAACAGAGGGTGAGCCTTTCTAAAAATTCATCAACTATGGGGCACCCAGTGGCTCAGCCGGTTAAGCATCTGACTTCAACTCAGGTCATGATCTCACAGTTCATGAGTTTGAGCCCCGCGTCGGGCTCTGTGCTGACCGCTCAGAGCCTGGAGCCTGTTTCAGATTCTGTGTCTCCCTCTCTCTCTTCCCCTCCCCCACTCATGCTCTGTCTCTCTCTGTCTGTCAAAAATGAATAAATATTAAAAAAATTGTTTTAATTCATCAACTATGTAAAAGTTTTTAAATGACCCAATCATCAAAAATAGCATGGCCTTAATTAAACTTTGGGAAGAATTTTAAAAGGGAATTTCTCCTCCCTTATCTTATTTTTCTCAACAAAGAAAAATTTTTATTTTTTTAAATCAAAGTTCAAAAGCCTTTGTTTTCATAGGAAATAAATTACATGTTCCTTAATCTAAATAGGAAATGATGGTTTACTCCTCAAGTTCAAGACAAATGTCAGGATTTTTCCCAGAGAATTAATATTATCATTGTTGTAATTTACTAAGATACTGAATGTAAAAATTCCCAATTGTAGAATATATTTATTTTAAGCATTACATATTGGAAAAGTAATTTACCATGTTGCCTCATTATGAATGGCTGGCTTCCTTAATAAGGCAATCCAGTTTGCTTTTTACTGGGAGTCCCTTCAATGTTTAGAGTTGTGCTGCTTCCTTTTTTATTTCACTTAGTGCCTAGCATAGGCCTCAAGTACAGCTTCAGATACAAAATGAGGTGTGAGGCCACGAAACAAACTGATAAGAATGACCAAAGCAATTGGGTCACACAGTATTAGAATCAGGTAATTTCTTGTTCTTCATGTATTTTCCTCAAGTTACAATCATCTCTAAATATTTTTCAGGAGTGATCTAGTGGTCTGTGGAAATGACCTAACCTAATGATAACCCACATCTCTTTTTTTTCCTCCTTTTCTGTTCTATTGCTATGGGTCATTGTATTCCTGCGACAGAATTGTAGTAGAAACACAACACAATCGGGGCGCCTTGGTGGCGCAGTCGGTTAAGCGTCTGACTTCAGCTCAGGTCACGATCTCGCGGTCCGTGAGTTCGAGCCCCGCGTCGGGCTCTGGGCTGATGGCTCAGAGCCTGGAGCCTGCTTCCGATTCTGTGTCTCCCTCTCTCTCTGCCCCTCCCCCGTTCATGCTCTGTCTCTCTCTGTCCCAAAAATAAAATAAATAAACGTTGAAAAAAAAATTAAAAAAAAAAAGAAAGAAACACAACATAATCTAAGTATTTCTTCCAACTTTCAATTAATGATATATTGGCATGCATGCATGTTTGTATTTGTGTATATGACAAAACACACCAGATGTATTCATTAGATTGTACTCTAAAAAAACCCACCTCAAAACTTAGTGGCTTAGCACAACCACCATTGAAATAGCTCATAGTTCTATGGGTTGGCAATGTGGGCTGGGCTCAGGTGGACGGTGTTTCTGCTGTTCTCAGCTGGACTCATTTCTGGGTCTTTAGTCAGCTGCAGATTAGCTTAGTGGTTCTGCCTTTAGGCTGTCAGCTATGCTAATGGAGCAACTGGGCCAAGGGTCTCTCCTCATCCTACAGGCTAGCCCAGCCTTGTTCATATGGTGGTTCTGACTTGAAGAGCCCAACAAAGTTTAATCAACAGAGTAACTCCCATGGCCCAGCTGATTTTCAACTTTCTGCTTATATCACTTGGTACTGACCCATTGACCAAAGCAAGTCACATGTCCAAACCCAGAACCAGTTTAGAAACATCCCTCCAAAGAATATAGGGAGGCATGAACAAAGCAGAGCTATTCCTGTAGTCAATCTAGCACTCACTTGAGTACCCTAAAAGAAGGTATTAACCAAGAAAATTGTCTCCTCTTAGGAACCTTTCTCCCTAGACCTGAAGTCAATTGATAACATGGATGAACCTGCTGGCCTAGGAGAAATTGCGAGCAACAACAGTTAATGGTGAAATCACAAAATATAAACTAAATCATTATTATGCTATAGTGAGCAGCTATTTATGGTATTATAAGGCTAGACTAATCGAGAACATTTGAGAAAAAAAATGATGATCAAATTGTACTTCCAGACATTAAGCTGTACCATAAAGTTAGAATAATAAGAAACTAATGCCAGTATAGCTACATAGATGAATGAAACGAAACGTAAATTCTAGACTCGTGTTAAAAATATATATATACCTTAATACTTGCTAAAAGTATCATTTCAAGTTGGGAAAAAAGTAGATTTGTATTTATACACTCACCATGTATTTATTAAGCCACTATTATTTGTTCCTCTACCAGTGTTTCTTAAACTTCTGACATGGGCCTAGCATTGTTTTAGGCACAGAAGACAGAGCCATGAACCCAGAGGTCAAAGTTCCCATTTTCTTAGAGCTAAAGTTTTAATGAGAGGAGACATAAAATAAACAAATCACCCAAAACAATAAATACATGCTCAGTAATAAAACAATAAAATGAATTCAGATGGTGATAATTGCCATTAGGACAATAAAATAGGGGACTGTGTTAGAGAAATATTGGAGGCCTTATTAGGATGTGATGGCCATGGAAGGCCTCTCTGAGGTGGTAACATATAAGAAAAACCAGAAAAATGAAACCAGCTGTGTTGAGAGCTGAGCTTTCTGACAGAGACAATGATAAGAGCAAAGGAAATGAGGCCTGGTCTGTTTCAGGAACAAAAATCAAGCCAGAGCAGCAACTATAGAGTCAGGACCAGGGAAACAGAATCAATCAAGTAAAAGAAATAGGGAAGAATTTGGTCACGGGGGCCTCTGAGGCCATGGAAAGGAGTTCAGATTTAGATTTTATCCTGGATGTGGGGGTCAACCAGCAGAAAGGTTTTCAGCAAAGGAAATCAGAGGTAGTATTGTGATCTGATTTTTGTCTGTAGAAGATGTTGCTGGTTATGGGTGGAGAATGGACATAGTGAGACAAGAGTGAAGGCAACGACCAATTAGGAGGACATCGCAGTGTTTGAGGAAGAAGTGATCCTGACCTAATTTAGGGGGTAGTGAAGATACAGAGACTAAGATACAACATCAGGACTTGCTGATTTACTGGGAGTGGATGAAGGGAAAGAAAGGAGTCAAAAGTGACTATTAAACATTTGGCCTGAGCAACCATGAGCCTGACAGTCACTGTGCTATATTTTGGGGATACAAGGGAGAATAAGACATAGTCCTTGCCTTGTGGAGTTTGTAATCTATATTATTTAATAAATGTTACTTGGTTAATAAACTACTAGTTTAGAAAAATTGTTAGATTTAAATATCACGTTTTTTCAGAAATATAGATCCATGGAACAGAGAACCAAGAAATGGACCCAAAAATGTATGGCCAACTAATCTTTGACAAGATAGGAAAGAAAGTCCAATGGAAAAAAAGGCAGTCTCTTCAAAAAATAGTGTTGGGAAAACTGGACAGTGACATACAGAAGAATGAAACTGGACCACTTTCTTACACCATACACAAAAATAAATTCAAAATGGAATAAAGACCTACATGTGAGACAGGAAACCATCAAAATCCTAGAGAAGAAAACTGGCAACAACCTCTTTGACCTTGACCACAGCAACTTCTTACTAGACATGTCTCTGGAGGCCAGGGAAACAAAAGCAAAAATGAACTATTGGGACCTCATGAAGATAAAAATCTTCTGCACAGTGAAGGAAACAATCAGCAAAACTAAACGGCAATGGGAGAAGATATTTGCAAATGACATGTAAGTAAAGGGTTAGTATCCAAAATCCATAAAGAACTTACCAAACTCAACACCCCAAAAAACAAATAATCCAGTGAGGAAATTGGCAAAAGACATGAACAGACACTTTTCCAAAGAAGACATCCAGATGGCAAGCAGACACGTGAAAATATACTCAACATCACTCATCACTAGGGAAATACAAATCAAAACCACAATGAGATAGCACCTCGCATCTGTCAGAATGGCTAACATTAACAACTCAGGCAACAGCAGATGTTGGCGAGGATATGGAGAAAGGGGAATCCTCCTGCACTGTTGGTGGCAATGCAAACTGGTGCAGCCACTCTGGAAAACAATATGGAAGCTCCTCAAGAAGTTAAAAATAGAACTAACCTATGACCCAGCAACTGTACTACTAGGTTTTTATCCAAAGGACACAAAAAAAATGCTGATTTGAAGGGGCACATGTACCCCAATGCGTATAACAGCACTGTCAACAATAGCCAAATTATGGAAAGAGCTCAAATGCTCATCAATTGATGAATGGATAAAGATATGGCATATATATACATGGTATATATATACAATGGAATATTACCCGGTGATAAAAAGGAATAAAATCTTGCCATTTGCAACAATGTGTATTATGCTAACTGAAATAAGTCAGTCAGAGAAAGACAAATACCATATGATTTCACTCATATGTGGAATTTAGGAAACAAAACAGATGAAAATATGGGAAAGGAAGGAAAAAATAAAATAAGATAAAAACAGAGAGGAAGGCAAACCATGAGAGACTCTTAAATATAGAGAACAAACTGAGGGTTGCTGGAGGGGAGGTAGGGATGGGCTAAATGGGTGATGGGTATTAAGGAGGGCACTTGTTGGGATGAGCACTGGGTGTTACATGTAAATGATGAATCACTAAATTCTACTCCTGAAACCAAAAAATAAAAATAAATAAATAAAAAGCACAGTTTTACATCACAAAGTCTAGATGTGTTGAATGCTAAATTTAATATATGAATAATATCTAAATAAATAAGCTAGAAGAAAATAAATATGCATACTATATACTTCAAGGGCAGGAAAGCTTTTTAACAGATATAACTGATAAGGAAAAATATTAATAGATTGAATACTGAAATTTTCAAACTTTTGAATGTAAAAACATCTACAATAAACAAAATTAAAAGGCAAGTAATACTTGTGAAATATATTCATAGCATATATGATGAAGAGTTGATGTGCCTAATAAATCAATATGGAAAAGATGAGCAAAGAATACAGTAAGTAAAATAAGCAAAAATACAGGGTAAATCTATAGAAGGAATTTAATCTTACAGAAAATCAATAATGTACATATTTAAAATAGGACTTGATTGGTAAATAAAAAATGAGAAGAATCTAGGAGTTATCCTAGGGGTATAAAGTTGACATTTTTTGGAAAGAAATTCTTTAAAAATACGCAATTCCCTCTCAGTTGGCAATTTCATTTTTGGAAATGTATCTAAAAGGCATGATCATGGTTGTGTGCTGCTGTATATAAACATTTACTGCAGTCTTGTTTACAGTAATATGAATTTCTCACAATAAAGAACTGATTAAATAATACTTTATATGGTGTAATATAGTGCAGCTAGTTAAAATCACATTGCAGGAAAAAAACAACCGACTGACATATGGTAGATAGTTCATAATATGTTTTATGTGATAGAATCAGGTTATAAAACATCAAGCCAAAGTTAATTGTATTTTGGTAAATACCTGTGGAGAAACTGCATCAATGAAGACATACACCAAATTGTTTATATATTTGAGTGTTGGGATTGTAGGTGACTTTTCTTCTATATGTCTGTGATTTGCAACTTTCCACATTGCACATGTGTAACTATATATGTTTTATATTACAAAATTAAAAAAAATGTATATATTTATGGAAGGGTAAGTACTCGAAAATAAAAGGAGTCACTGAGCCTCTAACTAAAGGTAACTAGTTGGAAACCAGAAGTCAGAATAAAGGCTTCAAGGATGCTTGTGATAAAAAATGCAAAACAAAGGTGCCCTAATACTGATAATAAGCAAATGATCCCCATAAGAGTGCAGGCAGTGAAGGTGAAGCATAAACTTAGACAAAGAAATTCTGGAGTCTGGAGGCTAGAGACACTGTGGAGCCTGTTAGCCATCATTCAAAGGTCAGTCCATACAGCAGGGGATTATGGGGCCAACTAATCAAATTAACACCCACAAGTAATCCCAACTTACACTGACCTCATATACGAGGTAATAGAAGCTTTGACTGTGATCTAATAAGCCCCTTGCTTGATTCTGTTCAGTTTATTAAAATAACCCCCCAACGTGATAAAACGCATCATTCCTGACCTTCACACACAAGTTAAACAGATAAACTGTCTGACCTTTTGAACATACAGAATCCTTAAAACACTACATTGATCAAACAGGTAACCTGTAAATCTAGAAAAATGGTCTATGACTTTGACATTTGAATTCAAAGGACACCAGAGGTCACATGTGCCTACTGAACTCATTGTTGAATTATATTGAAATTCTTTTGAGGACTCTAAGGTTTACACTTGTAAAATAACTTTTTTAAAAATTATCAATAGTTGCTTTACATGGGAAACACAAATGAACAATGATACTAAAAAGTTTGTGTGTGTGTGTGCGTGTGTGTGTGTGTGTGTGTGTGTGTGTGTGTGTAAATAAAAGCACTTTGCATTTCTACAGTATCTGTCATTGGGAGGGTCTCTAAGTCTTTGGTGCCCATTTTGAAATTGGAGAACTGAGGAAAAGCAACGTCCCCAAATTCCATTCAGTAGCCTAATGACTAAATAACTCTTTAATTCCTCTTTTGTACTTCATTACAACAGTTTTTGAACGTTGATACTTACAAGATTCTTCTTTGGAACTTACAAAAAAAAAAAAAAAAGTATCAGTGCCTGCGGTCTATCCAGACCTACTAGATCAGAGGCTCACCGGTGCGGAGGCGCAAGGCGTGCAGGTTCGGCGACTTACAGAAGTGGTTCTGGTGTGTGCCCTGAGGTGTGAGAACCACTAGTCTGGGTGAAAAGGTGCCGGCAGGGAAGGAGCTGGCAATAGAACAAGGAAAAGAAAACTGAGACATTTCTAATTCAAAGTGAACATTTTTAAAAGAAGGACGTGTGAATAATAACATTCCTTCCCAGGAAGTGTCATTTCTCAGGGTCCCTTCACCTGTAATCTGGGCACAGAGTCGAGGTTAGAGTCAGTCCAATTCAGTGGGTAATGTCAATTCACTTCTCACGATGTGTGTCAGGGAGCAAAGGAGTGTTCCTATCAGCTGCCCCTAAGAAAGAAAGTAAACACTCCCAACATGCACTGAGGTAAAGGGAGTGGCTCAGGTTTCTTACACGTCCCTGCTCTGGCGAAAGGGGTAATAATTAACAGCTCCTGGGGCTCGATGATCCTGCGGAGGGCACTGCCAGGTGCAGAGCTGAGCAGCACGGGGCGTCGGGTCGCCCCTCCTCCACACTTGGCTCCGACCTCCAGGACAGGTGAGGGAGCCCTGCCTTTCCAAGGGACGCTCGGAATTGGTGAATCTGTGACTGAGCAGGGGAACAAACTCTCCGGAGCAAGTTCAGCTCAAGAACTCAGGTAAAAAGCCTTCTCCTGGTAAAAAGCCTTCTCCTGGCGTGAATAACAGGTGACATATGGGCCTGGGGAAAAGAACCCCTCTAATCCACCCCCCGCCCCAGGTCAGGTTGAGGACATGTTATTAGAAAGCGGTATCCACGGGCAGCCAAGTTGAATGTAGGCATGCATCAGACCAGTTGAAACTCAGACATTGCTTTTCCTTTTTGATTGTTTTCAGAATACCCTTTCCTGACGCAGGTAAGCATGTGGGGAGGAGGGAAAGGCACAAACTTGAGTGTGGCCGCTGAAGCCCTTCTCCCTTTCCTCAAGGGAAATAGCTCAAAGAGCGCTTTATCTGGAATTGCACTTAACCCTCACATCCCCCTTTCTCTTGAATCAGCGGACTTGAAAGGTCCTTTTAAGTGAGGGTTCCGCTAAACTTTCCGCTCAGAAACTACAGAGCTACAGAGACATACCCCTCCAAAAATTGAAAACGATTTCTGCTGTAATTTAAGAGTTCACCAAACAATGAATGAATGAATAAGCATAATTAAATGGGAGCCCATGAGTTAAGGATACAAGTTCTGAAGCAGGAGAGCCATAAGTTCAAATCCTGGCTTTGCCACTTATTAGTTTGTCCCGTAGCAAGTTACTTAACCTAGCCAAGCCTCAGTTTGTCACCTGTAAAACAAGCCCCATAACAGGATATGCCAATGGGGCTTTGATGGGAATTAAACACTTAGCAAGCATCCTATAAGTGGTACCTCCAGTTAGGATTAAGAAATTAGCAGCTCTGTCAAAAGGGCCAGATCAGGGAGGGTGAGCTAAGCTGGGGAGACCAGACAGTGTGGAGGTGGTAAAGCTTAACTGGTTTCCAGAGAATGGGTCTAGGACACATGAGCGGATGGCCAGTGGGCAAAGAGTTACAGCAATGAAATCATCTGGCTTCTTGCTCCTTTTCAAATAGTGTACATAGTGGCAAATTCAAAATTACCTGCTACTCAGTAACTTTTGCTTTGGAAAAGTCACGTTCATTTTAACTGTTATTTCTAAGCAGAAAATATAATTTTGTAGTAGGAGACTTATACACAACCCCAGATTGTGCAACCTGTGACATTTAGTTTTATAAGACAGATAACCCTTGAATGACTTTGATAAAATAGACCATGGTAGCACCCATATTGGATTGTTTGTATTGAAGTGATATAGACTTTCATTTGTGTTTATGGACGAGAAGCACACAAGAACAATACCTGTGTTTGTTGGTCTTCACCTCTGAACTTAAATTACAGGGAAGTGACCTTTATGAAATTTTATTTAAAGGGCACTTTTGTTAATGTTGCTGTTAGTTTTATATTAATGTTGGTAATTTCAAGAAGGGAACAAACTTAGAAGTTGCAACTAGCAACGTATTTTCGTTGATGACATTTTATATTTTCATTACATTAATATACATTTAAATGGTTTGCAGTTGATCCCAGCTTAATATCATCATTGTTTTGATGGATTCTTGTTTCAAACTGCAGATTTGAGATTCTCCAATGTACTTATAATTGGATATTCGCTAGAATTCTAAAGCCAACCAAACTGAGCTTTACTATGTTATTGTCCTCTGGGTCTTAATTGTGTTAGTGTTTATAGCTAAAAGCTTATAAAATATTCTAACCTATTTAGAATATAACTTTATGCCAAATAGATATGGTTGGAACTTCTTAAACCAAATTATTTGATTTAACATTTTGTAATGTTGTATGTTTAAACAAACAGTAACCCCAACTGAGATAAATCTACTTAACTGTACTTGAGATTAATATGAGATTAATTTATCTAACCACATAACTAGATTAAGTCTTCCTAGTTAAACTCTATTTTAGTGTACATATGTTCCTCTACTATCTCCAATATGAATAACATTTTAAGATATACTATTAAATATATTGGTCCATCGAGAGAGAGAGAAATAACCAGCAATGACTAAGAAAAAATGAGCTTTCCCAATTATATGGAAGATAGTGTAACACATATGTAGTATTTTTTAGCATGTAATTCAAAGTTTCATATTTGATACTTGTTTTCACTTTTCCTAAAATAAGAAGCACCCTATACTTTTCACTGAAATGGAAATCTAGTCCTAATAGTCAATTTACTTGTACAGATTCATTGAAGGTAGGGAATTTAGGATTTTTAGAGATACGGGAGCTTCCTATAAAAGTTTAGATTTGGGGGATGCCTGGGTGGTTCATTCGGTTAAGCATCTGACTCTTGGTTTCGGTGTAGGTCATGATCTCATGCTTCATGGGATCGAGCCCCATGTTGGGCTCCATGCTGACTGTGTGGAGCTTGCTTGGGATTCTTTCTCTCTCTCTGCCCCTCCTCAGCTTGCTCTCTCTCTCTCTCCCTCTCTCTCTCAAAAAAATAAATAAACATTAAAAAACATTAAAATAAATAAATAAGATAAGATAAATGTTTACATTTTTATCTTGCCATTTGCAATGACATGGATGGAACTAGAGGGTATAATGCTAAATAAAATAAGTCCATCAGAGAAAGACAAATACCATGTGATTTCAGTCATATGTGGAATTTAAGAAACAAAACAAATGAGTAAAGGAAAAAAAATAGAGGGAGAAACCAAGAAACAGACTCTTAACTACAGAGGACAAACTGATGGTGACCGGAGGGGTGGGGAGTGGTGGGATGGGGGAATCGGTGGTGGGGATGAAGGAGAGCACTTGTCATGATGAGCCCTGGGTGATGTATAGAAGTGGTGAATCACTATATTGTACACTGGAAACTAATATTACACTGTATGTTAGCTAACTGGAATTATGATTTTTTTAAAGTTTAGATTAAAAATTTTTTTTTCAAATATAGGTCAATCAAAGATACAACCTCTGAGAAAGAACTTCTGAATATTCTCTCTTTGCCCTAAGGTCTAGTGTTAGAGAAGTTTGGGTTTTGTTGCATTCATCTGTGTCTTTCAAAGCTATCAGATACGGTGATTATATCACTTCATAACATCATCTCAAATTGCAGACTAATGCCACTGCTTTCTGTAGTGGAACGTGACGATGTCTCCCTTTTAAGTGATGACGGTGTCATCTTAATCACCTAAAGGACCACTTCCCTGTCACCATCCCAGAGCCCAGTAAATGGGGCTCAAGAGCAGAAAGTGCTCGCTCTGCAGCCAACATACAAATAAGCACAAGAACAATGATTCACCGTCCCTGTGAAGTCAAGCTCAGAATTTCCTCTTGGAAACTAGATGAAGCAGAGAATCCTTGAGTGGTACCACAGCAGCAGTTCCAGAACATGCCTTTGGCAGACTGAGCAGCTGCCCTCCAGACCGAGTGGTGGCAAGATGCCTTGAGTCCTGAAGTGGCTGAAAACCCATGTGCTTCTGTTACAGTTCCTGTGCCTTGAGGGAGCTCTGGGGACAGTCAAGCCAGTGCATTAATGTCCTGTCAATATGGAATAGAATATTAAAGGTTGGCATTTCAAATGAGATTCCACTGGGACTGACAGGAATGGTATATTCACATAGAAGCCTGGGTGTTTGATCCATACCCTGTTGAGTCCCGTCTTATATTCAAGCATTATGATACATTGTTATGCATCTCAAAACAAGCATTTCTTAACTGTAATAAATATCACTTAATAAAGTGATGGTTTTTATATGTCAGCTTCTCACTTTTGCCATCTTTCCAAATGAGGCAAATTCTTTAGAAAGATAGAGCCGGATATTTCCCAGAAACCACACTTCTCTGGACTCTTGTACTGTTTTACTAAGAACTGGATAATGGATAGAATTATAGATTTTTTTTTCTCATTTCCTTGAAGTCATATAATTGTATATAGATCTGTTCTTCTGAACTTTAAGGTTCCTGGTCAGAGTTTAGAGAAAAAACTTTATTTTGGAACTGAATACATATTTGTAACTTTCCATTGCTTTTTCCGGCCAAAACAATGATTAAAAAAAAAAAAACAAAACCTTCATGTTTACTGCCCTGAATATAATCTTACTTCATAATTTAAATACACATTTGCTATTCCAATGTGTTACTTTCCATTCTTTTTTTTTTTTTCTTAGTAACTTTTATGGTGTGTGTTATGTAAGATATGTTCCTTGTATATGATTTAGAAAGAACATATGAGGGGCGCCTGGGTGGCGCAGTCGGTTAAGCGTCCGACTTCAGCCAGGTCACGATCTCGCGGTCCGTGAGTTCCAGCCCCGTGTTGGGCTCTGGGCTGATGGCTCAGAGCCTGGAGCCTGTTTCTGATTCTGTGTCTCCCTCTCTCTCTGCCCCTCCCCCGTTCATGCTCTGTCTCTCTCTGTCCCCCCAAAAAATAAATAAATAAATAAACGTTGAAAATAGAAAGAACATATGAAATCAAAAAGAAAATAATTATCATTCATGATTTCGTAGCTTACAGCTTTATAGTTAATATTTTAATATGTCTCCCTATATATTGCATATATTCATTCTTTTATATATGTTTTTACCTACATACTTGCATATATACACTCACTCTAGAAGGTACAAAAACGAAATAATCCATAATCTTGTTCTAAAGGAATAGTCAAATTAACTAAAGTAAAATTTAGTTAGAGAAAGCAGTAAGTAATTAGAAAGCTGCAGATATTTTGCTGTGTAATTTCAGAGGCAGGAAAAATATCCTTTGGCTGGGGAATGTTGGGAAGTTAGCACCTATATTCTTTTAGTTCATTGTAAAATTCTGACTGTTCAGCACCTCATGCACCAGTGATCCCAGGAATAAGGGGCTACAGACACAGATGTAGGCTATGCTTCCTGTGCCTAGCACAGGGGCAAGCCCAGAGAGGGAACTCCTGAAACATTTGTTTACTATACAAAGGAGTGAATCAAATTTTCCACTTGTTAAACAAGTGGCCATTTAATCCATGATAGGCCACAGCAAGGTACTTTAAGTGACTGGCCCATTTGAGTTCATTGGGGCTGGGATTCACCTCCCATCCTCTGGCCTCCTTCTGGTACCTGGCCAAGCCAGGCAAGCACGCGTCTAGGCGGGATACAGGCAGGATACAGGCAGGATACAGAGCAGGTGGAGGCAAAGCACAGGTGCTCTCTGATGCTCCCAGGTCTCACTGTGGCCTGCGAGCTGGTGCTGTCTGATCCTGCCTTCTCAGGCTCCTGAGCTTGTCTGCTTGCTTAGACCTTGCTTGTCTGCTTTGCTTTGCTTTCTCAGTCTCTGCCCTTCCCTGTCGAGCCACCTAGGCCCATCTGAGCTTAGACCCGTCTAGTATTTCCAGGACTGTTTATTTCTCCAGGACTTGATTGCTGACCTAATTTCCTGTCTCATGAGCTCCATCCTATCTGGACAAAATGAAAAAATAAATAACCAAACTTATTCAATAATAATCTTATTTCATACACACAGTCAATAAACTCTGGCCCGAGGACCAGATAGCTTGTGTGATTCACTCTCCCAGTAAAGTACATAGATTTGTAACAACTACCTTCCTCCTCAAGGCATAGTTTATTATGCCCTACCAAGCAAATTGTGAATGTCCAACATGAGACCTCTAAGCTTCTAGAATTATCATTTTTCCTTTTTTCATAAATCCTCATCTCTGCTAATCATGACCTCTCTTATCTTGCTCTTAAGGTTTTTGAGATAACTAGCTCAGATCCTTAAATCTACCCAGTCTCTATAATTTAGGAGATATTCACAAATGTCCTACCAGGTTTTAAATTACTGTGAGTCATAGTTAATGGGATTGGAGAGGGGAAACTGTTTGAATTCACAGATCTATTTCTCACCTTGGCAATTAATAATAAAATGAGACTTTTACCTTTCGGGTATTTAGACTGTTTGAATATTTTGTTGAGCCAATTTTTAGATTCAGATATGGCCAATATGATTCCTATTTAATTAGCATATATTGCCAATGAACAAAAAATTTTATCCTGTTTTTTTTCTCCCATAAATTCCATTTAATTGTCTTCCTTCCTAAGGTCAGAGAATAATGTAAGTGCTTTTGAAATCCTTTAATCACACCTGAAATCTTCTGATTGGCTTTAGCATAGCTCACCAGTTTGACAATATAATTCCACAGCCATTGTTTGGTATCTTTATGACACCTTAGCTATTTTCCTATAAATACAAATAGGAAGCCAACCAGGAAGTTCCTGCAGTGATTTTCAGCCCATCACTGTCAACGTCACTTTGTGATTGTAAGAAACTTCCACTGGTGATTCTTCAGTTCAATATATACCCAACTTCTAATCTCAGCAAAGCTATCATGTTAACTATGAGGTCAAGAAAGATTTACAAATACCAATTACTCAGGCCATATCTGCAATTCTACATTTAGTCAGTCACTCAGCAAATATGAATTGAATTCCTTGCGTGTTCCAGGCAAAATTCTAAGAGCTGGTTGTATACAGATAAATACAAAAAGCCCTGATCCAAAGAAGTTCATGTTGTGGTTGGGGAAGACAGATAAGTAAATAAATAAGATCCTTTCAATTACTGTTACATACCTAAATGGAAATCATGTGGTAGTGGCTGACTGAGAATTGCTTAGGGAAAGCCTCTGAATGAAGAGATAAACTTGGCCCACGATCAGCATGATGGAACACAGATGTGGAAGTCTAAGAGCAGGGTGTTCTAAGAAGGAGGAGTAGCAAGTATAAATCCCCAAGACGGGAATGAGCTTAGGGAGTGATGGAAAATCAGCAAAAAGGCCAATGTAGACAAAAGGGAATCAATGAGGAAAGTAATGAAGGGAATGAACACTGAAGAGATTGATGGGATGCTGTGGGTAATCGTAAGGAAGCTATGTTTTATTCTATCTCATTCTTGGAAGTCATTGCAAGTTTTTAATCATCAGATGATGAAATTTATTTCAGTCTTTAAAAAGAATAAATAAAATAAAAATAAATAAGAAATAAATACAATAAATAAAGTTATCATCCTAGTTTCTGTGTGGAGAATGGAAGACTAGTCACTGGTGGATGCTGGGAAACTAGCCATGAGGCTGATGCAGAAATTCAGGAGTTAAGGTGGTGATGATGATGATGGCTTGACTCAGGGTGGTAGCATTGGAAATAGAAGCTTTTGAGTTCAGGTGATATGTTGGAGGTACAATTAGTAGGATTTACTTTTGAATTAGAATCTCGTTCTAATGAAAGAGGAAAAGATAAAACTGAGTCTTAGTTATGGTGCCAAATTGGGTAGATGGGAAAGAATTGTCAGGGAGGGAATTCTGGAGACTGAAGAAAGTCCATGGTCCTGTCTGGGCCATTTGCATGGAGATATCTTCTAGACTTCCAAGCACAGATTAAGTAGGTAGTGACATGGGTCTGGAGCTCAGCAGGGAAGTTGGGTTACAGATGGATTCGATTATCTGGAAGAAAGTGTAGACAGAGAAGAGGACACGGCCGAGGATAGGCTGGTAGAACTAACCAGCATTCTGTGATTGTGCAGAGGAGTCTGGACAAGAGACTAAAATGTGGAGTCCCGTGAAATAGCAAAGAAACAAGGCAAGTTTGTTGTGGTTACTGCTTTGTCTCAAAAGCCTCAAGAAAAAAAAGGGGGGGGAGTTCAAAAGCAGGAAACAATCAACCTTGTCAAATGCTGCTCAGAGAGAAGATGAACCATTTGTTAAGATACAGGCCATTGGAACATGGGAGAAGAGGTGCAGGGAGGGGTACATTAAAAGAATAAATGGTAAATAATAGATATCCAGGAGAAGACAGTGTTTGGACGATGAGGTTACCACTAGGGGATTCTCAGTAGGGAACAACAATAACCTTTTTTGTGGGTGATTCAAATGATAGCATCTAGAGGTAAAACTCAGGTTTTAGAAGCAAGAGCAAGGGCTATATAATGAAACAGCCCAGACCAAATCCTACGAATGAGTAACTGGGATCTGTTGGGCTCCTGGAACGTGCTGTATCTTTCTCGCAAGGCAGCCTAAAATACCCATGTAACTTCTGACTTACAGAGTTGATTTGCCTGATGGCTAAGCTTCTGTCCCTTCCATCACAAGTCCTCCAAGAGACCCCCTTCCAATGATGAGCTGTCAAAGAAGATGACATCCCCAACTAGAGGAACACTGTTCTCTCAGCAAGAAGATAGGAGTAGAAAAGGTATAAATCAAGAGCAATGATACAAGGTGAAAAGCAGAAAATGGCATCAGAGCAGTGCAGAGAAAAGACTATGGAGAGACTTGATAAGTCCCACTTGAGCAGAGACTAGGAAGAAGCAGAAATCTGAACGTCAACCTGTGGTGATGAGGGCCCTCTCGTGTGAGGTAACTAACTGGTGACAAGAGACTCAATGGCTTGAGAGCCATTGGACCAGTAGGCCTGCTATTTGAGAAAATCTTCAATTTTAAGTTTAGAAGAGTAGATGTTTTGGTGGAATTGCAGAAAACCTGACTGTCAGGTTAGGAGACCTGGACTGTATTTGCTAAGAATGAAATCCCAGGAAAGTTTGTGAACAAGAAGATGATGTGATGGTCCAGATAGTAAAAACATAAAGGGGAATTAGTCAGGCGTTCAGCTTAGAGACTATTACAATGTTCCCAGTGAGATGTGCTCATAGCTTTCAAATAGATTATATATTTTGAAATAATGTGCTATAATGCATCAGGGAATTTGTGAACATAGCTTTCCTTTTTTTTTTCTTTTCTTTTTTCTTTTTTTCTTTTTTCTTTGTTTTGGGCAGTGGGTGGGAGGATTGCTATTATCTTGGAGAAAGATGATATGAAATACCTTCCAAACACCTTACTCCAACCAAATTAAGCTAATTTGGAAGTAAAAGGAGAAAGTCCCTACCCCTCTTTTTTTTTTTTTTTAATAAAAATTGAACTTTTCTCTCTAGCCTAGCCTTTTATCCTGGCTATATCCCCTATGATTCTATAGGCTTGAAGCAATAGTAATTAAATATGTAATTTCTGCAAAATGGAATGACTGGAAAACATTATACTTAAAATCTTGGTCACACCCGAATGCCATTTAGATGAAGACATAAAGGAGGATGTTATTCACATCTGACCACGGTTTCCAAAGCCTGAAGGAAACTTGAAGGATGTTACATCACACTTAATCAACACTTGCGAGTCAGAGCTTGATTTTAGATGCCTGGAAACTTAAAATTGTGTTTGCAGGACTGGGGCACAGTTCAGTCAATTTGGGTTGAGTGGCTGTAATAGAAGAAATGTATTCCCTTGCGCAGAACCATATAGGAGAGAACTCATTCTAGAAATACTCCAAAAACAGACTTACCAAACTGGCCAATCCTTCCTTGCCTTGGACCACTGATTCTGTAGTTTTTTAGTTTACTTGGTACATTTTCTTCTTTTCTGCACATCTCCAAACATTGATCCAGGATTCCTTTTCTACTTTAACTATCTTGTCTTCCCATGTTGCCAAAATAGTTTCAATGATTATAAAATGCTTTTGGTGGGGCGGGGGGATTATAGAAGCCTTTGGGACTTTAGTATCTTCTTAAAGAGAATAACACTGAGCTGTCAAGTAAGCAGAACCTTAAAACTGACTGAAATTTTTTTTCCACAAGTTTCTGGAAATTTCCTTGAAAAACGTAATAAGAGCAAGACATCTAAATTTTTTTCATAAATTTCTGGAAATTTTACTAGAAACTGTAAAACCAGCAAGGCTTCAGAAACTATTATTCCAGACGGTCAAAGTTCCTCATGTAGCTTATTCTTTTTTTTTTTTTTCTTTTTTATACTTCTCAATAAAAAGTAAGATCCGAACCAAAAAAACAGCAGTTTCAAACACCCCAAGCACACCTGTGCATTTATAGAGCGAGCAGGAACATAACTTTTGAATCACTAAAACCTGGTAGTACCAGAACTGTGGATAAATCTAAAAATGAAAAAAATCCTTAGAGTGCGTTCCAAATCAAATACTAAAAATTCAGAAGTAGAATTCCTGACAGGAGTTATGCCAAATTTAACCATACCGGATACATTCATTACCAGGAGCATAGCTAATACAGCCATCAACTGTAAAGTGATCATCAGCACAATTTTGACCCGGGGTATCACTTACAAATTTGCAAATCATTTGCATTTAACACGGGCCAACATTGCGGTTTGTATTGTACTTTCTTAGAAATATCTCTCTATCCTGTTGGCCTTTCTCTCTCCCTATCTCTCCATTCCATAGTTGTCAATCTCTCAAGTTGATTACCAAGGGGAAGACTGGAAGTGAAGTTATATACTTCTGGCCCATCTAGTATTTCTTCATATGCCCTCTTTATCATCTTTATTCAGAGATTGTTAAAATTAAATTATACGTTCTTCTTCCTTTACTACTTATTTTCCCTAAGAACATGAAGAATATAATTTTCAATTTCAAATGAGAAATATATCGTGAGAGATAAAATGAATTTTTCTCAGAAGCACATATGGATAACAAAAACAGGAAAACACCTAAACATCTTAAAACTTATAAAGGTCAAGTGGGGGCAAGAGCAGAGAAAACAAGACATTATTACTTGTTGTCAAGCAAGTCACTTTGTGAAAAGTCATGAAAAGGTGGTTTACAGGATGCCATTTAGAAACTCACTCAAAATGTGTTATAGTTAAAACGCTGAACTGAGCCTACTTTCTAACAATTGAAATTTGGAGGGCATCTCACTTATCCTCAATAGTAATTCTCTTAGAAAAAAAAATATATCTTTGAAAAGAATCTTGGAATGGGCCAACTAATAGAAAATCAAAGATTGGAATTTGTATAACCTTTCCAAAATGCAAAAACAATGTTGGTGAAAAGAAAAAAAATTAGAGGCCTTCAAGATTCAGACTTTGTTTCAAATTATGTGTCCCACTACTTACCAAGTGTTGGAAATAGAGGTAATAACATCCACACCCTGCTGGGACGGTCTGAGGATTGAGTAAGATAACATCTGGGAGTATAAGATCTGTGGCACATGGTAAAAAAAAAAAAAAAAAAAAAATCTTTCTCTTTCCTTCCCTTCCCAACCCTCATGCCCATAGAAGAAACACTACTTAAAAAACTTGTCCCAAATACTTTTACTCACCGGGGACAAAGCAAAACATTTCAATTTAAGTCAGAAACTAATTTATGAATGCATCACAGGAGTATACCATTAATGTTATCCTCACGTCTTAGTGTATCCTCAGATGATCTCAAAAAAGGAGAAAAGTTGAATATGATGGCTCACCAGTGCTCTTCCTGGATCTTCATCAATGAGAGGACATTCATTACCAGGTAATTATATGCCTGTATGTGTTATCCTACTCAGCAGTCATTGGTGGATTAAGCCCCAGAACCTTGTCATTCTAAGCATGATGAATGAACCACAAAATCAATATGAATCAACAGTGCAGACAGTGAGTACTAGTCCTAAAGACTGCTAACCCATAACCTTTCATGGAACAATCACTCATATTTTATAAATAGTGGTCTAATTTCACTATAGTTGGCAGAATTCTCAGAAGCAGCCTTAACTAACGGATCTAAGTCTCCTCATAAATTGGATATCCAAAGAATTGGTCCAGGGGCTCAAAACAGGCCTTCCCATCCTCTTCTCTCCCTCCCTTACTCCTTAGGACACATTTCATTTTCACTGTGTCCCTCTTGATGTTAGGTTATGCAATATATAGAACATCCACAGTGGTTTTCTTATACACAGCAAATAGCATCTTATATTGGTTTGGGAATAACTGAGCAGGAATTTGAAAACTCTAAGAGTAAAGCTGAGCACTGAACTGGCTGAGTTGGAGCAAAAGCAGATGAGAAAAAAAGACGGGGAAAAACACACACACACACGCACAATTGGCCCTGAAACATGACCCATGTCTCACTGGGAAGAGAAACAAAGCCAAACAAATGATAGGAGGTGGTGGGTATAAATTGATGCTGGATTGGGCCACAGGAAAGCAGAGAGAACAAACATAGTCAACAATGGAATTAAAGTCAGAACGGAGGATAAACATGAAATATAAGAGGTGGGAAGAAGGTGTGAAGTAAAAGACAGTGGATTCATCTATTCATTCCTCAAGTATGTATTAACTGCTTCCCAAAGACAGGTATTCTGGACCCTGAGCATTCAGCAATGGCCCAAACAAAACCTTTAGCCTTGTGGGGTGGCCTCCTCAAAGGGGGATGCAGTTGCTGTGTAAGATAAATGAGTAACAATATATATATTATTAGACACTGAAAGGTAGGAAGAATAAAATAAAGCGGGAAAGGGAATAATGAGTGCTGGAGGTGGACAGCTGGGGGTTATGATTTCATATATGATGTCCAGGGAAACCTCGGTGAGAAGGTAGCATTAGAGGAAAAGCCTGGAGGAGGTGAGCAAGCCAGTTTTGTAGGTATCTGGCTGGGAGTAAAGGGGACAGCCAAGACCAAGCTCTGAGGCAGGTGCATGCCTATATGGAGGAAGCCAGGCTGGGGTAAACGAAGTGGGAGGAACAGCAGAAGCGAAGGATCCTGACGTCATGGGCCAGAGCACGCAGGATCTCGTAGGCCGTTGTAAGACTTCATCTTTCCCACCGATGAGAAGCCATTGAAGGATATTGAGCACTTGGGTGACTGGATCAGTGTGGCCAAAGAGGGCATAAGAGTGGAAGCAGAGAAATTATCAAGGAGCTGAAAGTTCAGGGGAGGGATGATGGTGCCTTGGGCCAAGGTATCAGTAGTGGAGGTTAAAAAAAAAAAAATCAGATTCTCAGGTATTTTGATGGAAGAGAATGAAACCACTTTTTTTTTGGGCGGGGGCGGGGGGGAATATTTCCAAGGAAAGGTCTGCAATTCTGAAGACCCTTATTTTATGTCATATTTTGAATTGGCCAAATTGAGGACTGACAGTTTATATTTTGTAGCCCAGCGCCCCTTTCAGGCCCTGGTATCTACATATCAGCTGGAACTCCAGTAAAATTTTATTACATTTACACAAACGCCAGACTTGAAGATAGCACTTCTCAAAATGTGGTCCACAGGCCGCCCACCTCCCAATCAGACAGTTGTTGACAATGCAGACCCCGGGCTCCCCTTGACAGTTAATCAGATAGTTCTGATGCATACTGAAGTGTAAGAACCACCGCTCAGAGGAGGAAAGGATTAAAGTTCGAGAACTTCCGACCTCCTGAAATAAACAAAACCCCAGAGCCCGGGGAAATCTGTACAAAACACTTGTCAGAAATTAATACCACCGACCACCCAGGATATCCACCATGTCACAAATCTGACAGACACCTCCATTCATTTAGTCACTGGATGAGTAATCATTCCGCTCCCGCTCTGCACTAGGCTTTGTTCCAGCGAACAAGGCAGAAATTACAAACTTATTAGGGATTTTTCTTTTCCTGCACAGAAACATGTGAAAATAATGGAAACGAATAGGGAAATAGAATCCACTCAATGGAGATTTTGGCCTCAGCACATTGCATGAGAGCTACATTTGATCGATAAAATAAGAGGTTGTGACATTAATAGCATAGCAGCAATGGAACATTTAGGTCTTACTGCTGAATGAGGATTCTCTGAGTTTAGAAACTTCCCTGGGTAAATGGCGTTGGCATAAGTCAGCTTCACGCTCCAATGACTAAGTTTCCAGTTGCCGTTTTCATTGCCTGGGGTCATCACTGGTCTGCTGCTTCACATGGTAAATATTCTAAGTGAGCAGAGTTTCAAAAAAATATATATATGGTTGCTTTCAAAGTACTTTCAGGTGCTAAGCTGAAATCAGGGCACTTGAGAGGTGAGTAAATGCCAACCAGAGGACTTGAAAAAAGTTCAAATCCGGTTTTAGAATGCAGATCAGATTTGATTCTCTGGATTCCTTCGTCTTTGTCTCCTCCTCGGGGAGCCCAATGCACACTCCTGTGGGCTGCAGCGCTACCCACAGCCCACAAGCCATGTGTGCATTCCTGTCCTTAGTAAATAATTTTAATGAGCATGATGTAATAAATTTTAGCAGAAAGTGCCTTATTCCACACGGTGTCTCTTTCCAAGCATGTTGGCCGGGCACCCTTTGCTGAAACAAAGGAACCAGCCACCTGCACCTCTGAGCACAAATTCAGCACAAAGAGCCAATGTTCCACAGGCTGCTTCTACCTGGCCAGTAGAGCTAGAGGGCAATGTTTGCCCAGTTTCCATGGCCAGGGTCTTCTCTAATCAAGGAAACTGGATCAAACACTGCGTGCCCCAGCGTGCCCTGCAGGTGGGTTTATAAAGAGGACACCCTTCTCCTGAAGGCCACTGGACTCTTGTCTTTTTTTAACTTTTTAATGTTTACTTATTATTTTTGAGAGAGAGAGAGAGAGCAAGTGGGTGAGGGGCAGACAGAGAGGGAGACACAGAATCCAAAGTAGGCTCCAGGCTCTGAGCTGTCAACACAGAGCCCAATGCAGGGCTCAAACTCACAAACTATGAGATCATGACCTGAGCCAAGGTCAGCCACTTAACTCTTAACTCTTGTCTCTAATAAAGGATAAGAGAGCCCTCTCTGACATTTTTTTTAAGGAACCAGGATTTTAAAATAGGTCAGGGGGGCGTCTGGGTGGCTCAGTCGATTGAGCGTCCAACTTCGGCTCAGGTTATGATATCACAGTCTCTGAGTTTGAGCCCCACATGGGGCTCTGTGCTGACAGCTCAGAACCTGAAGCCTGCTTCAGATTCTGTGTCTCCCTCTCTCTCTGCCCCTCCCCTGCTCATGCTCTCTCTCTCTCTCTCAAAAATAAATACACATTTTTTTTTAATAAAATAAGTCAGGGACAAAAAGTTCAAGACATGGTTGGGACCATCTCCTTTAAAAATGAGAAATTTTTTCTACATGGAGATCGTTTTTAAAAATTTATTTCAACATTTCCACTATGAGGTTTGATAACCTAATGAAAATAACAGAAATGTTCATAATGAAAAATTGGATATAGTAACTTCATTAGTTACTATGTCAAAAAAAAGGTGAATAATGTCCCCCCAGATATGTGAAAAAAGTTCATTTTTTAAAGCTTTCCTTATATCAGATATTTTTCAATGAGCATTGACAATCACAAAGCATATCAATGTGACTGTTATTCCCAACCCAATTTACTTACTCCACGTTTACCTGTTTTATCACTTTGGTCAGTTAGAAAACAGTAAGATCATCCATCTGTCCAAGATACACTGAAAATATTTCAATAGGCATCTGATAAAATCAAAATTCAAAGACTAGAAATATATTAACTTATGGAATTTACTTGAATTTCTGGATATGTTAAGTGGTGGCACTGGTAAAAGGTTTTATTTTTCCCTCTAAAAATAGGTCAGGGTTTAATTTTCTATATTTTATTCCCTCAACAAATAATTATTGGGAACACACCACAAGCCAGAAGTTGTGCTAGAAACTGAGGTATGGAATTTTGAGCAAAAAAAGACAAGAGCTGCTTGGAGCTACGGATCTCCGATTTGAGCCTTCACTAGAATGACCTAGAGGGCTTGCTACACTAAAGATTGAGGGACCCACTCCCAGCTTGTGACTCAGTGGGTCTGGGTTAGCGTGAGCATTCCCATGTCGAAGTTCCCGGGTGGTGCCCATGTTACTGGTCTGGGAATCACACTTTGAGAACTACAGGTCTAAAGGCCTGATTGATAACAAACTGACGCAGATGTTCAGATGGAAAGGGATCCTTTAGAGAATAAGGAACTAGCCTAAACAGTGGCGGGGGTGGTGGGGTGGGGCTCCCGATATCTGACCAAGGAGGAAGCTAACGAGTTTAAGGAAGTGAGCAGGAGAGCATTCCTGACATAGGGAGTCTGCCTGAAGTCCTTATGGCCAGAGAGAGCTCAGGGTTCCAGCAAGTGAAGGGGACCCAGTGTGGGTGAGGTACAAGACACAGGGAAATGCATCTCTTCAAAGTAGGCTAAAGAGACGGAGCAGGACCTCCCCTGCTGTGATAAAGATTTGTAGTTTTTATCCCAAGAGCAATGGGAAGACGTTTAAAGATGTTAAGCACAGCAAATGCTATGGTATGTTCTCTGTGCTCTGTATAGAGTGTGGAGTATATGGAGGACACCCAGAAGAAAAACAAGGAGGTCCCTTAATATAAATTTTTATTTAATTTTTTAAAATGTTTTCTTTATTTTTGAGAGAGAGGGAGAGACAGACACAGAGTGTGAGCAGGTGAGGGGCAGACAGAGAGGAAGACACAGAATCCGAAACAGACTCCAGGCTCTGAGCTGTCAGCACAGAGACCGATGCGGGGCTTGAACTCATGAACCACGAGATCATGACCTGGGCCAAAGCCGGACGCTTAACCGACTGAGCCACCCAGGTGCCCCTGTATTGTTTAAAACGTAAGGAGAATCAGTGGTCAAAGTCATGGTAGCGTCACAGAAGAGCGAGGTAAGAGCTCCTGTCTTCAGCTCATGCTCATGTGCGTGGCCCCGAGGATCACTGGACACCTGCTGTGTTTCAGGCACTCTGGTAACAATCCTAATGGTCCAAGAGGCTGTTAATGAATTAACAGAGTAGATAGATCATTTCCTCATCCCTAGGGAACAAGGGGCAACAGACTGTGGAGCCAAGGTCGTCATCCTCAACAAGCACACAAGCCTCCAGCTGTTCATACACAAAGGGTGTTATTTTACAGCCAGCCTGTGTGTGCTCCAGTAATGACCAGAGTTGTGTGGCACACTTGTGTTTACTTTTCAACTGGCTTACAAAAATGTATAAGACTTGGATTAGAAAAAAAAAAAAAAACGAAATGAAAGTTTAACTCATAGGAGAATAAGACCCCAATATAAGCTACATACCAACCCAACTGTGCCATTCCCTCATCTCTATACCCAGCCCCACAGCAAATCTAATTAGCTCCACCTCCAGAATCCAAACAATTCTCACCACCTAGTCCAAGCCACCATTATTTCTTGCCTGGACAACTGCAGCAGCTTCCTGCTTCCATTCCCTGTCCCTAGAGATCTGGCCAGGAGGACCTTTAGAACCTCATCTGAAACCACTCTTCCCTTCTTTCTCTCCTTCAAACATGCCAAGCTTAGTCTTGTATACAGGGCATTGCATCTCTTGCTTGGGACAGTCTCCTTGACTCTTCACATGGTTGGCTCTTTCCCATTATTGAGATTTCAGCTTAATATGGCGGGCCTCCTGATCACCCTTGCTGACACGTCCTCCACTATGCACTCCGTCACATGATCCTGTTTTATTGTTCTCAGAGCATTTATCCCTATGTAAAATTAGTGTATTTCTTTAAAAAAATTTTTTTAACATTTATTTATTTTTTTGAGACAGAGAGAGACAGAGCATGAATGGGGGAGGGTCAGAGAGAGAGAGGGAGACACAGAATCCAAAACAGGCTCCAGGCTCTGAGCTGTCGGCACAGAGCGCGAAGCGGGGCTCAAACTCACAGACCGCGAGATCACGACCTGAGCCGGAGTTGGACGCTCAACCGACTAAGCCACCCAGACGCCCCCAAAATTAGCGTATTTTGCTCTTTTGTTTTCCTCTGTCTTCCTCCCCCTCAGAATGTAAGTCCCATCAGTGCAGGGGGTCTCATTCACTGTATACTTTGCCATATCACTAGCATCTATTACATCATCTGTTATATAGTAATCCCTCAAATTCTTGCTGATGATGCATTCCTATGGGAACTAAACTTCAAAGAACTAAATTAGGAGCTCAGTGTTTTGACATGTGCTACCCTTAAATACCGTTTCATATCGAAGGGCAAACTGATTACATCAGTGCTCCTCTTGAGTTTAATGTATATGCAGATTTCCTGGGTATCTTGGTTAAAATACAGATTTTAATTTCTAACAAGGTGCCTCCTATGTGTTCAGATGATATGAGAGGAGCCACTCTTAAATCCTGTGATAGGCATATTAATGGCCTCCCAGAGATGGCTACATTCTACTCCCCTGAACCTGTGAATATTTTACAGTTGCATGGCAAAAGGGAATTAAGGCTGCCAATCTGCTGACCCTAAAATAGAGAGATTATTCAGACGGGCCCAATGTGATCCCCAGGGTCTTTAGAGATGAGACAGGAAGGGGGCTCTGTGAGGGGAGACTGTGTCAGAGTGGGGCTGGTGAGAATGACTCCATGGTCATTGCTGGCTTTGAGATGGAAAGGGGGACAGAACTGAGGAATGTGGCAGGCTCAGGAACTGAGAAAGCAAGGAAACAGGTAAATACGGTCTCTGGTTCAAAGCGCTACTACTATACATAAATCAGTACCTGTTCTCTCCAAACACTCAGCTACAGCAAGGGGCACCTGGGTAGCTCAGTCGGAGGAGCATCTGACTCTTGATTTTTGGCTCAAGTCATGATCTCGAGGTTCGTGGGATTGAGCCCAACGGCAGGCTCTGTGCTGACAGTGCAGAGCCTGCTTGAGATTCTCTCTCTCTGCCCCTCCTCTTCGCTCTGTCTCTGAAAATAAATAATAAATATTTATTTTTGTTAATTATATTTATTAAATATAATATTTAATAAATATATTTATTAATATTTATTAAAATATTTATAATAAATAAACATTTTTTTAAAAAGACAAAACACTCTGGGGCGCCTGGGTGGCGCAGTCGGTTAAGCGTCCGACTTCAGCCAGGTCACGATCTCGCGGTCCGGGAGTTCGAGCCCCGCGTCAGGCTCTGGGCTGATGGCTCGGAGCCTGGAGCCTGTTTCCAATTCTGTGTCTCCCTCTCTCTCTGCCCCTCCCCCGTTCATGCTCTGTCTCTCTCTGTCCCAAAAATAAATAAACGTTGAAAAAAAAAAATTAAAAAAAAAAAAAAAAAAAAAAAGACAAAACACTCGGCCAGAACAAGAAAACGGACTATTTCATCAAAGTGGAGGTGGTTTCAAGTCCTTACTTTGGTTTAGAATGGAAATAGAAGCATCAGTCCTGATTTGTGAGTAGTGTTAGGGCTGTGAACCAGAGGCCATATTTCTCTGTGTTTCCAGCCAAAGAAGACAGAGCACAGACTTCCCTCATTCTTTCCTCCCTGTCCACAAACTGCTCGGGCTGCCCATAAGGGTTCAGCTGCTGCAAGTGACAGCAGAGAACAAGGTCTGACACGGAGGCAGCTCCTCGCAGCTGCCAACTAGAATATAGTAGGTTGTGAATTTTTTTTTAATCTTTTTCATAAAAATCTTTGGAAGCCAAACCATAGAGGAAAAGGGAATAGATAAGTATCTTCCCTCGTCTGAGGCTGTTGGAAAACACGCCAGTGTGTTAATATATCAAAGACTGAGATTTACCCTTATGAAAGGATTCTCTCAAAAATCCGCTATCAGATCTGGAGCACATTCCTGTTTCCTTCAGAAGCACCGGTATTTGAACAAATGGCACAGTCCTTTGCCTCTCCCTTCTTATCCCCTCTTTTATGTCTTATCAACGCCCAGTGGCATTGTTCTGAGTAGCTAAAGCCCCTGTCTTCAAGGGTAGAGTTTTCATCCTCAAGAAAACACTTTGGGCATTTTTCTTTGTTTTGTTATCTACCAACTAGCCATCACTTCCAGTTTCTTTTTAATACTATGAAATTACTCCTTAATCTTTAACCCTTTTGCCCTTTGCTGAGTCCTAGGGGTTGAGGACCCGAGAGAAACTGACACGTCTATCCACTAATGGCTCCAGGGCCATTTTTTACAGGCGTCATCAGGAAAAGATGAATGCCCACAAAATATAAAAGCCACAATATGGCTAAAAGCAGCGAGGGGGAGTGTGGTGGAGGAGAGGCAGGTCTGGCTGTACTATCGTATTGATTAGATTACTAGTGGAGCTCACGAAACTCCCAGGCCCTTTTTATTGTGGGTTGTCAGCACTGAAGAGGGAGTTAGGTCTTAGGATAGAACTGTTTGGGAGAACAAAGCAAACAAGTCAGGGGCACCATCATCCTGACCGCCAGCAACAATTACTGATATTTTAGTAGAATTACTAAAAATGTTAGGAGCCCTTCCTTTTCAAAATGAGCAGCCTCCTCAAAGGAAGCCGGGAGAGGCAAATTCAGAGGTCCCTGATCAGTTAGGGTTTGCATTTTTCCTGCAGTCAAATCAAAACAGCCCTCCTTCCTCTTCCCAACTTCTCTCTTTTCAAACTGTGGAATCCAATCCCTTCATTTGCAATGGAAATGTGAATAACCTACTTTGCCAGCTGAGGAAGGTCTCTATGCAAAGGTGGAAAGGTAGTCTTCTTTCTTCATTGAGCCAGGAGCTGATGCTAAAGGCAAAAAAAAAGACCCAGAGCTGTAGCCGCTTATAGAACAGTTGCAGAAGTTTGCGATTTGAATTCCAGGATTCAAGTTGACAGTAATGAAGGATAAAGCGGGTTAAGAGAATTCTGCTTCTGCTTGCAGACATCATGCAGACATCAGTAACATGGAATGATGGGTTGTCTTGGCATAGGGCTTAATGATAAGTCTCCATTTATTCTTTTCTGTTGTCCTCCTATTTCCTGGTTCCACCTTTCCAAAAACATACAGGAGCTTATATATATATATATATATATATATATACACACACACACACATATATATGTATACATTAAAAAAATTATACATACATTAAAAATAATAATACATACATTAAAAAAATTATATATATATACATATATATATAATTTTTTTAATGTTTATTTTTTGAGAGAGAGACAGACAGAGTACAGGCAGGGGGCGGGGCAAAGAGAGAGAGGGAAACAGAATCTGAAGCAGGATCCAAGCTCTGAGCTGTCGGCACAGAGCCCGACACAGGGCTCGAACTCACAACCCCCGAGATGATAACCTGAGCCGAAGTTGGACGCTTAACGAACTGAGTCACTCAGTTGCCCCTATTTTATATTTTTGTTGGAAGTAAAATTATGACAACATTATAAATGCATTACGCACTTATTATATGAAATTTGGAAACTATACAGAACTATGACCCATAAAATAAGTCACAATCTTTTTTCCCAGAAAAATGGTCAATTTGTTACCTTTTCATGCTTAATTCATAACTATTTTATTAAAAACATATTAAGTTTTAAATTCAGTTTTGTAACCTAACATGAAATTGTTGATCTCATTGCTAGAATTTAACATTATGAACAAAATCCATGTGTGTTATGGGGAAAACTAAATGTGTAAGGCAGCAAGTTAGCATTTTTATTCTGCCTAAATTTTTCAACTCTTTGAAGATATTCTTTCAAATGATTTAGGCTCCTGTCCTTAAACATGGAAATATGCACAGCAGGATGTTGTTTCTAATACTGCTGTCACAATGCATTTCAGGGTCGGCCGGATTTGGAGCCTGGACACTTTTCAACAAGTCTCCAGGAGGCAGAAGTAACACAAAGTCAGGAAGCTCAGCCGTGGCCAAATATGCCTTTGGTGGCTGAGTTGGGTTGTATTTTTCTCTGGTTTAGTTTGTGTCATGTGTAGCCTCTGAAGTCTGTGTTGGGTTACATTGTACAACAGTGTTTCTCATTTGCCTTTATCGGGTCCAAATAGTCAGAATCACTTAGCAAAGAGGGAGCCAGGGTTTTTGGTTGCCAGGAAAGGGATCGAATATCCACTTAATTACATTGCAAATCATTACTGAAACTAGAGAGAGAATTCTATTGCCACTAATATTTGACATCCATTCTGTCTATGGATGCAGGGCGTAACTCCGTTCCATCCGTCCTGCTGTCCCACGTCCATGAATATTACACTTTTATAAGATCAAATAAAAATGGTTTCTTCCGGCCAGCTCAGTAGCATGATAAGATTGAGGAGCTCATTTCTTGCAAAGTCCATTATTCATGGCAGACGTCACTATGTGGGTAATTCCCATCTGCTGAGCAGCTGCAGTTCGGGCCACAAAGTACAAAGTTCACCTAAGCATTTTACAGTGAATTCTGGATCCGCTATTGCTCATAAAACCAACCTGGGAGCCTTAAAGGAACAGGAGCCTGGGGCCCTCCTATGCATTGTTCCCCTGCACCTGTCACCCCTGTATCACGTCTCTCCTGCCTGGCACTCTTCACGAGCTGCAGTGAATAATTCTGGGTGTCCACCAGCAACTATCAAGATGTGATTTCTGCCCAGCCAGCACACGGTGCCAGCTTCCGTCTTGGGAAGCTTATGATCCTATGTCTTCATGTAGGTTGGAAGTCCAGTTTATACGGAAGTTTTCCATTCCTCAGTTTTGTAAAAACACTAATCCATATTATTTACTGTGAGGTTTAAAAAAAACACACACCTTGGGGCGCCTGGGTGGCTCAGTCGGTTAGGCGGCCAACTTCGGCTCAGGTCATGATCTCGCGGTCGGTGAGTTCGAGCCCCGCGTCGGGCTCAGTGCTGACAGCTCAGAGCCTGGAGCCTGTTTCAGATTCTGCGTCTCCCTCTCTCTGACCCTCCCCCATTCATTCTCTGTCTCTCTCTGTCTCAAAAAAATAAATAAACGTTAAAAAAAATAAAAAAAAAACAACACACACACACCTTGTTATATATTATGATGCGGTATTTCATGTTCCAAAAAACCAAGCTCTCGGAAAGTCATTGTTTTAGGTATCAAACATAAACTGTATAGGCTATTCGATGTTTGTTTCTTGGGTATCTCTGTGACTTCTAAATATCACAGAATTGTAAACTGAGAAGATTGCATATGGAATCTATTTCTTGCCACCCATTTTATAGCTTTGTTAGGGCGGCTGAATAGTTGCTAAGTGGTCTGATCTAGGCTGGGTGGGGAGCTTTTTTGCCAGCTGAGAGGAAAAGGTACACAGATGCCTGTTTCCTTTTTTGATGGGGGAAGGAAGCTCCATATGTGACATGTAAATGGACCCAGAAAACTCTATTATAATTACCATTGACAAGGCACAGAGTGTATTAAATCCCTGTCCCCTTTCCTGACTAGGGACTGCCTAGATAGCGCTTTAGTGATTCGATGTCCCAAATCATGTATAGGTCCCATCTAGACTTCAGACCCTTCTGTACATGCGGAACACTTGACCCCATTTCCATAGAACACAGCCTTGTTCTTGCACCTCTACCCCAGTACTGTTTGCCAATAGTCCCAAACATCTTTCTGTTTCCATCTTGTCCTGAAATCTGTCTTCTGTAAGTTCCCTAGTGGCCCTTATCATCATGTCTTTCTTTTGCCTAGAACCTTCCGTAGCTGCCCCCTGCTGGCAGGGTGAATGTTAAGCTTCTTAAAATGGCTCACGAGGTTCCTGCCTGCTTCTTCAGCTATTCAATGCTCACCACTCCCCATTTACATGTTCTACCCTTAGAATCCCGGCACTCTGAGCTTCCTCCACAAAAACTATGGAAATAGCTACATGTCCTTGTGAAAGGTATTTTTGCCTGGTAAGCTCCTCACACGCTTCATGTTTCATCCCTCCCTTCCGAAGTTCACTGTAGGAAGCATCTATCCTTGAAGCTCTCACCCATCCTCAGAATATGAATGAAACCCCTCGATGGAGCTCACACGGTGACTATATGACTGTATGAGAGAATGACCGTTCACTGTTGGAAGACACAGCTTGAATCAGTCTGCAGAAACAAGTGATCAACTTGACAATAACTTCTTAAGCCCTTGTGCCTTCAGTGCCAACGCGTAAGATCACAATGTTGCAGGCTGGGTTTCATTACTACCAGCGTTCTATTAGACCCGTTGTTCCATCAGATGAGCAAAAGAATCATCTTCAAAAGTTCCTCTGGAGGGGCGCCTGGGTGGCGCAGTCGGTTAAGCGTCTGACTTCAGCCAGGTCACGATCTCGCGGTCCGTGAGTTCGAGCCCCGCGTCAGGCTCTGGGCTGACGGCTCAGAGCCTGGAGCCTGTTTCCGATTCTGTGTCTCCCTCTCTCTCTGCCCCTCCCCCGTTCATGCTCTGTCTCTCTCTGTCCCAAAAATAAATGTTGAAAAAAAAAAAAAATTAAAAAAAAAAAAAAAAGTTCCTCTGGAAAGGAAATAGAAGCAGAACAGCAAAGGCAGCCTAAACCCAGCAGAAGAAGAGAAATAATAAAGATCAGAGCAGAAATAAACAATATAGAATCTAAAAAAACTGTAGAGCAGATCAACGAAACCAAGAGTTGGTTTTTTGAAAAAAATAAACAAAATTGACAAACCTCTAGCCAGGCTTCTCAAAAAGAAAAGGGAGATGACCCAAATAGATAAAATCATGAATGAAAATGGAATTATTACAACCAATCCCTCAGAGATACAAACAATTATCAGGGAATACTATGAAAAATTATATGCCAACAAATTGGACAACCTGGAAGAAATGGACACATTCCTGAACACCCACACTCTTCCAAAACTCAATCAGGAGGAAATAGAAAGCTTGAACAGACCCATAACCAGCGAAGAAATTGAATCGGTTATCAAAAATCTCCCAACAAATAAGAGTCCAGGACCAGATGGCTTCCCAGGGGAGTTCTACCAGACATTTAAAGCAGAGATAATACCTATCCTTCTCAAGCTATTCCAAGAAATAGAAAGGGAAGGAAAACTTCCAGACTCATTCTATGAAGCCAGTATTACTTTGATTCCTAAACCAGACAGAGACCCAGTAAAAAAAGAGAACTACAGGCCAATATCCCTGATGAATACGGATGCAAAAATTCTCAATAAGATACTAGCAAATCGAATTCAACAGCATATAAAAAGAATTATTCACCATGATCAAGTGGGATTCATTCCTGGGATGCAGGGCTGGTTCAACATTCGCAAATCAATCAACGTGATACATCACATTAACAAAAAAAAAGAGAAGAACCATATGATCCTGTCAATCGATGCAGAAAAGGCCTTTGACAAAATCCAGCACCCTTTCTTAATAAAAACCCTTGAGAAAGTCGGGATAGAAGGAACATACTTAAAGATCATAAAAGCCATTTATGAAAAGCCCACAGCTAACATCATCCTCAACGGGGAAAAACTGAGAGCTTTTTCCCTGAGATCAGGAACACGACAGGGATGCCCACTCTCACCGCTGTTGTTTAACATAGTGCTGGAAGTTCTAGCATCAGCAATCAGACAACAAAAGGAAATCAAAGGCATCAAAATTGGCAAAGATGAAGTCAAGCTTTCGCTTTTTGCAGATGACATGATATTATACATGGAAAATCCGATAGACTCCACCAAAAGTCTGCTAGAACTGATACATGAATTCAGCAAAGTTGCAGGATACAAAATCAATGTCCAGAAATCAGTTGCATTCTTATACACTAACAATGAAGCAACAGAAAGACAAATAAAGAAAATGATCCCATTCACAATTGCACCAAGAAGCATAAAATACCTAGGAATAAATCTAACCAAAGATGTAAAGGATCTGTATGCTGAAAACTATAGAAAGCTTATGAAGGTAATTGAAGAAGACTTAAAGAAATGGAAAGACATTCCCTGCTCATGGATTGGAAAAATAAATATTGTCAAAATGTCAATACTACCCAAAGCTATCTACACATTCAATGCAATCCCAATCAAAATTGCACCAGCATTCTTCTCGAAATTAGAACAAGCAATCCTAAAATTCATATGGAACCACAAAAGGCCCCGAATAGCCAAAGGAATTTTGAAGAAGAAGACCAAAGCAGGAGGCATCACAATCCCAGACTTTAGCCTCTACTACAAAGCTGTCATCATCAAGACAGCATGGTATTGGCACAAAAACAGACACACAGACCAATGGAATAGAATAGAAACCCCAGAACTAGTCCCACAAACGTATGGCCAACTCATCTTCGACAAAGCAGGAAAGAACATCCAATGGAAAAAAGACAGCCTCTTTAACAAATGGTGCTGGGAGAACTGGACAGCAACATGCAGAAGGTTGAAACTAGACCACTTTCTCACACCATTTACAAAAATAAACTCAAAATGGATAAAGGACCTAAATGTGAGACAGGAAACCATCAGAACCTTAGAGGAGAAAGCAGGAAAAGATCTCTCTGACCTCAGCCGTAGCAATCTCTTACTCGACACATCCCCAAAGGCAAGGGAATTAAAAGCAAAAGTGAATTACTGGGACCTTATGAAGATAAAAAGCTTCTGCACAGCAAAGGAAACAACCAACAAAACTAAAAGGCAACCAACGGAATGGGAAAAGATATTTGCAAATGACATATCGGACAAAGGGCTAGTATCTAAAATCTATAAAGAGCTCACCAAACTCCACACCCGAAAAACAAATAACCCAGTGAAGAAATGGGCAGAAAACATGAATAGACACTTCTCTAAAGAAGACATCCAGATGGCCAACAGGCACATGAAAAGATGTTCAGCGTCGCTCCTTATCAGGGAAATACAAATCAAAACCACACTCAGGTATCACCTCACGCCAGTCAGAGTGGCCAAAATGAACAAATCAGGAGACTATAGATGCTGGAGAGGATGTGGAGAAACGGGAACCCTCTTGCACTGTTGGTGGGAATGCAAATTGGTGCAGCCGCTCTGGAAAGCAGTGTGGAGGTTCCTCAGAAAATTAAAAATAGACCTACCCTATGACCCAGCAATAGCACTGCTAGGAATTTATCCAAGGGATACAGGAGTACTGATGCATAGGGGCACTTGTACCCCAATGTTCATAGCAGCACTCTCAACAATAGCCAAATTATGGAAAGAGCCTAAATGTCCATCAACTGATGAATGGATAAAGAAATTGTGGTTTATATACACAATGGAATACTATGTGGCAATGAGAAAAAATGAAATATGGCCCTTTGTAGCAACGTGGATGGAACTGGAGAGTGTGATGCTAAGTGAAATAAGCCATACAGAGAAAGACAGATACCATATGGTTTCACTCTTATGTGGATCCTGAGAAACTTAACAGGAACCCATGGGGGAGGGGAAGGAAAAAAAAAAAAAAAAAGAGGTTAGAGTGGGAGAGAGCCAAAGCATAAGAGACTGTTAAAAACTGAGAACAAACTGAGGGTTGATGGGGGGTGGGAGGGAGGGGAGGGTGGGTGATGGGTATTGAGGAGGGCACCTCTTGGGATGAGCACTGGGTGTTGTATGGAAACCAATTTGTCAATAAATTTCATAAAAAAAAAAAAAAATTCCTCTGGGAAGGGATATACAAATCAAATGTAATGGTGCTTTAATATTTGCAATGTATTCACTTTTGCTATAGTTGTTTACATAACTTGTGAGGTTTTGTGTTCGTTTGTTTGTTTTTTGTCTAATTCTTCACTTTATCCCAGAATCCTTCAAAGTCTCATTAATATTCAGTCAGAATGATCCTGCCTATGGTAAGAAAAATATGGATGACTTCTGTGGTGTTCAGCAACAGCCTATGTTATACTTGGGGAGGGGTGGAGGTTGGCTGACCCTCTCTGTAAAGGGCCAGATAATAAATATTTTAGGCTTTGTGGGTCATATGGTTTCTGTCACAACTATTCAACTCTGCATTTATAGCAGGAATGCAGCCACAGACAAGAAGCAAGCAAATCAGCGTGACTACATTATAATAAAACTTTATTTATAAAAACAGACAAGCTAGGACCGCAGTTTGCTGACTTCCTGGGTCATCTGGAGACTTATTTCTGTAGAGGAAGATTTAGTCAGGTTCTGTTCAGGTACAGAAACATTTTCCAAGTGGCTTGTTCCCTGAGAATATCTTTCTAATTATACATGATTCTTAGGTAAATACTTTGAAGGATATTTGTACCATATCCTATTATGCAATTTTATCAGAAACAGAAGCTGAGGGAATAAGATTATATAAAAATTCATTTGCCTTACTAACAACCCTCACAGCTCAGCATATCAGGAATTGCATCTCAAGTGAACCAGAAATTTCTATATGCTGCCCTAGCACTCAATAATGAGAGCTATAAAAAGTGTTCATGCTCTTCACCAGTACAATAATTTTTAGGAGATATCCCACAGTAATGACTCCAAGGGAACGAATCCCTTGTGTGTGCAATGATATTTAGAACAGAAATATTCATTAACATTGAAATTCTAAAGTAACTCAGTTGGAAATGGAACCATAGAATGGAGGAATTCTGTAGAACTTTTTTTTTTTTTATGTGGCAACTGAAGTGTATTGAACCTTGAAAATCTGTGTATTAAAGTTACAAAGTGAGGGGCGCCTAGGTGGCTCAGTTGGTTGAGTGTCCAACTTTGGCTTAAGTCATGATCTCCCTGTTCGTGAGTTCGAGCCCCCCCGTTGGGGGCTGTCAGAGCCTGGAGCCTGCTTCAGATTCTGTGTCTCCCTCTCTGTCTGCCCCTCCCCTGCTCACACTCTGTCTCTCTCAAAATAAATAAACATTAAAAAATTTTTTTTAATAAAATAAAATTGCAAAGTCAGATGGAAAGAGTATGTCTACATGATATCAAGCATAAAAATCAATATACATGAATTCTGTCATTCAGCATTTAATAAATCTTTATTGAATAAGAGCCTACTCTGATCAAGTCTCTGTTCTAGCACTGGGAAGACAGTAATGAATAAAATAGACCAAAATTGCTGCCCTCATGGAGCCAATATTCTCATGGGAGGGAAACAGATATTGAAGATCGAAGGAATTTTAACAAATGATATATTTGGAAATTTAATATGAGATTTCCCACCCCATCCCCCATAAAACTGTTTATGTAAAGATGTTTTTCCCCCTTTATTTGGCATGTTTCCATTTTTAGGAATAAGAATTTCTCTGATCATTTCATTCAACCAGTGTTCATAGAGTTCTTACTATGTGCCAAACACTCTTCCAGGCACATGGAACATAGTGCAAACAAAATATACAAACACACCTATTCTCGTGGAGCTGCGGTCCGGTGAGAGAGACCAAATATAAGACACATAAGTAAAATACGTGTAAGGTTAGATGGTGACTAAGGAGCAGAGATAAGAAAGCAGGATAAGAATGTTGGGAGAAGGCAAATCTTTAGATCAAGTGGTCAGGAAGGACTCCTTGTAAAAAGGACTTCTGAGTAAAAGGTTAAAGAAAATGTGCTAACAGTGTGACAGTGGGGGTAGGGGAGGGGAGCTCATTCTAGACAGGGGGACGAGCAAGTGCAAAGGTCCTGAGGTGAGAATGTGTCTGACATATTCAAGGAATATTAGAGTCCAGTGGCTAGAGAGTGTAGTGAGTGAAGGAAAGAATAGTCGGAAATGGATCAAAGGGAAACAGAAGACCAAATCACATCTGGCCTTTTAAGTCACCAGAAGGCTGTTGGCTTTTACTCTGAATAATGAAAAGATAATTGGAGAGGGGCACCTGGGTGACTCAGTCGGTTGAACGTCCAGCTCTTGATTTCAACTCAGGTCATGATCTCACAGTTTGTGTGTTCAAGTCCCACATCAGGCTCTGTGCTGACAGTGAGGAACCTGCTTGGGATTCTCTCTCTCTCTCTCTCTCTCTGCCCATCCCCAGCTCTCACTGTCTCTCAAAATAAATAAATAATCTTAAAAACATTTTGTAAAAGATACTGGAGAGTTTTGAGCCAAGGAGAGATGATCATGTTTGCACCAAAATAATACCTACTGTTACAACAGACTACAGAATCAGGGAGGCTTTTAGGAGACTGTTGCAGTAATCCAGGGATGAGAGGATGGCTTGGACCAGTAGGTTAGGTAGGGTAAGGATCTTAGGCTGTGGTGGCAGGGGAGAGGAGAGAAGAGTGTCAGGAACCAGTATTCCCATGAGACCAGCTGCCTCACAGGAAAAGTAACTCGGAGCAGTGACCATTCCTGAACTGTGACTATACCGCTGGTGGGAAACACAATGTCAGGCACATACTAGGTGCTTAATGTAGGCTGCTTAAATGTTGCAAAACCAAAAAGAAATGTGAAATCAAATCTCTATTTTATGGCTGTCTCCTGTCAACCAACAGTCTTCTCACCACTTTCCCCTCATTTTCCCTCCTTTGGTGATTTATTTGTGAATTAGCCCCTCCAGCATTTGTCGATGTCCCAAGAAGACTTCCATTTTCTTTTCTTTTTTTTTTTTTTTTTAAATTTTTTTTTCAATGTTTATTTATTTTTGGGACAGAGAGAGACAGAGCATGAACGGGGGAGGGGCAGAGAGAGAGGGAGACACAGAATCGGAAACAGGCTCCAGGCTCTGAGCCATCAGCCAGAGCCTGACGCGGGGCTCGAACTCACGGACTGCGAGATCGTGACCTGGCTGAAGTCGGACGCTTAACCGACTGCGCCACCCAGGCGCCCCAAGACTTCCATTTTCAATGACTTGCATTAAGGTAAAACCACAGAACAGTAAGGATTCCATTGAGCCATTTCTATCTCATACCTTTGCGAGCTGAATGAATATTATTGCCTTTTACTGTCCAAGGGCATGAGTATAACCAAATGTAACTTTTTTTAGGGAACAACTCAACTCTTTATTGAAGACCTATAACATTTTTTATGAGAACCAGAAAAACCTGCATATTTTATGTGGACAGGTAAGCCCATGAAACTAATGCAAAATACAGTTTAATTCACAGAAAGAAATTCCATAGAGGTTGTATAAAGGAATCAGGATGGGTTGGAGTCTATAATCTAGCAGCACAAGTGGTCTGGAAAAACAGGTGAATCTTTGACTGGATCATGACTTTTGTATTTAGACTCTATCACCAAATTCCAGTCCTGGGACATGTGACCTTTTAAGCAGCTTTGGGGACAGGAAAAGCATTTAAAAATCATTTTAATGACCTGTTTACTTTCTAGTTTTAAAACAGTGTATGAATAGATTTTAAACAGCAGTTCCACTAGAAAGCTATTATAATACTTTCTTGCAAATGTGCCAGAACAGATAGAGAAGGTGGTGTTATCCCTTGGTGACATCATTTGTAATGGAGAGAGTATCTTCAGTCCATACCCATGGGGGAATGCTCGAATAAATACGACACAGGCTGTAACATAGTTTGATTTTGTTGTTAAGATGAATCAGATTCCAATGACTGTGTACTATGGTATAATAACAAATTTTAAAATGTGAAAGAAACACTTCAGAAAAGTCCTAAATCTAGAAAGTATTTTTAGGAATGCAAACTGGCCTTAGACTTTTCCTTTCTTCCTTTTCTTCTCCTTCTTTGAATGCTTCGTTCTCCACAGATCTCTCCACTTATCCTTGCATTCTAATGGGACTCGCTTCACATCATTACAGTATCTTCCTGGCCGTAAGGAACATTGGAATTTTGTACCTCCTATTAAAATCTTCACATTTGATGGTACAACATTGAGTTTAGGCCACTGTGATTTGGCTTAAAATTGCAGTTGAACACAGAGAAACTTTCTAGCCACTCTGGCCTTTACTAGTGAAGTTAAATGATTTAGTTTGATTGAATATTTCAGTTACCTTCCCATACGTAATAGAAAAAGGAAATAACTAATCTCTTTACAAAGAAATGGGCCTAATTTTAAATTATTTCAATATCATCCTATATCTTAGATCTCTAATCTATATCATTGTGAAGATAATTTAAGAAAAAATCCAAACTTTAAAAAAATGACTATTTATATTTTAGTTCAAGTTTCTACAAAGTTCACGAGGTGAAGAAGTTTGTTTCCTTGAGGAAAATGTTCGAATTTTGATGTTATGAACATATAATGTGAGGCATGTTCTTCCCAATTCTGCAAATCGGTGTTCAATTTACCATACAAAAGTCATTTAATTTTTTTTAAATTACGTGAAGTAAAGTCCACAGTGAGACTGTCAGATTGCTTAACCTTTCCAGCTTTACCCACTGGTCAATGAAGTGAGAGTCCAGAATTCTCAAAGCATTCTGACTGAATTTCAATAATAGACACCGTTAAAGGGGGCAATATGGAGGACGACATGAAGCTTTCTTAATCTCTGGTTAATTAAGCAAATATTGATTGACTACCATGTGCCAGACACTGTTGTAAAAGCTGCAGATAAAGCAATGAAGAAATGGGACATAATATCCTGCCTCGATGCTTCTTATTCTAGAGCACACCGACAAGAAACGAAATATGTAGTATATCAAATGGTAATAAGGGTCAGGGACAACAGCAAAGCAGGGACGAGAGCTCAGGGATCTAAGTGGGGAAGGGGAAGAGGAGCATTTGACCAGAGACTCTGAAAGATGTGAAGAAGCAAACCTTGCAGAAGCCTCTGGGACGCACATTCGGGCAGAGACAGCAGCCCCAACAAGGGGCCGGAGCTGAGCTAGTGTCGTTGAAGTACAGCAGGGAAGCCAGTGGAGCAGAAAGCTTGTGGGAATGGGGAATTAGTAGACGATGCAGCTAGAGAGATAACTGCGGAGGAAAGCACCAGAGTGTATGGGTCTTTAGATCATTGTGAAGATCGTAGCATGTACTTGGAATGAGATGGAAAGCCACTGGGGAGTTTTGGGCAGAACAGTGACATTATCTGAAAGGATTCACTTTACAAGAATCTCTCTAGCTATGGGGAAGCTTGGGCCTTTCATATGAAAGGCCAAGAGAAGAATGAGAAAGAAAATTCCTGCAGTAATCCAGGCAAACAATGAAATGGCATGGACCAGAACCATGGTAGTGGATATAGTGAGTATAGTAGTCACGTTAGGGATATATTTTCAAGGTGGAGCTCATAGGATTTGCTACTGCATCAGATGTTGAGTACAAAAGAAAGATTAAAGGTGACTCTAAAATTCCTGGCCTGAGCAACTGGAAGGATAAGGCTGCTATTTACCCAGATGGGAACAGAATGACTTGGAGAGGAAAATATTCATGGGAGAAAGATCAAGAGTTAATTAGGAGCATCTTAAGTTTGATGTCAGGAAGGCAGTCAGACGATTGGAGTTTAGGGGGAAGGTTTGGGCTAGAAATATAAAGTTGGAAGCTATTAGTTTAGAGATGGCATATAAGGATCTTAGAGACTGCCAAGGATACGGGTATAGATCTAGAAGAGAAGAAACCTAAGGATTTAGACAATGAGATTAAATTAGTGTAAACAAGCCTTCGGTGACATATTTAGTTCATCTATAAAGAGATGCTTTGTGAAATTAAAAAAAATATTCTTGTATTCCTGGGACACCTGGGTGGCTCAGTCGGTTGAACATCTGACTCTTGATTTCAGCTCAGGTCATGATCTCACAGTTGTGAGATCAAGCCCCACATCGGGCTGGGCGCTGTGCATGGAACCTGCTTAAGATTCTCTCTTTCCCTCTGCTCCTCCCCTGCTCGTGGGCTCACGTGCACTCTTCCTCTCTGTCTCAAAAAGAAATATTCTGATATTCCTTACATGAGAAAACCTAACGTTGTCTGGTAACAGTTGGAGTGTTTCTTCTTGAAAGCAAGAGTGCGATCATCTCAGAAGAGCAGTTATTCTGTGAATTTTTGATGCGGGGGATCAGTTGAAGTATAATTAAACAACGAAGGGATGCTATACATCGGTAACTAAAAGTAGGACACGCATCATGTGCTGCCATTTCAAAGACCAAATTATGTTTGGTTCAGAACAACTGATGGGTATCCTGACCTCTCAGTAATCTGAAATGTGAACTCAAAAGCGGGAGAAAGGGCATAACTTTGTTTCAGGAGTGACTCTGAAGTTAGTTTATCAGCCCAAGAAATAATAAGCAACAACATTTATGAAGCGCTTATTAAATATCAGGTCCTATGAGTTAGGGACTATAATGATGTCCATTCTTCAGAAGCAGCAGGCTTAACTGTGTTCAGCATCTTGTCTAAGGTCACCCAGTGAGGAAGTGACAGAGCCCAGGTTCAAACACAGGTCTATCCATTTCCAGAGCCTGGAGTGTTCATTACACTCTCAAATAACAAGTCCTTTACATTTTCTGAGAATTGATTTTTCATAAGAACAGTAGTTATTGGATGTTATAGTAATTATTGGATGGTTGGAATGTGATTTTTCTTGGTTTCTGTATTTTTTGAAACCATTTTTTATGTTATAATTTCTGTAATGATAACATTACTTTAATAGCAGAAAGACTTTTACATATACAAGCGAAAAATAGATTAGAAAATATATTCTATGCGACTATGCTTTGGCATTAATATTTACACCCACAGAATAAGTAAGTGTTCACAGTCCGTGTTTGCATGGAATTTCCTTCTTTTGTTACATTTCCAACTTAAAAATTAGTCAAATGCTATTGATTTTTTCAAATATGTAATTTCTGTTATACATTTTACACTGTTTTTCATACATTTCTAACTCATTCTGCATAATAATTTCGTGAGTTAAAAATTTCTTGTTCAAAAATGAGCAAATAGCCACTAAATCTCTGAAGAGCTATTCTTCTGATTTCTAGTTTAGTATAGTTTTCAATTCTGCTTTAATTTTACGTTGAATAGAATTAACCTTCTACCTCATTGAAGAATCCTCCAGTTCAGAAAGCATTTTAACATGCTCTGCCCTCTGGTGGGCATATCATTACCATTATGACTTTACTGGTTAGAGCTGTTTTCAAAAATAAAAGAATGTTTCCAAAATTGAATTATTTTGAGGATAAATTGAAAAGCCAAACAACCCTATCGGGGAATTTCTTTTTATCTATTAAAATGGCTTATAGACTTGATCTCTCCATTTTCAGTTAAAAGATTAACCTTCTATAAATAACACAAAAACAATGTTTGAGATGATTGGTTTCTTCTGCAGACAGAAGATGGCAAACTAATTGTTGAAGGAATGTTGGACATTTTCTGGGGAGTAAAACGGCCTATACAGCTAAAAATACAAGATGAAAAACAAATCCCTTCTTTTACTAGGTTGAAATCACCAGATGTCTTTCCCAAAAGGTAAGCTTTCACTTTTTTTTTTTTTAATGTTTATTTATTTTTGAGAGAGAGAGAAAGAGAGAGACAGAGTACGAACGGGTGGGGGGTGCGCAGAGAGAAAGGGAGGCACACAATCCGAAGCAGGCTCCAGGCTCTGAGCTGTCAGCACAGAGCCCGACGCGGAACTCAAACTCACAAACAGTGAGATCATGACCTAAGCTGAAGTCAGACGCTTAACCGACGTAGCCACCCAGGCACCTCTATCTTTCACATTTTAACTCCTTAGAAGATCATCCTCATATTGACTTACATTTATTGTGTGCACTCTTAAAGATGGGAGCTCTAAAGCTTCTAACACCATCTCATTTAATCCCCAGCAATTCTGTGAAGTAGGTGTTCAGAACCCAGAGCTCTAAGGGTTTAGGTAGTTTGTGCAAGATGTCCAATTACCATGTAGCAGGACTGGGCTGGACCTCAGGTCTACCTCTTTGCTGTGTTGTTTCTCTCCTGGAAGATTTCATTCCTTCGTTAGAAAAGACAAATTTCATTAGCCCGTTAGCCTGGCCTTGTCACCAAAAGGGGAGATAAAATTTAAATTTCTCTTTTCCTTGGAACAGAGGGCTCTTCCTGCTTTCTAGAAAGGAGATTTAATTATGCTCCACCTGATTGTCCTGATCTTGTTCAACAGGGCACAACAAAGTGCAGTTGGAGCTCAGTAACAATGTGAGACCGTTCTCTGTGTGGGTTTATGCAACTGTACCTTGAATACATTAAGTTGGGCTGATTTTTTTCATTATCCTTTGCAATTTTTATAAAAATAAATACTCTGAGAAGGACTCGTGCATGTAATTTTTTTTCTTTTTTTCTTCCTTCCTCCCCACTTTCCCTCCTTTTTAATCCTTAACTTTCTGACTCCTCCCCCTGTTGTGCGTCTGTGGGAGGACCAAGCCTTCTCTCCCATCCTGCCATCTATAACTGGATGGGCTGGGGTTCTAGGAAGAGAGGATGGAAAGAGAGCTGCCAGGACCTTTCCCTCAATCTGATCTTGGGCTATAAGCAAGGAAAACCAAGGATCACCTTGAGGGAAGCCCCACTTTTTCTCTGGACGCCCCGCTATGATTTGCACCTTGCCAATGTTCTCAAACATGATCCAGCAGTTCTGAACATTTCCTAATTCCCTACACATGCCATGCAGTCTCTTACTTTCCTGACTCCTGGAAAGTTTACTTGCATTTCAACATCGTTTGCCTGACTCCCCTCTCTCAGTCCTAGGAGACTCTGGTCAGGTAACACATTCTCCAGAAAGCCTTTTTCTGACCCTTCAGTCTCTCCTAGGTGCACTGGCAATTTTTCAAAACACACCGTTAATTGTGTTTTTATGCACCCACCTCGTGCTCTGGCCTGTGAGCTTTTTCAGGGTACGGAGCATGCCTTATTCGTCTGTTATTGGGGTGCGTAGCAGTGTGCCTGGAATGAAGAGAGTAGAAATACAAAATTGAATAAAGTCCCCATGATCCTGGTAGTTACATCACCTCTGCTCTGTTGTGAAAACTGCCTCTGTCTACCACTTCTGACTAGTCTCCCATCCAGGCTAAGGGCTGCCCATGGGCAAAAGGTCCAGTATTTGTGGAAGAGCGGAAGGGGGACCACAGACTTGGGCAGCCTAATGCAGCCCTGCAACCCTCCCCTTCAGGTCCTAGGTGACCGATGGGGCTGATGATTCTAAGTGACTAGGAGCATCCTTTAAAAGGAGAAATTACCCCTGGGCTCTGCTTTTAGATAACTGCACAAGAAATGAATTTGGCAAAATTAGCTATCATTAGTCATATTGCCGAAAAACTCATTGCAAAGTTCTCTGAGCAGCCGGCTGCTTTTGATGCAATTTAATTATTTGAGTCATGAAAACTTAATAAGTATGGCACATTAAGGGAAGATGTCAAGGAGATACAGTAAGGTACTCGTATTATCACATTGTCTTTTTTTTTTAAATAGCTACCCCCAAGATATTTTTAATTTTTTCAAATTAAAATTCAAAACACTTGTTCCTAAAAATCCTCACTGTGGGGAAAAGTTTCAAGAGACCAGGTAGACAAAGTGATATTGATGCCTGTCCATACACTGTGGCAGATTAAAAGTTAATATTTTCACGATGTGCCTTCCATGGACACCAACTGCGGTTTTCATTGTTTATCATCACATTGCTGTGAACCAAAGAGGAATTACCTCCCTTAGTTTAAAGTTGAGAAAGAATTCCCTAGAAAACTTTGCTTGCCCTTTACCACAGTAATGAAACTTACCAGGAGAACATATGAAGTGAAGGGCACACTTGTGGTGTATCAGATCTTTCTGGAGGTTGAGAATTATCAGAAAGAGATCCTACTCCTCTCACACTCAAAAGCAAGATTAGATTCAGTCACGATTCATTAGCCAAGAATCCTCCGTGAGAAGTAGCTGAACACTCAGCGGGAAGGTGCATATAATTTGGAGTGGCTGTTCCTTGGCCTCTGTTCCCTAGTGGGGTGCAAAACCACCTAAGGTCCTGTCTTTGTTTCAGTCTGGTCCTAGACACCTTCACTCTGGTTGCCATCCTTAAGGGTAGCATTCATTTAAATTCTGAGCCTTGAATGAAATCATATAAAGAAAGGGACTAGGGGCACCTGGGTGGCCTAGTAGCTTAAGTGTCCAGCTCTTGATTTTGGCTTCAGGTATGATCCCAAGTATGGTGAGATTGAGCCCTGCATCAGGCTCTGCACTGACAGGGTGGAGCCTGCCTGGGATTCTCTCTCTCTCTTTCTCTCTCTGCCCCTCCCATGTGTGCACATGCGGTTGCTCTCTCTCAAAATAAATAAACATTAAAAAAATAAAATAAAAGGAACTATTCCCTCACTCTGTAACCCTCCTCAACTCTCCTTTCTCATACTGGGTTTCTGTGTGCAGAACTTTTTAATTTTTTTTTTAAGTTTTACTTATTTATTTTGAGAGAGAGAGAGAGAGAGAGGGAGAGAGTCCCAGGCAGGCTCCGCAGAGTGCGGAGCCTGACTCGGGGCTTGAACTCATAAACAGTGAGATCAAGACCCGAGCCAAAAACCAAGAGTCAGATGCTCAATCGTCTGAGTCACCCAGGAGCCCCTGTGTGCAGAACTTCTACCTCTGGTCTCACTTGGTCACTTATGTGGTATCTTCAGTGGGTGTATGTAGAATAAAGGACGGGTGTGGAAGTTGTGTACTTGGCTGCAGGAAGGGCTGTGATCTTGTCTTTCTGTTCACCCATTGAGAGAATCATCAGTTTGTCATGCTAGTTTGTTTTAATTATCTTGGAAATGAGTCACACTGAGTCAGCTTAAGGGGAGTGGTAGAAGCTTAAACATAAATCAGTCTGTTTGAACTGTGACCCCTTTGTGGGTCCTTTATGGAAACAATGTGATCCTTTATGGAAACAATTCTGTGGGAAGTACTTTGATCTCTCATATCTGGTCCAAGTATTTTGTTTTGAAATTTTTTCAAAACCTAAAACAAAACAAAACAAAACCACCAAGCCTTCTTGAGGTTATGTTTACTTGCATTAGTTTTCATTGCTGTGTTTAATCTTTCTCAAATCAGCTTTCTCACATTTTGTACAAATCATGACAGAATGACATAAAGAGCAGAAACTGGACAGGTGTACATTTGAATAGCATTTATAGTGTAGGTTTTTTTTTTTTTTTCTCCCAACGCAGGTAGAAAAATAACCACATCCCGTTTGTCTATCAAATTACTACCTCCTTTTTTATTTTGCAACTCATTTGAAAACTTGCCCACAGTTTAAATTTACCAACGCATACATCCTGAAGCATGGCCAGGGCAATGCTAACAGTCTTGTGCTTGAGCAAGTTAAACTATTTGATGTTGCATAAAGTTCCACCTAGTTTTCTTTGAACGACTCCGGGTTAACTGCCCTCAAGCGTAGCCATGTGCACAGTTGCGCGTGGGTGACTCTTCAAATTACACAATCCAGAGCTCAAAATTGGTGTTTTCTGCTAAGATGGGTAGAGAGGGGAAAGGGCCAGACACTCATATATGGTGCCATGTTTGTCCCCTGTATTTGTGTGACGCCACTAAACTGTAAGAAAGTGAGGACAAGTGTCCAGTCTACCAAGATTACCAAGGATCTATAGAATACCACTGGCCAGGCACTCTTGGACTTTCTCATCTTCCCCCGTATGAAATAGCATCAGGCTGCCTTGCCGTTTTAGTTTCTGCTTTTTATTGATATTGGGCTTTTCCCATGACTACCACTCTTTCTATGATAATAGCATCTGCTTCCTCTTGATAATTAATTTCCTAGCGATTGGGGAAGATGAGCAATTTTATCTACCGTAAGAATAACTTGAATCTGAGTCAGGACCTGAAGAGGTTTCCCTTGGGTTAGTTATTATTACCTGTAGTTCTTGGACTTTTCTTACATGTGTTTTAACTGGCTATGTTCTGGATAGTAGAGCTTACTGAAAAATTAACAAATATGTTAAGATTACCTTATTTACATCATAAGACTATTATGAGACTCAAATGACATAAAAGTTGTAAAAAGACATGAAAAGAATTCAAAGATCAAGGAGAAAATACTCGTGTTTGTCATATGCACCACCACTAGTCTGAATAAGCATTTTTTTGTTATTGTTGCCACCAGTGACATTCGGATAGAAGCAATGTTACAAATGTCACATATGGATAGAGCATATGCCACCACTTACAGTCTTTGGTCATAAGGAAAACAGACATTATGGAAGAGATTTTTAGTAAGAATAAGACCAATCCCAGCAATAACAGTATCCATTAACCTAGAGAAACAAGAATATCTTGGATCCCTAATGATTCTTCACCCATCATGAAATGGAAACAGGTGACTCTGATGACGAAGACGATGAAAATGATAACTTTGAGCACATACTGAGTGCTTACTCTGTATTGGGCACTATTTCAAGAATTTTACACAAATTAACCCACTTAATCTTCTCAGCAACCTCACACTGTTATCATCCCCATCTTATAGATAAGGACACAGAGAAGTGACGTGGCTAAGACCAAATAAATGAAGTAAAAGTGACTGTTGGTCCAGCTGGTAAAAATAAGTAGCTGCCCAGTTTTATGTATTGTAATTATTAGAATGCATTGAAAATTGTTAGTGTCCTATATATAAATCATGTTTTAGAAAAGAAGCTTCCCATACACTTTCCTCCTTTGTAAATTGCATTCTTAGTGGTAAAGAGCCTTAAAGGTAGGCACCGCATCTTATTGAGAGCCACTCTACCCAAAAATGCTTTGAATACAATAGGAACTCAAAGTATGTTGGCAGAATGAACAGTTTTATATCTAAACTCTCCTAAGAGCATTGTAAGGTATCTGTGTAATGATGGATTATGTTGGTTTCCACTAATTCCATTTGCATACACACATTTTAGAGAATCTATATAACCTTGTATTTCAGGGTTTACTCAATTATTATATCAGATCTGCTCAAAATCAGTACAGGAATTATTTAAAATACCCACTGACCATCCCGGTATAAATATAATTTTAATAATATCATAAAATTGTTATAATTTGGGATATGCCTACCATAGTCCCTCAGTATCATATTAATACTCTAAATCTGAAAATCATCATAAGGCTTATTATGAATAGAATTGATGCCATTTACAAGATTTATTACTTTTCAGGGGAATGACACGCTGGGGGGAATTTGATGATCTTTACCGTATTAGTGAGCTGGACAGAACCCAGATTCCAGCATCTAAAGGAACAGATTCCCAAGAAGGTCAGTATCAAACTTTTATTAATGAAGAGACATTTTTTATGTAAATCACGAATCCTAAATGTTTCTCTGAAATTTAACAGTTTACACACCACTATTTAATAAAACTCTTATGTTAAAAAAATCCCTTAGGATCATACTAATTTAAGTCACTACAGTGCTCATGTGATGTTTAAGAACTTTACTACATAAAAATACGATGATTTTTTTAAATTACATCAAGTCACTTAGATTTACTAGGTTAGGGAAAGCTAATGGTTTGAATAAACTTGTATACGTAAAATTCTTTAATATTTTCCCCAAAGTTGGGATCATTTATTATACTCAGCAGCTTTTTATGTCAGACCAAGCCCCTCACCTTAAATTCTACATCTTTTTAGAAGCTGAATGTCTTAGTTAATGGATATTTGCGTGACAACACTTCCCAGAAAGAGGCAAATATACTGGAGTCAATATATTTAATTGACTCCAGTATATTGTTGTTGACAATTGTCAACAACATTGTAATTGCATATTGTACATTACATTGTATATTGTAATTGACTCCAGTTGTTTCAAGCATTTATTTGAAAAAGAGAAATCAACTTGAACATCAAATGAATTCATATCAAACATGACAAACCAATGGTAAATGGCAGCTCCTATGGCATGTGACATCAGTAGTCATAATGATGATGTGATAGTTGTAATATTACTAGCTGTCATTTACTGAGACTCTGATAAGTGTCCGGTATGATGTCATATATCTTACATAGATTTGGTTTTCATATAATATGTAGAGATACAAGGAGGAGCTGATGACTGGGGTTGGGAGCAGAGTTCATGTTTCTGGGGTGGCCGGCCGTCTTACCAAGCTGACTTCAGATTGAAAATAGTACCCTGCCGACATTACCTTCATGAATGTACCAACAACTTCCAATGTTGAGTTATTTTTTCCAAACGTTTCTCAAGTCAGTCTTCTCTGCTGTCTCTGTAGCAACCCATGTTCAATAACAACCATGATACTCCTTCCAGGATTCCCTTATTTTTGTGTGATGGCCCTTGGCATCTTTCATATTAGGGTCCTTCCAGTTAGCCCTTTGAAAACACTCATGAAACCCAAGGGAATTCTGATTTCTAATTCTAAATTCTAAGGGAATTCTATGGTGTCTTGGCACCAGAGATACCACAAAAACCTAGTTGCAAAAGCACCAATGCTAGAAGAAAATGAAATCTCCCATGCCTATGGGTTGGTACTCTAATTACAATAGACACTTCTTTAAAATCCCAAGGTTAAATGGAATACTATTTCCCACTGTTTGAAGCATTATAGTTCACTGCTTAGCTGCATATTTACTTATTAAATACATATACAAATTCACCCAAAGAGGTAGGCAGCTAAATGATATGGCCTTATAATCTTTATTCTTCCTAGATTATTTATCTTATCCCAGTAGCACTCTGAAGGCTTATGCAGATGAAGAGCCAGAATCCCCATTGCTCTATCGCACCATGAGTGAAGCAACCCTGGTGAGAAAAAGGATGAAGCCTCCAATGATGGACAGAAAAGACAGACAGAAGCATAGGGCCTCTATTAATGGGCACTTCTATAACCATGAAGTGAGTTTTGATTCCGCTAATGTCATTTGAAAATGATGTCTATTTTTTTTTAATTTTTTTTAACGTTTTATTTATTTTTGAGACAGGGAGAGACAGAGCATGAACAGGGGAGGGTCAGAGAGAGAGGGAGACACAGAATCTGAAACAGGCTCCGGGCTCCGAACTGTCAGCACAGAGCCCGACGTGGAGCTCGAACTCACAGACCGCGAGATCATGACCTGGGCCAAAGTCGGCCGCTTAACTGACTGAGCCACCCAGGCGCCCCCGAAAATGATGTCTATTTTAACAACACCGCTCAATTCAACTTACAATTAAAATAGTACTAATAAAATAGTGGTAGTGTATTTAATATTTATTGGGTACTCTCTATGTGTTAGGTGTTAAACTGTTTTAAATTGGATTTTGATGGATTATCTCATCAATCACTAAAACAATTCTATGAAACAGGTACCATTATTTTCCCTACCTTACGTGAGTCAACTGAGGTTCACAGTGGTTAAGCAGTTTGTCTTAGGTCACACTACTTTTAAGTAGCAGATCGGAACTTGAAACCAGCTTTGTCTGACTCCAGAACCCTTTATTAACCACCGTGATGAATGAGCCCTATCTAAGTGGCAGGTTCTGTACCAAACACTGGGGATCTGAAGATGATTCCGATGATGCCTCTGCCAGCATGGAGCTCAGGTGTTGGGCAAAGAAATCAGTAATCGACAAATGGCATTAGAATAATGTAAATGATACGATGGAGATTGGTTCAAAGTACATTTGAACATTAACATTTAAATAGAGGGGAAAAAACGCCATAGACCTATTATTCCAATAAATCAAACTTCTCATTTTGTCACATCTCCTTCCAGGTCTTGTACATATACACATATTTTTTTTATGCAAGGATTTTTATGCAAGGGTTAGTTGTTTATAATTTTTATTCTGATATAATTTTTATTCTGATTTTTCACTTAATGTGTTAAATTTATGTGTTTCTTTTCCACAGTTTTTGTAAGACGTTTCACTTTGCCGAAGGTAGGCAATGTGTCATCTTTTTTTTTTTTTTAACTCAAATTTTTCATTGCCTGGTACTTCAGCAATTATTCATCCATTCATTTAATAAATACTTAAAAAGCACTTGCTCTGTGCCAGGTACCATTCTGAGCCCTTTCATACAAAATGTTAACTCATTCATCGTAAGCTTTTTTCCTGTAGGGCTTTCTACCTTATTCCTTCCTCTACCCTTGGGAGCATATCCACGGTGTGCCTTTGGAGACCGGTGGGGAGAAACCTCCTTCGTGAATTCTTTGTTCAAATTAGATATCTTCCTGGCTCAAGCATTTACCCTTAGCCATAAAGTAATTTTGACAATCCCCCATAGATGTGCAATGACCAATTGTCCTGGTTTCTATTTCTCAGAATCACGCCGTGTCATCATCTTGTGGGGTGATTTGTGTTAAAGAAGGCTGTGAAAGCCACATTGTTCCAAATGAGCGGCTTCCAGATGGGACCCCTGTACTAAGAATGAAATTGGCACTAAGTTGGCAGCACGGTGTAGTGGCTAAATGCTTGGGTGCCGGAGCTTGACAATCTGATTTCAAATTCTTGCTGAGCAAAGTTTAAAGCTACCTCCATCTCTTAGCCTTTATCATTCCTACTTTACAAGGTTGTTGATGGGACTAAATGGAATAAGGGGAGCTAAGAACTTAGCACAGCATCCGGCACAAAGGAAGAACTCAATTTACATTAGCTTTATTGTCGTTCGTTAAAAGAGATCAAGCTACACATATTTCATACAGATGCCAGTCGCTGCATTGTAATAACTAGCAGGAAAAAAAAAACCCAAAAAACATTCTATCCATGGATGGGCAGTGAGAGGCATCTAGGAGTTTAAGTTGATAGAGTCATAAGATGTGTTTTTATATCATGATACCCCACGATAACACCAATATTGTTAGGACATGAATAACACTCATTTCAGAGGGTTAGATTATGATATTTGTATATAAGTTATGACTGTTGACTTGACCTGTGGTATATTTCTATCCGTGCAATAAGGATAGATGATTTTATTTCATTATGTGTTTTGGCCAACAAAACTAATCTAAAACTCTGAAAAACATGATTCCAAATTCATTGTATGTTGGTACTTTAGATGGGCTCTTGGGGTCATCTAGTCCCACTCTCTTATTTTACAAATGAAATCCTTGAGGCCTCTTTAGGCCTCAATGTGAAGTGAGTTGACAAAGTTGGAGTTAGACACTATGATCCAGTTCTCCTAAATCCTCATCTAGTGCCGTTGCCAAACTCCATAAAGATTCTTCTTATAAACAACATCAAGCCACATATGTAACATATCCTTGCCTTAGTGCCAGATGAACGTATGGCTCTCCAGGGCTCCACAGAACTCATAAGCACTGGTCTTATGTGTCACAGAGTGATTCATCAATGCCTCACAATGTCCACGAACATTGAATTTTCTCATACTTAGCAAGAGTTTATTCCAGACAGCCTCCATATATCTACTTTGAAAAATTATTTCCATATCCATATTTCTACTCACACAAGTGCTGTGCATATATGCACTTTAATGTTTATTTTGACATTTATTTACTGGTTTCCCAATATAAGGCTCATCTATCTAACATTCCATTGAGCCACCCAGAACCCACCCATCTCCATGTCTGCTGAACCCACCATCCCCCTCTTCTAGAGTCTTGGAACACTATTAATATTACGTTTTATTTGTTGTTAGTTATAGTTAATTTATTTTAAATATTTGAACCACATTGAAGAATGGTATGATTATCTAGTGAAAATGTTTTGAACATCCTCAAATGATGTCTTACCTAACTTAATTCTAGAAACAATGTAAAGTTGCTTAAAAGGATGCATAGTATCCAACAACAAAGAAAGCAAACACAAGAAAACAAAACTTTTAAATTGGTGATTTGTGATTTTTCTTTCTTTGCCCATAAGAAGGCCAGTTTCACCAGATGCTCAGTATCACTCCTCATTGGGGAAATACAAATCAAAACCACATTGAGATACCCCCTCACACTGGTCAGAGTGACTAAAATTAACAACTCAGGAAACAACAGATGCTGGTGAGGATGTGGAGAAACGGGAACCGTCTTGCACTGTTGGTGGCAATGCAACCTGGTGCAGCTGCTCTGGAAAACGTGAGAAGGTTCCTCAAAAAATTAAAAATAGAACTACCTTACAACCCAACAATAGCACTACTAGGAATTCATCCAAAGGATACAGGAGTGCTGATTCACAGGGGCACATGTACCCCAATGTTCATAGCAATGCTTTCAACAATAGACAAATTATGGAAAGAGCCCAAACTTCCATTAACTGATGAATGGATAAAGATGTTGTACACACACACACACACACACACACACCATACACACACAAACACACAATGGAATACTACTCATCAATCAAAAAGAATGAACTGGAGGATATTATGCTAAGTGAAATAAGTCAGTCAGAAAAAGACAGATATCATCTGTTTCACTCTCAATTTGAGAAACTTAGATGGCCATAAAGGGAAGGGAAGGAAAAGTAAGTTACAGAGAGGGAGGCAAACCAAAAAAACTCTTAAATACAGAGAACAAACTGAGGGTTGGTGGGGGTGAGGGGTGGCCAAGACTACACTGTGTACACTGTGTGTTAGCTAACGGACAATAAAGTATTAAAATATAATATAATATAGGGGCGCCTGGGTGGCGCAGTCGGTTAAGCGTCCGACTTCAGCCAGGTCACGATTCTCGCGGTCCGTGAGTTCGAGCCCCGCGTCAGGCTCTGGGCTGATGGCTCGGAGCCTGGAGCCTGTTTCCGATTCTGTGTCTCCCTCTCTCTCTGCCCCTCCCCCGTTCATGCTCTGTCTCTCTCTGTCCCAAAAATAAATAAACGTTGAAAAAAAACTTTAAAAAAAAATATATAATATAATATAATATAATATAATATAATATAATATAATATTGGGCTCCTCAAAAAAGAAGTAGGAGAAGGAGAAGGAGGCCAGTTTCACCATATTGATTCTTGTTAGTTTAATGTAAATTTAAGAATTTCCATGGTAATATTTTGTTGCTGTTGTTTCTAGACATCAATTTTCACTCCAGCCTTTGGATCAGAAACCAAAGTCAGAATAAACAGTAATATGAGAACTGAAGAAGTAATTGAGCAACTTCTCCAAAAATTTAAGGTAATCTTTATCACTAAACTGAGCTATAACTGTCTTGTATATAAGTTAACTATAGGTACATAAATGTACTCTTCTGAAAAAGACCTGTGAACATGTACATCTAAATTAAATGGTTCATTTCCGAAGAATTCTTTCTTACGAATAACACCTTTTCATAATTGGGCCTTGAGAGATTATATATTCTCTCAACAGGGAGCAGAAAAGGATTCTTGTCCTAAAAGTGTATAACAAAACTGAGGAAAAAGATACAGATTTGGGGTCTGGTTGGCTCAGAAAACATCTGCCAATGACCAATCAATCAAATATGAAAGAATTCATGTCTGCTTATTTTTTTTTCCATTGACAGATTGAAAATAGTGCCCAGGATTTCGCACTTTACATTATTTTTGCAACAGGAGGGTAAGTGTGATGCCTCTTTTACACGATTCCAGTATGTTATAGTTTTCTGCCCACAGGGGAGGCCCAAGAGCAGCTAACCCTCTTTCTGTGGAAGAAAGGAAGGAAGGGAAGAAGAAGAAAGTGGGGAGGGTATTTTAGAAGGTTATTCATATTGCACAGTTTCAGAGGAAGATAACCTACGAATAAGATATCCTAGAAGAGTTTATATACAAAAGAGTTTGCTTTTTGGCCAGACATCAAATTACTGAATGGCAGTCAGTGCCTGCGAGAGTCTATGGAGAGTTCCAAAGAATTGTTACACCACTGAAGTCACTTGAACTTCTGGACCTCTTTCTTTTTGGCTTTCCCTTCTCCTTCTAGCTCTTACTGCAGTCATCAATGCATACCATTTGTCTCTGATCTTGTTATTACCTCTTTCTTACACAGTGTCTGACACACTGTAGGAGCGTTCTCTCTTCCTCAGTAGAGAAAAATATGCAGAAGTTGGTGGTAGGGAGCAAAAGGTTAGCATTGGAAAGAGGCTATATGTGGGGTGCTGGGAACAGGATGGAAGAGAGATTAGAGAAAAATCTAAGGCAATAGTGAAATGATCTTTTTGAAAACTCTTAAGTTGAAAAAAATTATATATTAAATTGTAGAAATATCTCCAGTTAGAGTTTAAGTGTCAGAATGTTTGAGCCAGAAATTGAACAGAATAAAATAATACATTTTGATACCAGGACAACTGTAAGAAAATGGAAGTCGGATCTTCAAACATATACAAAATTAAAGTCCTTATTAATTTAAAGCTTAAATGTAAGAAATATAAAGTGTAAAAATTCTAAGGGTGTGTGTATATATTCATATTCTAATTGTTTAGGAAAAAACTAAAAGGTATAAAATAAAAAGCAGAGACAAGGGCGCCTGGGTGGCTCTGTTGGTTAAGCGTCCGACTTCAGCTCTGGTCATGATCTCACAGCTCATGGGTTGAGCCCCATGTCAGGCTCTGTGCTGACAGCTCAGAGCCTGGAGTCTGCTTCAGATTCTGTGTCTTCCTCTCTCTTTTGACCCTCCCCCACTCACACTCTGTCTCTCTCTCTCTCAAAAATAAATAAAATGTTTAAAAATTTTAAATAAATAAATAAAAAGCAGGGACAGACTTATAAAAATGTAAAAGAAACAGCAAATTACGAAAAATATCAGATAAAAATTTAATACGTATAATATCAAATAGTTCTTGCAAAGTGACAACAAAAAGACAACTTAATGAAAATAGAACCCACAATGCAATATTATCTCATATTTATCGGATTGGCGAAATGTTTTTGAAGGATTCTACCTATGTGTGGTGTGGTGAAGGGTAAAAGGGTATTTTCATGCAGTTTTGGTGAAAATATGGCTGTCTTTACTTTTTTGGAACTCATTCTAACAGTATTATTAAAATTTACAGTATAAGTACCCTTTAACCTGGCAATGCCACTGCTGAGAATCTATTCCACAAAACTAAAAGGACTAGTACCTATAGATTTATGTGCAAGGCTATTTATAATGACAAAAAATTAAAGACAAAGTCACCTATCACAGAAGAATGATTGAATAAGTGGTTATGCAGCCATTAAATGGAATGTGTCAGATTATACCAGTTAAATGGAGGGGATTCCATAATATATATTACATGAAAGATGCAACATGACTAAAAATGTATATCATATGATCCCATTTTTCTAGAGGAATTACAAACCCCTATTTAAATATAGGGGTATATATGATCATATGATCAGGAAGAAAGGTATGAAATGATAAATATGAAGTCACTGATACCACTTACCCTGTTAGGGGGTCAGGACAATGCAGGAAAGAGGATGGAAGGAGGAGGAGCACAGAAGGAAAAACAAAAACAAGTAAATCATTTTTTTAAAATATGTCTGCGATAAAAACAGCAAGTATGACATGACCACCTGTACGTATTGTGTGTTTGTGTGCATAAAGAGATATACGAAGGGTTGGCCACACAGAGGGTAAGGCTGATTGTCTCAGGGTTCTGGGATTCCAGGTGATTTTTACTTTCTGCCTTTTACTTTTCCCCATAGTTTCAATTACAGTAGCATACGTGGTTTTTTAAGACTTTACTGGGGAAGGGGCACCCAGGTGGCTCAGTCAGTTAAGTGTCCCTCCGACTCCTGCTCAGGTCTTGATCTAGCGGTTTTTGAGTTTGAGCCCCACGTCGCACTCCCTCTGACACGTTGGAGCCTGCTTCCGATTATGTGTCTCCCTCTCTCAACCCCCTCCCCACTTGCTCTCTGTCTGTCTCTCTCTCTCAAAAATAAAACATAAAAAAAAATTTTTTTTTAACCTTTATTGAGGAATAATCGGGAATAATTGACAAATATAATTGCTATATTGAAAGTACAATGTGATGATCTGATACACATATACATTATGGGATGATTACCAAGATCAAGATAATTAACATATCCTCACATCACATAATTAAGGCTTTTTGGGTATGTGTGAGAATGCTTACGATCTACTCTCAGCAACTATCAAATGTACAATACCATACTATTAACTCTGGTCACCAAGCTGGAGATTAAATCCTCAGAACTTATTTATATAATAACTGAAAATTTGTACATATATCCCCCTCGTTTCCCTCCCTGATAGCAGGAATTATTTTTATAATTAGAAAAAAAATGTTTATTTTCACCACAGAACTGTAGTTCGTTAAAACTTTATCTGTGAAAATCATGTTTTATTTTGTTTTTCGTGTCAAAAATGCTTGCACACAAAATCCAGAACAGAAGATAACCCTAAGTAGCACCTTTTAGGGCTCAGGAACAGAGAAAAGAATGGAACCTATAGCACCTATTTAGGTATTAATCTGGAAAATAAAGGCAGGTGCATTTTAACACCTCGCATCTACTAAGCCCAGGATCTATAACAGTGTTTTTCAAATTCTAGTGCACTTCAGGATTACCTGAGAAGTTCATTTAAAATACAGATTCCCAAACCCCTCCAGATCTAGGAACAGTCTGGGAATATGTATTTCTTAATAATTATCCCAGAAGCAAATTCATGAAGCAAGAAACCTTGCTCTGGAATATTAAGAACGCAACAAACAGAGGAGGCAGTTATACCACATGTAGAGGTCAGAAGAGGATTCTAGTATGTTATTAAGATGAGCTAAATTACCGGGGCGGTAGTCTTGCCTCAGAAATGCAGAGGAATTAAAACAATGAACTCTGGCTCTGTGGAAACAAGAACGGATAACATTACTGACTTTTTCCTGGGGGTAAGTCCCACCCAGGAGATGAGCACAGTTCTGATTCTTGAAACTTTTAAGTGCCTGACATAATTGATTTCCTAGATGACAGTGTAGAAAGGACTAACTGGTCTACCCGTTTCCCTTTTCAGTCTCTTTCAACATAGCAGACAGATTGTTCTTTTTTTTTTCTTATAATTTATTGTTAAATTGGCTTAAATACAACACCCAGTGCTCATCCCAACAAGTGCCTCAATGCCCATCACCCATTTTCCCCTCTCCCCCACCCAGACAGATTGTTCTTTAACAATAGAAGTCAGACAATGTTATATCACTTCTCATCCTCCAGGGGTCTCCCTTCCCGCAATAAAGCCAGAGTCTTTATGCTGGTCTCAGTACGTGTTCACTTCAACATTTAATATTCCTTTCCTCATCTTTATGATAGCTTCCCTGGTCCCTTGCTGCTCTTTGATAGCATTAGGCATGCACTGACCTGTAGGATGCTCTACTTATCAACTTACTGTGTTTGGAACACACCTCCCAGAGAGCTCCGTGGTTCCATACCACATCTGCTTCTGGTTGTTTTCAAATGTTACATCTTCAGTGAAGCCTTTCTCAGCCACCCTACCAATAATTGCATACTTGTCCCCTGTACACACCTATTTACACAGACCCATACTTTCTATCCCTCTCCTTGCTTTATTTTTCTTCTGAGTACTTATCACTAATACATGATATGTTTCATTGGTGTATCCTCCTTATTGTCTGTGTCCTCCACTAGAACGTAAGTTTCGTAAGTGGATTTTACTCTGCTTTGTTTTAGAAGGTGCCCAGCACAGAGAACAATGCCTGACACATAGTAGGAACTCAAAAAATATTTGAGAAAGGAGGAAAGGAGATGAATGTAAGGACACAGTGTTCTGTTCGTGCTTCATTCTGATAAAAATGAAATGACAGATGTGAAATTATTTTGACAGAAAGTTGGAAGTGCTTTTGTGAGTGGGAGTATTTATAACTTTTGGAAATTTGAAATTCTTGGAATATACCAAATTGGAAGTTATTTCCTTTCTCATCTCATTATCATGGCATGGATGAAGCCCACAGATGAATGAAATAATAAAAACACTGACCTGTGATGTGAAAGACATTCTCAACATGTTTTTAAGGAAGATCCAAGGATTTGATTGAGATGAGAAACAAAGGAATAATTGAGGATAATTATAAAGTTTTGGACCTAAATAACTGGAAAGATGGAAATACATTAACCGAACTAGGAAAGAATTAATAAATATTTGTTGAATGAACGAATGAATGACAAATGATGAAGAATTTTTAGGTGTGTCGCTTGGTAAAAGCATAAATGGCACTGGAGATTTGTCTGAACATCCAAGCTAAAGGCAAGACTGAATTATCTGAGATACAAATCAAACCTTAAGATCTAGCAAGACAAAGAAGTTCTCCTTGGGTTCTTTTAAAGGTTTTACTTTTAATTTACTCCTTTGAATGAGTGCCTCCTGTTGTATGTTCTTCTTAGGTCTTCTCCCCACGTGAGCTAAAGAAAGAAAATGAGTGGACAACTTGTCTTTCTTCTTTTTCTCTAGGATGGACTGCTAACTATAGTTGATTCCTGTTTTCATTTGTAGAACGGAGGCGGCTAAAGAAGACAGATGTCCCGCTACTGCATAGGCTCGTGCAGGGACCTTCCAAAGAGAATGCTCGCATTTTCCTCATGGATAAAGATGAAAAAGAAATTAGCAGTGATGTATGGATACTGTCACCCTGAATCTCTCTTTGTTTCCTCCTAACCCAGCACCTCTCACAGAATCTGCATTCTTTTTTGTTTTGTTTTGTTTTGTTTCCCTTTTCAGGTGGCTCAGTACATTAACTTTCATTTCCCTCTCCTGGAATCCATCCTTCAAAGATTAAATGAAGAAGAGAAAAGAGAGATTCAAAGAACAATAACAAAGTAAGTTGGGAGTATGTATGCTGGGTGCCTATTCCTATAAGAGGTTCAGCGCACAAATTGTGTTCAATTTTTAATACCCTTTTTCTCCTTCTCCTTTTCAGATTCAGTACAGAAAAGGCTATTATAATGAAATGTCTCCAAAGTAAACGGGTAGTAAAAACTGAGACAACCGTTTAGCAGACCAGGCTGTAATTGCTGAAACTCTCAAACACTTCAGCAAAATTAGAGAGATATTACTATTTGATGAATGCACAAATTCCATACTTGCATTCATACAAATGTCTGTGAACTTGAATCTGTGGAAAATTGAATGTTGAAAAAGCTTGTCTCTCTTTGAAGTGATGAGTTGACCTAGGCTTCACAGTTGCACTGAAAGGAGCTGGAATTTGTTTCAGGAACTGAAACAAGCTTGGGTACTGTGTATCCAAAATACTTTCTTATAGTAAAACACTCCATGAACTTGAACCTAAATGATGTCTTCAGATATCATGTAGGGTAAACTTCTTTCAGCTTGAACTGTCAAGAGAATTAAAAAATCATCAACAGATTCTCACAACTGATTCAGAAGTAAAAGCTGCCGGCTCTTGAAATAAAAAGGAAGCACACTCTTACCCTACAAAGGAGTCTGATAGTGAATGATGGTGTTTCTCAGCTCCGTGCAAACTCTAGCTTCTTCATGAAACCCAGGGCTGTCTCTATATGGTTGGTGGCTTTCGGCTATTTGTAACATCAGAGCTATCTGTCCTTTGGGATAGAAAAGATGATTGGATTTCTGTTAAGAAATCCAAATTGCAATTTCCTCAACCTGAACCTTTCTTTTTTTTTTTTTTTTCTGTTCTTCTCATGACTTTCAAAAAGTATTTTTAAGCAATTTTTTTTTTTTTTTTTTTTTTTTTTTTTTTTTTTTTTTTTTTTTAGAGAGAGAGAGAAACTAGGGGGGAGGGGCAGAGGGAGAGGGAGAAAGAGAATCTCAAGCAGACTCCACAGTCAGCACAAAGCCTGGTGTGGGCCTCCAGCTCATGACCCTGAGATCATGATCTGAGCCAAAATCAAGAGTCGGACACTTAACTGACTGAGCCACCCAGGTGCCCTGAGTTCTTAAGCATTTTAAAAAAGTCAGTTAAACTGGTTTTCATTATTTTTCCAAACAAGTATACCACAGAGACTTAATACGTTTAATGGGCTAGGACAAGAGTTGATCCACAATAACCATTTGTTGCCAGATGAAAACAAAGGATAATGCAACTGTTGTAGCAAAAAATAGGCAGGGAATCTGGAGCTCTGCTCTTTTTCTCCAAGACAACTCATCCCACAACTCCCAAGATACTTAAAAGTCTGCTAAAACTGACTTGAAGAAAGGGGGGACAAAAAACTGGTAATGCCACAAGTATCATCTATGATTTTATTTGTGAACTCTATGTTAAAATGGAATTTTATGCAACATTGGTCCATTCCCTAAACCACTTTCATTCACATTCCTCACAGGCATTGTGTTACCTGGTTTGATTACATTACATGTACTAAGGGAAAAGGTTGTATGTAACAAGCCCAAGTTCGAAGACTAATTATCAAAATTAAAATACGAAACATTTTTAGACAAAGATATTACTTCCTAGTGTCACCAAAACCGAAACCTAAACTCAATGAAGGTAAAAGTGTGCTGTGACCTTTGAGTCCTAGGAAATCTTTTATTGAGGAAAACAGAGGCTTGCATCATTATCTTTCCAGCTATCAGTTAATAAGAAATTATGTTCTCAGGGTGCCTGGGTGGCTCAGTCGATTGGGCATCTGACTCTTGGTTTCAGCTCAGGTCATGATCTCACGGTTCATGAGTTCAGACCCTGCTTGGGATCCTCTCTCTCTCCCTCTCTCTGTCCCTCTCTGCTCACATACCCTGTCTCTCTCAAAATAAATAAATAAACTTAAAAAAAAAAAAGAAAAATATCTCATCTTCCTAAAGTAGGGCAAAAGAAATTGTTAAAATTCAGAAAAAGTCTCATCTTGCTAAAGTAGGGCAAATGAAATTGTTAAAATTCAGTATACTTATAAAAATTTAAATTAGTGTCAAGTACCTGTCCTAAATGACAAAAGATTAATCATCAATATATTGAAAGTCTACAAGATATGTAAGAAAAATTCCAAGACATGGATAGAAAAAAAGAAAAGACAAAAAGACATGAAAAGTAAAATCACAGAAGAAATACAAAGAGCTACTAGGTGTGTTGTGAGAGGAGAGTTGTATCTTAATGGTGATCAACTGTATCCAGTAAGGAGACAGAAACACAGTGATTTAAGCAGGAGAAGTTTAATATAAAGAATTAAGCTGTGGGGCGTCTGGGTCGCTCCATGGGTTAATCGTCTGGCTCTTGATTTTGGCTCAGGTCATGATCTCATGGTATGTGAGATGGAGCCCCGCCATCAGTGCTGAGCCTGCCTGGAATTCTCTGCCCCGCCCCCACGTCTCTTTCTCTCTCAAAATAAATAAATGGCCTTTTTTTTTTTTTTTTTTAATTAAGCTGTGATGATAGGAGAATAGCTGTAAAGCAGAAGTGTGTGTGCCAGGATTGGGAGCTATAGGGGCCTCTTTTGCAGGAACCCAGTACAACTCTGTGCATCAGTTGGGCTGCAGTATCTTTGAAGCTGTGTGGGACAGAGGCTGGTCAGGTAGCTTACTAGATGGCCACCCCCGGGGGCCCTCTCTGTGAGCAGGCACTGAATCCAGGGGGTGGTGTGGAGAGCAGCGATTTGTGTTCAGGTACAGATGTGCACTCAGCTCCAGGCTGTGCCACCGCAAACCAAATCGAAAGATGGAGGAGTTGGGGGAACAAACGGTAAAGAAAGCTGCACCCTACAGGCAAACTGCCCTGGAGAAAGCACTCTGGGCAAAGCAGTGGAGGAAAAAAGTGGGCTTCCCCAAAACCTTGTCAGTCAGCCCTGGGAATCTGGAAAGACCAAATTTCCCGCTACAGTGCTTCTTCAGCGCCCTCTACCGACGAAGCAGGGCATCATGCACAATGCAAAGGAAACACACTTAAAGGGTCCATATCCATTTTCAAAGAACCAACAGCTAAGGATGAATCTGGAGCACAGAGTCAACAAAATAACTCGGATGTCATCAAAACACAAAGTTAAGAAAAGCAAAATGCACTTTTTGGTCTATTGGCAAAGATTAAGAAATGAGATTAAATACTCAGCAAATTACAATCAGATGGCCACTGAGACTACTGGTGGAAATACAAGTGGATATAACTTTTCTTGAAAGCAGTTCAGCAGTAAGTTCATCCTATAATTCAGCTTAGAGGATCCTATATTGAAATAATCAGTCATACAAAGCCATTGTGCAAAGATACGTATTATATTGCTATTGTGATAAAAATAATTAAGTAGCCTAAATTTTCAAAATTATGGAAAAAAAAACAGAAGGAAAAAAAACATTTACCCACAGAATATTATGCAGCTATTAGAATTATGTTTCCAAATAAATTGTAATTACGGAAGAAATTCTTCTTACATATCCAATATCTAAATAAGGATATACATACAAATATTCAAAATATCTATTATGCATAAAATATGCTTGTGTGTGTGTACACTAATATTTGTACCTACACACAAACCAAAAAGACATTAGATGTGGTTATATCTGAATTGTAGAATTATGGGTGAATCATTTCTTATTTTTCTATGCTTATTAAATAGCCTATAATAAACACGTGGTACTTTTTGAATTAGGGCATAGATAAGTTAGGATTAGAAAGTTACCAACAAGAAGTAGCAAGTACATGCAAGCACAGAGTCCTACCAGATGCAGAAAAATAAAATTATTTAATAAGACATTAACTTCGCTTCTGTGGTAGTTTTAAAATATATTCATAAAGTCTTTGATATTCCTCCTTTCAAGAGGTGGGGCCTAATCCTTCCCACCTTGCAAATGGACTGGACCTAGTGACTCAATCCTGATGAGCAGAGGACAGCAGAAGTGACAGTGTGCGATTTGGGCAACTAGGTCATATAACGCTGTGGCGTCCTTCTCGCTCATTCTCCTGGGTCACTGGCTCTGGGGGAAGCTGACTACCATGGCGAGAGCAGCCCCAGAGAAAGATTTGCATCATGGGAACAGAGACCTTTGCCAGAGCCAGCAACAATTGAGGCCTCCTGTCCACAGCCAGATGAGTGGGCCATGGGCTGGTCCCGGTCAAGCCTTCAGATGACACAGCCCTAACAGTTTGACTACAGCCTCCTGAGACACCCTGAGCCAGAAAACCCAGCTAACCCACTCCTGGATTCCTGATCTTTGGAAAATGTATGAGAAAATAAATGGTTGTTGTAGTATGCCAAATTTTAGGATAATTTGTTACATGGCAATACAATTTCAGAGAGAAAAATCTGTTCGGAGGCATCTTTGCATAATACAAGAATATAAACTTTTGTCATAAAACTCTTTATCCTTGCTTCAGGTGGCTCAGGTTTTTTACTACCAGTTACATATTAGTTCAAATTCAACCCCAGTAATGTTATACTTATTAATGGTAGAGGACCTGTTACATTCATCTTTGTATACTTGGCTGAATTTAATGCTGTGTTTTGTATATAAGATGTGCTTAATAAAAATCAATTGAATAAAAGACTTAATGAATTAGTGAATCAGTGAATAAAAGAATGTGCAAATGAGTTATATGAAATGTTTTTCTAAAAGCTCCTGTATATATGCATCCTTTTCACAAATCGGACCCAGTAGCTAAAGAAATATAGAATCTTTTCTGTATGGTTTTCTCTGATTTGGTGGTATATTTTACTATCTCTTGGCTATATGAAATGTTCAGTTAGGCAGTGTTGCTATGGAATTTTGCTTAGGGCCGTTCACATTGGTTTTAGGAACTGAACGGGGAAGAAGTCCATTTTCAAGGCAGTCTATGAGGTGGACAAGATGGCAGGTGTAACTGTCACGTTGCTATATCTACACGGGAAAGGAAAGAAAGGAATAGGATGCATTAGAACAAAACCCTTCAATGGCATCCATTTGTCCTTTTTTCTTCTTTTCTTTTTTCTTTTCCTTTTTTCTTTCTCTTTTTTCTTTTCTTTTTCATTTGTCTTCTAAATAATAATAGTTAACACCTATTAGATTGATTGAGCCCTTTGAAATTGTCAATATTTAACCTACCAAACTGGCAATTTCACATCATTCAAATTAATAGCACTTATCATTTGCCAAGTACTGTTTTAAGCTTTACCTATATTAGCTGATTTAGTGTTTGTTATAGTCCCACAAAGAAGTTACCCTTTCAACCCAATTTTATAGATGAGGAAGGCCATGGAGAGGTTAGGAGATTTGCTAAGGTCTTTAGAAAAGCTGGGTAGGATTTGAACCACACTCCGGAATCCACACTCTCAACCCCCATAATCTATGGCTTCACCCTAAACTACACTCTGTCT